>NC_090447.1:1111315488-1111940488 GCF_031143425.1 Pleurodeles waltl
ATTTTTACTTCACATTGGCTAAACACCCTTTTTGAATGACCTGTATGTAGCTGTAGATGTGTTTCATCGTTCTAGGCCACATTGCCTGTGCCACAAACACTGACATATGTGTGTATCATACCACCAGATTCATGGACATTGAATTACGATGGCCCTCTGATCAGGGACAGTTGTACTGCCATCTGACTTTATCTTTGATTATGTGATGCTGAATTACTTTGGTGTGGTATGTGATAAGGCCAAGCTGATGACATCAACCACATCAATGTTTGCCTATTTTATTAGACAATGTCTGACAAATCCCTTCCTCTGTGGTCTGGGGGTCTGTACCTGTCAATATGTTAATTTACTCAGTATCAGACAAGCATTCATGATTTTCCAATAGTAGAAACATATTGACAGCCTATGTGCTGAACTCTGTAATAACATTTTTAGTTTGAGCAGACACTTGTATGTATGTGTTTGTGTGGGAGGGTTGTAATCCTGAGCTGGACAATGTGTGCATGCAACATATCCTATCTTGAAGAAGTACTTTCGATCAGCATTATATGTTTCACATGTTCTGACATATAGATGGCTAAATATGAAATCAAAATCAGCGAACAATGAGTAAATGACGAGTGAAATTATTGGCCAGCTATGCTTAATGTAAAAAATATACGTGACATGAATCAACAAAAATTCCACTCTAAAGGTGTCAGTCATGGTGAATAAGCTAATTGGAGTAGATGCCACAACTTTGGAAGTCCAAAGTACAGAGTACTTCTACCATTTGAAATGGTAGGTGGTTCAGGACCAGCCCAGAGTGAATTTGTAACACACAAAAGAGGTCCTTGAGGAAGAGGGTTATTACTGGCAGTGGTGGGTGTCTGGCCGTTGCATTTCCTGGATTCCTTGCTGGATATCCCTGCTTGCGTGGAGGGATCTGCTGCTACAAAGGCAGGGGTGTCTGGGGCTTGTTGGTACTCTGAAAGGGCCTCCCTTCCAGTGGCTGGCGCTGATATTGATGGGCCTCCTGTTGATGAGCCAAAGGAAGGGGTAGGCTGGTGTTGAAAAGCCCTGTTCTGGGTGGTGTGTATGTCCCCCAACACCCCTCTTAGGGAAGCCATGTTGGTATTGTGGCCTCCATATGTTCTGGCATATTCCTATGCATGTCCCTCCGTAGCTGCATGATTTACTGGACTTTAGTCAACACATGGCCTATCGCACCTTGGGACTCCTTATAGACCCCCAAGATGGTGGCTGATGGTGTCCTGGCCAAGAGCAGCCCTAGTGTCCTCACCCCGCTGGCCCACAGTATCCCTCCCACGCATCCTACACCCACATGTCTGTGCCTTTGCCACACAGTACCCTCTCCAGCTTGTTCCTGGACCCTCATTGTCCGAACTGTTGTGCTGCACCTCAGGATCCAAGGACTGGGGGACACGCGATGGTACCACTGTGCTGGGGACACATGTTGCCTGTGATTTTGAAGCAACAGGGCTGGGAGGTAACATTGTGGGCAGAGTGAGACTCACTGTTGCTGTCTGACCAGGTTGCCCAGATGGCCCAGAACCGTCCTCCATGCCCAGACATCAAGGAGTGTCGTCATCACTGATGGCTTCATCTATGTGGGCTAGTAGCAGTCTGTTCAGAGACATCTGTGTGCCCAGTGACAAATCTGCCTGTTGATATAAAATGTACATTGTTTGCTGGTTGTATTGTGACATCTACAGCCAAGAGTTTAGTGTTAAAGTAAGCAGAGACCTTGGACAAAGTTAAGTTGCAGTTAATCCAATTGTGACAAGTAATCATGGTATTGAGTGATTTGACATAACATGTGAAGCCTGCCAACCCAATTTAACTCAAACTGCTACTGAGATGTGCAGATCAGTTGAACTTTGGAGGATGGAATGAAAATTACATCTTGCCACCAGTGCAGCCAACACAGTGTAGGGTCAAGGCATGGCTTTGCCATTTTGAGGCCCCGTTGAGTGGGATGCAGGCAGACCCAAGGCTTTGTTATATATGTGACTGGAGTTATCATATGCACAGTGCTGTGTCAATGTGTCTGCCGTGAATCTGTTTATTCATCTTGAGGCCTTGTGAATACTTAGTATACACACTGAATAAGGTGCCATTCCTGTTCTCGATAGTTTAATATTGGCATAGCAAGTCAAAATGGAACTATGAAGACAGACACATCTCTCATTTGAGCATGATCTGTGCTTGGTCACTTCCAGGTGAGTACACTTCATTTATGAGATGACTAATAGGATTTTTTGTACAAGAGAATACTGTGCTAATTTTTGGAGATACAGAAACAGGGTGTGCTGGGATTTGCTGTCAGATCCCTCTGTCTCCCCTCCCATATTGGTTGGATTTAGAGAAAAAGCCCCTATTTCGTTTTGCAGTCTGGTCAGTCTCTCTACTTTCCAACACATGACAAATGGTATCCTCCCAGGTAAGTAAACTTCATTTTGGAGTTGACAAACATGGTTATATGGACAAGTGAACACTTGGCCCGTGGTTGAAGTTGCAGACACAAGGCATCCTGAACTTAGCAGCCAGGTCACTCCCTCAACTGCACACACTTGACAAATAGTATCCTCCTAGGTGAATACACTTTATTTGAGAGAAAACAAATAGGTGCATTTGGGCCAGTGAACCCTGGGCTGGTATTTGGAGTTACAGACACAAGGCCTCCTGGGAGTTACAGTCATGTCTCTCCCTCAACCTCACACACTTAACAAATAGTACCCTCGTACGTGATTAACCTTCATTTGGGAGTTGACAAATAGGGATATTTGGACAAGTGAACACTGGGCTGGTGGTTGGAGTAACAGAAATAGGCCCTGCTGGGAGTTGCAGTCATATCACTGTCTGAGTATGCTGGACTTGTGCTCATAATAATTGTGGCTCTACTTGTATGATTTCATCCACCATAACTCCTAACTCATCTTCAGAAAAACAGGGATATTTTTAATGTGACATGGTGAAAAAATAAGGAAAAGTGTGACAGGGACTTACTTAACAGGGGAAGTGAAATAGGGTGTGAATGGACAAACATGTATTTAAGGTGTTCAATGGCAAGGTGAAAAAATGAGGGGACCACCACAGCAAATGTCAGTCTGTAATATTCTTGGTGGTTGGCCACATTGCTGATGGCGCTGGAGGTCTTTACCCAGGCTGCTGTGCTGGTGTGCTGCTGCCTTTTTTGCTTGGCGGTCGGTGGTCCTGCCTGTATAACTCATAATAGGGCGGTCTGGAAGACCACCGTGCAGGACCGCCAACGTGGCGGTCTGGAGGTCCAACTGAGAAACTCGTAATGAGTCCCTGGCTCTTTAACAATACATTTTAAACAGCAGTCCTCCTTCACAGAACATCAGATTCCAATTTCATAATAAATATGCATTGCCCTGTTTTAATTTTTTTACAAAAAAAATCTAATGGACTTTCACCACACATCAAAAGATAACCACTGTGAGAAAGTCATCACTTTTGCCCTGATCGCCCCTGTTTTTTGACTGATAATGATGGTTACTGACATTGGTTGTACCCTGGTCACTGCTAACGAGGTCCAGGACCAGTGCTTTCTTTAACCCCTTCGCTGCCAGGCCTTTTCCCCCTACTGTGCCGAGCCTTTTTTTGGCTATTTAGGGCAGTTCGGGCTTAGGCCCTCATAACTTTTTGTTCACATAAGCTACCCACGCCAAATTTGTGTCCTTTTTTTCCAACATCCTAGGAATTCTAGAGGTATCCAGACTTTGTGGGTTCCTCAGAAGGAGGCCAAGAAATTAGCCAAAATACAGTGAAATTCTTTTTTTTTTTTTTTAAATGGGAAAAAGGGGCTGCAGAAGAAGGCTTGTGTTTTTTTCCCTGAAAATGGCATCAACAAAGAGTTTGAGGTGCTAAAATCACCAGCTTCCCAACTTTCAGGAACAGGCAGTCGTGAATCAGAAAGCCCAATTTTTCCCCACAATTTTGCCATTTTACTGGGACATACCCCATTTTTACGATTTTTTGTGCTTTCAGCCTCCTTCCAGTCAGTGATAGAAATGGGCATGAAACCAATGCTGGATCCCATAAACCAAACGATTTCTGAAAAGTATACAAAATTCTGAATTCAGCAAGGGGTAATTTGTGTAGATCCTACAAGGGATTTCTACAGAAAATAACAACTGGAAAAAAAAATCTTGAAATTGAGGTGAAAAAATCTTCAATTTTTCTCTACGTTTTACTCTGTAACCTTTTCCTGCAATGTCAGATTTTTTAAAGCAATATATTGTTACGTCTGCTGGACTCTTCTGGTTGCGGGGATATATATAGGGTTTGTAGGTTCATCCTGAACTCTAGGTACCCAGAGCCAATAAATGAGCTGCACCCTGCCTTGGGTTTTCATTCTATACCGGGTATACAGCAATTCATTTGCTGAAATATAAAGAGTACAAAATAGCTATCAAGAAAACCTATGTATTTCCAAAATGGGCATAAGGTAAGGTGTTGAGGAGCAGTGGTTATTTGCACATCTCTGAATTCCATGGTGCCCATACTAGCATGTGAATTACAGGGCATTTCTCAAGTAGACGTCTTTTTTACACACTCTCTAATATTTGGAAGGGAAAAATGTAGAGAAAGACAAGGGGCAATAACACTTGTTTTGCTATTCTATGTTCCCCCAAGTATCCAGATAAAAATGATACCTCACTTGTGTGGGTAGGCCTAGCGCCCGCGACAGGAAATGCCCCCAAACAGAATGTGGACACATCCCATTTTTTGACAGAAAACAGAGGTGTTTTTTGCAAAGTGCGTACCTGTAGATTCTGGCCTCTAACTCAGTCGGCACCTAGGGAAACCTACCAAACCTGTGCATTTTTTAAAACTAGAGACCTAGGGGAATCCAAGATGGGGTGACTTGTGGGGCTCTGACCAAGTTCTGTTACCCAGAATCCTTTGCAAACCTCAATATTGGGCTAAAAAAACACATTTTCCTCACATTTCGGTGACAAAAAGTTCTGGAATCTGAGAGGAGCCACAAATTTCCTTCTACCCAGCGTTCCCCCAAGTCTCCCGATAAAAATGGTACCTCACTTGTGTGGGTAGGCCTAGCGCCCACGAAAGGAAATGGCCCAAAACACAACGTGGACTCATCACATTTTTTCACAGAAAACATTTTTGGCCTCTAGCTCAGCCGGCACCTGGGGAAACCTAGCAAACCAGCACATTTCTGAAAACTAGACATCTAGGGGAATCCAAGATGGGGTGACTTGTGGGGCTCTGACCAGGTTCTGTTACCCAGAATCCTTTGCAAACCTCAAAATTGGGCCAAAAAAACACTTTTTCCTCTCATTTCGGTGACAGAAAGTTCTGGAATCTGAAATGAGCCACAAATGTCCTTCCACCCAGCGTTCCACCAAGTCTCCCGATAAAAATGGTACCTCACTTGTGTCGATGGGCCTAGCACCCACGAAAGGAAATGGCCCAAAACACAACACATCACATTTTTTCACAGCAAACAGAGGTGTTTTTTGCAAAGTGCCTACCTGTGGATTTTGGCCTCTAGCTCAGCCGGCCCCAGGGGGACAGAAATGACCTAAAATAAATCCCCCCCCCCCCCGGGAAGCGACCCTTGCCTACGGGGTCACTCTGCTTGCGTGACGGCGCAAAAAAAAAGATCCCCAGTGCCTAGTGGTTTCTGCCCCCCTTGGGGGCAGATTCACCTAAAATCGGCCGATTTGCCCCCAAGGGGGGCAGAAATGGTCTAAATAAAATGTGCCCCTCCAGGGGAGTGACCCTTGCCTAAGGGATCACTCCCCATCTCTAAAAAAAAAAAAAAAAAAGAAAAACACCCAAAAAAATTATCCCTGGCGCCTAGAGGTTTCTGTCCACCCGGGGGCAGATCGCCTAATAACAATAGGCCGATCTGCCCCCAGGGGGGGCAGCAATGGCCTAAAATATATGTGCCCCCCAACCCCCCCGGCGAGTGACCCTTGCCTACGGGGTCGCTCCCCTAGCGTGACGGCACAAAAAAAAAAGATCCCTGGTGCCTAGTGGTTTCTGCCCCCCTGGGGGCAGATTGACCTAAAATCGGCTGATCTGCCCCCAAAGCGGGCAGAAATGGCCTAAATACAATTTGCCCCTCCAGGGGAGCGACCCTTCCGTCCCTGATTTGTGGGGGTAGGGGGGAACCCCACAGAGGGAGCGCTAGCGCTCCCTCTGGGCTGTGTGCCCAGGACGTAATGGTTACGTCCTGGGCACAGCAGCACTGTGCCGCAGGACGTAACCATTATGTCTGCGGCACAGAAGGGGTTATAAGATCTATGTTAATTAAGCATAATTACAATTGGCTCTGACAACCTATCTGTACGTCTCTAGCATGTAGTAGGGCATGAAAGTTTAGAGACCTAGTAGAGGTAATGCACTTAAGTGTTCACTACTGTCATTTTAAAAGCCAGCCCTGCCTTGCAGGCTGCTTTTATAATAAAACTATGTCCAAATTCGACTTCTGAATGAAACATACCTCTAAAGTCCTAATGAAACTTATCTTTACATATTTCACACCTAAGATTTACTCTTCATGCTCCAAGTGTATGGTGCATTGAAATAACAAGCGGGGACATGATAAAAGATGTTTCTATGCCCTGGTGAGAGACAAAGTGCCAATTTAATTTACCACATTGTAGCACTACTAGCTACATAGGCTAAGACAGGCAGGCTTTATTAAACTTTGATAAGGTCTAGCTTTCGGTTGGAGTGAGCTAGAACTGTTATTCAAAGTGTCAAATTAACGGTTACAATACACCCAACAACTTGCCATGGTTAGACTTAATATACCTATTACAGGAAAGCAGTGTTAGAACAGCTTTCCTAAAGGTACCTAAAGTCCACTCTATAACAGCCTTTTCTGATTGGTCAGTGTTAACCTGGCATCCTTGGCGTGGTCTACCCTATCTTTTTGCCTCTGCTTCCCATGTTTTTTTATTGTTTTGCTGTTTTTGGTACTTTGGGCACTTTACCACTGCTGACCAGCGCTAAAGTGCAAGTGCTCCTGATGCAAAGGGTATGTGTAATTGACTTTTCCCTCATTGGCTTATTTGATTTACTAGTAAGTCCCTAGTAAAGTGCACTAGAGGTGCCGAGGGGCTGTAAATCAAATGCTACTAGGGGGCCTGCATCACTGGTTCTGTCACCCACATGAGTAGCCCTATAAACATGGTTCAGGCCTGCCACTGAAGTGTCTGTGCATGCAGTTTGAAACTGCCAATTCAACCTGGCAAGTTTACCCACATTTTTAAGTGCTCCTCTAAGGTTGGCCCTAGGTAGCCCCATGGCCAGTGTGCAGTGTATGTTGGAGGTGGACATGCAATGATGTGTTTTACATGTCCTAACAGTGAAATACTGCCAAATGTGTTTTTCACCGTTGCAAGGTCTATCTCTCCTATAGGTTAACATGGTGGCTGCCTTTAAAGATTCTTAAAGTCCAGTTTCCCTTTGAGAGCAGATAGAAATTTGTAGTTTGGGGTCTCTGAAATCACAATTTACAACAACATCTCAATCAACATCCCGTAGTGAAGTTTGTTTTTAGATTGTTAGTTTGAAAATTCAATTTTCCTGCTTTAACCATTCTGTGACTCTGCCTGATCGTGGATTCCCTTTCTGGGTCATACTGACAGTTGGGCTATTTGTGAATCTCCTCTAGACAGTGAGTCAAAGGGAGCTGGGGTGTAACCTGCATATCCTGATGAGTCATGTGAGCTAGAGTGGAGAGGGAAGTGGTTATATACACCTGAATGGGCTATGCCTGCCCTCAAGCAATGCAGTCTCTAACCCCCTGGTGTGTGCCTGGGACCTGGCCTGGGCAAGGCAGGATCTTATGAACAACAGAGACTTTCCTTTGAAGTTTGCCTACTTCAAAAGCAGAAAAGGTGATTAAGTAGTGGGCCCAAAACCCCAGACTTTTCGATCACCTCTGGAACCAAGAGGAACCTCTGTCAAGTAGAAGAGCTGAAGAGCTGAGGAGAAGTGCTGCCCCTCCCTGTGACTATGCTTTGTTGGGCTATACTGCAGTTGCTGCTTCTGCCTGTGAAAGGTGATAAAAACTGGACTTTTGTGCATTCCTGCTTAAAGAAGCATCTCCAAGGGCTTGAACTGAGCTTGCCTCATGTTTTGAAGTCTCAGGGCCATCAAAGACTTCCTAAGCCAGCACCTCAACTCTCTGCTGAGACTTCTGACCTGCCAGGTGAGGCACTATCCAGACCCTGGGCCCTTAAAAGGGGAAGTTGGCAGAACAAGAGCTTAAAGCTATGCACAGAACGCCGTGTGGGGAAACCTTGGAAACACCATCTGCAACGCGGTTGATAATTGATGTGCCACCTGCTTCGCAGCTGAAATCAACGCTCCACCTGCATTTTGGCTGGGAGATTTACGCATTGCAGCTGGAGAAACACCACAACACCCGCTTGCAGCTGCAGATAAATGAAACAAACCACACGCAACGCAGTTTTCTAACACCGTGCAACCAAATTTCTCACACATTGTCCCTGGGCGTCAAAGTCATCATGAAGCTGCGCAGGTCTGGGGTACCCCATCTGGAAATGGATGCACCGCCGACCCGACCGGAGAAGAAAACGATGCACAGCTTCACTTGCAAGTAAGGAATCGATGCATCACTGACTTTTCGGAAGCACGCTGGCAGGTGCGGCTTTATTTTTTACTCAAACCAGGTACTTTGTGTAAAATCAACGTTTCCATTGTTTTCTAAGGAGTAAGACTCTTATTCCTTTGATAATTCAGATTTTGACCTATGTATGTTGGATTTGTGTTGTTTTGGTCTTGTTTGATTTAGATAAATATTGCCTATGTTTCTAAACTGGTGTGGCGTCCATTCTGTAGTGTTTTCACTGTTTTACTGTGTGTGTTGGTGCAAATACTTTACACATTACTTCTGGGATAAGCCTTCCTGTTCGTGCCAACATACCATGGGGTGAGTGTGGTTAACCAGGTGTATTTCTCCTTTGCCTAGACTAGAGTGAGGATCCTTGCTTGGACAGGGGGGTAATCCTGTACCCCGAGAAAAAAGGGGACCTCTCTAATTAGACAAAGAGAGGGTCTAGAATGGGAGTGTAGGGAAAACGTAGCCACAACTGTGGGTGTGCTTAGCCAAACCTGAAGGAGAGTTTTTCTCCTTTTTCTTTTTTTGTTAAATAGTGCTTTCTGGGACACTTCTAAGGAAATTGTTATCACAGAGGGTGGCACCCTGTACCCTATTGGTCAGTGGGTGACCCCCTTGCTTGCCAGCCCAGAAACCCAGATAAATGTGGGAGAGCTGCCCAGTGCCTCAGATCTATGCCTGGAAACATCAAGAGAAGGAGGTCTTCACTGCTGAACCTCCGATCTGCACCCCAAGAGGGCTGCACACTGAAACACAGTACCTACTGCGCACTTTGGGTTTCACAAAAGAGGACTAAAGGACTCAGGAGTGGACTCACTGTAAGCAACAGGTACAAAGGGGCTACCAAGAGTCACCTATATCAATCTTGCCAGACGAGCCCAGATGACCAGTGTCCAATTGACTTTTAAGGATTTCTCCAGGTGCAATGTGGGAATTGTATTCCCAAGATTCCCAGGAAAACGTAGAGCTTCTGTAACCTTGGCTGGTGTTAGGGACCTTTCCAGACCTCAAAGGGACCTTATAGAAGAAGCTCTAGAAGTTTGGAATCATTTGGAGAATTTTTGGGAAAGCTCCAGAAGACCGACCGGTCATCGAGAGTCAAGCCGGCAACATCACACCACTACTCAGCCTACAATTCAGATTCGCCCTGTTGTGTAGCCATTTTAGTTATAGCTCCATACATGTTATTTGAGCATACTAGACCTGCAGCTGTGCACTTTAACGTAGACATATTTTATTCAGCTTCATTTAGTATTGCTATAATAGTCACTTTCACAGTCTTGTTTTATTTCTCTCGATCTAACTGTTATTGCCTAGGCTAGCACTCTGTTCTCAAACAAGACATTCTTGCTCACTCTGTGCTTTTTCCAAGGCTGCAGTAAGATAGGTTGCCGGTGAACATGGTATAAAGTTTTGTCTCTGACACTCATAGAAAACACACATCCTTACGTATGGACATTTCCTAAGAGCATCAGCTGTTTTATTATAAAAACACTTCCCCGTCCCTAACACGTTAGTGGGAGATTCCTGCCAGAGAACCACGACTGTATGTTGATTGCTGAATGCTTCACTACATCTGCATATGCAGACTTCAGCCCTTTGCTCGGGTATGGGAGATGATGTTTTCCCAGAGGAACCTGAAGGCCAGAATTAAAGCTTAACACGCTGTGCTCTATTATAGCCTAGGTAGGAATTAGTCTATTGACTCTAGTGACAATATGGTAGCTTTATTTCTATGCTTTACTCTCCTTGTCACAATTTTAATCTTGTCATGCTGTATCATCCTGGTTATTGCAGCTCATGCTTTGCTATCTAAGATGCAGTCGCTCATTAAAACATTACTGAAACTTATACTGCCTCTGTTTGTCATTGTGTATGTGAGACTAATGTAACTGAGAAAAAAGGATGAGACCTGAGTGACCATGGTTTCCCTGAGAAATCAATTATGTCATGCACTTGGCTGCCCAATCATCCCACCCATGGGTGGAGATGAGGCACTGCTAGTTAGCCGGAGCAAAACCCGGATTGGAGCAACAGGTGTTACCTGTAGTAGGCCAGACTCAGTCTACCACACCGCAGGCAATCCAGTAGTCTCATTAGAATAATGAGAGCCTACGCAAAAGCCCCACTGAAGCTCCAGATCTCTTTCCCATCGACAACAAGGACCAAGACCTCTAAGAGTTCACCCACCAAGCCCGCACACTGAACCAAGCCTCAGGTGACAACTTATAACCAGGCCTGCTGAGGAGCCTCACTCGGCGACGAGAGAAAAAGAACCAAATAATGCAAGGGTAAAATTTTGACCAAGGTCTACCCCTCAGTGCAGCCCAACTGCGTACCATCTTGCTCGACTTAAACTTTAACTTTGAGTTGGTGAGGTGCGACCAGATAGCTGGGGTTGGTGCTTTTCACTTTTTGGTGATAGGAAGCCCATTTGTAACTTTTATCTTTGAAAATTAAAATCTCCAGATCCCCACTTTGGATTTTTGATGTTTTTATGACATTTTAAAGATACAGATCTTTTCTATTTTTATAAATTGGTGTTGGATTTTTAGTGTGTGTGTTGTGTCTTACATATTGACTGTTTTGACTGTATAAATGCTTTACACACCTGTCTCCTAAGATAAGGCTGACTGCTCGTCAGCCAAGTTTCCAAAGATTGAGCAAGGAGTAATTTATTTAGACTTTGACTGGATCCTATTCATGATTGTGGTGTTATTACTAGCTGTAGGTAACTACCCGAGCCTAATATTAAACCACCTTCCAAGAATCACAAATTGGACCTTGCATTTAACCTGGTGTAATTAATTCAAGCAGTTTACTGTGATAGTCTTGCTAGGTGTTTACTTTCCCTCTACAGAAGTGAGCTTACGGACATGGATATGTTGATGAGCTGTGAGGAACATTATAATCAACCCTAAGGGGGTTTGCAATAGCTAAAATAAATACGTCTGTGTTCAGATTTACAACCTTCTAAGATAATTTGTATCAGTTCGAATGAAAATCGATACTTCATACACTTGCCAAAGTTATTCTGAATGCTCTGACCCTGTGCTGCACTGTATAGTTAAAATACATCTCAGCATTAATTCATAATGAGCTGCATGTTTAAATCAATCGTGGGTTAGCAAGTGGAATCTTAAAATATAGTCAGAAAAATCTGGAATATTGTCAGAGAAGTAAATCATAATCTATTAAAATATAAATGATGCAATATCTCAAATACAAAATTTCCTTGAGCATGGCAGAACTTTGTACCTTGCAGTGAGACTACAGCTGAAAGCATTATAACTTAGAATTCAAGACATTGTTCTGATTCTCAAATTGATATCCATACACCTCTGTGAGCCATGCCTTCTTGCTCATTAATTTTGGGTTTGCTCATCTAGCAATATTATAATGCATGCATAGAATTATATGTTAAAGAATTCTTTATGACACATGCACCTGCACTACTTTAGTTGAAACCTCAAACACATTTCAATAACTATTAACAAAACTGAAAATCTAGAACACTAACAGTCTAGAACATCACCCAGCAGAATACAACATGCACCCAGACATACAGACGCAATTAAAATACACACACATATGCACACCCGCACACACACAAACACACACACAGATATAATAAAACATGCATGCCCGACAGAAGTAAACAAACACAAACAGATAAACAAAAACAATTCTGTTCTCTCCTTGTTTTTATTTCGCTGCTTAGCCCTTCTCACTGCCAAATTGCTTGAAAAATGATCAAAACATAGACACAATCATACACAATTCACACAAGAAGACAAAAGTACCACAGTAACTCTCGAAATACGCAAACAGAATTATAGCAATTTCCCATAGCAGGAGCTAATAATTAAACATAATATTGGTACCGTAGCCTGTGAAACATGTGCCTGCATTACAGTTGTGGTACCACAATTCTCAAAGGTGAGGGGGGACGATAAAGTAAAAAAATAATAATAATAATAATTCCTGTCTGCCGTGGCCAGCCTCCTGGCTCCACTTCTCTACCGATTGTGTTGGTGTCCCTGCACTCCAGAGGACAACAGCACAGGCTCCCCATGCAATCCATGTGCTGCTCTCATGCTGTTCCTAGCATGAGACTGCATCATGATTGGACAAGTGGCTTGGTCTGCTGTTCAGACAGTGCACTGGAATGTGTGCTGTTTCTCCAAACCGGCTGTGCAACGCAGCTAGGTTGGAGAAACCTCAGTGTGCATGTCAGTTTTGCCGGCCTAAGAAGGCCAACCAATTCTGATGTGCGCAATTACATACACTCACTACACTCCTCTCCTCCTCTCATGACCCAGCCCTGCCCCTGCCTGCACATGCTGGCTGAACCAGCAGCTGAAAAATAAACAAATAGTGACATTTCATTTTATTTTTCAGCTGCTGGCTCTTAGACAGTGAGGCAAGACTTCTGCTGCATTAGCATTAATCATTATTATTTGCATGCTTGGAGGTCAGAAAATCTTAAAACATTTTTTTTTCTTCATGAGTCAAAAGGGATATATGTCAAAGTGAGGATAAGGAACGAGTGCAAAATTTGAATGTTGTAGCATTTATTTTGGTGTGAGCAACCTGTATGGAATAAACTTTGCAACAGTGAGTTGTAAAAATGAGATGAAAATGAGTGGAAATGAGACTCTTACATGTAGGTGCCTATTGAGGTTACTCTTTTTTATGTTTATTACCACTTGAGTTGGTTGAAAGAAAAAGATTTTTCCACTTGTAAAAGTATACATATTTATAGTTTTGCCTGTTCATTTCACTTTTGTTGCATCATTATTGCTTTATTTTTGGTGTCTGCGGTAAGCAATACTTTGGGCCTTCTTACCGGTTTGGTGGTCAGACTGCCAGATTGCAATGTTGGTGGTCCTGAAAAGACTGCCTTGCTGGCAGTCTTACAGACGGCCCTGTTACGAGTTGTACGGGCAGGACTGCCAACCGTCAAGCACAAAAATGCAAACTGGCAGCAGCAAAGCACCTGGTAATAGGTGATACAACCTCCAGCAACAACAGCACCAAGGTCAACTACCTAGCCTATTACAAGCACATAGTCACCTTGGTAGAGCCTTCATGGCAGTCAGTCAATGGCAGTCCATACCACTGCGGTTGACGGTCAATGGTCAGCAAAGTAATACACAACTGCACATTGGATGAATTTGAAAACAACACAGCTGACACACATTTCCACATTGGACACACGTGCAAAGTACACAATGAAACATACCTCTTCACAGACCACAAACCTTTGTTTATCCAATGCCAAAATCTGAAGACAGAGCACCCTATTTCCCATACACTACAGAAATTAGGCAGCCTTCTTTTTCACCATCACATAGAACACACCCACATATGTTTGTCCATGCACACTCTTTTGCACTTCTTCTGTTTAGTAAGTCACTGGCACTGTTTTATTTTTGTTCATCCATGTCACAGTCTAAAAATCCACATTTGTCAGAAGATGAGTTAAGAGTCAAGGTGGATTAAATCATAACAGTAAAGCCACAATTGTTTGGCGCACAAATCAAGCATACTCCTCTCAGTAGGAAAATCAAAATGTGGGACAGGATCCTCGCCAGAGTCAATGTTGCAGGCACCACCCTGTGCGCAAAGGAGTACATCAGGAAGCTGTGAATGACCTCAGGGACAAGGTCTGCTCCCTGGTCCTGAGACATCAACTCCAGGCCAAATAAACTGGCAATGCCCTCCCAGTGCCCCATTAAAACTCTTTCTCAAGGAGGAGAAGGTCTTGGCCATCCTGCTTTTTGGGGCTTGACAGGAATTCCTGGGGGAATGGAGTGTGCTAATTTACAACACTAAAAATGTCTAAAAGATGCAATGTCATGCATGCTCACAGCTCATCTTTGTCCACTGTCTTGTTAATTTATCCCTCCAGTATTCAATACCTAGAGTATCTGAGTCCAAACACTATCAATCTAACTTTTTGGGCCCAACAGTACAGCTACCAAGAACCATTACATGCCATAAGTCGACATGTGGCCTGTAAGTCTTTCAATATCATAAAATGATAACATCACTAATGGTATGTCTCAATAGGTAAATATATGCCCAAACTCAAATGCAGCCTGCATATAGATATATAAGACACAACATTTATATAGTATCTGTAGTACAGAGAGTTACCTGACTGCACTGTGTCATCAATTCAAAACGCCAGATCACTGATCACTGTTCACTTGTCCAAATCCCCCTGCTTGTTGACTCTTAATCGAAGTGTACTTACCTTGGGGGAAATCATGCGTGTAGTGTGTGTAGTAGAGAGAGTGTCATGACTGCAACTCCCAGCAGGCCCTCTTTCTATTACTCCAAACACCAGCATAGTGTCTACTAGGCGCATTGCATCAGTAATGAGCTCATACATGAAGTGTACTCACATGAGAGAATACCATGTGCATAGTGTGCACAGTGGAGAGAGTGACCTGACTGATCTCCACAGCAGGACCTGTTTCTATTACTCCAAATACCAGACCAGTGGTCACTTGCCCCCATACATCTGTTAGTGAACTCTCAAATGAAGTTTACTCACCTGGGGGGAAACATTTCTCAAGTTTGTGTAAGTGAGAGAATTTCATGACTGTAACTCCCAGGAGGCACTGTTTGATTAACTCCAAACAGCAGGCCAGTGTGGACTTGAAGTGTGACATCTGTAGCACTATGATTCCAGTACCAGTTCCCAATGCTTGCCAATGTCAAAAACTTTTAAATAACCTTAACTTCTTCACTGAGTTATCTACTACAACCCCTATTGCAGAGATTGTATATCAGAAAGGGTTGCTGCCTTTAATACCTGGATTGCCAACAATATTAATAAATTGGCTCTACTGACCACTGCCAAAAAAATAACTTGAAAACCCAGCCATCAGTATCATGGTACTTACCGGTTATAGCAGAGCACCATTGTAACTGTAAACAGTGGGAACAAAAATGGTGGAAGGTCTACATTGCAGAGGACTTACTGAATTTTAAATTTAAAAATGCATTAAAAGCCTATCATGCTCAAATTAGGATCGCTAAGAGGAATTATTTCTCATTACAGATGAGAATGTTCAATCAATTCAAAAAGCTATTTTCAATATTTCTAAGTAAGTTTATAGCCTAAAACAACCACCAGGAATATACTACCCTCACAAACCTTATGTCATTAAATATCTACATTCTTTGAGGAAAAGGTATGGAGTATTCAACAGACCTTTGAAAGTCCCTCTCCTTTAAATAACCTTCCAACAAGTAATGCCCCTCATTTAAGACCTCCATTGAAGAACGTCTTACTTGCTCATCTTCTCAAGCTATTTTAGCTTACAAATCAGGATTCCATCATGATCCATGCCCCCTTACATTTTGCATAATGTTTTAGACTGCATAAATCCATTAGTTAATGCTATTCTGAATGCCTCTTTGTCTTCTGCCGAGGTCCCTAGCAATTGGAAATTAGCAGTAGTATTACAGTTACAGAAAAAAAATAGCTGACACCTCTTTGCTATCTAACCTCTGGCCCATCTTACTACTTTCAGCCCTAAGCAAAATTATGGAGAAGCTAATAAATACTAAACTAATGGCATTTTGGGAAGGGATCAATATATTACATCCGAGACAATGAGGCTCTTGCCCAAGATATTCAACAGAAATGGCATTGCTAGAGGATCTATACATGCTCAAAATGGCACTGGATGAGCCGAAAATGCAGTATTTATCTTATTAGAGCTATCTACATTGTTTGACATCATCTCAGATCACATTCTATTGCAACGCGTCAACGATAGCTTTATCTCCCACCAAGCCTCGGCATGGATTAAATCTTTCTTATTTGATCCGAGATAACAGTGATGCTAGCACCCTTTTTCTTCCCCAAAAAGTCAGTCAATTTAGGAGTGCTGTAGGGCTCTTCAGTTAGCCTGGCATTATTTCATATATAAAATGCCCCTCTGATTACTTTGATTTCTTCCTTTGATATTGAGGTTACATCTTATCCTGACGATATACAACTATTGTCACTGGACAAAGACTTCTTGGATTCTGAACTTAATATAAAAAATTGCCTGACAGGGGTTATTCGGTGGATGAAAGCTAACCATCTCAAGTACAATACTTATAACAGAAGTTATGCTCTTTGGAAGGTCTAATGTCTTTGACCCTGTGTTAATGTGGCCTACCTCCACACCCATACTTCTGATGGAGGTTCAGGTTGCCAGGAACCTTAGAGTCAAATTTAACACTGCTTTGTCTTTTCATCCACAAGCATCCGCAGCGGCAGGTACTTGTTTTGGCCTCATCAAATCTTTGAAAAACCTTTTTTTATCTTCTGCCCTTAGAGGCCATGAAATCAGTTGATGTGGCCTTAATAACATCAAGACTAGATTATAGTACCAGTCTGTATGCAGGTTCATCTAAACAAACCATCCAGAAGCCACACGCAATCCAACATTCTGTGGCCAGATTGGTCTTGAACCTACCCCACTGCTCCTAGGCATCAGCTGCCCTGAGAACATTGCACTGGATGCCTATCCATAAAAGGATTTTGTTTAAACTCTTGCATTAATGTGTAGAGCTTATAGAGCCTTTGGGCCCTAAATATTTAATTGCTAAAGTTTTCCATTACTCTGTCCTCTGAGGTCCTCAACTGCCAATCTAATCAGGATTCCCCTTTTTAGACTCAAATCAAAAGGATGAAAGTCTTTCACAGTCCTGGGTGCAAAAAACCTTCCAACTGATTTGCGATCTGTAAACTTCGAACAAATGTTCAGAAGACAATTGAAAATCTGGATCTTCAGAATTTCAGATGCTCTCTGCCACTCATTGATTTTGTAAACTCCAGCTTACAAATTCCATACAGTCTTGCAGCCATATGTTTGTCCAATTTAGTGTTGGGTTGTGGTTTTGGGAGTGACAGCGTGCTTGATAAAAACCCTCATTCATTAATTCATTCACTTGTCAAAAGACCCCTGTTTGGTAAATCTCACCTGGGAGAATACAATTTGCCAAGTGTGGGAAGCAGATGGAGTGACATGACTGCAAAGCCCAATAGGCTCTGTAACTCTAACTCCAAACACCAGCACAGTGGCCACTTCTCAAAATACCCTTGTTTGTCAACTATCAAATGAAGGATACTCACCTGGGATGATCAAGCACAGATCTTGCCCAAATTACAGATATACCTGTCAGCATAGCTCTATCTTGACCAAGAATAATTATTGGCAGACTTGAACGACACATTAACCACTGTTTATAACAAGTATTCATAACCCCTCAAGATGCATCACCAGATTGGTATTGGTAGTAGACACATTCACACTGCACTAGGCACATGATGACTCCAGTCAAATATACAACAGAGTCCTGGGTCTGCCTGCATCACACTCCACAAGGCCTCCTAATGGGAAAAGTCATATCTTGCCTAGCCATTGTTTTGCCTGCACTGGTGGCAATAAGGCATTTTCAGGCCATCCTCCATACTGCTAATGATCTGCACATTTCAGCAGCAGCTTGAGTCAAAATGAATTGGCATTCATTACACATGGCATGTAAATACACCCAATATCATGATTCCTTGCCACAATAGGATTAACTGCAACTTAAATTTGTACAATGTCTCTTCTTACTGTAAGTCCAAACCGTTGTAGGTAAATGTCAAAATACAACTAGTACCATTGTACATTTTGCATCAACAAGTCAAGCTGCTCCTGGGCACAAAGAGTTTACCATCTCGTGCCCCCCAGTCCTAGATCCTGAGTTGCAACGCAACATTTCAGACAATGAGGGTCCAGGATCAATTTGGAGAGAACACCCTGTGGCAAGGGCACAGGCACCTGAGGGTAAGGTACGTGGGAGGGATGCTGTGGGCCAGTGAGGTGAGGCCACTGGGGCAGATCATGCCCAGGATACCATGAGCCATGTCTTGGGGGTCTATCAGGAGCCCAAAGGCATGATGGCTCAGGTCTTGACTTAACTCCAGAAAATCAACCAGCAACAGAGGGACATGCACGGAGACATGCAGGAAAAGACATAGGCCCTCATTCTGACCCTGGCGGTCGGCGGAGAGACGGCGGTCGGACCGCGAACAGACCGGCGGTATTAAAAATGGCATTCTGACCGCGGCGGTCCCCGCCGCGACCGACCGCCACTTCTCCACTCCGACCGCCACGGCGGTCATGACCGCGGGGCTGGAGTTTGCACACTCCGGCCCGGCGGTCGTCCCAAGACCGCCAAGGGTATTATGACCCTGCCTACCGCCGCGGTTTCTTGCGGGCGGGAACCGCCGTGCGAACCATGGCAGTAAGCACTATCGGGGCCAGGGAATTCCTTCCCTGGCACTGATAGGGGTCTCCCCCACCCCCCACTACCCACCCGAGTCCTCCCCCCACACCCTCCACCCCCCTGCCACCCCCCAGAGGTGGTACGAACCCCCTCCCCACCCCCACCCCGACATGCACATACATGCACCCCGACATGCACACACCCCCAACATGCACATATACACACCCCCTACACACACATACACAACGGGGACACATACCCGCACACATACATGCAGACATGCGCACCTGCCGAACAGCACACATTACCCATAGACACAGCAGCACCCCCCGCCCGCATACACGCACTCACACACCCCCTCTACACACTCACACGCACACCCCCATGCACGCCCACATCACACAACACCCCCCCACCCCCTCCCCTCACGGACGGTCAACTTACCTTGTGCGTTGGTCCTCCGGGAGGCGACGGGAGCCATGGGGAGGTGACCGCCAACAGAAGACCGCCAACAGAAGACCGCCACACAGAAATGTGGGTCGTAATTCTGTGGGCGGTGTTCTGCTGGCGTGGCGGTGGAGGTTGACCAGTCTCCACTTTCCCGCCGACCGCCAGTGTGGCTGCTGGCGGTTTTCCGGCGGAACGCTCCCAGCGGTCAGAATGCGCACAGCGGCACACCGCCGCGGTCGGCGGTCTTCACCGCGGCGGTAACTCGGCGGTCTTGCGAAAAGACCGCCAAGGTCAGAATGAGGGCCATAGCCTCCCTAGCAGGGGTGCTGAGGGACATTGACACCACCCTGAGCAGGGCTTTCCAACAACAATCTACCCCTTTCTTTGGCTCACCAACACCAGGAACATCAACATCTGTGCCAGCCACTGGAAGGGAGACCCTGACACAGAAGAATGTGTCCCAGACACCCCTGCCTCTGTAGTAGCAGATCCTATCCCCACACAAGCAGAGACTTGCAGCAAAGAATCCAGGAGGTACAGTAGACAAGACACCCACTACTGCCAGCAAGCAACCTCTTCGTGAAGGACCTCCTTTTTGTGCCACACATTCAGTCTGTTGACTGATCCTGAACCACCTACCAGTTCCAATAGGAGGAGTACCCTAAACTGTGGACTCCCAATGGTATGGCATCTACTTCAATGATTTTGTTCACCATAATTGACCCCTTCACTTCACAATTTTGTTACTTTGTTTCCAAAATCTTTTTTTCAGAATTAGCATTGTAGTACATTCTCCCATCACAAACTCATTGTCTGCTTGCTTTATTTTCACATTTCTCTATGTAGAGATGTAGGACTATGTGAACTATATGATGAAGACACAAGCACAATGTGCAAGGGGGATACACAGTTACACAGTGTCCAGCTCAAGATTAAATACATTATTCACCAACACATTATACAATTGTCTGGTCAAACCAAAACATTTATTCCAGTGTACAGCATAGAGGCTGTCAATATGTCTGGACTCTTAGGAACAAGAAGGTGTGACTCATACTGAGCCAAAGTACATATTTCAAGGTACAGAACCCCAGACCATTGAAGGAAAGAATTTGTCGGACATTGTACTGTAGAATTGGCAAACATTGAAGTGGTTGATGTCATCAGCTTGAGCCTTATCACATACCACCGCAAAGTAATCCAACATCACATAATCCAAGATACAGACATATGCCCTACAGTCCCTGATCACAAGCCTACCATAATCCAATTATCATCCATCTGCTGGTATGACACAAACATATGTCAGTGTTGTGGCACAGGCACTGTGGCCTGCAATGATGAAACACATCTACAGCTCTAGACAGGTCGTACAAAAAGAGTGTTTAGCAAATGTGAATGGAAAATTACTTGATCAAAAGCTAGAACTACATATTTTCAGACCATATGATGAAACAAATGATTCACCAGGTCCACCACAAGACAGAAAACAAGTGCAATGGGCCCTTTAGTACATCCACCCAACCACTGTGCCAACTTTCTTGGTACAGGTCTCATACATCCAAACTCTGCCACCTTCATTACGTGGAACAGTCTATGACCACTTTGGATGTCAGCATCAGATATCTGCCAATGTCACAACTCTGAAATGCCCACATGAAGATGCCATGGTGAAGGTACCTGTACACCATAACATGGTGTATAGGTTTGAAACCATACCTATGACACAAGTCACATAGCAAGCAAATGGAAAATAAAGTACATTGCAAGAAAACTGACACAAACAAAGCAAGATCATCAAGGTGGGGATGTGTCAAAGGCTATCTTATCAAGCAGCATTTGGCTGAATACTACAGAGTATCAGCTACTTAGCTGTTCCCAAAACACTCTATTCTACACATTCTCATAACTACAGTTCATCGTACAGTCACAGTCATGACATCACATGGCATACACTCATGAAACGTACCTGTTGATGAGATCTTCCCACAAGTCAGCAGCTTCCTCTTCACCACTGTCATCCTCACTTGGCATTTCAGGTATCTCACCCTGTGGAACTGCAGGCTCCCCCTCCCAGGGATGTACGTGATATTCCTCTGCAGAGCAATGTTCTGGAGCATGGTGTGTGCCACAGTGATCTGAAACACTTCCCCCGGTAAGCAGAGGAAGGCTCCACCAGTCTGGTCCAGACAACAGAATCTGGCCTTCAGGAGCCCAAATCCTGCAGTGTTCTTCCATGGGCCTCACTGAAGTGGACTTCACCTGGCGTAGTATGATTTCACAGTGGCGTCAACAACCAAGGATTGTTTGGATATGCTGAGTCTTCTGTCAAGTAATGGGTCATAACTGCAAAAATGAGTCCCTCACTTCATGATTGTAGCACCTGACTTTGCACCTACACAATCAGGACAGACATGACTTACCACCCAGCCAGGCCCTCTCTTGTTCTAGTTGTAACATCAGCTGGGATGTGGTACTGTTCTGCATTATGAAGGTATCATGGGCTGAACCAGGATATTGTGCACCCACATGTGGGATCTAGAGATCTGCCAAACAGACAACTTGCACGTTGATGGAATGGAAGTTCTTCCTGTCACAATAGACTTGATCAGTGATCTAAAGTGGCACCAAGCCAACATGTGTGTCGTCAATGGTCCCCACCCCATATGGGAGGCAGTAAAAACTATAAAAGAGAGCCTTCACATTAGCTAAATCCTCACATCGGGGTAACCTGACATAGCTGTCAATGTGTTTCGCCACTGCTGAGAGGAAATCCTTAAATACCAGACTGAGCATAGGTTGGGATATAGCAGCAGATAGGGCCACTGCATGTTGGAGGGACCCTGTGGTTAGGGACTACAATACTGACATGACTTGTACAATGGGTGGAATGCTGGTTAGATAACTAATAGAAGGCACCATATCTGGCTCCTACTGGCTCCTACTGATGGCATGAGTCCACTATTGTTGGCCTATTCAGAGTGTAGAGCAGTATGACATAGCATTCTTCCATAGTCTGAAGGTCCGTCAGTAGACGGTAGACAGGAGGTTGCCACATCCTCCCTTTCCCAGGGTTCCTATGTGTTACAAGACATGATTTGCAACATTAGTCAGTGTGATGAAACAACATAAATAATGCAAGCAAACAATATCATGTGACAAAGCATTGCTGAGTGGATAAACATGACACCCAGCTGATATTTACACAAGGGTCACATATGACCCCAATGGTTTTCAAGACATGTATCCACAGCATAGATTTTGATAGAACTCAAAGATGTGCTACATAGTTGCCCCTCAAAAAGTGACTCTATATTCTGACCATCATTGGTGGTGGCCCGAGGACCACAGTTAAATGCCATCTGTGCCCTGTAGCAAACTACAAATGAAGTTGAGTAGAAAGACCTACATGACAAGACAGAATAAGAATGCCTGTGATGCAACTAAACATGTAATGTAGGTGTGACACAGTTTATAACACAGCATTTCAGGCTGCCAAAATGGTAGATGCCTGACCTAATCCACTGGATATTAGGAACTGCCTGCGACCGGCGGTGGAAGTTGTCAGGATGGTAGGTGGTTGCTACCACAGCAGATGCAGCCACAGGCTAACGTTGTTGCTTGTGATGGTTGCAGCCCAATGGCTTTGTCTGCCGACAATGACAACCACGTAGGTAGTGAACATGACCGCCATGTTGTGCAGATTCACATACTTGACTACTGACACTGCTGCCAGCAACAACTCCTCAACCTGAGTTGCTGTGTGTCGTCTCTGGGAGCAATCATGCCATGTCCAGCAGGTGATAATAACCCTGTTTTCTCTCCAGAGGAGCAGGAGAGGTTAGTTGATGACGTCCTACCCCTATATGAGCAGCTCTACGGCTCACTAGAGGACCAGGTTAGAATCTCATAGGCATAATTGATACTGTTTGACACCATCATTATCCTCCTCAAAGGCTATAACATGCCCCAGTGTGCCACTTTGACTTCTTGTGTGCCTGTTATTGCAATCTGTGTGGCATCAGTGGTATGTACATGGTGCAGGTATTGGTGAGCAGTTACATATGTCAAGTTAAGTCACATTGTGTTGTGTGAGGTGTTTTGAGGTCTTAGATCCATCTTGTGTTGGAATAACTAGGTAAGGAGACTTTATTGCCATCCACTGCCATCTTTTTTATTATGTTTTTAAATGTTAGACAACATGTATGTGCATGACAGCATGAGCTGTGTATGTATTTTGTACAAATCATTTGAGGATCTTGTAAGCAATGTGTATACTACCACAGATTTTTCACCCCACATCTGGCCTTGCTAAACTGTAACTGAAGGCATATCGTGACTCACTCTGCCCTTCAGGTTGCACACATACCAAATGCCAAATTTATGATGGCCACATGATGTACTGTCATGGATGGAACTGTATTCTCAGCCAACAGAGACTAGGGCCTGTCAAATGTATCTTCCAGTATGGAACATGGTACCAGGCTGTGATAGAGTCAGTATGGCTGTGCAACAGTGACACATTGTGTGGCCAATACGAGGCTCTAGTGAGAAAACCTGCCATGAATGCCTCGGTAAATCAACTAGATTAGGAATGGGTACTGAGGTTCATCCATGATCTAGTCAGTATTTGCATTTGGCATAATGTATCTTTGACTCATGAAATGCCCCTTACTCCACAGCTCTGTTGTCACATTCACAGAAGTCCTGTTTGCCCTGTTCAGACTAATTACACTGATGACAGACCCACAGTGCAGACGGTGTGTAGATTCCTGGGAGGCCATGACATGTGACTCAATAATCTGCTCACATAGCAGACATTTTACAGTGCATACCTTTGTATATTGGATGCCATTTCTGTGGGACATACACAAAGGAGTATTCTGTGGTACAGGTACATACCACAGGACCAACCCCCTGAAGTGGCATGATTCTGCATTTGGCATGCCAAATGTCCATACATGCACAAGGAATACACTTTCTGTACCCACCATGTCAGCCCCTTCATTGTCACTCAAGTGTAAGGGTGAAGTCTGTACAAGGCAGTTGCCTGTAGGGACTGGAAGCAGTTAGTCAACATTGCAGAGTGTGACTGTGTTGGTCCAGTCAGGCCTCAGGAGTTTAGCCTTCAGAAGACACATATGAGTATAGGGTTTCATTGTGGCTCACATCACAGGACATGTTGCTGGAGCATGGGCTATCTGATGTGAGAAGACTTGCTTAGTCATTCTAGGGTAGTGGGTTAGTCTGCAGATGGATATAAAAGTGTGTACTCATGTCCCTGTACTTATTGGCTTGTGTGCTTTATACTTGTGGTGGGTAAACACACTGAAATGTTCTAGCTTGGTGTTCGACTGGCATCCTTGGCGTGTCCCCCCTAACTTTTTGCCTCTGCAATCCAGGTTGTTGACTGAGTGCTGGACTCTGTTTTTTTTTACTCTGGGCACTCTACCACTGCTGATCAGTGCTAAAGTGCAAGTGCTCCCTATGTGAAAATATATTATTGGGTTATCCCTGATTGGTATATTTGATTTACTAGTCCCTAGTAATGTATACTAGAGGTGCCCATGGTCTGTAAGTCAAATGCTGCTAGTGGGCCTGCAGCACTGGTTGTGCCACCCACAAAAGTAGCCCTGTAAACATGGCTCAGACCTGACACTGCAGGGTCTGTGTGTGCAGTTTTAAACTCCCAATTTAGCCTGGCAAGTATACCCCCTTGCGAAACCCAAACCTTCCCTTTTCGTACATGTAAGGCACCTCTAAGGTAAACCCTAAGTAGCCCCATGGGCAGGGTGCAATGTATGTTAAAGATGGGACATGTACCTGTGTGGTGTTAGATGTCCTAACAGTGAAATACTGCTGAATTTGCTTTTCACTGTTGCAAGGCCTATCTCTCTCATAGGTTGACAGGGGGGCTGCCTTTAAATGTCCTTAAAGTGTAGTTTCCCTCTGAAAGCCGATAGAAATCTGAGGTTTGGGGTCTCTGAACTCATAATTTAAAAATACGCCTGTTAGTGAAGTTGCTTTTTAGACTGGTAGTTTGAAAATTCCACTTTTAGAAAGTAGGCATTTTCTTGCTTAAACCACTATGTGATTCTGCCTGTTTGTGGATTCCTTGTCTGGGTTAGACTGACAGTTGGGATGTTTATGAATCGTCTCTAGACAGTGCCACAACGGGAGATGAGGTGTATCCTGCATATCCTGATGAGCCATCTGGTCTAGAGTGGAAGGAGGAATGGTCACTTACACCTGAGTGTGCTGTGCCTCCCCTCACACAATGCAGTCTCTAACCCCCTGGTGTGTGTCTGGGGCCTGGCCTGGGCAAGGCAGGATCCTGCAAACAACAGAGACTTACCTTTGAAGCTTGCCTACTTCAAAGGCAAAAAGGTGTATACGTATTGGACCCAATACCCCAGACTTTTAGATCACTTCTGGATCTAAGAGGAACCTCTGACAAGGAGAAGAGCTGAAGAGAAGTGTTGCCCCTGCCCGTGGCTGTGCTTTGTTGGGATATCCTCCAATTGCAGCTTCTGCCTGGGAAGGGGGACAAAGACTGGACTTTGTTGTGCATTCCTGGTTGAGAAGAATCTCCAATGGCTTTAACTGAGCTTGCCTCCTGTTTTGAAGTCTCAGGGTCATCAAAGACTTCCTCTGAAAGCACCTGGACTCGCTGCTCAGACTCCTGCCCTGCCAAGTAGTGCCACATCCAGTTCCTGGGTCCTTGAAAGGTGAACTTAGCAGAACAAGGAATGCAATCCAGACACAGAACTCCATGCAGGGCCATTTTCGACACACTACGTGCAATGCCACTGAAAAATGATGCACCACCGGCTTTGTGGTTAAAATTAACCTTCCACCTGCATTACGGCTGGGAAATCAACACATCACGGCTGGAGAAATGACGCAACACCTGCTTGAGACTGCTGATAACAATGCGCATCCCAGGTAGCGTGGTTTTCTAACACCGTGCAGCTGGATTTCTCACGCATCATTGCTGGGCATCAAAGTCATTGTGAACCTATGCGGATTTGAGGTGCCCTGTCCGGAAATAGATGCATCACTCTTTTGTGGGAGAGAAAAAGGACGCACCGTTGACCCGACCAAAGAAGAAATGACACATGGGCTCGAATGTGAGTAAGGAATTGACTCATCGCTGAGTTTTCCAAGGTGCGCTTGCCCGTGCAGCTTTATATTTGACGCAAACCAGATACTTTGTATAAAATCATCATTTCCATTGTTTTCTATGGAGTAAGACTGTTATTTTTGTTTAAATTCATATCTTGACTTGTGTATGTTGGATCTTCATCATTTTGGTCTTGTTTGATTTAGATAACTATTGCCTTTTTTTAAACTGGTGTGATGTCCATTTTATAATGTTTTCACTGTATTACTTTGTGTGTTGGTACAAATACTTTACAAATTTCTTCTGGGTTAAGTCTTTCTCCTTGTGCCAAGGTATCGAAGGGGGTGAGTGGGGGTTAACCAGGTGTGATTCTCTTTTGCCCTGACTAGAGTGAGGTTCCTTGCTTGGACAAGGAGTAACCTGACTGCCAACCAAAGACCTCATTTCTAATACTTGGTTTCTCTTACATGTGTGTGACTCAACCATTTGTGTGAAAACTTATGATTATAATCTCTTGATTTGTCTATTGCATCCATGCAGGATCAACGCCCATCAGAAGGAAGAGATAAGGAGAGCGATGGTCTGGAAGGTATGGACCTACATGTGTAATTGTAAGTTTTTTTTACCTGACTGTCAGCATGCATCAAGGAATGTTTTGCAGGTATGTTAAGCTTGGGCACTACCATTCATTTACAGACATCTAGGTTTGCAGCACCAAATTAGAGACAGTGATGTAGCTTCCCATTGGGAAATATGTGGAGAGCCTTCTATAGGTACTTGCAACTCATTATGTCTCACCAACATACAAAGGACTGATAGCTTCTACTGATGCAATCAGAATATGTCATTGTAAGTGGTGTTAGACAGTAGTGGTAATTTACGTGGGGCTTGCTGATTCATTGCGTTGTGGATTTTAGGGACATATCTCCCGGTCAATTTTCATATGATGTTTACAGTGTACATTTCCATGCCAAATGTGTGGCATATCAGGGCAACATTGTTACTACCTCCACAACTCCATTGTGACAAATTTCACTTGGTGAAATGTGCATTGTGGGTCTGTTTCCAGTGTGAGTATTTCCATGCCACCTTCTCCAGGCTACTATTTTGTTGTCAGCAACATGGAACATTCTGGAAGCATCATTTCTTATTGATGTGTTATTATGTATGTGTGAAATGTATCTCTGCATGGCCTTGTGTGGTATCTGTGTGAATGCAGTTGGCATTGGCCAACTATTGTGTGACAACAGGAAAGTAATGTATGCTCCATGAAGCAAAGCATTGACAGTGAAGTGGTCTCCTACTTGCTCAATGGAACCGTGATTGCACAATTTCAGCCATGCAATTGTAGCTCTCTGAGATCCTGATTTTCCTGTGGGCAACTGTTGATAGTACAGATGGCATGCATGATTATGGAAAGGTACATGTAGGGGCCACTTAGGTGGAATTTGTTGTTGGGGCCTACTTGATATCATGGTAATGTTTGCTAGTCACAGCTGTTGGTCAATTGTGATCATGGACATGTGATTACCCTATTTCTCTTTGTATTTGAGGCATCAGCCCAGGCAAGCAAAGGAGACAGGGCACAGCTAAGTAGGGAAGCATCTGACCATGGGACCTTGGGTCACAACACCATTGACACAGAGAAACCAAGTGGCCCAGAGAGTAAGTGGAGTGCCACAGAGCACATCAGATATACATCATCATCATAATCAAATTCTCCTTCCAGTGTCCACTCCCTAGTGGTGGCAGCCCATCAGAACAAACTACAGAAGCATCCCTGTCCACCCCCCCAATTCTTTTGCCACCCTCTCTGCTTCTTTCTACACAGTTGGCCATGCCCACTCACCCAAGAGCGTGGGCATCTCCTTTGCTTAATGCACCTCCACCTTAGCCCCTGTTAACCCTGTTGCCATGAGTGAGGAGACTCTGTGGAGCAGACTGCCGTTGTGAATGCCATCCAGGGGTTGGCCTGTCAACTTCAACAGACCAATGCTTTCCTGGAAGGCATTCATAGTGCCATGTCTAGCATACAGAGATCTTTTCAGGCTCCGGTGTCCTCACTGACTGCAGCCAGTCCCCCCACCTTCTGTCCCCCTCCACCTCCCTCTTCCCAATCCGAATCCCCCATTCCCCTACTTATCCCATGAATACAGACAGATCCACAAGCACCCACCTCAACATACAAAAGCAGCACATATAAATACAAACACCACAAGACACACCTGAATGCAAGCACTCAACATACACCACCAAACACAACATCAGCCACCATTTCCCAAAACACCCCTACCACTCCCACCGGCCAACACATCACATCCGGTATATCCACAGGTACCACAACAACAGGCAGTGATACACCCACCATAGTCACAGATATCCACCACACCCATCATACCTGCAGACACTATCCCAACAGACACAAACACATTCACAACTCCCACATCACCCAGCACCTCTCCTTCCCAGCCTCTAAGACACACAAATGCCCACACTCACACATTCAACAGACACCACTCAAACATAAGCATACCTCACACTCGCACACACCCAAGACATTAACACCAACACACCAGACAACCACCCCTCAACCTCCAACTCCCCAACCCCTTCTGAGGACCCTCCCCCTCTTCCTAAAGAAGGTATTTTGTTTGGCCTTGCCCTTTACACTGTTCCCTCCACCCCATCCCAAACCCAAGAGGCCCGACCCTCATCCCAATCAATCCCTTCCACATTCAAGTCCTCCCTTGTCACACCTGCCCCACCTGAAAGGACCCATACCCCTCCCCCTAGAAGAAGCCTACCCCTCCAATGAAACAGTCCACCCCTCTCAAACTCAAACCTACACATCCCAAATTCAACCCCTTCCTGTATGATACCTGAGGTGCCTGCCTGCCCACTTGAGGCCCCTTCCTGTGGAGGTTTGCTGGCAGTAATAGGGGTAAAGTGCGGGCACAGTACTGCACACTGAAAGACTGATGGACTGGCCAATGGCCTGAAGCATTTAGCATTTGCGTTAAAAAAAAAAAAAACAACAAAAACTATCTTTTGGGGTATAAATTTGTCCTGAAATTCCTATTCTATCTTTATGTTGTTCCTGAGTAACTTGTGTTGTATGCCTACAGTTGTGTGTGTTTTAGCATGCTTGCTGATCCATTTGCTGTTGTTTGCAATATCTGACGTTGTGGGCAGGGTGTCACTCAAGACAAAGGTAGATGTTGACAGTATGGATATGTGTTTGTTAATGCAATTGTGGTGTCATTACATTGTGCTCTGTTTAGTATGGTAAGTATTTCATCTTGTGGTATCCAACAGTAGCATGTATGATGTTAGACTTGTCTTCCATATGTGGATTGCAGATTTGTTTCATGTGTGGCAGCTTCAGTTTTGTTTGTGTAGATATTGAGGGGGTTCAATTGTGCTATCTTTGTTTGCATTTGACTGTGCATGTGTCCATTGTGCTTTGTGTACCTTACAGCTACTTCATCTAGATATATGGCCCATGCAGTTGCAATTGTATTTGCTTTCTTGACTTGCACTTTCACATTATACATATAGTCATGTCACTTGTCTCTAGCATTGTTTGTCCTGGACACACATGTAGGGGCTGTTCCTGCGCAAATGTTGTTTTAGGACATGTGCAAATGATATGTGTCCCAGTGCAGCATCCTTCCCTGAGTACTCCTGATGGTACCTTCCATATTGTGCAGGTATTGTTTGCATAGTGAGCTTGTATATTTGTCTCTCTGTCTGTTATGCATCCCATTGCCCATCCATTGTGTTGCAATGTGGGTGATGTGTGGATCCATTGCAGGTCTGGTTCATGGGAAAGGTGTTTGTTTTCCATGACACATCCATGCATTTATATGTTGTAGCTGAAGACAGTCCATGACATTTGTGCTATGGAAGGGTGTCAGTTGTATTTGTCGATGTGATATTGCTGTGTTATTGTGCTGTGTGACACAATATTGTATACACTTCACTGTCCGTATGCCGAAAATCTGCAGACATGTGTTTATGTGTAGTGCTGCAGTGCAGTGTGAGTGACCTGCCCAAAGGCGGTGTTTTATGGCTGTGAATATGTCCTTCTTCGTGAATGACTCCGACTACATACACAATGACAAGTGTACTTGGTCCCCATAGCATGACCCCCATATTATGTGGATGAAGGCACGATGATATGTCATAGTGCTTGATGACACAGGAAGTCGTGTGTACCTATGATTGGCTGCATTCATGGTATGGATTTTGGGCTCCTTTGATGAGCTGCACAAGTGACGGAAGGTGTGTTATGGGATCCATGGCGGCACAGGACATGAAAGGCTGCCTGCACGTGAGTTGCTACCTTTATACTTTCTGTTTCTGCCTGCTGAGATGTGGTGGCTGGGCTGCCACAGTCATGTAGTCAGTGTGCAACCTCATAATGTGTCCGGTGGCAATCCAAAAGTGATCAGAACATTTACTACTTGGAAAGCTTAACTTGTCAGACAATAAAAACACATTTAATATGCATGAAGTAACCTGTTTTTCTATTGGCATATATCTGTGCTATTCCTATATTTGAAAGCTCAGGAAAGAAAATTATTTTAATACAGTAAGGGCCAGATGTAGGAAAAATCCAATTTGCGAGTTGCAAATTGCGAGTCATTCCGACTCGCAATTTGCAACTCGCAAATTGGTATGCAGAACGGTGTCTCAGACACCGTCTGCAACTCGCTATGGGGTCGCAATGACCCACCTCATTAATATTAATGAGGTGGGTCGCTAATTGCGGCCCCATGGCGAGTCTAGGCACTCGCAAACATGGAGGCCTGCTGTAGTCAGCAGACCTCCATGTTCGTGACTGCTTTCAATAAAGCAGTTTTTTTTTTTTTTAAGTGTAGCCCGTTTTCCTTAAAGGAAAACGAGCTGCACTTAAAAAAAAAAACGAAACCTTTAGTTTCGTTTTTTTTTCAGGGCAGGCAGTGGTCCCTTGGACCACTACCTGCCCTGAAAAAAATGTTTTGGGTCCATTCACAAACTGGAAGGGGTCCCGTGGGGACCCCTTCCAATTTGCGAGTGGGTTACCATCCACTTGAAGTGGATGGTAACTGCGATACCCTTTGCGACCGCATATGCGGTCGCAAATGGTATTGCATTCCACTCCGAATCGCAAATAGGAAGGGAACACCCCTTCCTATTTGCGATTCTGAAATGCATATTGCGAGTCGGTACCGACTCGCAATATGCATTTCTGCATAGCAAAGAGGCATTTGCACCTCGCAAACGGCGATTTTCGCCGTTTGCGAGGTGCAAATACTTTGCTACATCTGGCCCTAAGTGTTTTTCCTTGGTCATCTTTTTCTGCCACATTTCTAAGTATGTCTATTGTATTCAAAATTGCACAAAAACAAGTACAGAATAAGAAAGTGATAAGAGTAAAAAGGTAATAATTCATTGGAATCAGTTAACTTAGCTCCCAAAGTACCTGTTCCTGCAGCTGCCACAGGACATACACCAAAAAGTGACGCTTGTTTCACCAGCTTCACAATACGAGGATTAAACAGGACTACATCAAGTTCAAAGAAATGAATCAATAAAGATAAAACAGTACTGTGTCAGGTTCATTTCTATGAAGATTCTTTTGATGAAAGAAATGCTGCACAGTTGCTGTTCCTAGAAAGAACACCAAAAATGAGAAACCAGCATGCCAGAGTTACAAGCGGAAGTATATAGACCTTTGAGAATGCTATAGAAGAGATTTCTCAGGATTTTTCAGAATAATGCTCTGATGATAACACTGTGTTAAGTATTATAATTACTTTGAAACCATCCTCAAAGTAGTGGCGCTGCCATTATTCATGAATACAACCTAATTTGGAGACTACTCAAAATTTCTTTCACTGACTTGAATAAGCAGACTCCAACAATGGTTTCTGTAGACATGGGTGTGGCAAACCTTGTGGAAAATGGTCGGCATAGTAGGCACTGTACATCCACTTGTTTATAAACTAAATTGCTTAGAATGAAACATAGACATTAAAGCCACTGAGACCTATTTTCTGAACTAAAATCATGCCCATATGTTGTTTTGGTAATGTAATCAGAAACACTAATATAAATAATTAAGCAATTCATTGTACAATGTAGAGATAAACGTTTGTGTCTAACACTGATGTCTATGACAAATACAAATCATTATGGTTAAAAAGTAAATTTTGCTGATACATTTGGCAGAGTTGTGATCTTTCATTTGGGATTATTCATAGAACTTTGATATATTAAGTACAGGGAAGTTCTTCAAACTTAAGGCAGGGCAAAGAGTCTCTTTCAGAGATATAACATGTTTCCTGTAGATTTAATATTGTTTTCATATCAAGTGGATCACAGAGATGATTTCTCCATTCCCTAATCTGGGTGTCAACTCTACCCTATTGTCTGGCAATCACCTTCCTTGGAATGATTGCTTTGGAAAACCTTGTGTTGTATGTATCAGGAATCTGGGGATACCTGTAAAAACATTGAACTTATGTCATCCAAGACCATTGTCCAAAAAGCTTAAAGTTTGGAACAATGCCTTAGAATATGACAAAATTCTCAATTTTCTCCCTTCTCTTCCATTCCAGCATGCATGTTGTCTGTGTGTCTAATTTGTGAAATTCAGAGGATCTGTAATATCAAAGCAGAATTGTTTTTAACATAGCCATGTTCTCTAAGACAATGTTACCTGTGTTACAGGTTCAAATACCAATGTCATCCTACTTCTCATCTCAAATTGACCTACCTTGTTGGGTCTCCTATCATCTCTGACCAGGGAATTACACTTGCTTAGATAAATGTATTAGCAGTTTATATGGTATTGTAGTAAATACTAGTTTGTTTTAATGGGATACAGGAGTTAGCTTAGTCTTTGGCTTGCGCCCCGTGACTTTTACACTGCTTAGCTTGCTCTGTTTTAGCTAATTTATTTAATTACATCTTTTAAGATGGCTGCCCTGTTTTTAGTGAGGCCCATGATTTAGTTTGCGTTATCAGTGCCACCGCACTGAGGTGTTAACATCTAGCGACAAAGATAAATAAACTGTAGTTGTTCACATTAGGTATTCTCCCTCTTCACGCTTTCGAGGGAATTGTTTATATAAATTATGGTCCCAAGCATGTCTCATTATCTATTGTTTGGGAACAGACCTACATTAGGTGTCCAAGCAGATCTGTATAAATACTCCTCACTTAAACATATAGTCAGAGGGATTCCGACCAGATGTCAGCGCTGCTATAGATGCTGCACGTCGTCTTGACACTCACCCAGTCTTTGTTTCCCCTCGGAGTCTGAGACAGAGACCTCATTTCATGGTAACGAGGGTTGGGGGGCTCTTCTCATGGACATGTCATTGGCAGATTAGGTTTAACATACCTAGCTCTCTTTTAGGTTAGAGGTTAGGCTCATTATGCTAGGGTATTAGGACATATTTCACATTTCATGTCATTTCATGTTATTACAAGATAGTGGGGTCTTTGTATAAATGACTCTTGTCTTTACCATTCTGTTTATTCTATTATTAATTATCCTAATCATTGCAGCCCATGCAACTTATTGTAGATTGCAGTTTTGCTAAATAAAACCTATTGAAACTTTACTGCATCTTCTTCATTGCCTGTGTTTGATTGAGACATGGGGGGTCATTACAATCCTGGCGGACGGTGTTAAAGGAGCTGTAATACCGCAAACAGACCGGCGGAGAAAAAAAGGGAATCATGACCCTGGCGGAAACCGCCAACAAAGACAGCCACTTTAACACACCGCCCGCCACGGCGGTACAGACAAGCAGTGCGGCGGTCACCGCCAACAGACAGGCGGAAGACAATGTACCGCCCATAGTATCACAACACGCCAATCCGCCACCTTTTCCGGGGCTGATTCACTGTGGATAAAATCATGGCGGAAACAGTTACTGCAATGGGAAAACGATCACCTGAACACATCCCACGAGGAAGGAGGACTCCATGGAGCCAGAATTACAAATCTTACCGGCCCTTGTATTCCTACTCATCTACTAAGAGCAACGCCGGCGCCAGCGAAGACAACAGTGAGTACTGCACCTACGACATAGGGGAGGCAAAAGTTAGGGGGACACACACGAACCACCCCCACCCTCGCATATTACAACACACACACCAATGCATTCACAAAAATCACAGTAACAACCCACAACCCCCCGGGAAGAATGCAAAGACAAAACGAAATCAGTTCAAACATTGTAATGTATCAATATACATGTCTCAAAAATATACAGATAAATTATAAAATCATTCAAAAGTATATACATTACGAGAAGTAGTGCAGATATGCACATATCAATGTCCGTGCACCACTAGTCCAAAAATGCATGGACGAGGCCCACAATAGATACCTGTCCACAAACGGAGAGAACACTGCTGGGGCATCAGATAGAAATACTACAGGCACCTTAGGGGGAAGGGAAGGGGGGGCACCTCAGCCGGATGAGTGCAAAGCCAGATCCACGACGGGGCTCCATGCCCATTGATGTATCCTGGGGAGTGCAAAGCCAAAGTCTCTCAAGTCTCTACAGTGGGTGGGTTGCCCACTGTACCATCCTGGGGAGTGCAGCAAAGCCACAGTCTCTCAAGTCTCTACAGTGGGTGGGTTGCCCACTGTACCATCCTGGGGAGTGCAAAGCCACAGTCTCTCAAGTGACTACAGTGGTTGGGTTGCCCACTGTGAAATCCTGGGGAGTGCAAAGCCACAGTCTCTCAAGTCTCTACAGTGGGTCTCTAGACTGTTCAGCAGTGCTTTGCCATGGCGGTCTCTGGACTGTTCAGCTGTGCTTTGTAATGGCGGCTCTGGACTGTTCAGCGGTGCTTTGCCATGGCGGTCTTTGAACTGTTCAGCTGTGCTTTGCCATGGCGGTTCTGGACTGGGCATTGGTGTGTGGCATGACGTTCTCTGGACTGGGCATTGGTGTGTGGCATGACATTCCCTCACTGCCCAGAGGGGCTGTGGCAGCGGGGGCCCTCCTGGGCACTGACTCCGGCGGTGGCGGTGGTCTCCTGACCAGTGACGATACTTGGGCCCTCCTGGGCAATGACTCCGGCGGTGGTCTCCTGACCAGGGACGATACTTGGGCCCTCCTGTGCACTGACTCCAGCGGTGGTCTCCTGACCAGTGACGATACTTGGGCCCTCCTGGGCACTGACTCCGGCGGTGGTCTCCTGACCAGTGACGATACTTGGGCCCTCCTGGGCAATGACTCCGGCGGTGGCAGTGGTCTCCTGACCAGTAACAATACTTGGGTCCTCCTGGGCAATGACTCCGGCGGTGGTCTCCTGACCAGTGACGATACTTGGGCCCTCCTGGGCACTGACTCCGGCAGTGGTCTCCTGACCAGTGACGATACTTGGGCCCTCCTGGGCACTGACTCTGGCAGTGGTCTCCGGACCAGTGACGATACTTGGGCCTCCTGGGCAATGACTCTGGCGGTGGTCTTCTGACCAGTGACGATACTTGGGCCCTCCTGGGCAATGACTATGGCGGTGGTCCCCGGACCAGTGACGACGGTGCTGGCGGTGGTGTCCCGACCGCCGGGAAGGATGCCGCCCTTCTCCGCCGTGATGCTCACACCAGGCTGTGCAGACTTCCTCTGGCCCTTCCCCACCTTTGGAGGAGTCACAGCTGACTCTGCAATCCCCCTGGGACCCCTGTGAGTTGTTTTGCCTCCAGGAGTCTTCACAGGGTCCCGTCGGCCACTTTCCAATTTCAGAGCCTTTACAGGAGGTGGGCTGTCAGTGCCTTGGCTCCGGGTCACACTGCCTGCCCTGGTGGCCGGTGCACTCGACACACCTTGTACAGGCACCACTGGTACTAGAGGCTTTTTGGCTGAGGCGCTACGACGTGACTGATGAATTGGAGGGGGGGGGCAAAAAGGTCAACTTTGCAGAGGGACAGTTTCTGACGAACACTGGGATGGGTAGTTGGAGGGGGTCTGGGAGTGGAGGAAGAGGAGGTGGTTGTAGGAGGTGTCACTTTAGGTGTTTTGGGTGCAGGTGCAGGTACTGGAGGCTGTCGTGAGGTGGGTGCCCATGTTTGTCTACTTTGGGAGGGGGCGTCACAGACACACTGGGGGAGGACACAGGGGACGTGTAAATGGGAGTGGAGGTGGTGAGTGCAGGTGAGAGGGGTGTGGTGCTGGGTGTTCTGGTGCAACTTCTGGTGCCTGTAGATGTAGTGCATGCAGGTGAGAGTGTAGACAAGACTGGGAAGGAGGAGGGAGACGATGTTGCTGTGTCTACATGTGGGTGATGCTTGTGTGTGTGCCTGTGGGTTGTGTGGTGCCTATGTTTGCCAGAGCTGCCCTTGTGTGTTGACGTGTGTGCATGCTGGTCTGTAGGTGTGCTTGGGATGGGCTGGGGTACAGGGGATTGGGTCTGGGTGGAGGAGGTTGGAGGGGGGAGGCTAGACACAGGGACAATGGCTGCCATCAGTGCTGAGGCCAGAGATTGCAGGGGTCGCTGAAGGACAGCCTTACCAGAATGAATGCCCTCCAGGAATGCATTACTGTGTTGCAACTCCCTTTCTACACCCTGGATGGCATTCACAATGGTAGACTGCCCAACAGTGAGTGACCTGAGGAGGTCAATGGCCTCCTCACTGAGGGCAGCAGGGGTGACAGGGGCAGGGCCTGAGGTGCCTGGGGCGAAGGTGATGCCCACCCTCCTGGGTGAGTGGGCACGGGGCGAACGCTGAGGGGCTGCTGGGAGGGCAGTGCTGGTAGGGGAGGTGGCGGCTGTACCTGTAGAAGTGGGGCGCACAGATGGTGCCGCCACCACAAGGGAGCTCCCATCGGCGGACGAGTCCGTGTCGCTGGTTGGTGATCCGGTGGCCGACGTGAAGCTCCCCTCGCCCTCCGTCCCACTGGTGCATTCTGAGTCCGTGGTGTGGCCCTCCATGGCCATGTGGGATGCAGCTTCCTCGTGCTCCGGTGCCACTGTACCTCCGCCTGATGACGCTGATGCACAAAAGAACAGGGAGTGCACAAAAAGGGGGGGAGGGAAGACAGAAGAAAGACAGGTTGAGTGCATGGCATACCGCTACCGTTGGCGGACAATACAGACAGAGCAGTCCCCTGCACTACGCCGTGCTCCTGGCCTCTGCAGATGCAATTTCTGGGATCTGGCCTACATGGCTATGGTGGACATCTGCACACATGGATGCCACAGGGGCATCTATACCTTTACTTGGCACTCTACTGCGGTGGGGTAGAATGCCACATGCCCTGCATTACGGAGGGGCCTAGTCTACGTATTTCAACCAGGCCTAGGTACACCCACAGGCCTCCTCCGCCACCCAGACCCCTCCACTGCACGCAAAGTCCACAGAATGAGAGAGTACTCACCCCCATGTGTCTGCTGTGATGCCCTCAAGCGCCCATCCAACTCAGGGTAGGCCACCGCAAGGATCCTGAACATCAGGGGGGTCAAGGGGCGACGGGCACCCCTCCCACGTTGGGAGGCCATCCCCAGCTGAGTCTCCGCCGTCTTCTTACTCCAGCGGCGAATGTCCTCCCATCTTTTCCGGCAGTGGGTGCCCCGTCTCTGGTGGACCCCCAGGGTCCGGACGTCCTTGGCGATGGCACGCCAAATGTCCTTCTTCTGGTGGGCGCTGACCTACATGACATGCACAAGGGAAGAAGCGAAGTCATTACCAACTGCACCGTCGATGTGAGTGGCCCCCCTCCCTACCCTAGCCATTTCGCACATTCATTCACATGCATTCATGTTCCCTGAACTCTGCCCCCTTCCCTCTTACAACCAGCCCTCTCCACCCAGGCCTAGCCCATACAGCGTGCTACCTGTGCACTAATCTGTTGGTCTGGAGGACTGTAGAGTAGCGTGTACTGGGGGAGGACCCCGTCTACCAGTTTCTCCAACTCCTGAGCAGTGAAGGCAGGGGCCCTTTCTCCAGACGCAGCAGCCATCGCCGCTTCCAGACCAAGGTCACAGCAGCACTTGCAGTGTAGGTCCTCTCCTGTCGAAGATCAGGTATCTAGTGATTGAACAGATAGAAAATGACGGTGACATCCGCGGCGGTGACGTCCGCGGCGGGGCGTATCATTACCACCGGCGCACTTGTTCATTAGCTACTGGGACCCAAAGGGTCCAATGTTAACCAATGCAGCATTGCGCTGCGGTCTACGACCGCCTACCGCAACGGTGTGCAATGGCAACGCAGTTACCCCACAATCCCATTGTCCCAGTTTAGAGGTCAGGCAGCTGCCATTTCAGGGGCCGACATGGCTTCATTTACTTCTGCGTCACACATAGCTAGGCCTACACTCAACACACATACAGGAAGGGTTTTGTGTATGGTGTCGTCTTCTGTGTAACTGTGGGTACATACCTGGAAAAATATTGACTCAGTGGTCGCTGTTGTCCTTCCTAGGCGCTGTCAGCTGGGACATTTGAGAAGATGGCGGAATCCTCCGGTGTACCGACCGCTGGTGGACCTGTTGACAATGGAGGAGCGACACTTAATCGTCACCTACAGGTTTGACCGTGCCACAATCCAGGAACTATGTACCCAGTTGGAGCCAGACCTGATGTCACCAATCCGCCATCCCACTGGAATCCCCCCTGACATGCAGGTACTGTCGGTGCTCCATTTCCTTGCAAGTGGGTCTTTTCAGACAACAGTGGCCATGGCATCAGGGATGTCCCAGCCTAGGTTTTCCAACGTGCTGTCCAGAGTGTTGTCTGCCCTGCTGAAACACATAAGGAGATACATCATTTTCCCTGAGGTGGAAGATTTGGCTACAGTGAAAGGTAACTTCTATGCCCTTGGACATATCCCCAACATCATAGGTGCTATTGATGGGACCCATGTAGCTCTGGTCCCCCCCCACAGGAGTGAACAGGTGTACAGGAACAGGAAGAGTTATCTTTTGATGAATGTACAGATGGTATGTTTGGCAGACCAGTACATCTCCCAGGTTAATGCTATGCTCCCTGGCTCAGTGCATGACCCTACATCCTGCGGAATAGCAGCATCCCTGAAATGATGGGTCAACTCCAGAGGCACCGGGTGTGGCTATTAGGAGACTCTGGTTAACCAAACCTGTCCTGGCTATTGGCCCCAGAGAGGAATCCCAGGACCAGGGCAGAGGAATGCTACAATGAAGCCCATGGGCGGACTAGGAGGGTGATCGAACGCACCTTCGGCCTCCTTAAGGCCAGGTTCAGGTGCCTCCATATGACAGGTGGTTCCCTATTCTACTCACCAAAGAAGGTGTGCCAGATCATCATCGCCTGCTCGATGCTTCACAATCTTGCTTTGTGACGCCAGGTGTCTTTTCTGCAGGAGGATGGTCCAGATGACTGTGTTGTGGCAGCTGTGGAGCCTGTGGACAGTGATGAGGAGGAAGCTGAGGAAGAAGACAACGACAACAGGGAGTCAGTCATACATCAATATTTCCAGTGACACACAGGTGAGAACATTTTCATTTTTACCATTACATTCACTGTCACACATCTTCCTCTATCCTGTGTGTAATTTAATGGGATTATTTCGTAACTGAGTTATTCCTTTCCATTACGGTTTCACAGGTGTGGTTACCAACGTGTCTCATCTGCATGCATCCTTCAAGGACTTGTGATGTGTGACATAGGTATGTTGGCTATAAAATTGGAAAGCATTTTGACACTGTCATTGATAATACATTTTACCAAATCATAGACTGACTCCAGATTGTTTTGTGGTTCAAGGGTGTTTATTTAAGTGCTCAAAAATGGAGGGGGGTTGTAAAATGGTGATGGTTGATGGAGGAGGAGTGTCCATGGCAGAGTCCAGTCTATTAGTCTCACAGGTGCACTGCCCATATGGGCATAGGAAGTGGAGCTGGGGCAGTTTAAGTATGGACAGGGTAACAAAGTGGGACAGTGGGGGGACAATCAGGGTGGTCTCATTTCCTGGCGGGGGTCTTGCCATCTTGCTCTGTCCTATTCCTGGATCTCAGGGACCGCTTGCGTGGTGGTTGTCCGTCTGAAGGGGGTGGGGTGCTGGTGTGGTGGTCCTGTGGCGGGGCGTCCTGTCCACTAGCGCCGGCGGAGTTGGTGGGCAGTTCATCGTCCATGCTAGTGTCAGGGGCCCCTTCGAGTGCCACGGTGTCCCTCATGGTCTGCTGTATGTCCTTCAGCACCCCTACGATGGTGCCCAAGGTGGAGCTGATGGTCCTGAGCTCCTCCCTGAACCCCAAATACTGTTCCTCCTGCAGGCGCTGGGTTTCCTGAAACTTGACCAGGACCGTCGCCATCGTCTCCTGGGAGTGGTGGTATGCTCCCATAATGAAGGAGAGTGCCTCGTGGAGAGTGGGTTCCCTTTGCCTGTCCGCCCCCTGTCGCACAGCAGCCCTCCCAGTTCCCCTGTGTTCCTTTGCCTCCGTCCCCTGGACCGTGTGCCCACTACCACTGCCCCCAGGTCCCTGTTGTTGTTGGGGTGGTGGGTTATCCTGGGTTCTCTGTAGTGGTGGACACACAGCTGATTGACCTGTCCTGGGTACGGAGGTTTGGGCCCGCTGGGTGGGTGCTGTACTGGTGTTACCAGAGGGTGGAAGGTCAGTGTTGGGCTGTGCATGTGCAAGGGGAACCGACTGTCCCGAAGCCCACGATGGTCCGGGCTGGTCATCAGGCTCCAGTAGGGCAGAGCTGCTATCGTCACTGTGGGCCTCTTCTGTGGGTGGAGTGGAGATGTCTGGACCCTCTGGTGTGGTGACGGTCCTTCGAGATCCTGCAGGGGTATAAAAGCATGATTATTGCATGTGTGTGTGTGATGGTGTGCAATGGGTGGGTGTGCGTGTACCCCAGTGCAAGCATTCCTATGTGGGGGCTTGTGTGATGATGGTAAGGGGGTTGTTATGGGTATGTGCAGTGTCCATGCTTTCGCGATGGGTGTCCATGCTTAGTTGTGTCATGCAGGGCTTGGTGTTGGGATGGGTGGTTTGTGTTATTAGTACATTAGTGAGGAGTTGTAGTGATAGGGGAGGGGGTGAGGGTGGGGGTGTGTGATAGCATGCAGGTAGGGTGGTGGATATGATAGTTAAGATTTGACTTACCAGTGTCCATTCCTCCACCGACTCCTCCGAGGCCCTCAGGGTGCATGATGGTCAAGACTTGTTCCTCCCATGTTGTTAGTTGTGGGGGAGGAGGTGGGGGTCCGCCGCCAGTCCGCTGCACCGCGATGTTGTGCCTGGAGACCGTTGAGCGCACCTTCCTCCGTAGGTCGTTCCACCTCTTCCTGATGTCCTCCCGATTTCTTGGGTGCTGTCCCACAGCGTTGACCCTGTCGGCTATTCTGCGCCATAGCTCCATCTTCCTGGCTATGGATGTGTGCTGCACCTGTGAGCCCAATAGCTGTGGCTCTACCCTTACGATTTCCTCCACCATGACCCTGAGCTCCTCCTCGGAAAAGCGGGGGTGTCTTTGGCGTGACATGGGGTGGTGTGTGTGATGTGTGGGGTGGTGTATGTGGTGATGAGTGTAGTGATGTGTAGTGGTGTGTGGTGTTTTGTGCGTGGATGTTGTGTGGGTGAAGGTGTTGTGTGCCCCCGTGTGGTGGGATTGTCTAATCTGTGCTGTCTCTCTGGCCTTCGTGACTAATTTTGGGTTGTAGGGGTTTGTGGGTGATGTGGGTGTGTGTTTTATATTGTGTTGGGTGTGTGGGAGTGTTGTTTGTATGTGTATCTGGTGTGTGTATTTGGAATTGTCCAATGTGGTGGTGTTTTGGAGATGTGTGTGTATTTTGAGCGCGGCGGTGTGTACCGCCAATGGAATACCGCGGTTGAAAGACTGCCGCGTGGATTCATGGTTCTTAATAGCATGGGTGTGTTTCTGTTGGCATGGAGGTAGAGGATTTGTTTTCGCCAGTTTAACACTGACCTTTGGTGTGGCGCAGTTGTGCGGGTGTCTGAATTTCGGCGGATTCCGAAATGTGGGTCATAATAGCTGTGGCGGTATCCCGCGGCGGTGTATTGGCGGTCTTCTGCACAGCGGTAAGTGGCTTTTACCGCCAATGTTGTAATGACCCCTATGGTGTTTATGTGAGAAAGGGGTAAACCTGTTTAACCATGACACTCCCTGAGATGTCACACACTTGAGTCCATGCGTAAAGGCTGCCACAAATCACCTTTACTGTTCAGGTTTTGGTGAGGTGCTGCTTGTGAGCCAGGAGGGTTGGGAAGACAGTTGCAAGTTGTTGTAGGACTAGCATGGTCATCTACAAACATAAGTACTGTCATCCTTAAACCAGCAGTCTTGCCTAGAGCAAGAGTCCAACTACGACAGTACTCAGACAAAATATTGAGTTTTGAATATCGAGATGCAGAAAAATGGGAAAAAATATTGTGATACAAACATTTTTAGGTAAGTTACATTGTTTGTAAGAACATCTGTGTTGTTCCACAATATAGTTGTAAATAGTATTGTGCTTTATTATCTTTATGTGTTTTAGAACCTATATTCATTTTATATGTTAAAAATTGTTTGTATAATCGTTCTCCATATTTTTTAATATAATTAGTAATTTTGAGTGATATATTATTTTTTAATATAAATGCTAATAATATAAATTTATAATGTAACAGGTTGTGAGGTGTGTAGGTGTATGTGGGGGAAGATAATTAAGCATAGTTTACTAACAATAAATTATTAATTTATGATGATTTTATAATTGAATACTACTCATGTAACTTCTGTAGTTATTATATTTATTAGTTATGTATTAGGAATGGGTTGTTGGTTTGTAGGGGTATAGGATGGGAAGTTAGTTAAGTAATAATTAATGATTTATTAATTATTAAATATTTAATTGATTCTTAATTATGCAAATTGTGTAATTAATGTATGTTTTAAATTGTATTTTAGGTGTGGGTTCTTGGGTTCGTAATGGAATAAGGTGGGACTTTAATTAAATAATACTTGATAAATAGTTAATTGTGAATGTATTATTAATGTATTAATTGATTGTTAGTTATGTAAATTGTTTAATAATTATTTTTATAATTATATTTTTTAAGATATATATTTTGTGCATGTTTCTGGGTTTGAAGGAGCATATGGTGGGAAGTTATTTAAGTACAAATTAATAAAAATGAATTATTTGCTTATTAATAGTTATTTAATCGATTAATAAATATGTCAATTGGCTTATACTTATTAATTTTAGTTATACTTTACGTGCGGCTGCTAAGTTGGAGGGGGCATAGTGTGGGAATGTAATTATTAAATCATAAGTTAATGACAGTTTTTAACTGATAATCAATTAGTATACTTTGTAATAATCATGTAAATTGTCTAATTGTTTATATATATATATATATATATATATATATATATATATATATATATATATATATTCTTTTTTTTCTTCCTAATAAGAATATTATATTTCTAGTCACCTGATAGGGTTATTAAAATATGTTATTTGGTTGAAGTGAAGTACTTTCCCGAATGCTGCATTGACTGGAGTGGGAATTGTAAGTAATAACCCCTGAAGTCCAGCGATTTCCCTATTGTGCACAGACTAGAGTGGGAATAGTAAATGTAGCCCCTCTGAAGTGCTATGCTTTCACTACTTTTGCATAGCCTGGATTGAGAATAGTACATTATTTAACCCCTTATCTATCTATCTATCTATCTATCTATCTATCTATCTATCTATCTATCTATCTATCTATCTATCTATCTATCTATCTATCTATCTATCTATCTATGTTACATACTGCTGGTTGCTATTAGCTAGTGATAGATTGTACCTAGTTTACATAGACGGAGCATTTTTTGTTTTGTTAATTACTTTGGCGCCACTTGATGAAGCTTCACAAAATTTCTAAAATGTATACTTTGGTAACTTCAGTGAGAACAAGTGGTGATCCTAGAACACAATTTCCCCACTCATTTTTCCATAGGACCTTTAGAAAAGCCTACAGTCCGAACCACTGAACGGAATCACACCAAATTTGGCACGATGTCAGATCCTGTTCCATTGATCACGTTTTTTGTGATTTGCTGTGAATCCATTCAGTAGTTTTGAAGAAATTTAAGGGCAAAAAATATAGATATATAAGATTGCAGATCCTCTGTGGATCCAACTGTCCCTGTGCTGATATCTGACTGGCTGCCAACACAGAAGTATTGGTAGCCATCTTGGGATTCAGCTTAAGAAAAGTCCCAGAAAAAATCCCCCCAAAAAAGAAAAGGTGCCAGGGTAGAGCTACTCTGACACCTTAGCCCTGGTGCTGGGGTCCCTGAAGGACCCCCCAAGGGCTAAAATTATTTTTTTCTTAAAGAACATCAGGAAAATCTGCAGATGGATCTATGGATTTTTCTGAGATTTAAAAAAAAATGTTGTCTCCCGTGCCTTCCATTTTTTGCGTCCGGGTGGGCCAGCTCCAAGGGGTATTTGGGTCTTAATAAAGGACAGGGGGCACATGGGACCTCCCTCCTTGGGCTTTAATAAGACCTGGGGACCAACACCTCCCCAGGGTGATTTGTTATATATACAGGGGAGCCTCACAGCCCCTCTGTGCCCCAGGGACCACCACTTCCCTGAAGCATTCAATAGATTTGGTGCAGGGGGGCTACATGGCCCCCCTCAGCCCCAGGGACAACCACGTCCCATGGGCAAATAGTAAACAATGATAGGGGGTCCATTTCTGACTGCCAAACCCCGGGGGACCATTACCTCACCATGGCTATCACATGTAAGGTGGGTCACATGGCCCCCTTCAGGAGCCATTGATGGCCCTGGGGACCATTACCCCCAGTTCCACTCCTGCTATGTCTTGGGGTGCCCAGAAAGAAGACTCAGAAGTTTGGAGAAGTTTGGCACAGCTTTAGAAAGAAGCTCCATAAGTGGGCCAACTCGACATTGTGAGTCAAGCCGGCTTATGTCAACACAATCCATCCTACCTTGCAGGTTTCTCCTGCTGAAAAGCTTCGGAGCACCAAACTTCCAGGATTTCACCAGGGGCTTGAGGAAAGGCATTCTGATAAGGTTGCATCAGAATTGGCTTGCTGAGGGTCGTCCCTTGTCCCACGTCAGAGAGAGAGAGAGCTCCAAAACAGTTTACGAATAAGAATGTAAAAAGTTGACTGAGGCTTCCCACCCAGTGGATCGGAGAAGTGCACCAGTGAGGTCAGCTTCAGTTTCAACTTAGTCCTGATGAAGATTTCCACCCCTAAAAAAATCTAATTCTGAATATAGGATCCTTGACCGAGGTGTCCTGCAATGATTTTCTAGGGAGGTCGGATTCAACTTGTGACTTCATCCTGGTCCAGATATTTTGAAAGAAAAAGACTAAGGGGCTGAAATAAGAGCCCCTTGTGCCTCCTTGTGCCACACTAAAGTAATTTTTTTCATGCTAATGTGGCCCAACGAGGCCAAAATCGCTGCACTAAATTTACAATGTAAGCTAGTTAGGACCTAGTTTCCATAGAAAAAGCACTTTTTTCACTTGCCTATATCTTTGGTCCTGGTATTTCTTGTTGCACATGGAGAATTAAGTGGTGATCCCTGAAGCAGGGGACAAGAAAAAGAGGGGGTCAAAGAAGTTGCGCTTCCCATGTTAATTCACATAGGACCTTTAGACACAACTACAGCCCAAGCCACTGGACAGAATTTCAACAAATTAATTTCTTGTCGCGAAATTGCAATATTCACAAATTTGCTGCATTTTTTTTTAAAGTGTCGGATCTTGTCCTTGCTTTTCACAGGCCCTCGGGTGGTCCATGTCCCATGGGCATTAATAATTTGGAATGTAGGGGGCCACCCACAGCCCCGGGGACGACTACCACTTCCCTGGGGTGATTTTTATGACATGTGCATGGGGGACCAAAGCCCCCCCCATGACCTAGGGACCACCACCTCCCTAAGCAATTTGGTTTAGCTGTGTGGGGGAGTCCCATAGGCCTCCCCACAGCCCCGCTGACCACCACCTCCCTGGGGCTTTAATTATTATAAATGTGGGGGCTCGCCACCTCCTGGGGGCAATGTATAAATCTAGTATGAGAGGGCTGCACCCCCCCCCCTCTCCACAGCACTAGGGATCACCACCACCCCAGGGCAAACAATAAAAATATGGGAAGGGGATCTGTTTCAGACCAATCCCTGGGGATCACAACCTCCCTGGGACTATGTGTACATTGGATCCCCCTCAAGGAGCCTCTGATGGCCCTGGGGACCGCAACTCCCTAGACTGGCTCCTGCTATGTCCCGGGGTGCCCACCCCTGGGGCATAGCTGTTTGTTGAACCTTGGCTGCAGCTTTGATACTGCAGCCAAGTCAAAGAAAACAGTCTGCTGTTAGACAGCGGGACCTATCAAGCAAATACGTCAGTCAAAGAGTGGATCTTTCATCTCTGTCGCCTCCACGCATGCATGGAACAGTGGGGAAAGATTTGCTTCAGCAAGCACACAGCTGCTGTTGAAGCACCTCCTTGCTTGCTGAAGCAGTGGCACCGCAAGGGGAGCTTTAAGGCTTCCTCCATGGTGCCAGATAGCCTGTAAAGGGCATTTTATAAAAAGATTAAATACAACAAAATAAGTAAATAAATATGTATGTACGGACTCAGTGGAGCCCTGTAGGGCTCTCCTGCGGTCCCGGAATGCCCATTAAGGAATACAAAAAGAATATATATATATATATACTGTATATATATATATATATATATATATATATATATATATATATATATATATGCAATAGCTCAGTGCAAAGGTTGCAGACCTTTGCACTGAACATTAAGGTTTTAAGTCCACCTGGACTGGACTTGTTTCCCTTTTTTTATAATAAAGTACAATTTCTTTTTTTTTTTGAATGACTGGTACTTTTTTTAAAATGTACATGAATATCTTATTCTAAGTATATTAGACATCAAAGCCTAAAAACTATCTCTCTCGCTCACACTTTCTCTTTCTCTGTCTCTCTTTCAATCAATTTGTCCCATTCACACACCCACTCAGACAATTAGGCACCCACTCTCAGACCCACTCACATACCCACTCAGACACTCACTCACTTAATCACAAACCTACTCAGACCCTCAAGCACTCACACCCCAGTCAGACCCTCATGCACCCACTCAGACTGTCACATACCCACTCACAGACCCACTAACACCCTCATGCACCCACTCACAGACCCATGTGCACACTGACTGTCAATAATTGGGTCACAAGTTGGCAGAGATATACACACATAAGTGGGAACCACAATCCTAGTCAGGGTAAGTCACAACAGAATCAAAATTATCCTGTGCTCATCCTCTGGTAGCTTGGCACAGAGCAGGTAGGCTTAACTTAGAAGGTGTGCAAAGTATTTGTGCAGTAACTCACATAGTAACACAGTGAAAATACCACAAAACTACACCACACAGGTTTAGAAGAACAGATAATATTTGTCTGAATAAAATAAAATAAAATTGACAAAAATCAAATATGTACATGTCGAGATGTCACTTTTTAAAGGCTTAAAAGAGTCTCAATACTTAGGAATCACTGGTTGTATCCTTCTAACACATAGTAACTGTGATGTGTCAAAAATAACGATCCACGGGGACAACAGATGAAGAGATGCATTGAAAAATAAAGAGCTGTGTTGTATTTTCTGGCACAGCACATATGATGTGTCATTTCTTTCCACGCTTCAAGGTGATGCATCAATTTCCAAGAGCACAGCCTTGTTCCTCACTGCTATACGGGCATATTTTGATGCCCAGGAAGGATGCATTGAAAACCCTTGACACGCCAGAGTAGGTGCTGCGTCGATCGGGTAGGCAATGGAGCAAATTTTCAGCCACAAGGCAGGAGCTGCATTGATTTATGCAGGTGTTGCGTCAATTTTCTAATTTACAGGGATTTTCTTCTCTGGGGAGAAGTCTTTGTGGCCCTGAAATTTCAATACAAGAGGCAAGCTCAATCCAACCCCTTGGAGAGTGCTTTTGGGGAAGGCAGAGTCCTTCCAGCAGAGTCAGAGGTTAGCAGGCAGCAGGGCAACAAGCAGAGAAGCAGTCCAGATGAGTCATTTGGACAGCCAGGTAGACCCTCTCACATAATCTAGGTGTGGATCCAGAAGTGTCTGATTTGGTGGGGTCGGGGACCAAGTATATATGTCCAAAAGTTCCTTTGAAGTAGGGGAAACTTCAAAGACTGGTTTTGAAGTGCACAGGTTCACCTTTCACCTGAGTCCTGTATGCCAGGATCCGTGTAGGGGATTATCAGTACCATATGTGAGGGTAGGCAACTGGCCTTTGAAGTGTAGGAGAGAGCCCCTCCACTTTTCCTGCCCAGGGAGACCCATTCAGTACGCAGATGAATGGATATGTGACTGAGCATCCTATGTTTAAGGATGTATTGATGGAATGCACAGGGGAAGCTGTCAACCAGGAGCAACCAGATGTGGATTGGAGACAGGCCGTTTTTTTAAATGGCATTTCTAAAATAGAAATATTAAATTAAACTTCATCAATAAGCAAGATTTTCTATTACCATTCTGACCATACTAAACATGATAGGGCTATTCCTTCTAGATCAGAATTTATCACTTAAAAGTATATGAGGGCAGTTCTAATGCTATCTATGAATGGAGATTGTCTCACAGTAGTGGAAAACAAATTTGTGAGTTTTTCATTACCAGGACATGTAAAACACTTAAGTATATGTTCTGCCTTTTACTTACAGAGCACCCTGCCTTATAGGTTTTCCAGGGCCTACCTCAGGGGTGACTTATATGTTAAAAAGGGGAATGTAAGGCTTAGCGAGTAGTTTTAAATGCCAAGTCAAGGTGGCAGTGAAACTGCACACAAAGGCCTTGCAATGGCAGGACTGAGACATGGTTAAGAAGCTACTATTGGGGGTGGCACAGTCCATGATGTAGGCCCACTAGTAGCATTTAATTTATAGGCCCTGAACACATGTACTGCACTTAACTAGGGACTTACAGGTACATTAAATATGCCAACTGGGTAGGAACCAATGTTACCATGCTTAGGGGAGCAAGCACATGCACCTTAGCACTGGTCAGCAGTGGTAAAGTGTGCAGAGTCCTAAATCCAGCAAAACCACTGTCAGAGAAATGGAGGAAAGGAGGGAGGCAAAAATTGGTGGTGACCACCCTAAGGCTTTCACATCAAAAACTGACCCTGATGTAAGCACTCTGACACCCATAGAGACACTCTGACTGCCACTCTCACCCACAAATACAGCCTCACACACATATTCTCACACCCAGAGAGGCTGCAGCCAACTTCTGCTGTGCAGGCCCAAAGGGCCATGCACAGAAGTGGGTTGGGTGGTTAAGGGGTTTGGCCGCAGGGCCTGGCTGCAGGTCTGCCCTTCCCAGCAACCCCTACTGCGCCAGTGCGAAGGCGCTGCATTGTGCATGGTTGGGTGCTTATAGGGGGCAGGCCCCAGAGCCTGGCTGCAGACCACGTCCTGTGGCCAACCACCACAGTGAATGCCCAAAGGCGGTGGTTGGATTAACAGTATAGAATTGAAAATTAATATACGTTAAAAAAAAGCATTTAAATTCACTGAAAAACACACACAAAGGTTAGAGGAACATTTTAGTTAGGTTCTGACTTTACTTGTATAAAACCATAGAAGTTCAGTAGTTATAGTTAGAGTTCTCTCAAGTAACTATAACTCGAGCCCTAAGGTAACTATAACTTGGGTCTTCACTATACACAGCTAAATACTCCACATATTATATCATTGATGACATCTTCTATGCCAACTTTCATATTCTCACTGCAACATTTGTAATAAAATTATTAATGAAACAACTGTGCATGGGGATGGCACAAGTCATAACAACTCTGTAACCTTTGTTTTTTTCAGTGAATGTATATACATCTATATATATATATACATATATATACATCTATATATATATATACATATATATATATATATATATATATATATATATATATATATATATATATATATATATATATACAAATCCAGGAAGAAACAATACAAACTCACTCAGATTGCAGTGGAGAATACATTTACTCTGAACACAGACTTGTTTTTCGGCCTGCAAGGCCAAAGAGCATGATGAAGGAGACAAGTCAGGCTGGCTGCTTGCATGGCTTCTCTGCAGCACGAACCTCATATCACCGATCACTATGCTCAGAGACATAACACAGTATCTACTGACCAATCAGATGTACACAATGCCTTTAATAAACACTAGAAGGCACAGTAAGAACCCCCTCCTTTAGACAGACAAACTCATTTTGATTACTTTCTCGAAGATATTGAACTCCCTCGCCACATTCCCCTAGAAAGGGAAGAATTGAATGCCCCACCGACCGTCAAGGAGGTCAGGGCACCATCAGAAGCGTTGCTACCCAGAAAACTCCCAGCCTTGACAGACTTCTTGTCTAATTATTCTAGCCCTGAAATTACTAGAGGTCTATCATGCTGCTTTTCAGCATACCTCTCTCCCACCAACTTTTCATTAATCACTACTAGTGTCCTTCCCCAAGCCGAATAGGAGCGCATTGGAGGTGACATCCTACCATCCACTTTCAATGTTAGGGACGGACTACAGGATACTCAGTAAAATCATAGCCCTTAAGTTAATGGAACATCTATACCAGCTGGTGCACAGGGGCCAACATGGCTTTGTATCTGGGAGATCTACTACTCACAACATTGAGCAACTTCATAGGGTCATGGAAGTAGCCTTATACCACTAGCCACAATCTTTTTACTTTTGTTGGACCTTGAAAAGGCATTTGACACAGTGGACTGGATGTACTTATACTCTGTATTGGCCTGATTCAGCCTTAATGGCCTGTTTCTGAAGCTTATTTGTTTTTTTTTAATACTGTACTTACAGCCTGAGTAAAGGGAAGGTACCTATTAACACAACCTCTCTCTATAAGCCAGGGAACCCGGCAGGGATTCCCTTCTCTCACCACTCTTATTCGCCGTGGCAATGGAGCCATTGGCTCACAGACTGCCTCGACGGGGCGGGACTTGGGGGATCTTGTTTCCTGAAAAACTGCATTTAATACCCCTGTATGCAGACGATATACTCATATATCTATGTGACATCTGTGAATGGATCAAGGAAATTGCACAGATCTTCCCATTCATATTCCAAGAATGATCTTTCACGCCTTACATGCAGCTCTGGGCAGCTTCCTCTGGAACAAAGGCAGGAGATGAGTAGCATTACATAAATTGCAGCTACCATCAGACAAGGGGGATCTGGGGACACCAAATTTTGAAATAATTTTTTGCCAGCACAGCTACAGTGAGCTAAAATGGGTAGCACAGTGGCTATCAGGGCAGAAGACAGAGAAATATGCCCCATGCTGGTGACTGAGGTAAAATAAATTATAAGCACAATACTTCTACCACACGCGCGATTCCTCACAGGGGCTAACTCCTTAATGCAATTAGCATATGCCAGTAACAAGCTGGGCTAATGCCTCATGGCAGGCCTTACTCCTTACTCACCAGAAATATCACTTGACATTATGCCGACCTTCTGTGCACACATCAGACAGGAGGGTGTCAGAACATGGGCTAAAGCACAAGTAGAAACCATTGGTAATCTCTTCCATGATGGTATACTAAGGCCATATGCTCAATATCAAGAGGAACATAACGTCCCAGTGGGTAACTTCCTAGCATATGAGACAATGGTGCCTGAGTTAGGCCTCCTATGGCACATAACAGACACGGGGCCAAAACATCTACCACTGGTACATACCCTCCACATAATGGGCAGCCGCCGCCAACTTGTCAAATGCCTTTCCAAGGCACTGGTGTCTAACCCCTGAGATCCCTTATTAGCAACACGGAGGTGCTGGGAAGGGGATTTGGGACACATGTTCACAGCAAAAGAGTGAGATAAAGTACTTCAAATCCCTTGCAAATACCCCTGAAACTCCAAATTCCAGTACATCCATCTCAACATATTGCACAGAGTCTATCTCTATCCTGTTAGTTTGCAAAAAATGTATAGCTCCTCCACTCTCTGCCCCAGATGTCGAGCACTGCATGCAAATATGGTCCACATGTTTTGGGGTTGTCCTTTAGTGGCCACTAGATGGAAGGAGGTCACTGATGCTCCTTTCAAAATAACTGGGCATACCACCATTCTCACCATGGAGGACGTCCTGTTGGGTTTGTATAAAAAGTGTAAAACTCGAAAGCCACCTCTACCTTAATTGATCTGGGACTTCTCATAGCCAAACATTCTATAGTGATGCATTGGAAAGCAAACACCATTGCACCCATGCAGCATTGGTGTGCAGTGCAGTTAAAATGGGACCGGGCTGAAGCTGTTGCAGTATGTAGCAAAGAGGTCAGAGGGCTCCAAAAGGCCCTCCTGGTAGCATCTTAGGATGCCCTGCTGCAAGAATGAAAGGTCTACCAAGATGCTTTGACCACTTGAGAAGCAGTTACCCCCACCCTTTCATCTTACAATGCTGGGAATTGCCCGACCCATGCTCCATCGTCATAGGCAGAGAAGGAACACCCCTCCTGGTTATTGACTCAGTCATTGTTCATGACGGGGTGTATCTGGCATGCTCCACAAATGACATGCAATACAACCAATACCATGGCTACTTCCCACTATAGGATTAACTGCAACTTAACTTTTTACAAGGTCTCTGCTTAATGTAACACTAAACGTTGGACGTAGATGTCACAATACAACCAGTAGTATTGTATCTTTAACATCAACAGGTTTAGCTGCGACTGAGCACACAGAGGCTACAGAGAAGACTGCCATTATCCCCCTGGGTGAAGCCCTCAGTGAAGAAGATACTCCTGGACGTCTGAACATGGACAATGGTTCTAGCCCATATGGGGAACCTGGTAAGACAACAACACCCCCAGCTGGTTTGCCTCAAGATCACCGGCAACCATTCTCCCTCAACCTGTGTACCAAGCACTGGGTCTACTATCTTGTGCCCCCAACTCCTGGATCCTGAGTTGCAGTGCAACACTTTGGACAATGAGGTTCAATGACTTAGTGGGAGACAGCACCTTATTGCAAGGGCACAAGGTTGTGGGGGTAGCCTATTGTACACTTCTGACTTTCCACCAATACAGTGTGCTAGCTGTCTTAGCACAGGTCTCATAAATTCCAAATCTGTGACCTATATTACCTGGAACAATCCATACGCACCTTGTAAGTTAGAACAGCATCAGCATACCAGCCAATGTTACAACTCTGAAATGCCCACATGAGGATGCAATGGTGAAGGTACCTGTACATAGACAAAACAAGGGGTATGGGCTTGAAAACATACCTATTACAGAATTCACGTAGCAAGCACCTGGAAATTAAATTACATTGCAAGGAAACTGAATCAAACAAAGGAACATCATCAAGGTGGAGATATGCCAAAAGCTAACTCATCAAGCAGCCTTTGGCTGCATATTCCAGAGTATCAGCTCCCTAGTTGTTTCCAAAACTCTCAACTCTATACATTCTCACTACAGTGCATTGTACAGTCATTACATCATGACATACGTACACTCATGAAAAGTAGCTGTTGATGAGATCTTCCTGCAAGCCAGCTGCTTCCTCTTCACTACTGTCATCCTCACTTGGCATTTTAGGAGTCTCACCGGTGGCACTGCAGGTTCCCCTTCCTCTGGGATATACAGACTATTCCTCTACATGGCGATGTTGTGGAGCATGCAGCATGCCACAGTGACCTGACACACTTTTCCAGGTGAGTAGAGGAGAGCTCCACCAGTCCTTTCCAGACATCTAAATCTGGCCTCGAGGAGCCCACAAACCTGCCCCACTACTGGCTGTGTTCTTTCATGGGCCTCATTGATGCAGACTTCACCTGGCGTAGTTGGATTCCTAAATGGTGTCAACAACCAAGGACGGTTCTTTTAAGGAATGGGACATATGTACAAGAATACATCACTGACGTACTGATTGTAGCACCTGACCTTGCACACACACAATCAGGACAGATGTAACTTACCAACCAGCCAGGCCATCTCTGGGTACAGTTGTAACATCAGCTAGGGTATGGTGCTGTTCTGCCTTATGAAGGAATCATAGGCTGTACCTCAATAACAGTTACAGACATGTGAAATGTAGAGGCATGCCTAAGAGACAACTTTCATGTTGATGGAATGGAAATTCTTTCTGTTACAAAAAACTTGTTAATTAGTCTGTGATGGCATCAAGCCAACACGTGTGCCATTAATGTCCTCCACTAGATGTGGAAGGCATGTGGGAGGCATGCAAAACTATAAAAGTCATCCTTCAAATCACGTCGGGGAATCCAGATATAGCTGTCAAGGTGTTTCAACATTGCTAAGAGGACATGCTTCAACACCAGACTAATCATGGGTTGGGGCATACCAGCAGATAGGGCCACTGCATGTTTGAAGGAACCCGTGGCTACTAAATGCAATAATTACATGACTTTTACAATGGGTGGTGTTGGTTGAATAACTAATAGCTGGCATAAGATGTGGTTCCAACTGACAGCATAAGTCTACTATTGTTTGCCTATTCAGGTGGTACTACATGATAATGTGACTGTGCTACTTGGTCTGAAGGTCTGGCAGTGGACTCTAGACAGGAGGTTGTCACATCCTTCCTTTTTCAGGGTACCTATGTGTGACAAGACATGATTTTATCATTAGTCAGTATGTCCACCGCAACATCCATGCTGCATGTCAATGTTATCATATGGCAAAGCATTTCTGACTTTATAGACATAGTACACATCACAACTGCCAACTACAAAAGGGTCACATGTGACCCCCATAGTTTTCAACATTTGTCTACAACATGTATTTGGATGAAACTCAAAGATATGCAAGCACAATTGCCCCTTGAAATGTGACTGTTTATCAGGACTGCCAAAATGACTGTCAGTGGTGGTGGACTGTGCCCCGCTGTTAAATGGCATCTGTGCCCTGCAGCATAATAGAATGGTGGTTGAGTAGTAAGACCTACATAACAAGACAGCATAGTCATGTTTGTGAGGTTAAAAAAAAAAACATGTTTTGTAGGTGTGACACAGTATATAAAGCCCAATGAAACATTTCAGGCCAGTAAACAGTGGGTGCCAGACCTACTCCACTGGACATTAGGAACCACCTGCGATCATTGGCGGAAGTGATCTTGGCAGTAGGTGGCTGTAACCATGACGGACACAGCCATAGGCTAACATTATTGCCACTGGTAGTCACGGCTTAATGGCTGTTTTCTGTCAGCGGAGACAACCGCGTACGGGCGAAGGTAACAGTTATGGTCTGCATATTCACTCATTTGACTACTGTCACTGCTGTCAGCAACACCTCCAAAGCCTGAGCTGCTGTGTGCCATCTCTGCAAGCAATCGTGCCATGTCCAGCTGGTAATAGGGCCCTTGCCATCTCTCCAGACTCCTGTATAGATGGCTCTATGGCTCACCAGAGGAGGGGATAAGTACCTCATTGGAACAATTTTCTCTGATCTTCACCATCATTTTCCTCCTCACAGGCTACAATGTGCCCCTGTTTGCCAGTTAGATGTCTTGCGTGCCTGCTGTTGCAGTCTGTGTGGCATCAATGGGATGTAGAGGTTTTGGGTGTCCGAGATCATCCTTGTGCGGGATGCACATAACTGGGTAAGGAGACATTACTGCCATCAAATGACTTCTCTTTCCTCATGATTGTTCTAAATGTTGAACAACTTGTATGTGTGTGACTGCATGAGCTGTGTATGCCTGTTGTATGAGTCATTTGGGAATCATGTGAGCAATGTTAATAGTGCTGCAGATCTCTCAAACCACATCTAGCCTTGCTAAACTGTTTTGTAGAAACCGTATCATTACTCACTGTGCCCTTCATGTTGCTATACACACCACATGCCAAATTTGCTGATGATCACATGACTTCCACACTTTTTACTTTCCACCAGCATAAATAATATGGATTATCATAGCCAGATACTTTTGAACCATTATTATGTATGGAAGTTATATTACAATGTATCAGAGGAAAAATTTGCTTTACATATGGAAACTTTTCTTGTGATCAGGCCTTCAGAAAGTCTTGATCATGAAACACGTGTCAGCTTTAAATAATATATTGGATTCATCATGTCTTGAGAAGAATACAATCTAACCAACACCAATACCTGTTCAGAAATTCATGTACTCGTTATGTATAGCATTGACCTTATGGATTGCTGCAGTGTGCCTTTGTAATTTCTGAAAACCCGTCTAATCCCAAGTGTAATTTCTCCAGTAGGGCAAATTCCACCCCTGGTGGTTGGGTGTGAGCACCAGGACAGCACCTAATGGATATTGTGAAAGTTAACACATTACAGCTTTCTCGAAAAATACTGTTCTTCTGTTTGGGATGTGCGAACCAGAGAGCATAACCACCATTATTTTGTCAACTTTCTGTACCCACCATGCCATCCCCTTGGTTGTTATTCCAGTGTAATGGTAAAGTTTGTACTATGGCAGTTGCCTGCAGGGACTGTATGCAGTGAGTCAATCTTACAGAGTGTGAATATGTTGGTCAATTCAGGCCTAAAGAGTATACCCTTCAGAAGCCACATAGGTGTGTAGTGTTTCATTGGGGCTCACATCAAAGTACATGTTGCTGGAGAAGGGGCTACCTGATGTTAGTAAGCTTGCTTAGTCATTGCAGGCCATGAGCAGGGTAGTGGGTTAGTCTGCAGATGCAAATACATATTTCTGTAGCCATGTCCCGGTACTTATGTTCTTGTGTGTTTCAAACTTGTGGAGTGTTAATAAATTGAAAAGTTCTAGCTTGACATTTCTGATATGTATGTGACTCAACCATTTGTGACAAAACCTGTGTCTCTTGATTTGTCTTTTGCATCTATGCAGGTACACATACCCTCACCTGTCATAGTGTGTCGTTTGGCAGGTACAACTGCAGTAGCAATGAGGGACATGATGGAAAGACCAAGAGTTTTTATCCACAATGTGCATTTCCATGCCATTGATGTAGAACGACGTATCAAAGTGCTTGGCACTTGCGAAATGGGAACGTTTTATAACCTGACTGTTTGCATGCATCATGGGGTGGCTTGCTGTTATGTTGGAATCACGTGTTTTGGTACAAGCATTCATCCACAGACATCTGGGTTTGCATGACCAAAATGGAGACAATGAGATAGCTTCCAAATGGGCAGGCATCATGTTGAGGGCCTTCTACAAGTACTCTCAAAACACAGGGCCTCTCCAATATCCAAGGTACTAATGGTGTCTACTGATGCACCCAGAGTATGTCATTGTAAGGGGTGCCATACTTTAGTGGTGATTTCCCTGGGACTTGCTGAGTCAGTGTGTTGTGGATTTTAGGGACATGTCTCTTTGACATTTTGCACATTTTGTCTACAGTGTACATTTCCATGCCAAATATGTGGCCTGTCTCAGCAAAATTAGTACTACGTTCACAACTCCATTGGGACAGAAATCACTTGGTGAAGTGCGCATTGTGGAACTGTTTCCAGTGTTACATAAGTATTTCCATGTCAACTTCTCCAGACTATTGTACTTTTGTCCGCAACATGTTTCGGGAGCATCATTTATTATTGTTGTGTCATTGTGTATGTGACAAATAGATGTGTGAATGACCTTGTGTGGGATCCGTGAAGTTGACATTGGCCTACAATTGTGTGACAATAGGTACGTGATATATGCGCCATGAGGCAAAGCATTAAAGGTGAAGAGGTCTCCTACTTGTTCAATGGTTACTGTGATTGCACGACTTCAGCTTTGCAATTGTATTTGTCTGAGATCCTGATTTTCCTGTGGGCAACTGTTGACAGTTCAGATTGCCTGCATTCATATGATATGGTACAAGTAAGGGCCACTTAGGTGGAATTTGTTGCTGGGAGCTACTTGATATCATGGTAATATTTGATTATCACAAATAATGTTCAAGTGTGATCATGGACATGAATTGACCCTATTTCTCTTTGTATTTGCAGCAACAGCCCGGGGAAGTGAAGGAAGTAGGGCACAGCCTGGTGCAGAAGCATCTGGCCATTGGTCCTTGGGTTAAGATACTACAGACACAGAGGGACCCAGAGGCCAAGAGGTTGAGGGGAGTGCCAAATGGGGACCAGATCAACATTCTCATCATCAAATTCTTCCTCCAGTGACCACTAACAAGTGGTGGCAGACACATTGGGATGTACCCCAGTACCATCTTTGTCCACCATCCCCAGTTCTGTCACCAACCTCCCTGTTGCTTTCCACCCAGTTGGCCATACCGGCTCAACCAAGATGGTGGGTATCTCCTTTGCCCCAGGCACCTCCACCCCAGCCCCTGTTACCCTCGCCGCCCTCAGTGACTAGGTTATTGACCTCATGAGGAGTATCTCTGTGGGTCAGACAGCTATAGTGAATACCATCCAGGGGTTGTCCACCCAACTGCAGCAGACAACTGCATCCACCACTACAAGCATACCCACAAGCACCACCCCAACAGACACACACATATCTACCACTCCCACACCACCCAGCACCTTCACCTCCCAGACCCCCACGACAAACAAATGCTCACACTCACACATGCAATGGACACCACTCAAGCACACGTCCAAGACATCCACACTGACAAGGTAGACAACTACTCCCCCGATCTCCAAATCCTCACCCCTTCTGCTGACCATCCTCCAGTTCCTAAAACAGATTTTTTGTTTGAGCTTGCCCTTTCCCCTGTTCCCTCCACCCACTGTCCCAAACCCAAGAGGCCCCAACCCACTTCCCAACCCATCCCTTCCACATCCAAGACCTCCCCTGTCACACCTGCCCCCTGCAAGCACCAACACCTCTCTCCCCAAGAAGAAGTCTGCTTCTCCTAAGAAGCAGTCCACCTCTTCCAAAGCCAATCCCACACCCACCTCTCCCAAATACGACCCACCCCTCTGATGATCCCTGAGGTGCATGCCTGCCCATTTGATGCCCCTTCCTGTGGATGTTCCCTGGCAGTAACGGAGTCAAGAGAGACTACAGTGATGTGCAGGGACAATTCATTATGGACAGGTCAATGGCCTTGGACTTTTCCAATTCTGTTAAAAATAAACCCAAACAGTTTTTTTTGTGTACATATTTGTCCTGCAATTACTTTTCAACGTAATATTTTTTCCTGAGTAACTTGTGTTGTCTGCCTACAGTTGTGTGTGTCTCAGCCTGCATGCTCATCCATTTGCCGTTGTTTGCAGTATCTTACTTTGTGGTCAGTGATGTTGTCTCCCAAGACAAGGGGTGATGTTGATTGTATGGATATGTGGGTATTAATGTGTTGGAAAATGTGTTATTGGTAAGGGCAGGTAAGTACCTACACTTAGCAATAGGCCACTAACCTCCACATAGGTCCAGTTAGGTCTCAATAAATTAAACCCAGCTGAAACCTTGGTAGCTTGGCAACGAGCGACAAGACTTAACTTAGGAGACATATCTGAAAAGCATTTAAAAATCACCAAACAGTAAATAAGTAATACACAAAACACAATAAAAATCCAACACCAATGTACAAAAATAATTTTAATTGTGTCTTTAAAATGACACCAAAATGACTAAAACTGGAACAGGGGAACCGGAGATATACATTTTTAAAGAATTCATGCTTTTTAGCGCTTATAAATAAATAGTGCAAATCTGGTTATCTGGTCGCACCTCGGCCGGGGCAAAGTCAAAGTTTGAGGCCGACCGCGATGGAGCCCTTTTCAGCTACAGTTCGCAGGAGACCTCGGTCAAAAGTTTACCTTCAGACTTAGTCATTTTTCTGGAGATTTTCTTCAGCGGGGCCAAGTCCCAAGTCCAATCCGACCTCCTGGAACTGTTTCTCAGTTACGCATTGCGGTGGCCCTCGGTGGAGATTTTTACCTTTGCACTTAGTTGTTTTTTCGAGATGAAAATCCTTCAAGTGGGGCAAACCTGAATCTTGATCTGACGACCCTGGAGCCCTCTTCGGATACACTGCCTGGGAGGTCCCGGTCAACTTCCTACATTCGGACTTAGTCACTTTTTGGAGATTTTCTTCACCGGGATGAACCTGCAAGTTAGGCCGGGTGGCAGTTGAAGCAAGCCGGCTAGAGTTGCTTTGGTGGGATGTTCCCTTTATGGATCTTTTTTCCAAAAGTTCTCCAAACTTCTCCAAACTTTTGGATCTTCTTCCAGATGTTCCATTTAGGTTCTCTTGCGGGCCACAGCTCACCTCAGGGTTCGGAAGCTCTGTGATGCTCCTTGAGGGTGTGGACTAGAGCTCCCAGAATACACCTGGCACAATCTCCTTTTCGGCCACTGGACAGTGGTCAGCTGGTGAGTTTCTTAAGGAGTTGGTGCAGGGGACTCTGGTTAGCAAGTTTTCACCTGTAGCCAACAGCGAGTCAATCCTTGAACCAGTTGAAGCCAGGTAGAGACCTTCTTGTGGTGAAGCCCAAGTACGCAGCTGGTGTAGTCCTCCAGAGTGCAGTGTCCCGGTACAGGCCAGAGGTGAAGCAGAGCAGTCCATCTTCTCCTGTAGTTCTTCCTGGTACGGATCTGAGGTGTGGGTGTCGGTCTGACAGTTTTAACTTGCTCCTGGGTGAAAAACAGGGGGGTCCTGGTTCTCCAATCAGGTGCAGGGTACTTCCCCCTGTGATGACTACTTCCTGGGAAGAGTGGCAAAAATCAATCGCAGGGAGAAACATACCTCAAAAATCCATCCTGCCTGAACTGATTTTTGGAGGTTCCATCTGGCTGAGCCCACGCACTGGTGTGGCCAAAAACCTTAAACACACTCTTCTCCTGCCCTCTCCTAATCTAATCAGGAGGGCACCTAATTGTCTTTGTTTGCAGGATGTGAGGGAGGTGCTGGGTTGCTCCAAATGTCCTTACCTGCTTTTGAAGACCAGTTTGGCAGCCCTCCCCCTTACTGTCTCTTCTTCTGCTGAAGGAAGATCTCCTCCCCCAGGCACATCTCATTGTGTTGATCCAGGCCACTTCACACCTCATCAAGGCAGCCTGGCCAGGCTGGCAGAGGCTGACCAATCAGAGCAAAGCAGCAAAACCGCTGCACAGCTGAAGTTGGCAACCTTTCAGGCAAAGTTTAAAACTCTTGCCCTGTACAAGTTATATTCACTCCAACAACTGGAAGTTGTGGGATTCATTATAACAATTAATTTGATACCAAACTTGAGGTCTCTTTTATTTAAGGGGACTTTTAAAATTAAAATAAAGTCTCCCCATGCAAGCCTATGGAGGCCATTTACTACAATGAGGTAAACCTAATTTGGCTGTTTTACCTCACCAGGGCTTATAAAACTATTTTTATGAGGTCCCTGCTTATAGTTACATGGCAACCAGCCCTAGGGGCACATAGGGCACACCTTAGGGGTGATCTATATATAAAAATAAGGTAGCTTAAGACTTCAGAACTACTTTTAATCCCAAAGTAACTTTAATTTAAAAGCAGTCAGCAAGGCAGCCCTGCCTTTAAAATGACACTGGGTACCTCAGAGGTGCACCTATGGGGGCACTACCTATGCTGGGGTCCCTAAACCTACATGCCCTACCACATACTAGAGACATTTATGTAGGTTGACTTAGCCAATTATAATTAGCCTAATCTGCATACCCATTTTATACAGAGCACATGCCCAGTACCCAGGGTACCATCAGGATAAGGAAAACACCAGCAAAAAATGAAAAATGGGGGCAAAAATTCAGGAGGCTTCTGCAATCAGCCCTGTTTTCCCATATAATACAATTGTGATGTAATTGCATTGTATTCTCTTTTGTATGGCACATTTTCATCATGTGTTGTCCAATGTGAACATGTATGTTGATAGACTTGAACTCCTGATATGGATTATAATTAATCTAATGTGTGGCAGCTTGATGTTTGTTTGTGCAGACATGGAGGATGTTCAATTGTGCTAGCTTCCTTTGCATTTGACTGTGCATGTGTACATTTAGTTGTGTGTACCTTACAACTACTTCATGTAGACGTATGGCCCATGCTGTTGAAGTTGCATTTGCATTGTTGATTTACACTTCCACACTGTGCAGATTGGCATGTCACTTGACTCTAATATTTTTTGTCCCAGAGATACCTGAAGGGCCAGTTCCTGTGCAAATTTGTTTAAGGGGCATGTGCAAAGTGGTATGTGTCCTAGTTCAGACTCCTTCCCCGAGTGTTCCTGCATAGTGCACTTTGTATATTGGGCCAGATGTATCAAATGATTTAGCATTCTCAAACGGTGCAAATTGGTAAATTCCACCGTTTGCGAATGCAAAACCATCTTTCATGATGTATGAAAGCCATGCGCAGGGCATTTTTAAGGAATTGCTAAAATAGCGAGTCCTTAAAATTGCAACTAGATTTTGCGAATTGCAGACTGCGATTCAGAAACAACGAATCACAATACAATGTATGAAGCATTTACACATTGTGATTAGTCGCAAAATGGGTTTTTGCACATTCAATGTAGCACTAATTGAAATCAGGTGGTAAACACGTTCAACTTACATAAACAGGTCCAGAATTCATCAGCCGTTTACAACAATAGCTGCACTCTTCGTCATGGCGAGGAGGATGAGGACCCTGGCAGGTTTGAGAAGAGGGAGGAAGGGACAGGAGCGCATTTTCAGAATGTGCATTACCTTATTTGATCAGACAGAGTTGGGGATTTTTGACAATTACAGGTTGGACTCTGCCATTTTACTTGACTTAATAGCTGATTTACAACCCCCACTGCAGCGACACACACACACAGAATCAATGCCATACCCACTCATGTGCAGGTTTTATGCTCCCTGCACCTCTTAGACCCAGGAAGCTTTCAAGGGGCTCAAGTGCGCTTTCATGCTTCTTTAATGCATTCCTAAATGCTATGTTAACAAAATTTCATCTGCACATAAAATTCCCCAAAACCCCACAGGATTTGCAAAAAATTTTTTAGATTTCTACCAGGAAACTCAATTTCCACACGTCATTGGCTGCATTGATGCGACTCATGTAGCAACCTGCCCACCATCTGCAACAGAGTAAGTATATGGGAATAGGCAAAGTACACATTCATGAACATTCAGGTCGAATGCAATGCCTCCAACATAAAAACTGATCATGTGGCCAGATACCGTGGTAGCACACATGACTCATACATCTTCAGGCACAGTGGAATACACACAATATTGGGGAGTTTAGAGAAGGATACCTACTGGGTAATGTAACAGTGAACAAAGTTGCATAACGTTTATGTGATGTCACAGATAACATTACACTCCTGTCATTCTAGGAGACAGTGCATATGCAGTACGGTCCTACATCTTGACACTGTGCCTCGATCCTGCCACGCTAAGTGAATGGAGATACAATGCGGCACACAGGAAGACACAAAGTGTGATTGAGAGGTCCTTCGGTCTGCTGAAGAGTCATTTCTGATGCCTGCATAAGAGTGGGGGTGCACTGCAATACAGTCCGGAAACCACCTGCAAGATCGTGGCCACATGTGCAATTTTGCACAACATCGCAACAACAAGAGGCATAACAGCCAAACCCACAGAGGCGAATCTGATGAGGATGACAATCCCTTGCCACCCCTTCACCTAGCAGACAGAAACAGAGTAGCAGAGTGCAGGCAAAGGCTTGCTGAGATTACGTGCAATATTTCTGATGTAAGTAATGAGAACACCGTGCCTACTTTCATTTTATGCTGTAGGTTTCACATTTATTGCCTTGACTTCAGGACATGTATGTGTGAATAGGACATATGTATTCAAAAGACACAATCAGGTCCCAATTACAGTGTGATACTATTGACATCATAGTATCAATGCATTGCTACATAATATGCAAGGCCCTGAACTTCTCAACATTACTTTTTATGTCCACACACTCCACTTGAACGCTCAGTAGGCTCAGTGGCACCTCTTGTTGTGGGTTCAGAGACAGAACTGTGTCTGGAACTGCAACACTTCGAATCCATCACAGAGGCTGTGACACTGCTGAGGCTAGAGAGCTCCTCAATATTCCTACCACCCAGATCATTGTCTCCAATACATTGGTGACTTGCACCAATCCTCATGCAACATCCTGACTGCAATGTGCCATCTCCACTTGCATGCCCACCACACGTTGTGACAGCAAAGCAGTTGTGTTAGTGAGCCGATTGACAGATCTGCTGAACCAATCCAACCTACCCATCAGTTGGTGATGGTGCCTACAGTGGGTGACATGCTCCCGCTGCATTACAGTGCAGAGTTCCTTAATGGCATTTGTCATCTCCCTTAGGTGTTCTGTTGTAGCTTGCTGTCCCTCATGCAGCTTGCACATGTTGTAATTGAGAGATACCAAATGCCTGTGCATTGATCTCATGTGTTTACATTGCAGGTGCTGCACTTTTAACATGGATGCCTCAAGACCACTAAACAGTGATGGGCCCTCACCTTCCTCTGTGTTATGTCTGCATTCTTCACAACACCTCCTGAGGGGAGTAGACTGATGCTGGAACAGGGAATTTTCTCTGTGGGTGCTTCTACCCTCTAAAAGTGTTGTGGGTACCTCTTCCTGCAATTAATCGGAGTCCACAGTAAGCTCAGGGAGGGGTTTCCCTTTGCCCTACATCTGGTTGGTGTTGGTATGATGGACTCACTGGTGTTTGAATCTGACAGTGGCTGACTTTCATCATTCCCCCTTTTACCACTTTCTGCTGAGTCAGAGCCTGGAACATCTGCAACAACAATGCACAGCAAGTCATTCATGATGTTCACCTTGCATTTGTATTCTTTCAGTTAATTTCACGATAAAAATGTCCCCTGGAATAGTGTCTCTAATTGTCAGTTGTGTTGTTTCTATGTTTGGTTTTACACTATACTGCTATTTATGTAGTAGATGCACTTTTGGGGTATGGACTACCACTCCCATAAGGCATTGCTGTGTTGAATGGAAGATGTGGTGTGAATTATTTATCACAGTGCATAGTACTATTGCAATTTTCTAAGGGACATTTGTACATGCACATATGGTGACTCAAATCATTACTGCCCTTACCTTTGCTGGCGCCGGGTGTGCCTGAGGTGTCTATGTCAGTGACACCACCTACTGCTTCAGGCAGCAGTGTGGACTCCACCATGTCTTCCAAGGGGGTGGACAGTGTCTGAATGGGTGGTCCACCACTAGTGCTCCTTGCTTCCTTCAGCCTGCTTGCTACCCTCTCTTTGGCACATGAATGCAAGTCACACCGTTGTTTGCGTATCTCCTCAATTGAACACTTTGCAACACCCACCACACAAATTTTGGTCTGGATATCAGCCCACAATTTCCTCTTTTCACTTTCTGGGACGTGTAGTGATTGTTTGCCAAACCACCTGTCTTGACCACCTCGTCTGTGAGCATCTCCAATTCCTGCTCACTGAAAGTTTTATTTTTCTACCTCCTGTGTCCTTGCCATTTCCCTCACTGGCCATTGTGTTCTCCTGGTCCTCACTTACTCTCCTGAGTGCCTCTCTGGTGCTGTGCTGGCTCTCTCTCCCTGCTCCTGTGACTCACTTCCGGTATGCAATGTCATCATGCTGCTCTAGACTACAAAAATTGCAATTTACGATTTCCAAATACCGATTCACTATTTTACTGAATAGCTATGTAGTACTCGCTATTTGCGATTGCTAATTCTGCAATGGTGTTGTTACATCACATTTTGCGAATCCCAGTTAGCAATTCAGTAAAAATCTCTATTTGGTATTCGCAAATGTGAACCTTCATACATCTGGCCCTTTGTCTCTGTCTATTGTGCTACTGTGCGTCCCATTGTCTTTCACTTGTGTTGCCATGTGGGTGATGTGTGTGTCCATTGCAGGACTCTTTAATGGGAGTGGTGTTTGCGCCCCATACCACATCCATACATATGTGTGTTGAATGTGATGACAGTACATGGCATGTGTGGAATGTGAGAGTGTCAGTTGTTTTTGTGGAGGTGATGTTGCTGTGTTGTTGGTGTTGTGTGACAAAACGTTGTGTAAACTTCACTGTCCCTGTGCCTGAGATGGTCACACGTGTTTTTTTGTAGTGTTGCTCTGCAGTGTGAGTTACCTGCCACCTGAGACGTGGTGGTTGGACTGTCACGGTCACATTGGTGGTGTGGAACCTCATAATGTGTCCGTCAGAAGCACTGTCTCAGCTGGCCTATTTGTGCTGCCTTGTGACCACGGCAGTCTGTGCTTCCTAGCAGTGCTGGCGGTACAGCAGCTGTCTTTGCTCTATAGGTCCGCATGACTCATAATACAAGGGGTCTAATCACAAACCCGATGGCGATCGGATGGCCAAAGCCACCATGACAGTACACGGACCACCAAACTCATAATGAGGCCCTATATGTCATGCACTGATTTGTAGTTTCGACTTTTTCTTTAAAAATCTTGTTATTGAACCATCAGCTCCAGTCACACAGTCAAGCCTCTGTCTACTACAGAATGTCAGAAAATGTTGATAATTGATGTGACAAATTGTACAATGCTTTTATTATTGTGTTGAAATCAATAAAAATGGTTAAAAAAATATTTTTTAAACAAGTAGAACCTATCCACTCATATTTCTTTATTATTGATTCAGTCTGTAAAATGATTTTCTCAGTCTGTGTTGTATATAATCTTTTTGTGTCGTAAATATCATGTTTTTCTTCCCCTTTATTCCCCTAATTACCTTTTGTGAATTACATGTGCTAGTTAGAAAAGCAAAAATTATTTTCATATTGTTCTGTTTCTGAAAATATAATAAAGAATCTTAGATTAATATATTTGTGATGTTTGATCATTACATTTCATCATTTCATGTTTAATCATTATTATGAACTTGTAGAGTTTCCAGAAGGTTTATAATTACGTACTACATTTTGTTGTCTTTTCAAAAGAAAACTGCCTAATAGATAGACCGGTGTGAAATTGTAATTATGACATACTAAGTAGAGAAATTTCAGTAATTTTGTCTAACTATTGTGAAGGGAAATTACAGAAAATTACGAGGGTGCGCCCACTCATGCAATGCAGAGTAATTTGGAGAAAGTATACCTAGCCCAAGAGCACAAGAACAGAGTGTGAGCAACTACTGGCTATTTCTATTTGCATTCTGTTGAGTTTAACACTGTTTTCTTAGTATTAAATGTTAGGTTAGGCTCCTCGTGAATTTCCACTTAATCAGACACAATTTCGCGGAAATGTTATGCAATTACTTTACAGCAATTTACACACGGTATGTCCAACCCTACCAATAGAGCATAAATTGCTGAAAGGGCATTAAACCATTAATTGTTTATTCTGAAAGTTTTCAACAAGCATTAGTATAATCCTATAATCTTGCAAATTGAGAGCTAAAATCAGAGAAGATTTTCCCACCAAGTGAGAGAAGGAAAGACATAGTCCCAAACCCCCATTAACAGGAGCTAGGAGGCATTTGGCTTTCTCAAGCTGTTTTGGCTGATGGTGTTGTTGGTTGGGCTCTTCACGTACACACCTAGCTGCGTTTATTAGCTGAAAATGTAACCTATTGTTCAGGGATCAGGTGTGCAGGTGAGAACCATCTTTGAAAACTAAGAATAGGTTTTTGTCATTTACTAATTTATTAGAACTAGTGCAGGGCTTAGAAGTCATAAATAAGGGTGCAATCCTTGTAGAATAAATAACAATAACGCCGGAGTATTTTTTATTGTGTATACTACTTATACAAATTGTGGCTGCTTTACTGTTGATTCTCATTGTAGTAGCAACTCATATTTTATGTATGAGATCAGTGTTTTAGTTTAGTACATAAATATTACAAAATGAGTATTCTGTTTTCAGGCAATTCTTGCGATGTTATTCATTCATGAAAGATAATTTGGTTTTCCTCTAACTGTCCTTGGAATGTCTCATGGGACTGAACGGTACCAGCTGATGTGTAATGCAACTGTTTTTGATTCGGGTTGGCACAATAATTGAGTCCTTGGTGCCAAAGAGTCAGCTCAACTAAAATCACCACTCTAAAAAGTGGGAAAAGAGTGAAGCATTGGTGTCCTCTGGGCCATGAGGGGAGGGGTTCAATTAAGAATGAGGGTTACCAAAGAGATAAGTGTGATACATCTACCACATAACCCATCTAGTCATGTTGCCCAAAAGCATACTTCAAACATTTGGCACATGGTACATTTCTTTCTGTTAGATTCAGATTTCAAAAAACATATTTTATTAAATCTAATTAAAAAAAAAAATACCATAAAGGTGCAACACCATTATTTACAACACAATAAAATAGTGGGAGGTTAAAACAACATACATACTTAAAATTAATTCAAATGAAGACAACATAATACTTGGCATCTCCCAGTTCCTCTACACTTCAGGATTTGAGAGTATTTAAAGACTACCAAAAATACAATCTCAAGAGTAACACCCTGCTTCATAGCTGTACTTATTAATATAATGACCAGAGCAAGAAGCAAGGAGAACAAAAGCCTCAAATAAAGGTTCCGCTATGTGCCCATACTAGTGCAGGAGTCAAGAGAACCACCTCGGTACTGCACCTTCATTGAAGATAAAACCTAGCATAGAAACAGTAGTCATGGTAATATATCTTCCTAAACAAGGTCAGAAATCTATGACAGGTAAAAGCTGTCTCTGATGTTTAACCCTATTGCACACAAAACACACACACACACATATAAAAAAAAAAAAAATATATATATATATATATATATATATATATATATATATATATATATATATATATATGTATATATATAAAATGTAATAAAAACCAAAGGTTAATGGAACATTAGAGTTTGGAAATAGAATTCCCAAAAATATAGAAATTCACTTTAAAAAATGAAAGGTTACAGGGATGTTAATGTTAGGATCTGAATTTACAATTGTATTACTCATATAATAGTTTGACACATTTTCACAAAACTTTCTAAGTACCCCAGTGATTTTTGTTGTGCACTGAAAGTTTTGAGGTGATCCATCAACCAGGTGCAGAGAAAAAGGGGCAGGGGATGTGTGTTTCCATACATTTTGTCAGGTGCTAATCATTAAACACTGAGGAAAAAAAGACTGGTCAGAAATCAGTGGAATGTTAATCAAGTCAGCTATACATAAGCAAGATTTCAAAGGGACAATAACATACAAAGAACATTTTGTAGTGGAACTGGGTCACCAGAGCACATACCCAGATAGCATTCCTAAGTGCCTCGATGTAAAGGGACAACTATCCTACAGGATCAATGAAGTATACGGTCTCAGGTAAATAAAAAGTAAATGCTGCTGTGCATTGGGCAGCAAATGGGATTGATGACATACAACTAATGGAGAGCCAACATAATGAAAAAGCAGAATAAAACTTTGGGTGCTTCCGGTTTCAGCAGACGTCAAAGTTAGAAGTGTGAAAAATAATATTAAAAATGTGCAAATTCAGTATTAAGATCTTCTTAATTAGAGGGCATATCAACATAACAACTGGTCCAAAAAGGAGAGATCCAGATCCTCAAATAGGAGGATATGCATTGTGCTCCTGTTCATTCCATGGGACTCTATGACATGGTACCACAAAAAGAAGGCCGAGAAGGGTCACCTGTGGTCAAGCTCATAAGCCTTTCTAATCTTCATGTCAAGTCTAAGATAGGCATACACGGTTACAATTATTTCATTGGTTGCTGAATGGGTCTAAAATAAAGAGCCTGTGTTCAATGTCCCAAGGAAAAATTGATCAGGAGGACTTTGATAGTATGATAGTACAATTCCTATGTTTGGAATAAAAACTGAAGATAAACATTATGTGCAAAGTGCTTTATACGAAAAACCTTGTCACAGGGACGAGTCGTGGGTATGCTCCCCATTACTACTGTGGGTAAAACGGTACAAACCTATAGAAAAGATTTAGGGGGTCATTCCTACCCTGGCGGTCGGTGATAAAGCGGCGGCCAACCCGCCAACAGGCAGGCGGTAAAAAAAAAAGAATTCTGACCCTGGCGGGAACCGCCAACACAGCCCGCCACTTTAACACTCCGACCGCCACGGCGGGACAGACAAACAGCGCGGCGGTCACCGCCAACAGGCAGGCGGCAGACAAAGTACCGCCCATCCTATCACAACTCACCAATCCGCCACCTTTTCCGGGGCGGGAGCCCCGCCGATAAAAACACGGCGGAAACAGACTACGAACGGGAAAACGCTCACCTATACACACTCCACGAGGACGGAGGACAGCATGGAACCCGAATTGAACATCCTACCAGCTATTGTCTACCTGCTCATCTACCACGAGTACGAACGTCGGCGCAGAAGACAACGGTGAGTACTGCACCTACGACACAGGGGAGGGGGGAGGAGGAAAGGTTACGGGCACACACATACACCCCCCCCACCTCCCCCAACTATCTACACACCAATGCAGAGCAACAACTCAGAGTGACACCCCCCAAACCCCCCTGAAAAATGCAAAGACATAATAAAAATGATAATTTAAATTTATGTATAAAATAGGTTCATTGAAGTCATGGAAAATTATCGATATGAAATATAAAAGAAAAAATTATGAACAGTGCGAAAGCTATATATATAGTCAATAAGTCCTGCTCAGTTTGTCAAATTTCCACAGTCCGTGGGCCAATGTCCAGCAAACACATGGGCAAAGCCCACACAGGAGACCTGATTCCGTTGGAGAGAACACTGCTGGGGCATCAGATGAGAAAACTACAGGCACCTCAGGGGGAAGGGAAGGGGGGGCACCTCAGCCACATGAGTCCACGACGCCAGATCCACGAGGGGCCTCCATGCCCACTGTGCCATCCTGGGGAGTGCAAAGCCACAGTCTCTCAAGTCTCTACAGTGGGTGGATTGCCCACTGTGCCATTTTGGGGAGTGCTAAGCCACAGTCCATCAGATGGATCACAGACTCCACTGGTATAGGAGGAGGCAGGGTGCCCAGAGTGCAGCGTGAACACCAGCTCGACACAGAACCGGCACTGTCAATGGGCCAGTGGTGCTTGACAGGAAGGGCCCAGCGGAGCAGTGCTTGACAGGAAGGACCCAGCGGAGCGGTGCTTGAGACGGCGGGGCCCAGCGGAGCGGTGCTTGACAGGAAGGGCCCAGAGGAGCGGTGCTTGACAGGAAGGGCCCAGCGGAGCGGTGCTTGACAGGAAGGGCCCAGCGGAGCGGTGCTTGACAGGAAGGGCCCAGCGGAGCGGTGCTTGACAGGAAGGGCCCAGCGGAGCGGTGCTTGAGACGGCGGGGCCCAGCGGAGCAGTGCTTGACAGGAAGGACCCAGCGGAGCGGTGCTTGACAGGAAGGGCCCAGCGGAGCGGTGCTTGACAGGAAGGGCCCAGCGGAGCGGTGCTTTTCTTCACGGCGGGGCCCTGTTCAGCGGTGCCTTTCTTCACAGCGGGGCCCTGTTCAGCGGTGCCTTTCTTCATGGCGGGGCCCTGTTCAGCGGTGCCTTTCATCACTGCGGGGCCCTGTTCAGCGGTGCCTTTCTTCACGGCTCGGCCCTGTTCAGCGGTGCCTTTCTTCACGGCGGGGCCCTGTTCAGCAGTGCCTTTCTTCACGGCGGGGCCCTGTTCAGTGGTGCCTTTCTTCACGGCGGGGCCCTGTTCAGCGGTGCCTTTCTTCACGGCGGGGCCCTGTTCAGCAGTGCCTTTCTTCACGGCGGGGCCCTGTTCAGCGGTGCTTTTCTTCACTGCAGGGCCCGGTTCAGCGGTGCCTTTCTTCACGGCGGGGCCCTGTTCAGCGGTGCCTTTCTTCATGGCGGGGCCCTGTTCAGCAGTGCCTTTCTTCACGGCGGGGCCCTGTTCAGCAGTGCCTTTCTTCACGGCGGGGCCCTGTTCAGCGGTGCCTTTCATCACGGCGGGGCCCTGTTCAGCGGTGCCTGTCTTGTCTTTCAAGGGAGCCAGACCTGGCCAGGACTCCCTGCTTAGTCGCCCTCCGACCGTGCGGTTGCTGGACCCTCCTGTGACGGAGTCCTGGGCCCGTGGGTGTCCTCCGTCACACCCGGGATGGCGCTTGTGGGGCCCTCCTGGTCCGCGCGCCTGCTGGCTGACTTCTCCTCCCTGCTGCCCTTGCCCTCCTTCGATGAGGCTCTCTGGCCCTTGCCTCCCCTTGATGTTGTGGCAGGTGACGGCCCACGACTTCGCTCCTTGGTGGCAGCCGTGTCAGCCTTCTCGCGGTGGCCCTTGGTTTTTCGGGTTCTCTTTCCAGGGGGTGGGCTGGCTGTCCCCTTGCTGCTGGCCGATGTATCTGCACTGGGAAAAGGTGGACTCCAAAACCCGTGCACAATGGTCAGACTTGATGCAGGGCTGGTGGTGGCTGAGGTGCTCTTCGGACTCTTACCAGATGGAGGGGGTGGGTCAGGTGGTGCAAAGAGGTTAAGTTTGGAGAAGAAAAGTTTTTTAGGAGCAATGGGAAGGGTAGGTGCAGTGGGTATGGGAGTGGAGGAAGAGGATGTGGTTGTAGGAGAGTCAAGTGTGCTGTCTTTGGGTGCAGGTGCTTGTGACGTAGGCTGTGGTGAGGTGGTTGGCTGTTGGGTGGGTGGCTGCCTGCGTTTGTGTGGTTTGGAAGAGGGGGTGACAGACACATTGGGAGAGGACACAGGGGACGTGTAAATGGCTGTGGGGGTGGTGACTGCACGTGTGCGGACTGTACTGGAGGGTGTGCTGGTGATGGGAGTACTGGCTGATGGTGGTGTGCATGCAGGTGTGAGTGGAGACGTCACAGGGAGGGAGGAGGGAGACGAGGAGGAGGGGGACACAGAGGTCGTAGTGACTGTTGGCATGTCTGCATCTGGATGTTGCTTGGGTGAATGCTTGTGGGATCTGTGGTGCTTATGTCTGGATGAGCTGCCCATGGGTGTTGAGGTGTGTGCAGGCTGGTCAGATGGTGTGGATGGGATAGGCTGAGGAACAGGAGACTGGGAGAGGGTGGAGGCAGTTAGAAGAGGGAGGCTGGAAACAGGGATAATGGCTGCCGTCAGTGCTGAGGCCAGAGCATTGAACGATCGTTGATGGGCAGCCTGACCCGAATGAATGCCCTCCAGGTATGCATTGCTCCGATGCACCTCCCTTTCTACACCCTGGATGGCATTCAAAAGGGTAGACTGCCCAACAATGATGGTCTGGAGGAGGTCAATGACCTCCTCACTGAGGGCAGCAGGGGTAACTGGGGCAGGGCCTGAGGTGCCTGGGGCGAAGGAGATGCCCGCCTTCTTGGGCGAGTGGGCACAGAGCGAAGGCTGAGGGGCTGCTGGGAGGGCGGGGCTGGTGCGCTGGGTGGCGGCTGTACCTGTTGAGGCGGGGGCACGGATGTTGCCACCACCGCTAGGGAGCTCCCTTCCGAGGACGTGTCGGTGTCACTGACGTCTCCACGGGTCCCCGTTGTGGAGCTCCCCTCGCCCTCCGTATCACTGGTGACCTCGGTGTCTGTAGCATGGCCCACCGGGGCCATGTGAGTTGCAGCTCCCTCGTGCTCCGATGCCAATTCTCCTCCGCTTGATGACGCTAATGCACACATGCACAAGAAGATAAAGAACAAGGGTGGGGGAGAAATAAAGACAGGTTGAGTGCATGCATTGTCAACACCGATGTCGGAGAGGACAGACACAGGAGCCTCCTGCACTACGCCGCGCAATCGGGGTACACTACTCAGTACTTGTGACTAGGCCTACAGGTCTATGGACAACAAATGCACACATGGATGATGCTGGACCATGGATTGCTGTACTTGGCACCCTACAGAGGTGGGGGGCGGGGGCACAGGGCCATGCCTAAAGGAGGGGACGACACTACAGAAAGGGCCCTGGCCTAAAGTCACCCACAGCCCTCCTCCCCCACCCAGACACCTCCACTGCGCGCAAATATAGCAGAATGTGCTGATACTCACCCCCTTGTGTCTGCTGTGATGTCCTCACGCGCCCATCCAAATCGGGGTAGGCCACCGCCAGGATCCGGGACATCAGGGGGGTCAAGGTACGACTGGCACCCCTCCTACGTTGGGAGGCCATCCCCAGCAGTGACTCGGCGGTCTTCCTGGTCCCGCGGCGGATGTCCTCCCACCTCTTTCGGCAGTGGGTGCCCCGTCTGTTGTGGACCCCCAGGGCCCGGACGTCCTTGGCGATGGCACGCCAAATGTCGACTTTCTGATGGGCGCTGACCTATTTGACATGTACAGGGTGGGAAAGGAAATATCATCAGTTTTCTGCATGTTAGATGTGATTGGCCCCCCCTCCCCAACCTTGCCATGTGGCACATGCTCTCATCTGTCGTGCGTTGCACTCCTCATTCGCTCCCCTCCCCACCATCTTACATCCACCATACTCAACCCAGGCATTGCCCATTCAACGTGCACCCAGTGTACTTACCTCTTGGTCTGGAGGACCGTAGAGTAGCGCATACTGGGGCAGGACCCCATCCACAAGTTTCTCCAACTCTTCTGAAGTGAAAGCAGGGGCCCTTTCCCCAGTCGCAGCAGCCATTGTATCTTCCACACCGAGGTCACAGCAGCACTCGCAGTATAGGTCCTCTCCTGTGGATGATCAGGTCTCGAGTGATTAAGCAGATAGAAAATGGCGGTCACGCCCGCGGCGGTGCGTGCCGCGGCGGTGCGTACCGCGACCGCCGGCGCACATCTTCATTGGCTAATGAAACCCATAGGGTTCAATGTTAACCAATGCGCCTTCGCACTGCGATCTTCGACCGCCTACCGCCACGGCGTGCCACGCCAGCGCATTGACCTCACATCCCACTGTCACACTTCTCAGGTCAGGCAGCCGCCATTTCAGGGGCCCACATGGCTTAATTTCTACTGCGTCACACAGGCCTAGGCCTTGCATTGCCACTCATACAAGCCTCTCACTGCATTGCGATTCAATTACTGTGCAAACTGTGTGAACGAACCTGTGGGTTGCTTGACTCTGTACTCCATGTTGTCTTTCCTAGGCACGTCCGCTGGGACTTGCGAGGAGAAGGATGAATCCTCCCGTGTACCGACCGCTGGTGGACCTGTCGACAATGGAAGAACGACATATTATACTTCGATACCGACTTGACAGAGCCACTATACATGAACTGTGTGCCCAGCTGGAGCCAGACCTGATGTCCCCCATCCGCCAACCCACAGGAATCCCCCCTCTGGTGCAGGTTCTGTCAGTACTTCATTTTTTGGCAAGTGGGTCTTTTCAGACAACAGTGTACATGTCATCAGGGATGTCTCAGCCTATGTTTTCTAAGGTTTTGTTCCCAGAGTGTTGTCTGCCCTGATGAAATATATGCGGAGCTACATTGTTTTCCCTGAGGAGGATGATTTGGCTACAGTGAAGGGTGATTTCTATGCCCTTGGACATATCCCCAACATAATTGGTGCCATTGATGGGACTCATGTGGCTTTGGTCCCCCCAAAAGACAATGAGCAGGTGTACAGAAACAGAAAAAGTTATCATTCGATGAATGTCCAGGTGGTCTGTTTGGCAGACCAGTACATCTCCCATGTAAATGCCAAGTTCCCTGGGTCAGTGCATGACGCGTATGTTATGCGAAATAGCAGCATACCTTATGTGATGGAACTACTTCAGAGACACCATGAGGCATATTTATACTCCGTTTGCGCTGAATGTGCGTCAAAAATTTTGACGCACTTTCAGCGCAAACGTTGCCCCATATATAAACCCTGACGCCCGGCGCACCAGGAAAATGGCGCTATGTGCGTCAGTTTTTGGAAGCGGCACCCCGCCCTGCGTTAATGACATGCAGGGTAGGCGTTCCCGTCCAAAAACAGACGCACATAGCGGTGCGTGGTATTTATGCTTCAGGGCAAAAATCACTCCCGCGCGGCAGGCGGCGCAAAAAAATGGCGCAAAGCACGAATATCGTGAAATTTTAACGCCTGGGTCAGGGCAGGCGTTAAAATGGGGCAAACACACCTGTACTTAATCAGAACACACAGAACAAACAACAGAGCAGCAGAGCAGCAGAGCAGCAACAGGGAGACATGGAGGTGATTTTTCTTCAACGTGCACGTAGACGCAGAGCCCTGCAGCAACAACAGCAGCCACAACAACAACAGCAGGGACCCCAAAGACAGCGCAGAAGGCAGGAGAGGATATTCCGCCCAAGAACAACCCTGCATGGCCTCAGGGAACGAGACATCATCCAGAGGTACCGGTTGAACTGGCAGGCCATTCAGCAGCTGCTGACAAATATTGAACAGCAATTGGCCCCCACTTTAGTGACTCCACGCACTATCCCAACAGAAACAAAGCTGCTTGCCGTACTACACATGCTGGCAAGTGGCTCCTTTCAGACAACTGGCGCCCTGGTTGGTGGAATCTCACAACCATCTTTCTCCGCATTCCTGCCTAAAGTACTGGATGCCATCATTGGACTGACACCCCGCCACATCTGCTTCCCTAACACAGTGCAGAAGCAGCAGGAAACTAAACAGGGGTTCTACGCCATCAGTGGCTTTCCGCACGTCCTTGGTGCAATCGACTGCACACACGTACACCTTGTGCCACCTGCTGCGAGTGAACACCTCTACCGCAACAGGAAGCACACACATTCCATCAACGTGCAGGCCATAGTCGATCACCAAGGACTGATCAGCAACATTGTGGCTAAATATCCTGGGAGTGTACATGACGCATTCATCTTCCGTCACTGCACCATCAACCAACACTTCCAGGATGGACGGTATGGCAATGGACTACTTGTTGGTAAGGACAAAAATCTACTTATATACTCACTGCACAGAAACCCTCTAGGATAAACAACACATACACCACAATAGCAACACCTAGACAGGAACACACTGAGGTACTCACATCACTAGCCATGTTTCACAAGTCACCATTGAACCTCTCACACATTGGAATTTACTCCACAGCTTAGTGTGAAGACATTCATGACTGTGGTTGCCTAAATGTCACCTTGCAAATTGGAAGTCTCACAATAACCTGTACACTAATACAATGCATAACTTTTAAGGGATGGGATGGCCTGGGTATGTTGAATTGAACGTTTCTAATACCCTTTCATGTTTCAACTCTGCATGGAACTATCATCACACCCCCAGTGAGGACACACGGACACCTGTGTCACAAGTCACAATGCAAGGGAGGGCACACTGTACTTGAGAAACCGATACATCCTGCTGACAAACAGTTAGCCAACAAACACTTGCTCAGCCAAGGAAAAAAAACAATGCCAAAGTTTCCACCAACAACCATAGGTTGTCACATTAGTACACAAAATAGTCACAGACAACACAACACAACTACTTCCATTAAAGATACGTACAACAGTGCCTCCTACATCTAATTGATACCATTCTGTGTTTCTCTTTCAGCTGATCAGGGGTATGGCATCCAGCCTTGGCTAATGACACCATATGGGAACCCAAATACTGCTGCAGAGCGGGCATACAATGACGCCCACAAGAGGACACGCAGCATTGTGGAGCGGACCTTTGGGATCCTAAAGTCAAGGTTCCGCTGCCTTGACATCACTGGCGGAAGCCTACTATACTCCCCAGAGATGGTCTGCAAGATCATATGCACTTGTGCCATATTACACAATATTTGTGTAAAAAGGAACATTCCCCTCCTTGAACCGGACCCAGACATGCCTGAGGATGATGATGAGGAGGATGCTGGCCTGCAACAGGAGGGGGAACAACCTAACACCGCAGCAGGAGTGCGTAGGCGCCAACAGCTTGTGAACAATTTTTTTACTTAAGTTATTATAATCACTTGTATTCCACACTTGTAAATAAACACAGATAACAAACACCACATCATGCTTTGGTCTATTCATTTCTGACCACCTTTAGTTTGAAATTGCTGAAGATGAATGTCGTCTCATTGATCAAGAATGCCATTAAAATTCATCACACCAAAAATAAACATCACAACTGTATGCACAGAGGGTAGGATGTGACATGATACATGATCATACACAGAGCCCAACAAGAGTACAAATGTGACAATTACACATGCCGGATCCAAACAACTGAAACAGTCTCTCATCCAGCCCAAAATTGGAGATCATTTGAAAGTCACATTACACGTGTTCAGAGACTGGGTGGGACCATCCATGTGTACGTGACCATGTCATCAATGGCTACTCTCAAGTGTGTGATATGAGCAATACACAATAGCTACAACATCAGCTGCCACTAACTCAGGAGGAGACCTTGAAGTTACAGTGACAACATACACCCAGACAGGTGATAGTGGATCCACATTCCAACACACATGTACACATATGTCATACAATCAATCTAATATTTGAAAGTAGACCATCACAGTTGTGTCCCAGTCTGAACCTAGCAGGAAGATTGTAACATGACACTAAACCAGTTTATGCAGAAAGGGACACAGACAACAACAAAATTATTCTCATTATCACATCGGGAACGCTGATAGTCTTGCAAACATAGTCATAGGAAAATGGTATGCAAGTTTGCTCCAATTCATCATTACTGCAAACGTCAAATGGGCTAATGAGATGAATGAATGGTCAACAGTCATTCATACCATATGGCCTTACATTAGCCCGCTGCTGCAGGTTTGCCATGATATAATAAATATACTCCATGGATACAGTAGCTATTCTGGATGTTCAAATCCTAGGGTGCTGGTGGCCTAAGTCCACCTCTACCGCCCCCAAAACATACAAGAAGCATGTACTTGTGAACCACACACATGCATAAGGCACATGTGTGACCTCCATGTCACAAGTCCAACACAAATCTGAAACACAAAATCATAATGGGACATGCTCAGCCCCAAAAAAACTGAAAGTGACTCTCCCACTCCCTGTTAGGACTACAGATAAAAGCATCACCATCATAAATGTGGACACATTTTGGAGACGGAATACATAATGGTATCCCATCCATCATTTCAAAATAGCCATCAGCAATTACACCAAATATGTCGTCAAATATGGTCAATACATTAGTTAACGTATCCCAAACATTACAGTGTGAATGCCTTCTATACATAAAACAACGGACATGTGTCATATACAAACACATATGTGTATCACATTGCACCGTTTGACCATGACAAATCCCCTTTCCAAAGCTAAAAACATGAAGACATAAGGAAAAATTTGCTCCATATTCGACGCATACAGCATGGCCGTCATAATTTGTTCACGTACATGTGTGCACACAATGCAGAGTCAAATACAAATGTATCCAAAAGTGTCTTAATATTTTGCCTTCAAAGTATAATTTACATCCACAATATTTTTGACTCTGCATCATGTGCATTACTGTACGTGTAAAAAAAATTACGCCCATGCTGTATGCATGGTAAAATTGACGCTACATGGACAATATGTTGGTCATCTCATGTACATTATAAAATATTAATATTCATATCATATTTTTTCACTCCGCATCATGTGCACTACTGTACGTGTAAAAAAAATGACGCCCATGCTGTATGCGTGGTAAAATTGACGCTACATGGACAATATGTTGGTCATCTCATGTAAATTATAAAATATTAATATTCATATCATATTTTTTCACTCCGCATCGTGTGCACTACTGTACGTGTAAAAAAAATGACGCCCATGCTGTATGCGTGGTAAAATTGACGCTACATGGACAATATGTTGGTCATCTCATGTACATTATAAAATATTAATATTCATATAATATTTTTTCACTCCGCATCATGTGCACTGTAATGCGTCAAAAAAAAATGACGCACAACTGTGTATGCATGAAAATATGACGCAAAACAGGAAAATAAAAACGGAGGCCATTTTCTGCAGGAAGTGATGTAATAGGATATCCTGTTTACAAATTCTGTACTGGGAGTTAACTTTCACTTTCACTTTGCAGTCTCAGATTAATCTAGACTGTGTGGTTGTGTGAAAGGTGTTGTCCTGTGTTTTACTGCTTTTGTGTCCTGTGTGCCTTGTATTTTGTCTTAGTGTCAATCTATTATTGTTGTATAACATTGTCTCAGTTTGTTTAGTGTTATTTTGTCTATACCTGTGATAGTTTGTATTGTCAGTGGGAGTCTGTTGTGGGTAGCATAGTTTGGGGGGTTAGTTGGGCTATTTTTCTCCTTCTTCTTTTTCTTTCACACCTCTACCTTTCCCCATTTCCAACTTTTATTTTCATATTTATTTTGTCCAGCATTAGTCCTCTCAATATGTCAGGTAGGCCTCGCCTGTCCAGGATGGGTGAAGACGAATTGGGGGGGTTCCTATGGCTAGTAAGCCATTTCCTGCCACTAATGCTGGAAGCTGGGGGCCGTGTGATACAGGGGTATCACACGGAGGCGAGGAAAATCCGGTGGGAGAAGGTGCGCCATCACCTGGTCCGGGTCTACCGGAGTATGAGAAATGTACACCAACTCAAGCACCGCTGGGCAGATCTGGTCACCAGGGAACAGGACCTGCTGGACCACCTGGGACTCCGGATTGGTGGCCATGTTGGTGAGTAAAAATCTATTAAATGGGAATGATAGAAATCTGTGTGTGAACATGTGATGATTGTTAGCCATTCTGCAAAATAAGTAGCTGACTGTGTGTAATGCTAGGAAAACCTAGGCCCATGGTTATACACATAAATCCCCATATTTTGCAACACATGTACACGCAATAACAGCATTAAAATCCAACATCTATTTGTATTTTGCTAAGTCGCCCCCTCTCTGCGTCACAAAATGTTGCAAATGCTGCGCTACAAAGGTATACATATGTGTCCTAATGTGTATTTGTTGCAGAATGTGTATGAAGACCTATGCTACCAGTCCGATGGCTCATTTTTGCAACACATACCAGATGCCTGTAGCTGCATGTAATGTAGTGTTGCATTTGTGTCAGAAAAGCAACACGTGAACTGCTCTATTTGTACTCCACTGGTCATAATGGCCAGTGAGTACGTCATGTAGAAACAACATACCTACATATGCAGACGCCATAGCTAGAAAGAAAATTGGAAACACATGATGATGCTATACATGTGTGTTGCCTTCACGTCACATGAAGTTAGTCATGTTGTTCACACATATGTCACATGTGTGTCTGGTTGCTGTGTGTTGAACCTGTCCACATAGCCTGTTTGATTGTGAGTGGTCATGCAGTCCGCATGGAACCAGTTTTGGAATGTCTCTCTGGGATGCACATGCTGAGATGTATGGTTAACATTATTGTTGGGGCATACTAATGGAGGATGAACTTGGACTACACATGACTGTCCTGGCCACTGCATGAGTGTAGGAGGGTGTGACACTGGAGCAGGAGACTCATCCAATGATAATGTTGAATACAAAGTTATCCATGCAGGATGAGCATGTGTCAAAGTCGATCATTACCATGTCATATTCACACAGTGTCATTGTAACAGAAATCATTTGTCCGTTCACCCAGTCTGAGTATAATCTTTGTTTCATGCTTTACAGGTGGACCAGCCCCGTACACCGTGGGAGAGGTGGCCCATTTTGACGACCCCGATACCTACAGTGAGTGTCGCCTGAGTGCTATTTACATTGTTTGGTAATGACGCATGATGGATTACTGTGTGTTAAAGAGAATTCATGATTTGATGTGCTGGCAATTCATTGGCTTTGTTCTTTTAGTGTGATATCAAATTTGAATTATGTTTCTGCAAAGCAATACGTAGTCATCTCTCAGATTGAGGGGCTGTAGCCCATTCAATTAGGCCGGCAATTGGGAATGGTATGACTAATTTTTAATACACTGGTCAATGTTAGACTTGGTCAGGGACTTGCCATCAACTGAGTCTGCATATCAGACTGACAGTCTCCCAGATAGCTTAGGCACATGGCTTTGATGACAAATGCTTCTTCCTAGTTGAGGATGGACTGTGTACACTGTAGGTTGGATCTTCCGGGGGCATGTACTTCCACAAGGTGAACTCGAAGTGTGTGTGACTTGAGTGCAATGCCCTAGGTGTTCAGTTGAATCATGTGAATGGGTGTACTACCTCCTCTGTGTGTGTTGTTAAACATGCCTCACTAATAGTATGTTATGTTGGGCTAAGTCATACCAGTTTGACATGTGTGGACCTGGGATGTGACAAGGTTGGGCTGACTACAACGTGTTGCTAGCCCTTCATAGGTGTTGTGTGTGAAGGCACATACTTGTTGAACTTTCTGTACACTCCTGGGTGTGCATTGAACATGGGATTGTTGGTTGTTCTTCCCACACCACCCACAAAGACTGGAATCTTACTGTGAAACAGGGTACCTAGGACTGTAGCAACCAGTATGTTACACGTCCTTAACACCTTTTGTGACTTGAGTTAGTACCTTGGGCCAGAGTGAGAAAAATGTCTACACGTTGCAAATGGCATAAATATATGTGTGGGATTTGCAAACGTCTGTTTCCTATTCCAAAATGTATTTGGTGGTCATGTACATATTAGCAAAATGCTTTTCAAAATTGAAATATTAAAGGGTTTTACCAGACCTACTTGCAAATCACAGTGGTAGGCAATCCCATTTGCAACCGAGTACGTGGTTGCAAAGTGAGTAGCTGTTATCATCCACTTGAAGTGGATGGTAACCAACTTGCTGACTGGAAGGGGTCCTCATTGTAAAGCTTCACCTTTGTGAGTGGACTAAAACAATCCCGCGCAAAACAGCCAGTGGTCTAAGGGACCAATAATTACCGTGAAAATTTCCAAGTTGAATTGTTGTGATTTAAAACTAATTGCAGCTCATTTTCCTTTCCGGTAAACGGCCATACACTTGGGGAAAAATAACTTGCTTATTTTAAAAGCAGTCACGTCTATGGAGTTCTGCTGGTCCCAGCAGGCCTCCATCCCCGTGAGTGCCCATGTTGCTAAGGTGGGGCAACTTGGAACCCACATCATTGATGTTCATGAGGTGGGTTTTAGGGACCCCATAGCGACTCGCAGACGGTGTCAGAGACACCGTTCTGCTTTGCAAATTGCTAGTTGATTTTTCTAAATTCCTACATCTGACCCCTAGTGTGGACATATGATTCTGGGCCAGGGGTTCAATCTTAGCACACAACTAATTCCAAATGCCATTGAGTGAGGAGTCTGAGTGTTATCACATAGAATGACATATGTAGTGAAGTCAGTATGCGGAAGAGCTGGTGCCATAATGTCAAATGCCTTAGGTATGATTTGGGTGAGTAGTTTCGTGTGATGTCATCCATCATGTAGAGACATGGATATGCTATGTGTGATATGACCTTAGGTATGCATGATTCACATGTACTTCCTCTGAGCCTTTCCGTGAACTATGTTGTAACAATTGCTGCAAACAATACATTTCTAGTAATGTACAAATGACCCATTGTGGTATTCAACCCACTGTAAATTCAATGCTCAATATTTCCCTTTTCTCTTCACAGCTGCAAACATGAGTGCCGCAGAGCGCAACAATTTTGAGCGCCGTGCAGTGAGGTACAGGCACATCCTGCAGGTGCAGTGTGGGTATCGGAGGATGGCCCGCAGATATAATTTGGATCGGGCCTCCGGGGCGTGGTATGCCACACCACAGGCTCCCCCAACGGTGCCACCTACAACCACCGCCACTACAACCACCAGGTCTGCCCAAGGGGACCCAGCGACGGACCAGGCATCTTCATCAAGACCTGGACCCAGCCGTGTGTTGGGAGCAGGGCTGTCCCGTGGCCACTCTACTCCAGCACCAACATCCACCTCCACCGGCACGCAGACCAGCACTGACCCTCCTATTGACCCTGCAGCCTTCCAGGCATTGTCTAGAAAATTGGACAGGTTAATTTGCAAGGTGGACAACCTGACGGAGGACATGGCTGAGGTGAAGAAGAAGGTGCGCTCCATCCGGCGCACACTTCAGAGGGCAAATCTTTAGTCATTTTGCCCTCCTGAACTTTTACCCCTCCCCTCTCACCTCTTTCCTTTTTCATACTGTTAGTTGGGTTTGGGGGGTTAGTTATAGGATAAGTATAGGAAATTAGCTTAGTTAGTGTTAGGTAAGAGGGTGGGGGTCCTTATTCTTTCTATCTAATATTTTTGTGTGGGTGGGTGGGTGGGGGGCAATGTTGGGATTCCTGTTTAATAAAAAAAAAATAATAAAAAAAAATAAATAAAAAAAAAAATATGTTTGTTTAGGATAGTATAGTATGTGTGTAGGTTAGTAAGTGTTGTCCTGCATGTGTCTTGTCTCTTAATGGTGGGTGGGGGGTTGATGTTTAGATCGTTTCGTTACATGTGTAGAGTAAGTTTAGCTTAGGTTAGTTAGGGACAGTTGTGGGTTAGTAGTAGTCAGGTTAGATTAGTGTAGGTTTACCTTTCCCTTAGTTGCCTCTTTTATTACTACTTTTAAATAAAAAAATTGTTAACCCTTTACCTGATGCGTTAGGTGCTACCTTTTCATGGCCTTGACATCAGTGTAGCAGAAAGTTTAAGTATGACATTTGTGTTCCATGCTCGCTATCCCCAGGCTTATGAGGTTTAACATGCCAGCTACCCGTGTGCTGACTTGGTAAGTATCCACCATGTTGGAGAGCCACCATTGGTAGTGTGCATTGATCATCAAGGTTTGGGGTTGGTATGTATCCTACTTCACAAAGAGTGCTTCCAGACTTGTTATTGTAGGTAAATAGATAGGTCGGACAGCATTGTGAAGTTCAGGGAGAGCTTTATAGATGATGATTTGTTCACACTCTTGTCTTGTTGCTGTCATTGCTGACCTACATCATGTGTGTACTGATTCAGCATTAATTTCCTTCATGGAAGTATACGCCGTAAGGGTGATTGATGCTGTGTAATTTGTTTATCATTCCTTTCATTCTACAGCATAATTTCAAATTTTAGTATTGCATGGTGCCTACATTTCTCAGCCACCATTAGTTGTGTAGAATAGCTATAGATGGTGCATCATTCTGTCCAACACAGCATGATTGTGTGTGCTTAGTCCCTTCATCAGTTATTTTCCTCATTATAGTAAAGCTATGATGCAATCCTGGCCACTGCACAGATGTTTCAGTATACATGAAATCAGGACAGTAGTATAGAGAATCGACATGGTTGCCACACAGCCACTTTGGAGTTATCTACTGCACAGTTGAATTTTGAAATGACACAGAGACACAATAGGTGTGCAAGTGATATTTATTTATAGGTGGTGTAGTGCAAGATGTCCATTCACCATGTTTGCTGACTCCTTTCTGGTGCATTATTACATGGTGATCCTACAGAAGGGGTGTGGATGATGCTCCTGACATGCTGGGGTGATGTCACAGACAGTGCAGAGGAACATGAAATGCCAATTGGTAGAAGAGAAACATTCACTGGCAAGGTGGACAAGTCATACAGTGGATTGCCGAACAGTCATTGAGGTTAGTTGTAGTGAGACTGGCATGTGGCAAAACGTAGGACCTTGGTCAGAGTAGGGCATGGTGCAGGGACTAGGGCTTCCGGGTACTCTTGCGTGTGAATGTTATCTGTTCCATGTCTTCTTCTTCTGATGTGTGTGTTGCCTGGTGTGTCCTTGTTGTTGTTGGTTGCGAAGGGGCAACACACACCTCAGTGTTAGAAGACATGGAGGCAGACATCCCGGGGGCTGATCCCTGTTGAGTAAGGAAGGGCAGTACTGCAGCAAGGAGGGCCTGCTGGTTTTTCAGAATGGCAGCCACATCCCGATGGTAGGCAGCCAGGTCGGCCCTGAGGGGTTCTATGTTGCATTCGTGCACACGTTGACTGGCTTGCAGTTGGAGTTGTTGTGTCAACTGGATGACAGCTGTGCCAATTTCCTTCAGTGTTTTTGAAATGTCCTCCAAGAGCAAAGTTCTGGCTTGCATTGCAGCTGCCTGATCAGCAGTTGACAACATGCACGAACGCACCCCCTCAAGGCTGGCTGCCATATTTTGCATCCCCACCCGCACCTCCTTTGCCAGCTCCCGCTGGACCCCAACGACAGTTCTTTCGAAGCTGGTGCCAGTGTCGTCAGAGTCCGCAGCTGTGTTGGAGCTGGCAGGTCTTACAATTGGGGTGGCGGGTGGTTCTACTGTGGTGGCTGCTTCTTCTGTGCTCCTCCTTGTGACTGAAGGTGGGGTTTGGAGGCTTTCAAGGACCATGTCAATGGTCTCTTGTGGGAGGTTGATGGTCTCGTCATCCATGTCATCAGGGAACTCATGGACAGGCAGATCAGCAGGAGATCCGTGTTCCTCTGCAATGAAACAGGGTACAATTAGTGTGTCTGTGTTGTGACAATTTTGCAGTAAGATACAAGCCTTTGGATGCCTTAACATTGTACTCTGTGTTTGTCTAGGTATCTGCTGTCCGTCATAGGGCATTGTTGTAGGCCTATGGCCCACCTGTGTGTCACATGTATGATATGGAGCTATCAGACATGTCTGCCTGATCGCCTCTAGCTGTTGCTTTGTAATTATTTAGGAATAGGCGTTTTTTTCTCCTACTCCTCACTCGGTGTTTCACTATTGTTATGGAGGGACATTTTGTAGGGTGGGCTCTCATTATCCAACATATGAGTCTTGGCTTTCTAGGCAGCAGGATAGCTAATGGTGTGGGGGACTAAGTTTGACCCACTTGTAAATAACTCTGTCACCCAGATATTCAATTTAGCTAAGACTAACTAGCAGTGCCTCTGGTCTCCCACATCAAAGGAATTTTTACACATCCGAGCGCATGACATCTTTGGAACTTCTCAGGGAAGTGGTGGTCACTCAGGTCCTACACATTTCTATCTTTTCCTGTATGTTCCCATACACAAATGACAAAGACAGTATTAGTTTGATATGAAGTTTCATTGTACAACTGACTTGTAGGAATTTATGTGTGAGCCCCAATTACACAAACAATACACACTGTTAGAATTGAAATAGTCCGCAGGAGAGTAATACATTAGTACATAGCTATCATGGTGCCTAACAGTTTCTACTCTCCCTCTGCTTGTTCTATATATAGCACAGCATGTTAAGTTTGGAGCTTGCCTGTCTGAATCACAGGGGAGACATCATCCCTCATATCAGAGGAATGGGCTGGGATCTGGTTGTGCATCAGCAGCAAGGCAGGCAGCATCTAGTTGTGATTTTCTGTTTGGAAACTCCCCCATGCGTGTCTTGGGACAAGGAAGTGAATGTAAAAGACATATGTCATGGTGATGACAAAGTTTCCCTACGCAGGAATGCCAAACCTTAACCCCTACCACATCTATCAGCAACGTACCAGACGGTATCCTTGACTGGGGCACAGAGTGAATATGTTCTGGCAAACTCCAGTGCAGAAGTATGCAAAACAGTGTGATTTGACTAATGAAAAACACCCTAGGACTGACTATTTGCTACATTAACTGATAGGAAGGGCAATGAGAATCATTTAGTGCAAATTGCTCTGAGGCACTTAGATGTGAGCAAATGAGTATAAGTACAATCAGGGTAAGATGCACAAAGGCCTAAAGCCTGAAGCTAATGCGCAAAGTATACGTTACACTTACAACACTATACTTTGACTGACTGTGGGTGTTGTGATTGCACTGGCAGCACACTTGCCTCTCAGGCCCTGCCACATACACTTTTTATTCCCATTGCATGATCTGTACATGTCACATGGCATTACCTATGCATGTCAATGTTAGGATGTGGTATGGATGTAAACATTCTTGATGTTTTGAGATGATGTTGGGTGATGTGTATTTAATTGGATTGGCCTGTTTATCGTATGAATGTCCTATTTGTTTGTCCGACTTTGCAGGTGTGTTTCAGTGACCAGTTGCCTGTGTCCCCTCCTCAATGTTGTTGTCTGAGCACTATGACATTAATGATGTAGCCTTGTTAGCCAGGCACGTGAGGGACCCTGACGTATGCAGCATGTGTGTATCGTTAGTGCTGTGTGGCTCCTATTGCTGTTTACTTAGGCTTATGTATGTGTCAGTTATGGACATTCGGCATTTGAGTGTACTCGTACCTTTGTCTTATTTCTAGGAGTAATTGAAGATGTCATCCTCACCCCCTAATTTAGGTATGTATGTTCCAGGGTGGGGTTCCTGCCATTTGGTACTATAGCTGCACAGAGATGAGAGGTGTTATTGTCAACTGTGGTTGCAGTTAAGTTACAGTTGTTGTATTTGCTACTGCATTACAGGTAGGGACCTAGTTGATGGGGAATAGATTTTGCGATACAAGTGCCTGGATGTGGATTTGAGGTAGTGTCCTTCCCACCTGTCACTGCTTTCCCTTGGCTCTCTTGTTGTACTTACAGGATGTCCCCGTGGGACTGTTGTTGTTGCTGTATTTTGTCGTGCCCCAGCTTCGGTCAGTACTGGGCATGCCCCCCTGCCGTGCCCCTTTCCCCATGCCACTTCATATATGTGCTGACTTACATGCATTGTGTAGTAGGTATCCCCCCCCTGCTTACAGTCCCCATTATTGTATTATGATTCCGCATGCGACTTACCCTGCATGTGCGTAGTGTCGTGGTAGTCTGCGCTGTCCAATCCTTGAATCCCTGTGACGATCTCCTCCGGGATGACGGCTGCGACCATCTCCTCCATGTGGTCCAGGGCCTCCTGTTGTGCTGGACTCCCCCCTCCAGTCTGCATTGCTGCCTTCCTGTTCCTGGCCATTTTCTCTTTGGTCCTACGTTTGCAGTCATGCCAGCGTTTCTTACACTCGGTGACTGTCCGGCGTTCTTCAGCCACACTGTTAATCTTGTCCACAATTTGTTTCCAGATGGCCTCTCTCCTACTGAGTGGCAATTTGGAGGTGATGAAAAGTTGGTGCTGGTGTTCCGTCACCTCTTTCACCAGGATTTCCTGCTCCTCTGCACTGAAGCGACACTTTTTTATTTTTTTTAAAGATCCTGGTTCCTGTATGCTTCCTCCTGGCTGGTTCCTGGTCTGCTCTCATCCTCCTGGGGTCTGTTGGGGCATCTAGGATCCATTTTGGGTCTCCTCTCCTGAAAGGGCAGTTTTCGCGCAAAAATGTGACGCAATTGCGTGAAAAAAACCGGCGTTTTCACGATTGCGCTGTCGCAAATCGACCCACAGTGATGTGCGTCGCATTTACATTGGTTTCCTTTACGACAGACCGACGCTGTCTGCGTCACGAAATAATGACTCCCACCTGTTGGTTGCGCCGCCGTACGTCAAAGTATAAATTTGACGCCCGCATGGCGCATCCAAATGGCGTTAGACGGCGGAATATTTTTTTACGCAAAACTGCGTTGGCGCAGTTTTGCGTCAAAAAGTATAAATATGGGCCCATGTGTGGCTAATTGGTGACTCTGGTTACCCCAACCTGCCTTGGCTATTGACCCCAGTGAGGAATCCCAGGACCAGGGCAGAGGAACGGTACAATGAGGCCCATGGGCGAACTAGGAGGATAATAGAAAGGACCTTCGGGGTCCTGAAGGCCAGGTTTAGGTGCCTGCATATGACAGGTGGATCCCTAATGTACTCACCAAAGAAGGTGTGCCAGATCATCGTGGCCTGCTGTATGCTTCACAATCTTGCATTGCGACGCCAGGTGCCTTTCCTGCAGGAGGATGGTCCAGATGGTGGTGTTGTAGCAGCTGTGGATCCTGTGGAGAGTGAAGAGGAGGAAGACGACGGGGACGACACGGACAACAGGGACACACTTATACAACAGTATTTGCAGTAGCACACAGGTAAGAATCACCCACGCCATTTTACATTTACTTCTGGCCTCCTGCATCTCTACTTTCTGTGTTCCCCACCATTTCCTTTTAACTGAATTGTGACTTTCCATTCACTTTTCAGAGCTGTTCCACCAACTGCGTGACTTCTGCTTTGTTTGCTCATGGACTACACCTTGTTGTCATTGGTATGTTGTCATCACAATGTCACAGAACATAATAGCACCGTTATGTGTGATACATAATAGTAAAATATACGCAGACTCCTATTATTGTACGTGCAATAAGTGATTTATTTGAAGTGCTACATATAGGTACATGATATTAAAACGGTGATGGGTGGGGGTGGAGTAATGTCCATGGCAGAGTCCAGTTCTCAGTCTCACAGGTGCATTGTCCATATGCCTGTGGAAGGATGGAGCAGGGGCTGTTTATGGTTGGACAGGGTGACAATGTGGGACAGTGGGATGACATCAGGGGGTATCTTATGCTGGCGGGGGTCTTGGCATCCTACTTTGTCTTCTTGTGAGATCTCAGGTTCCGCTTGCGGGGTGGTTGTTCTTCAGCAGGAGGTGGGGTTCTTGTGGCCTGTCGTTGTGTGGGGGCCTCCTGTCCACTAGCGCTGGCGGAGGTGGTAGGCTGTTCCTGGTCCTGGCTAGTGACAGGGGCCCTTTGGGGTGCCCCATGGTCCCGCAATGTGGTGACTATCTGGTTGAGGGCCAGGACTATGGTCCCCATTGCGAAACAGATGTTCCTGAGTTCGTCTCTGAACCCCATGTACCGTTCCTCCTGCTGTGCCTGGATCTCCTGGAACCTGGCCAGTACCGTCGCCATCGTCTCCTGGGAGTGGTGGTATGCTCCCATGATGGTGGTGAGGGCCTCTTGGAGAGTGGGTTCCCTGGGCCTGTCCCCCCCCTGTCGCACAGCAGCCCTCCCAGTTCCCCTGTTTCCCCGGGCCTCTGTCCCCTGGACGGTGTGCCCACTACCACTGCCCCCAGGTCCCTGTTGTTGTTGGGGTGGTGGGTCAACCTGGGTGCCCTGTAGTGGCGAACACACCGCTGATTGACGTGTCCTGGAGACAGAGGCATGGGCCCGCTGGGTGGGAGCTGTGCTGGTATTCCCAGAGGGGGTTAGGTCTGCTGTGGCCTGTGGCTGGGTGTGGGGAACCGACTGTCCAGAGGTCCCCGATGGTCCGGGCTGGTCATCTGGGTCCAGGGAGACAGAGCTGCTGTCATCGCTGGGGGCCTCTTCTGGGGGTGGGATGGACATCTCTGTACCCTCCATGGCGGTGTGGTGGCGTTCGGGTCCTGCAGGGGTATAAGGGTATGGTTATTGCTTCTGTGTGTGGCATTTCGTGTGATGGGTGGGTGTCCGTGTACCCAAGTGCAGGCATTCCCTTGTGGGGGCTTTTGTGAGGGTGGCTTGTGGGGGTGATGTGTGTGTGCAGTGGGCATGCTTTGGTGATGGGTGTCCATGGTTTGTGGTCACATGCAGGTCTGGGTGTTGGGATGGGTGGGTTGTGATGGTGGGACATTTGCAAGGAGTTGGTGTGATGGGGGTGGGGGTGAGGGTGGGGGTATGTGCTGGCATGCAGGTGGGGTGGGGGTGGGAAGTAGTAGTTAAGATTTGACTTACCAGAGTCCATTCCACCAGCTACTCCTGCGAGGCCGTCAGGATGCAGGATGTGCAAGACTTGCTCCTCCCATGCTGTGAATTCTGGGGGAGTAGGTGGGGGTCCGCCGCCAGTCTTCTGCACCGCGATGTTGTGCCTTGATACCATGGAACGCACCTTCCCCCGTAGGTCATTCCATCTCTTCCTGATGTCGTCCCGATTGCGTGGATGCTGTCCCACAGCGTTGACCCTGTCGACTATCCTTTGCCATAGCTCCATCTTCCTGGCAATGCTGGTGTGCTGCACCTGTGCCCCGAATAGCTGGGGCTCTACACAAACTATTTCCTCCACCATGACCCTGAGTTCTGCCTCTGAGAACCTGGGGTGTCTTTGGGGTGCCATGGGGTGGTGTGGATGAGGTGAGGGATGTTGTATGTGTTGTGGAGTGTGATGTGTGTGGTGGTGTATGGTGTTTTGTGCGTTGTAAATGTGTGGGTGATGTTGTGTTTAGCCTCTGTGTTATGGTCTAGTCTAAGCTGTGCAGTCTCTCTCTGTCCTTGAATCGCAATTGTTGTCGTAGGGGTTTGTGGGTGATGTGGGTGGGTGTTTTATATTGTATTGGGTGTGTGGGAGTGGTGTGTGTATGTGTCTCAGGTGTGTGTATTTCAAATTGTCCAATGTGGTTGTGTTTTGTAAGGATGTGTGTATTTTGAGCGCGGCGGTGTGTACCGCCAATGGAATACCGCGGTTGAAAGACCGCCACGTGGATTCGTGGGTCGTAATGGCATGGGCGTATTTCTGTTGGCGTGGCGGTGAAGGTTTGGTCATCGCCATTTTTTCGCTGACCTTTGGTGTGGCGGACTTGTGTGGATGTCGGGTTTTTGGCGGTTTGCCAGTTGTGGGTCAGAATGACCGTGGCGGTTTACCGCGACAGCTGTGGTGTTGTGGCGGTCTTCTTACCGGCGGTAAGCGCCTTTTACCGCCGAGGTCAGAATGACCCCCTTAGTCTAAACCTCAATAACAGGAAGTTCTAATGATGGGCATGTAAATTAGCTAGCAGATATGGATGGGAACAGTCAATAGCAGCCGGCGAGATATAAGACTTACCAGATGGCAGCATTCTAGTTTATTTCCCATCTTTTAGCTCTGTAAAGTGTGCTGCATATATCCTTCATTGCCATTTTGCTCACACAAAAGTTGAGAGATTTTCAAACAAATCCTGTCTGGACAAGGCAGAGGCCATATCCTTGACTTCCCTCAGCCATGGAATTTCAAATCGATGGTCCAAGGACAGGCGATCTTCAACTATCACTTTACTTAAGGCTGGTGCCTCATTGGTCCAGACTTTATGCAACAATAAGAACTTGCGAGTCTGTATGTAATCCTCCAAAGGAAGCATCCCTAACTCCTTGAAGCAAATGAAAGTGGCATTATATTGAGGAAGTGAAAGAAGATGGCAGGCAGATCTATTTTCTGTAATCTGGGGTGCTGTTGCTTTGTTGATTCCTCAGACTCCTGCCTAAGCATTTAGCCTGATAAGTTATCAACATATGACATGCAGATGTTTTGCCTAATCTTGTGGCAAAGAAGAAGTAGTCATTGATGCTCCCAGCAAAGTGGCCGTTTCTTATCTCCTGCTGCAAATACCAAGGCACATTTTTGTTAAAGGTCACAAACTACTATGTTAACTAAAATTGGTTATGCCTTGAATGAGACTGGAATACAACAAAATGTAGGTTTGTCAATGTATTTGATACAACAGGACTCGACAAAAGTTTTCTTTATATTACCTTTCAAGTCTAACCATTTAATTAACACTAAGGGGCTGAATACAAGTTTGGTAGTCCGAGGACCACCAGGTTGGTGGTCGGACTGCCAATGGTCAGATGGAGCGGACTGTCGTGGTATGAGTTTGGCGGGCCCAGAAACAGAAGACTGCCAGTGGTCCACGATCACCACCATGCAGTACAGACTGCCACAGTCACCTGAAAGCAGAAACAGACGGGGGAGCCTGTGTTTCTGCCGGACCCATTACGAGGTTGCACACCGCCAATGTGACCATGGTGGTCAAACCAACATGTACAAGTTGGGAGGAACTGACAGTGTGAAGGGAGACACTCACCTGAAGGCAACCTCACACGCCTGAACAGCCATGGAACCCTTTGCAAATGTGATGCCGCTGCTCCTGCTCATCGAAATACAACACAATCAACATCGCCGTGGATGCCAACAACTGTAACTAAACACAGTTACCTGTATCATTAAACAAATAAAACAGCACATAGGTCCAGGAAACACATCATGGGGGGACCCCATGGACATCAGCTACAGGTGTCACACAACACACACCCACAGACATACATCAACAGCAACACCCATACACTCACAATAGGCACACGTTGCTCAGCACACATACACTGCACTGCAATACTACACAAATACACACGGCCACACAGCTTAGGCACAGGGACACAGAAGGCCACACAACATTGTCATACACAGCAACAACAAGATAACTAGTACACATGACATCTCACACCCAACACTAGCCAGAAACTGTCCATACATATAACACACATATCCATCTTTGTAGCATGGAACACATATAACACCACGATGAAACAATCCTGCAATGGACACACACATCACACACACAAGGCACAAAGACATGCACAAAACACAGAGAGACAAATAGACAAAAGATACAAAGATGACCCAAACAATAATACCTGCACAGATGGCATGGGAACATCAGGAGCAGACATGGAAGGAGGCTTCACAGGAACACATATCACATTGAAGAGGGCCCTAAAACAACATGCACAGAGGTAATGACCAAACAAACAATACCAAAACCAGTTGTCATGCACAGCTACACAATGGGGAAGGGCAAGTCTACAAAGCACAAACAACTCCTACACCACAGGACGTACCTCTACATGAACTAGCTGCAATGGACACACACCTAAATGGACACATGCACATTCTAATGCAAAGCAACCAAGCACAACTGAACACACTCCATGTCTTCCCTAACAAAACCGAAGAAGACACACATCACATGTATACAAAAGCCACATCACAGGGACACCTCAACACCATACATGCCCACATTGCACAACACAAAAAGCAATACTTATCACAACCACGCTACACAATGCCATGACACCAACATTGCATCTATACATACATACCCATCACACAACAGATATCCTTCTCCTGTGGGACAACAGAACCGCACACAAACTCACATACTGCAAACAACACCAGATAGAACAGGCACAGACACACACACTATAGGCACACAACCAAAGTCGCTCAGGAACAATAGAAAGCTAGGAAATGAATTGCATGACAAAGGTGAACCCAACAAACCAGCAACAGGTTGGGTTTATTAAACAAAGGGCTCCAAGCCCAAGGCCATAAGCCAGTCCATATGTTATCCAAATATTGCCACCGTGTTGGGCTCAAACTTGACTTCTAACTGCCCAGTAACCTCCACAGTAAGTGCATCATGGGGCAGGCAAACACCTCAAGGATTATCTGAGGGTGGGGGATCAGGTTTTGGAGGGGGGTTGGGTTTCGGCTTTGGAGGGAGTCTCCTTTTTGGGAGGGGTGGGCTTTTTTTGGCAGGGGTTGGGTATGGATGCTTGTAGGAGGGGAACGGGAGGCCTTGGCGGTAGAAGATATGGCCTTGGCCAAGAATGAGGGCCTTTTGGGTGTGGTACAGGAGACAAACAGGGGAAAGGTTTAGCTCACAAAAGGAACATTTATTTGATACACAGCGACAGGCATCAGGAGGGTGTTGAGATTGGGAGTTTGAGGGAGTGGTTGTCTGACATGTAGTAATGGATGTCTTGGGTGTATGCCTGTGGGAGGTATGCTTTTGTGGGGTGGGTGTCTATTAGGTGGGTGAGAAGGAGCATGTGTCTTGGGCTGAGGGGGGATGGAGGTGCTGTGGGAGGTTTTGTCTGTCGGGGTGGTGACTGCAGGTATGCTGGATGTGGTGCAAGTAGGTGTGTCTGTAGTTGTGGTATCTGTGGGTGTATGAAAGGGGTGGACTGTTGGTAGGTTGGGTGTGGTGGCTGTGTCGGTGACTATTGTGGTGGTGTTTGTAGGTATGCCAGATATCTTGCATGTGATACTAGGAGCAGGGTGTCTCAAGGAAAGTAGTGACTTGTGCTGTATCTGCAGGTGGATGTTGTTTGTGTGCATGCCTGTGTGTCTTGTGGTGCTTGTGTTTGTGAGCGTTCCGTGTTTTTGCTGAAGGAATAGGTCAGTGAATGGGGGATTTAGACTGGAAAGAAGCAGGTGGAGGAGGGAGAGAAGACACAGGGTGACTGGCTGCCATCAGTGTGGAGGCCAGAGCCTGAAGAGATCTCTGTAGGCCAGCCATTGCACTGTGAGTGCCCTCCAGGGAAGTGTTTGTCTGCTGGAGTTTTGTCACCAGTCCTTGGAGGGCATTCACAATCATGGACTGACCTGCAGAGATGTTTCTCAGGAGGTCAATAGCCTCCTCACTGAGGGCAGCAGGATTAACAGGGGCTGGGGTGGAAGTGCCTGCAGCAAAGGAGGTGCCCACTCTGTTGGGTGAGCATGCATGGCCAACTGGGTGAGGAGCAACAGGGAGGGCAGTGATCGAACAGAGGTGGCAGACAAAGATGGTACTTGGAGGGTTCCCTGATGAGTTCACCACCACTAGGGAGTAGCCACTCAAGGAGGAGTCCTAAGATGTAGACACTGATCTGGTCACCCCTGTGGCACTCCCCTCACCCTTCGGGTCACTGGGTCTCTCTGTGTCAGTCGTATCTTAACTCAAGGTCCCATGGCCAGATGTTTCCCCACTCAGCTGTGCCCAGTCTCCTTTGCCTGCCTGTGCTGATGCTGCCAAAAGAAAGAGAAACAGGGTCACAACATGGACATGAAAACACTTCATTCACAATTCTGAAAGATAAACCATGTCATCATGTAAAGTAGCCCCTCGCAAAAATGCCACCTAAGTGGCACAATCATGTGCGATTACATAACCATCCATGCCATCTGGAATTACAAAAGTGACACATGAGAAAAAAAGGATCTCAGACAACTACAATTACATGGATTAAGTCTAGCAATCACACTAACCATACCACAACTAGGTTACCACTCCATCCTCAAACCTGTGCCACATGCAGCAGACCCCAGAGAGCTAGTAACTAACAATTGGAAGCCATTGTAATGCACTGTATCAAATACACAGACACAAGTTCAGGCACACATTTATTCTGCACTGACATGATGTACCAACAATATCAGAGGTTGCAAAGGAAATGCAGCTGACACACGTACAAATCTGCAAAAACCTGGAGAAGGTGGCATGGAAATTCCCATGTCACTCTGGTCACATCACAACAACGTTCAGCTCCACAAGTGACGCCTGCACAGAATGAGTCATGTGGGTAGTTACAATGTCACCCAGACATGCCCTAACTGTGGCATTGTAAAGAACAGCAATGAAGTCATGTTCAAAATCTCATGGAGATATGTCTCTAGAATACACACAACAATGATTCATTAAGGTCCAGGATAGCCACAACCAATTTCTGACACCCACTTCAATGTTCACATCTGAGTGTGTTTGTATTGAACAACTGTACCATGCAGGTTGGAGAGACACAGATCGTACAATCACCAACAAAGAACCCCAACTTGTTGTCCAATGAGAAGTTACATCACTAACTCCATCTCAGACAAGGCAAACATGAATTATGTCTGTGAATGAATCCCTGTCCCCCAAACATATGTGATGCGAACAACACTTCAAGTCACTCCTGTTAGACTTGACAGCCTTAGGGTGGTCACCCCTAACTTTTTGCCTGCCTCCCTCCACTTTTTAGATACTGATTTTGCTGGTTTTAAGACTCTGCACACTTTACCACTGCTAACCAGTGCTAAAGTGCATATACTGTCTCCCTATTAAACATGGTAACATTGGATCATACCCAATTGGACTATTTAATTTACTTATAAGTCCCTAGTAAAGTGCACTATATGTGCCGAGGGCCTGTAGATTAAATGCTACTAGTGGGCCTGCAGCACTGCTTGTGCCACCCACTTCTCCTTAACCTTGTCTCAGGCCTGCCATTGCAAGGCCTGTGTGTGCAGTTTCACCACCAATTCGACTTGGCATTCGAACATACTTGCCAAGCCTAAAACTCCCCTTTTTCTACATATAAAACAGCCCTAGGTAACCCATAGGGCAAGGTGCTGTGTAGGCAAAAGGCAGAACATGTACCTGTGTAGTTTGCATGTCCTGGTATTGTAAAACTCCTAAATTCATTTTTACACTGCTGTGAGGCCTGCTCCCTTCATAGACTAACAGTGGGTCTGCCCTCATACATTGTTTGAGTGGTTGCTGCTGATCTGAAAGGAGTAGGAAGGTCATATTTAGTATGGCCAGAATGATGATTCAAAATCCTGCTAACTGGTGAAGTTGGATTTAATATTACTATTTAAGAAATGCCACTTTTATAAAGTGAGCATTTCTCTGTACTTAAATCTTTATGTGCCTTACAATCCATGTCTGGCTGGGTTTAGTTGACAGCTCCTTGTGCATTCACTCAGACACACCCCATACACAGGATACTCAGCCTCACTTGCATACATCTCCATTTTGAATGGGTCTTCCTGGGCTGGGAGGGTGGAGGTCCTGCCTTCACACAAAGGACTTCCACGCCCCCCACTGGGATTCTGGCAGACAGGATTGAACTGAAAGTGGACCTGGTGCACTTCCAAGCCACTCTTTGAAGTCTCCCTCACTTCAAAGGCACATTTGGGTATATAAACATAGCCTCTGCCACTATCAACTTAGACACTTCCTGGAGAAGAAATTGGAACCAGAACCTGCATAATGCCAAGATGAGCGCTTGGCTGCCCAAAGGAATCACCTGTCTGCTTTCTGTGAAGGACTGCTGCCTTGCTGTTGCCCTGCTGCCTTGCTGTTCTCTGGCTGTGGTGAAGAAGTGCTCTCAAAGGCCTCCTGTTCCCTGAAGTCTCAGGACAAAAAAGACAATCTCTACTAGAAGGACTCCGTGTGCGGTGAAATACGACACACAGCCTGCCATAAGCAACGCACAGCCTGCACTGTGGTGAACCGGAACGACGCAGCCTGACTTCGCATCAAGAAGATCAACGCAGCACCAGCGTAGCGACCGGAAATGCGACGCACGGCCCACCGGAATGATGCAGCCCGACTTCCAGAAAGGAATCGACGCAGCACCTGCCATGTAATAGAAAATTTGGTGCAACGCCCACCAAATCGTCGCAGCTCCTGTGACTTTGTCCTACCAGTGCAGGAAATCCACGCATTGTCCTCGGGGCATCTGAAAACCCTGCAACCCAAAGAGGATCCACAACCGAGCACTGGAAATCGACACAAAGCCGTCCCTGCGTGAAAACTAAACAACGCATCGCTGTGTGCGGCCCAAGGAATCAACACACACCCCTTTGTTTCCACGCATCTCCTCCTCTGCGGTTCTTTGAGATTTTTCACGCGAACCAGGTACTTTGTGCTTGAAAGAGAATTTGTTTGCTTTTAAAAGACTTAAGACACTTTAAATCACTTTTCAGTGATATCTCAACATTTTCTTATTGCATCTTTAATCGTTTTGACCTGCATTTATCCAGATAAATATTATATATTTTTCTAAACACTGTGTGGTGTATTTTTGTGGTGCTATATGGTGTTATTGTATGATTTATTGCACAAATATTTTATATATTGTCTTCTAAGTTAAGCCTTGGCTGCTTAGTGCCTTTTTTTGTTTGTGACTTACCCTGACTAGAGTGAGGGTCTTTGCTTGGACAGGAGGTAACCTGACTGCCAACCAAAGACGCCATTTCTAACAACTCCATTATGCATTCCAACAGTCAGGTCACAATCCCCAATCATTACAGAGGTGCAGTGCTCTGCTTAACAATAATCCACATCAAGAGTACATACAAACAGGTGGATCTACACTGTGGGCCTACCTAACACCCACTAGAATAACAAATAGTAAATATGTGTTCACTTCACACAGCCGGGTGTGGTCCCTGCAAATCAATAGTCTGAGGATTCCCCATAGTTTAGTCCTACGTCTCAGGTCCAAAAGGAAAGGCACACCAGTATTAAACACATTATCTGTCCACACAAATAAGTTTTCATATGATCTGTGAAACATAACAGATCCCTCATTGTCAGAGAGAGCAAACAGTCCTTCATTCAATCACCTGGCAAAGGGACAAGCAGGAATGGGCCTTATACTCACCCCTTCTTCGTTTTGTGCTGTCCTCAAGCGCCCATCCAACTCCGGGAAGGCCACCGCCAAATGCAGGCCGTTAGGGGGGTCATTGCCTGACAGGCACCCCGTCCAGGATGGCAGGACAGCTCCAACTGGACCTCTGTGATCTTCCAGGCCTAGCGTCTCAGGTCCTCCCACCTCTTCTGACAGTGGGCGTGCCACTGGCTGAGGACCTCCAGAGTCGGCACCTTCTTGGCGATGGCTCTCTAAATCCCCTTCTTCTGATGGATGTAGACCTGCATGGGTGCAAAAGACAAGATAAGAGATCATGTCAAAAAGTCCCATACAAAATGGTTGAGAAAAACATAGGTCAGTGTGCCAAGCTACAAACATCCTGTCCTGACCATACTGCCCCCGTGTGACAGATAGCAGTCACTGGACACAGGGACATGACTACAATCACTTCCCAATATGCTGCCTTACACATCACCCAGGTAAGCTCACTGACTAGGTAGATCAACTGTGACTTCTGTGGGACACGAGCTACCAACCTGACAGATAAGAAACACATCACACCAAGTTGCCACTGACAGGTAAACCCCTCAGCAGGGCATGCACATAAACTTCCATTGTCCCTGATTATCAACCACAGCCTACATTCCTTGCAGGCCACAACCAGCCTTCAAATTCCACTATCGCCCTTGGCTCACAATGTAGGGAATGGCATAGCTGGTACACAGAGAGTCATACCTGTCTCTGGACATATGCAGGCACATTGACAATTCAGGGTGTGGGGGTCTGTGTGTTTCATCAACAACACAAAACACATTTCTGCACATGTGTGTTCACTTAACCTATGATACCTTTAGAAAGACATGGGCATGCATTGTAAATGCCCTGCTATGTGCTAGGTGCCAAAAGTTACATATCATGGCTCATCAATAAGCAACACACTGTTTCCACGTATGCAATGACCTAAATGCAATGTCCCTGCAAAGACACATGTGACCTGGATGAAGGAGACAACAGGGCTGTGGGATCAAGGGACCTGCCAAGGCTATGCCTCTTAACATATTTACCCTTGAAATTCTGGGGTGATTGGTGGGAGCTGAAATCCGGCTAAGTTTAGAAATGTTTGCGTATGGGACCGGTGGCCTTTCTTCTGATGAAATTCTCAAACATGTGGCAACAGAGGAAGCTGCCACTAAGATGAATTATTTTATAAGTACATCAGCAACTGATATGATTGCACAGTCTATGCACGTACCGGATTGAGCTAGTGGTATTTAACGTTACACTTGATGTTACCAACAAACATTGATACTCTTAGATTTAGATGATGTCACCTGCAGTTGCAGTTGAGAGCTGTAGAAGCTGTAGCATATAACACTGTAGCACATACAAAAAATAGCCTCTTTCCCTACACTGACAATGTGGGAGACCATAGATATTAACAGATTGCGACAAACTACTATGTGCCCAGTATGGGTCTAAAAATGAGACAGGATTGCCATCATTTGATCACAATTTGATTTGTTGGCTCTTTCGGCCCAGGTGTGTGACTACAGAACTTCGCCCCGCCAGACGCGCATGATGCGTGAACAAGCCATGGCTAGGGTAAGAGCATTGAATGTGACTAACGCTTGTAGTAGATGTGTAGTTGCCACAGTGGGCACAGGTTGATGCATGTTTTTACCCTCTTCATGGGCATTACAGCAGGACAAGTCAGTGTGTGCATGAAGGAGGAGGAGCACAGACAGATCACCTATGTAGATATGGCTTGACTGATTGCAATTTAAGAGGGGTTTTACAATCAACAGGTGAATCTTAGGGATTTGATGGGGCCGTGTCCAGGTAGGACTTGATGTGAGTTTACCCATACTCTTTCTATGGAATGTTCTTAGAGTAGGGTAATGGGATGGGCCAGATACCCAGCCTTGATTTGTTTACAGACTATTTTGCACATGTCATTAGTAAATTGAGGCTTGAAGACCACAGCACCCCTAGACAAGTTAAGTTAAAGGGTTTCTTTGAAGATAGAAAGGTTATAATCCTAGGGGTAACTACATTGTCCCAGTAGTGGATCCAGTTTGTGACCTACAAGGTATAACTACTGTATTTTGAGAGTGGGTGTGAAGAGAGTGGATTTAGGATGAAGTGTTTACCAGAGGTTAAGTGAAAGCAATTTTTGAAAATACTTTTTGTAGGGAAGAATAAGGGAAACCAACAGAATAATTACCCCTGTTATAAGGTTGCAAAAAATGTAAGTTGGCAGAGAGGCCTTTTGTCCATCAATCAAAGACATTCTTTTTTATAGTTCCTGTTAATTTTAGGGGGTTGTCATTTTACTAGCCACTGAGAGGGATTAACACCTCCTTGTTTTTGTTTCAATTCATTCTAGGTACTACAACAAGTGAAGTCAGCTTTGAATCAGGGGAGAGCAATAGAACTCAAATGTATCAATGACACTTTGATATTATAAGCAGGGAAAGTTGCCATTGGCCTTGAAGAAGGCCGCTAGAAAGGGCTAAAACAGGTTGGCTTGGAAGTAGGGTTTCCTGGTAACATTATAAAATCCACAGGAAACAGAAGTATTGTTTGATTTTATTTATACCTTTGGTACCCTGTAATAAAGAAAATATTCCGTGGCTATACCAGTAGATATTTTTAATGATATGATATAGATCCCCGCTTTGTCCAGTTGGTACTTTTATTTTCAACTTACAAGAATCCTTGGTTGAGTCTGCCCTAGTAGTATCGTCTTACCGAGGTGTGGATAGACAGCCGATGATAATGCATGCCACTATTTAGTTCTTGGAATAATCTGGTTAGTTGGTAGTGTGAGAGGTTCGTTCAGAAAAAAATAGTACTGGACGAATGGCCCAGACACAGAATTAACTCCCATAACTTAGTTACTATGGTGTGATATAGATGTTATGTTGGGAGAAGGTGATTAGGTGTTATTCTTTCACTCTCAATGTGTGATAAAAGGCTATTTAGCACACATTAATGAAGATGATAACAGCACATCTGCTACATATCACCAGCCTACCACTTATACCATTTCCTTCCTAATCAGTGGGCAGAGGCTCAATAAGCTGCATAGTGTCACTGAGGCATGATTTAGCATCTGACCATGTTGTGCAGAGATACCGGGTGTGGACACAGTGTCATTCTTGCTTAGCAAAAGGGATTGAATCCCAGTTCAGATTATGACATATATTGTGAGGAACATTAGACTAGCCTTGGTCATTTTTGCAGGCTAAGCATACAGACCTACATGAACCACCATATTTGACACGTACATGCATTGCAGTAAATCATGTAGCCAACAGCCAACTGGCATGTGGTGGCTATATGCCAAGCCGAGGGCCATAGTAAGTCATGAACTGGCTTCCAAACAACAGTCTAACAAGGCCAGATGTTTTTAGATCTATGTGCCAAGATACACAGAGCTCAACTTACAATCAACTGACACATACAACATCCATTCTCTGATCCTACTGTCAAGCAATCATATGTCACCACACATTGATAACATCTTTTGGTAAGAGATGCCTGGAGATGGCTGTCATGACACCTCACCCAGTTATGATCATCCAGCACATGCTGGGTCAGGGAACACTCAATACACACTAACCACAATGTCTCAGAACTTCATACTTGTCACTTGACACAGAAACATGCCCATTGACTCATCCATTAATGCACACTAGCAGCACCTGCAGGGCTTTGTCTACACAATCTGACGCATTAGGTCAAACCCCAGGCTGTCTAAAGGTAAGATATATAGAAGTACACTGTGCACATAGGGCACTTATCTGCTCCTCTGGTGTACCACAGACCTGGTCATCCAGGGGTAGGACCTCTTCCACAAGCTTGTCCGCCTCCTCCGGGGAGAAGGCAGGGGCCCTTTCACCAGTTGGACGTGGCATGATTTAGGTGGTACACAGCAGCTCAGGTAGTGGAGGTCTTTCTGGCAGCAGAGTTAGGAGTCAAGTGAGGGATTTGGCAGAACATGGTGGTCACGTCTGCATGTATGTGACCATCACCGCGAATGGACACAGTCATTGGCCCAATATTTCCACTGGCAACAACGTTAACCTATGGCTGTGGCTGCCACAGTTCCATCTGCCTATCGCCATAACAACTTCAGCCTGCGGTTATGGCCGTTCCCTAATTTCCAGTGGAGTAGGTTAAGCAGCAGCCATTTTAGAGGCATACTATGCTATTTTTAGCTTTTTTAGATGTGTCACAAATCCAAAAATGTTGTTCTGGGGAATTTTGAGTGCAGACCTTACCCTGTCATGTAGGTCAATCAAATCTGACATAATTTTGAAATGATTCCAAGCATGTGTGACAACATAATTAGGGGCACAGGATCCTTCCCCTTCCCCCAGGATAATGTCAGTTTTGGAGCATTAACTCACGGTCCAAATGACAAGTCACATGCACATATTGTTGCTGTCTAGATAGATGATGTGTACATATTTATCGAAATGCGAGGGGGAAACATGTTACTTCTGTGTAATTAAAAATGGTGATGCTTACTGTGTATGTGTATCATGTCCTCTGCTAATTACATGCCACGTCACTGTTTATCTCCTACATGCATTATGTATCTTGCAAGGGACACATTGAATGATGGCTATACTCTCCTTTTGCCCCTACGTAGTTACCATATGAGGGGGCAGATCAGAAAACCTCCTTTGTACCAGGCAGTGACAGATCTTCAGGTAATGGAGGACAGACACATCATCCAGATATACCACCTGGATGGGCAGACAATTGTGAATCTTTGTTGTCAGTTTGAGCCAGATCTGATGCCTGCCATCAGTCATCCAAATAGCATACCACCCATCACTCATGTCATAGCAGTGTTGAATTTTCAAACCACAGGGTCCTTCCAAAATACAGTGGCCCTATCTGCTGGCATGCCCGAGCCTATGTTCAGTCTGGTCTTGAAGGATGTACTCTCAGAAATGTTAAAACACCTGGATGTTAACACCTGGGCAGCTACATCCAGTTTCCTCAATGTGAGGATTTTGCCCAGGTGAAGACTGACTTCTGTGGTTTGGCACACATCTCATGTGGTGGGAACCATTGACCGTACAAATGTAGCCTTGGTTCCATGGCATGGCAATGAACAAGTTTGTTGGAAAAGGAAGATTTTCCATTTCATCAATGTCCAAGTTGTTTGTTTGGCAGACCTCTTCATTTCTCAGGTCTGTGCCCGTTATCAGGGTTCAGTCCATGATACCATCATCATACGGAACAGTGCTATTCCACAGCTGATAACACAACTGTATCCAAAGAGGGCCTGGCTTGTTGGTAAGTCACATATGTCCTGTTTGTTTGTCCGCAATGTCTAATGCCAGAGAGACGATGCTTGGGACTAATGGTTGCACATATGTTGCATTCCCTTACAGGTGACTCTGCATACCCAAATCATTCATGGTTGTTGATACTGGTGACAAAGCCAACTATGCCAGGGGAAAATTTGCTTCAACAAGGCTCACAGAAGGACACAGCATGTCATGGAGCAAGCTTTTGGGCTCCTGAAAACAGATTTCATTGTATGTCAGTGACTGGTGGACTACTGGTGGACTACTCACCCAGAAAAGTGTGTAAGATCATTGTGGTCTGCTAGATGCTCCACAACATTGCCCCAAGGAAAAATATCCCATTTTGTCCAGATGAGGGGGAGCTAGCAGTGCCTCTGGGTGAGCCTCCTGAAATGCCAAGTGAGCCTGGGAGTGATAAGGATGAAGGTGGAGACATGTGGGCAGATCTCATCAATCTTCCCACATGACTGTAAGTATGTGATGTTTTGTGATTACTGTGACTGGGAACTGTAGGGGTCAGGATGTAGTAAGTATGGTATCTCTTTTTCCGAAAGACAGGGCATCTCATGCTATACATTACACAGGCAGGTTTTGCTAGCTAAGCCAGACTTTAACATGTGACTACCTTGATGATCTGCTTTGTTTGACTCAGTCTCATTGCATTGTTAGTGGATCATCTGAAGTTTGAAAGGATTATTGGGTCATATGTATGACTTTACCTGCTTGAACTCCTTGTATTTTGTTGCTTCTTCAAGGTGTCTTCACCATGTTATCCTCATTTTGGCATTTCAGAGTTGTGTCATTGGCAGGTGGCTGTTGCTGGTCTGACATGTGAATTGGACATGGATTGATCCAGGTAATGCTGGCCACAGATTTAGGGTGTATGAGTCATGAGCTCAAGCAGCCTGGACAGTGGGTGGGTTGGAATCTGAAATACACAAGGCACTTGCTTGCTGTGGTGTGTTGGTCTAACGGTCTTATGTGTGTGATTATGTGGCCTTGCAACATGTCATCTTGTCCAATCCATGCATTCTACCTTCACACTGTTGCCATTGATTCTCTAAGATCTTTTTGTGGCTGTTGATGTGTTTCCTCATTGCAGACTTGTGTGCCTACGCCACAACACTGTCACAGGTTTGTGACATTCCACGAGATGCATGCTTATTGTAATGGGAAGCACCTAGGGTCAGGAAATGATGTACTGCCCTCTGTCTCTGCCAGAGCATACGTTAAATGGGCAGATCTGTTTTCGGTTTGTGGTAAGGCTCAAGCTGGTGAGAACATCCACTACTCTGTTAGCCTAATCAATGGGGCAAGGTCTGACAAAGCCCTTTCCTGTGTGGTCCAGGGAAAGGTACATGAGGGATATCTGGCCTGACTCAGTATGGCTCAGACATTCTTGGCTATGACTGTCATGACATTGTAACAGCCTATGTGCAGTTCAGTGCAATACAATATTTGGTGTGACCATACACTTGTGGTATTGTGTTGCTAGTCTTCCTCACCATGACACTATCTGAGACATCTCCCTCCTTTTATTACCTTCTCATGTCTTATTCATGTGCTTCACATGTGATTACCATTACACATTTCAGAACGTTAACACAAGAGGTAGTAGGCAGTGTTTTAGTGATGGGAGTTTTTATTTACATATACACATAAAAAATAGTGCTACTGTAAACAAGAAGTAAAGTGAAGGGATCAGACATAGTGGATGTAATCAAATGAGTAGAGGTTGCAACATTTGAAGTACAACGTCCAGTGTCCTACTAGCATAGGAAATAGAAAGTGGTTTGGGAACAGTCAACAGAGTGAATTTGTGGCACACAAAGGAGTGACAACAGGAAATGGTTACTTGCTGGCAGTGATTGGTCTCTTGCCAACCGCAGCTCCTGGAGTATTAGGTGGATGTCCTCACTTGGGGGAGGGTTCAGCAACTATAGAAGTAGGGGTGTCTGAGGCAGGCGCTTCCCCTGGCAGGGCCTCCCTTTCAGTGTCTGGTTCTGGTGAAAAGCTTGGTGTAGGTGCACCAAAGGAAGGGTGGAGTGTTGTTGTCGATTCCTGCTCAGGGTAGTGTTGTGGGCCTCCCACTGTTCACGTATTTCCTAGTGGAATTTCAATCTGCAGCTCCTTGATTTCCCTGATTTCCCTTAGTATCTGGCCCATCACGCTTTGGGAATGTTGGTAGGTACCCAAGACTTGGCTGATAGTGTCCTGGCCAGGGGCATCACCCGCAGCCTCTTGCCGCTGAGCCATATCATCCCTCCTAAGCAACCTACACCCACGTGCCTGCACCCTTGGTGCAGCCTGCCCCCTTTCTTTGGTTCCAGGTCCTTCATTTTTGGAGTTGGCTGGCTATGACTTATGAACTTGGACTGAGGGCACAAGATGTTTCGGACTATCCTCTGGACACAGATTTGGGGACGATTGGTTACCTGAGATGTAGAGGCCTGGGGCCTGGGAGTAGTCAATGTGGTCAGGATGAGGCTCACTGGTGTCGTCTGACCAGGTTGCCCAGATGGCCAGAACTAAATTCCCAAATCTGGCTGGCTATTTCCTGAGTGGACCAGGAGGTCACAGTAACATCTCTGCTTCTCATGCTTGGATGGGCCTTGAATTCTGCAAATTCAAGATGGTAAGAGGTTAGATGGTCCAATCCCTTAAGTGCACCAAACAATTTAAGTATGGCACTTCTATTAAGGATGTTGTGTTTGACTTGGGCTCATAACGTTGGAGCATCTCAAGCTTCATTGTTTGCAGACAAGGTCTGCTAACAGCCTCAGACACTGCAGATTATGTCACATTGGGTATATTACATGGCCCCCGGGTACGGTGCTCAAAGTCAGTTGGAAAGATATCATCCACATTCAAAGCTTTACATTGCTGCTCATGAGTATGTTTAAAGACACAAGGACTGACTCTTGGTTTGCCATGCCTTTGAGCCTCATGGTAAGAATAATGAGTGATAGGCAGTGCTTCTTTCTTGGGAATAATAATATCATCACTATTCCTAGGAGGAACTAAGGTAGGTATAACTGGCTGTGCAGAGGGAAGATGCCCCGTTAAGGCTGGCAAGTTGAGATGAAAAGTTAGATGGTTCTGGCATGTAACATATGAGTCAGTGGATGGCTTTTATTTACTGTGATGCACTTGAGCTTGTGACTGTCCCACTTTTGATTTAGTTTTAATTTGAAAAAATTGATAATTTGGTAATCTAGTTAGTGACATGGTCACTTTCTGGGGGTTTCTGTGTATGCAGCTGTTTCTTCCAAGCTGGAGAACGTGATAAATGCAAGGGGAGGGGTTGTCCAAACCTACCCTGTCCTGGCCTGATCGGTTACCTGATTTTTTCTCATTTTTCTCAGCCATTTTCTCTCACCTTTTGAAAGTGGCTTTTGTGGTACAAGGGTGAAAAATGGCCTTTGTCTGCCCAGTAGTAGATGGTATCTTGTTAGGTGCAACAACTTATGGTCACTGGCCAATTATCAGTATCATCATTCGCCTTAACTGGTGTTACAAGCAGCTGCAGCTGCAGCTTCTGCTTTGACTCATCCTTACTCCGTGTCTTTTAAAAGAGGAGTATCTGAGTGAGATCTAGGAGTGTAACGTCTTCCAACATAGCAGCTAAAATGAATGGAATGGAGGTGAGCAGGTCAAGAGCTGGTAGCAGCTTGAACTCTGAAAACCATTTTGTTTAGCGCCTCTGGTTTATTGTCTAATCCGATGACATGGACTGCAAAAGCATTAAGCAAATCCAACTGTAGCTCTAGTGTATGAGAGGGAAATTTAAGGGCCAAAGATATCACATCTATATTACATAAGAGTGAGCCCAAGAGTGGGGACGTCAGCCAGGCAGGATTACTATTATTGCTAAATGACACATCCCTTTCCCTTTCAGCCCCAGTAATGGCTCTTTCCTCTTCTGGAAGCAAAGCCCCAGGTAGAAAGGAAGATGTGTTCCAGATATTATCATTAAGCTGATTGATAATGATTGAATGTGGGTGAACTTGAGTTGATGGATCAGGCTCCAAAGGTGGTTTTCCAAGGGGCAGCTTTATTGGGCAAAGCAAATCATTATAATTTTCCATGGTCCCCCCACTAATTCTGTTCATACTAAGCCTAGGTGGCCCAAAAAGGCTAAGAAGGATTGAATTCATATCCTGCAAAATGAGGGAATCTGTGGGCTCATCCATCTTAACATCTACTAAAACGAGACCTGAGTTAGATACTACTCATAATTAACACTATTGACATGTTAACACTGTTGATGCTGTTCTGACCCAATAGGCTTCTTTGACAAGTTTTTCCATCACAGAATGCACAATCCTTCTGCTTAGTGCAGCATCATCCCTTCCACTAAGATCGTCAATTCCACTTGATTGGTGGGCCGGATAAGTGTACAATGGCATGCACTGTATATATCCTCCCATTCACAAAACTAGGTACCTCATTATGAGGTTGACATGCTTAAATAAAAAATAAACATTATGAATTATTAGGTGATGTGCAGAATTACTTAAAACATATTTAACTAAATTTCGTATGAATAATGTTACATTAATCTTAAGAATTAGTTAATAAATATGTTGAAATAAAACAAAAAATATATTTTATTTGTATTTGATTTTTAACATTAAGTTTTATTTCCTTATATTTCAAACTATTCTAAAAAAATTATGGTTATTATTATTTCCTAAGGAGGATTATTTAAGTCCCTGACTCCATTACTCTCTATGGGAGGGTGTTGGAGTTGCTCACATTCTGAGTTGGAATCCATTAGCTACTCTTTGGGGTCTTTTAGGCTTTAATAACTTTACAAGCACAGTTTGTAACAAAAAAAAAGGCATACTTTTTTGTGGGTTGGTCTCTGTCTTTTCCTGCTCCCCTTCTTAATCTTCTTATATGCCGCCTTACTAAACCCCACTTATTTTGTTGTAACTACACCCCAATGTTCAACCATTCCCACTGGTCACTTCCTCATTTACTACCAAGTAATAAACACAAATTTGTGAGGATCATACCACTGAAAAGATAGAAGAGGTGCAAGTGCAGGTTTGTGAATAGCATTTTGTAATACTTTAGTAGTAGTAGTGTAGCACTAGTAAACATAATAACAAATTTGTGAATAGGCCTCAAAAAGTTGGAAACCGCAATACACATCAAATCACAAAAGGGGGAATTACTATTCATTTATGGGGGACACATCAAAGAAAGGATTCTAGTGAAGGATACATTGGAAATGCCCTTCAAATGTCAAAAGAATTCAAATTAGGGATGTCCTACAAGAGAAGAGAGCATTAAAGGAACACCAAATGAACTATCCTAAAAAAGAAAAGGCCCTGAACATGTGACAGGCCAATTTTATACCAAAGAAAACCTACAAATGGAACAAGGAGAATCAATATGGAAACTCCAAGACCACCAAGACAACATGACTAAATAGAAATCACCCCAAATTTAAAAATAGCACACACTGGCCAAGATTTCTTACTGCATGAGAACAGAAATAGCAGCAAAAAATAATTATTTATGCAACACAATGTAATGCATGGATGATAGATGGAAGATTTAAATCATGCTCACCACTATTTACAGAAATATGCAGTTTGCATGGCCAACACCATAACACAAATGTCCCCATAGTATATGCACTGCTTCCAAACAAGTAATGTGCAACTTATATTCCCAACAAAAAAAAAAAATATTGATTTTGAACAAGCAATGATGTTTACTATCCTGGACATTTACCCACACACAGCAATACAGTGGGTGCTTCTGCCACTTCAACCAAAGTATATGGAGGAACCTATAAAAGTCTACACATAGTATGAACACTGCACAAATGAAGAATTGACCAATAAAGTCATAAAATTATTAGCTTTAGCCTACGTTGCTGTCACTAAGAAACAAACAACTACAAAATGATAAAGGAATCCACATAGTAACAAGAAAAAGAAAACAAGCACTCACATCTAATGGTAAACATCCTGAACAACGACGCCTGAACCACACCATCATTGTTAACGCAAGCAGAACCATGCTTGCATTAACAACTCCATGCATGGTTAAGGCAAAGAAAAAGGGAGTCAGCATCAGGAGAGGACACGGTCGGGAAGTGGGGCTGGGGTCGTTTTATTTTTGGGGTAGGGTCAATTGTTTTTAGGGCGGGGTCAGGTAGGGTTTAGGGCTCAGGTTGGGTAGGGGGTTTCAGGGTAGTTTTTAGGGGCGGGCAGGTCAGGGCAGTTTTATTTTTAGGGCGGTTGGGGGGCATGGCATGCAAAAACCAAGCATGCTGTTCCATACATGCCTGTACAATTAAAAATTGCTGGATACGCATGTGTGGTAAAGGATTTGTGGAAACAACGCAGTCGTTGTTCCGACCGCATTGTTCAGGCATGCGTGGTTGGCGCATGCATTGTTCCATCATACATCCATATCTAATGGACTATTTCGAGGACACTTAAGATGGTTACTTGCACTAAGCGATACACAGGCATTAATTAAATTTCAAAACTCAAGGTGGAATGTGTATGACAGCACCAATTCTCAGGAAGCAAAAACAATGTAGTGGGTTGGTGGGACAATTCCTTCCAAGGAACATTAAGAAGAAATCATGCAACATTCTACCAATTTCTACAAACTCTCAGAAAAGAACTAAACTAGCAAGAAAAAAGACTAAAACAACAACTAACTGAACCTAAATCACAAATATCCAAACAATACACAAAATGGTAGTTAAGCAAAATGCAAACTAGTACTTACAACAGAAGCCTACCCTACTTTGAAGCAATATAATTCCAAGATCATTGCAATAAAATAAATCACCATAAAATAAACCAATGTGAACCCTGACTTACATTAACTAATCCTTTGAAATCTACACACTTTTATATATAATAAATTATTAACAATTATTTATCATTCTGAGTAACAATAAAAACAAAGAAGTATAACTTAATAAAAAACTCCAAATAAGTCAAGTAAAAAATAATAACTTAAACAACATATAAATACAAATGGTGTATAATAGAACAAAATAACATTACACATATTTAAACATGCCACAATATTTGCTGACAAAACAGCAATTCAAAATATCCACCCAATAAGTTATTTTTACGTAATATATAATTACCCACAATTGTGAATCTAAAGCACATCATTGACCATTCATAATCCACACCAAAATAAACTCCTTCATAAAGTTGTTAACAATGTAGTGAAAACAATTGTAGGAATACAAAAAAAAGGATATAATCCATCTAGTAAGAATAAATGAAATCCAGGGCAACTATGTAAAGCGCCTTAAAAATATGAAGGCAAGACCCCAGAAATTGTTCAAAAAATTAAAACAAACATTCAGAAAAAATAATCCGAAATATTTATCCTGGCATTAACCATTAAATAAATGAATTATAGTTTCTTAAAAACAACCCCTAAAGGCAAATAAAACAAAAATCCACCTTCAAAACAAAGATATCCCTTATAATCACTAAGAAATGAATATAATACATACAAATAATTAGATTATAACAAACTATATAACATTAAAAATACAAACAGCCTGATTATGAGCCTGGCAATCCTAGGACCACCAGACTCACTGTGGCTGTTGGAACTCAGCGGCTGTAGCGGTCTGACCGCCACATTATGAGGTTTTTGGGCAGACCCTCCAACCTACCACTGACCCTGCCAGGATTTCAGATCCGGGCAGGCTGATGGCAGTATAGGGTGTAATCAACCATGGCAGCTCTGAACTCTGTGCCACCATGTTTATTACAACTTTGTTCTCCGCCAGCCTTTTCATAGCGGTTCTACAACCATAAAAAGGCTGGCTTAGAACAGGTGCAGGGGTCCCCCTGCCCAGTACCCTCAAAATACACCCCTAGGGTAGACCCTAGGTAACCCATAGGTCAGGTTGCTATGTAAGTAAAAGGCAGGACATGCATGTATGTTTTTTTTTACATGTCCTGGTAGTGGAAAAACCCACAAATTCATTTTCCACTATTATGAGGTCTTCACCTCTCATGGATTAGCATTACGAGTCTGGCAGTCTGACAACCAGACAGCCATGTTGGTGGTCCTTCACACTGCCCTATTACAAGTTATGCAGGTAGGACTGGCGGACGACAAACAAAATAAGCAGACTAGCAGCAGCGCAGAGACCTAGAAATAGAGGATCGAACAACTAACACAGACAGCACCGCAACCAACCACTGACCGTATTACAAGCACAGAGTCGCCATGGCGGACTCCCATGTCGGTCAGCCAATAACGGTCCGAAACATGGTGGTCCATGGTCACCAAAGTCATACACAATAGCACATTGGATAATTGTGAAAACAACACTGCTGACTCACATTTCCACACTGTAAAAACATGCAAAGGACACTATAAAACACACCCCTTCACAGATCACAATCCTTTGCAATTACACTGCAACACAAACTAGCCAGAGGCAATTATTTACCTCACAGTACAGTTACTAGTGCCACTTCTTTCAGCATCCCATACAAGACCTTGAATACACTTTTGTCTAGTCACACCCTTCCCCTCTTTAGTAAGTCACTGTCCCAAGTTTTATCCCCACCATGTCACGTTTAAAAAATCCCTGATTTTCAGAAGATGAGTCAGCATGGATGAAATCATAAGAATAGAGCCACAATTGTTTGGAGCACAAGTCCAGCATACGCCTCACAGTAAAAATATCAAAATTTGGGACAGGATCATCAGTCAATGCTGTAGGTACCACCCTGCACAAAAAAGATGACATTAGGAAGAGGTGGAAAGACCTCAGGGGCAAGGTCCATTTACTGGTCCAGGCACCAGCTGCAGAGCAAGAAGACTGTCAGTGGCCCTCCCAGTGCCCCATTACATCTCTTTTTCTGGGAGGAGAAGGTCTTGGTCAGCCTGCATCCTGAGGGCTTGAGAGGAATACCTGGGTGAGTGGAGTCTCATAAGTCAAAACACTATAAATGTCACCAAAATGGTGTCATGCATACTCATAGTTCATTTTTTGCCTCATTTTGAGTTAATCAACTCCGCAGCCCAGTGTTCGGCGTACAAGACCTCTACTGTGAAAATCACATTTGAAATGTTCTTACTTGGGGAGTTGACATTTGTATAGTATGTGTAGTATAGGTACTGATGACTACAACTCCCAGCAGATATTGTTTCATAACTCCGATCAGCAGACCAGTGGTCATTTTTCCAAATGCCCCAGTTGTGTACATATCAATTTAAGAGTACACACCTGGTGATATTACATTTGTATAGTGTGCATATTAGAGGAACTGACAATGACCACAACTGCCAGCAGGCACTAGTCCTGTAGCTTCTACCACTAGCACAGTGGCCACATGCTACAGTACTTCTGTTCTGTTAGTGAAATCTCAATTGAAGTGGACTCAACTGGGAGGACACCATTTGTATAGTGTATGTAGTATAGGGGGTTATATGACTCTAACTCCTAGGAGGCTCTCTTCTGTCACTGCAACCACCATTCCAGTGTCCTCTTCTCTAAAGACTCCTGTTTGGTAACTTACACATGAATTGTACTCACCTGGGGGGACAATATTTGTACAGTGTGTGTACTAGAGAGAGTCACATTATCAGCTCCCAGTAGGCCCTATATCTGTAACTGTAAACACCAGCACAGTGTGTTCTTGTCCAAGGACCCCTGTGCCTCACCTATTAATTGAAGTGTACTCACATGGGAGGATACCATTTGTATAGTGTGTGTATTGCAGGGAGTTATGTGACTGCAACTCCAAGGGGGCTCTGTTTCTGTAACTCCAAATACCAGCAGAGTTTTCTCTTGTCCAAAGACCCTTGTTTGGCAACTCACTCCCAAATTAAGTTTACTCACCTGGGGGGATACCATTTGTCATGTATTGGGGAGTAGTGAGGGTGACCTGACTGCAACTCCCAGCAGACCCTGTTTCAGTAACTCTAACCACCAGCCCAGTGTTCTCGTGTCAATAGACCCCTGTTTGTCAATTCCCAAATGAAGTTCTCTTATCTGAGGGGATAACATGTGTCATGTACAGCGGGGGTAGGTAGAGTGACCTGACTACAACTCCCAGGAGTCCCTGTTTCAAAAACTCCAATCACCAGCCCAGTGGCCCCTAGTCCAAAGACCACTGTTTGTCAATTCCCAAATGAGGTTTTCTCACCTGGGGGATAACATTTGTCAAGTATTGGGGAGTAGTGAGAGTGACCTGACTGCAACTCCCAGAAGGCACTGTTTCTGTAACTCCAAACACCAGCCCAGTGTACTCACCTGGAAAGATGGTATTTGTATAGTGTATGCAGTACAGGGAGTTCCATGACTGCTAAGACCAGTAGGCACTGTTTCACTAACTCAAAGCACCATTCAAGTGCTCAGTTCTCCAAATACCATTCTTTCAAAACTCACAAATGAATTGTACTCACCTGTGGGGATGGCATTTATGAAGTGTGTGAAGTAGAGGGAGTGGCATGACTGCTGAGACCCCGAGGATCTGTCTCCCTAACTCCTAACACAAGCCTCGTGTTTTCATGCCCAAATACCCCTGTATCTTACCTCTCAAAATGAAGTTTACTCATCTGGAGGGCAACATTTGTATGGTGGTGGGAAATAGAGGGAGTGATCGGAATGCAAAACCCAATTTGACTGTGTCCCTAACTCCAACCACAAAAACACTGTTCACTTGCCTAAATCCATCTATTTATGAACTCTCAATTGAAGTTTCCTCACCTGGGAGGATACCATTTGTCAAGTGTGTGTGGCATAATGAGTTACCAGACTGCAAGTCTCAGAAGGCACTGTTTCAGTAACTCCAAACACAACAACAGTGGTCACTTATGCAAATACCTTTGCCTGTTAACTCTCAATTGAAGTTTACTCACCTGGGAGAGACCAAGATAGAAACCATGCTAAACTCAGAGATGTGTCTGGCCACCTAGCGCCATTTTGACCAGCTAATCCAAGATGATACTATTGAGGACAGGAAGGATACATTACCAGTGTGTAAAACAATGATCGTGAAGTAGGCCTTAGGATACATCACCAGAATGTTATTGGCAGCAGACACATTCACAATCCACTGACTACATGATGACTCCAGTTGCATATATTACAAAGTCCTGGGTCTGCCTGCATAACAATCAATTATGTCTCTAAATGGCCAAAGACATATCTTGCCAAACCACTGTTTTGCCTGCACTGGTGTCAAGATGACATTCTCAGGTCACCCTCCAAGGGCTAATGATCTTCATATTTTAGCAGCTGTTTGACTTGAAATGTCAGGTCAAGACAACCAATATCATGGCTACTTGCCACAATAAGATTAACTGCATAATAAATAAATGAATACAGGTGTACAAGGTCTATGCTTAATGTAACGCTAAATTGATGGAGCGAGGTGTCACGCTACAACCAGTAACATTGTATCTTTCACATCAACAGGTCAAGTTGCCCCTGGCCATGTGAACCATATGGTGAAGAAATACCTTACTTGAGCAAGGAGGGTACTGATACAGGTACAGTGTGTAGGAAAGTACAATTTTGCCTGGCATGTTACCCCCATTTTTACTGTATGTATGTTTGTTTTTCCCTATGTGTCACTTGGATCCTGCTAGCCAGGACCCCAGGTCTCATAAAGTATGCCCTGTATGTGCTCCCTGTGTGGTGCCTAACTGTATCACTGGGGCTTGCTAACCAGAACCTCAGTGTTTATGCTTTCTCTACTTTCAAAATTGTCACTGCAGGCTAGTGACTAATTTTACCAGTTCTCATTGGCAGACTGGAACACCCTTATAATTCCCTTGTATATGGTACCTAGGTACCCAGGGTATTGAGGTTCCAGGAGATCCCTATGGGCTGCAGCATTTGTTTTGCCACCAATAGGGAGCTCAGACAATTTTTACACAGGACTGCCACAGGCAGCCTTAGTGAAATAACGTCCATGTTATTTTACAGCCATTTTACACTGCACTTAAGTAACTTATAAGTCACCTATATGTCTAACCCTCACTTGGTGAAGGTTAGGTGCAAAGTTACTTAGTGTGTGGGTACCCTGGCACTAGCCAATGGTGCACCCACATTGTTCAGGGCAAATCCGCCATTACACGCCTGTATTACATATAGGTCAATACCTGTATGTGGCATCACCATGGTAACTCCGAACATGGCCATGTAACATGTCTAGTATCATGGAATTGTCACCCCAATACCATTCTGGAATTGGGGGGACATTCCCATGCATCCCCGGGTCTCTAGCACAGAGCCGGGTACTGCCAAACTAGCTTTCCGGGGTCTCCACTGCAGCTACCGCTGCTGCCAACCCCTCAGACAGGTTTCTGCCCCCCTGGGGCCTGGGCAGCCTGGTCCCAGGAAGGCAGAACAAAGAATTTCCTCTTAGAGAGGGTGATACACCCTCTCCCTTTGAAAATAGGTGTGAAGGGCTGGGGAGGAGTAGCCTCCCCCAGCCTCTGGAAATGCTTTGATGGGCACAGATGGTGCCTTCTCTGCATAAGCCAGTCTTCAATGGTTCAGGGATCCCCCAGCCCTGCTCTGGCGCGAATCTGGAAAAAGGAAAGGGGAGTGACCACTCCCCTGACCAGCACCTCCCAGGGGAGGTGCCCAGAGCTCCTCCAGTGTGTCCCAGACCTCTGACATCTTGGATGCAAAGGTGTGAGGGCACAATGGACAGCTCTAAGGGGCCAGTGCCAGCAGGTGACGTCAGAGACCCCTCCTGATAGGTGCTTACCTTTCTTAGTAGCCAATCCTCCTCTGTGGGCTATTTAGGGTCTCTCCTGTGCTCTATTCCTCAGAATGCAAGAGCTCACCAGTGTTCCTCTGCACTTCCCTCTTCGACTTCTGCCAAGGATCGACCGCTGACTGCTCCAGGACGCCTGCATAACTGCAACAAAGTAGCAAGAAGACTACCAGCAACATTGTAGCACCTCATCCTGCCAGCTTTCTCGACTGTTTCCTGGTGGTGCATGCTCTGAGGGCTGTCTGCCTTCACCCTGCACTGGAAGCCAAGAAGAAATCTCCTGTGGGTCGACAGAATCTTCCCCCATGCCAATGCAGGCACCAAACGTCTGCATCACCGGTCCTCTGGGTCCCCTCTCATTCTGACGAGCATGGTCCCTGGAACACAGGAGCTGGGTCCAAGTGTCTCCCACAGTTCAGTGGCCCTTCTGTCCAAGTTTGGTGGAGGTAAGTCCTTGCCTCCCCACGCCAGACAGTAATCCTGTGTACTGCGTAAACTGCAGCTGTTTGGGCTTCTGTGCACTTTTGCAAGATTTCCTTCATGCACAGCCTAGCCCAGGTCCCCAGCACTCCGTCCTGCATTGCCCAACTCGCTGAGTTGGACTCTGACGTTGTGGGACCCTCCTTTGTGACAACCACTGTCCTCAGATCTTCTAAGTGTCTGTTCAGGTACTTCTGTGGGTGCTGCCTGCTTCTGCAGGGGCTCTCTGAGTTACTGAGTGCCCCCTCTGTCTCTTCCTCCAAGGGGCGACCTCCTGGTACTTCCTTGGCCCCAGCAGCATCCAAAATCCTCAACTGCAACTCTTGCAGCAAGCAAGGCTTATTTGCGGTCTTTCTGCATGGAAACAACTCTACATCCTCCAGCACGCCGTAGGACATCTTCTGACCAAAGGAGAAGTTCCTGACACCTTTCTTTGTTGCAGAATCCTTGGATTCTTCCACCCGGAGGCAGCCCTTTTGCACATTCATCCGGGATTTAGTGGGCTCCTGCCCCCCCTGGACACCTGTGTGACTCTTGGACTTGGTCGCCTTCCTTTACAGGTCCTCAGGTCCAGGAATCCATCTTCAGTGTTTTACTGGCAGTTGCTGTCCTTGCAGAATCCCCTATCTCAACTTTACTTTCTTTCTGGGGTAGTAGGGTAACTTTACTCCTACTTTTCAGGGTCTTGCGGTGGGGTATCTTGGACACCCTTAGTGTTTTCTGACACTCCCAGCGACCCTCTACAACCTACCCTAGGCCTGGGGTCCATTTGTGGTTCGCATTCCACTTTTGGAGTATATGGTTTGTGTTGCCCCTAGGCCTTTTTCTACCTATTGCATCCTATTGTGATTCTACATTGTTTGCACTACTTTTCTAACTGTTCCTTACCTTGTTTTGGTGTGTGTACATATAATTTGAGTATATTACTTACCTCCTACGGGAGGGTATCCTCTGAGATACTTTTGGCATATTGTCACTAAACTAAAGTACCTTTATTTTTAGTAACTCTGAATATTGTGTTTTCTTGTGATATGGTGCTATATGATATAGGTGGTATAGTAGGAGCTTTGCATGTCTCCTAGTTCAGCCTAAGCTGCTCTGCTATAGCTACCTCTATCAGCCTAGGCTGCTAGAACACCTCTATTCTACTAATAAGGGATAACTGGACCTGGCACAAGGTCTAAGTACCACAAGGTACCCACTATAAGCCAGGCCAGCCTCCTACACAGTGTCCTTCTCAGGATTACTACTATTACACACGAACACATCCGTACAAGTGTCTGGTCACAACAAATATTTTATTCCAGTGTACAGCACATAGGCTGTCCATATGTCTGGACCTTTGTGACATAAGAATGTGTGATTCATACTGAGTCAAAGTACATATTCCAGGCTACAGCCTACATACCACAGAAGGGAGGGATTTGTGAGACATTGTCCTGTAGAGTAGGCAAACTTTAAAGTGGATGATGTCAGAAGCTTGAGCATTATCCCATACCACATCAAAGTAATCTAACATCACACAATCCAAGATGCAGACAGATGGCAGTATAACAGTCCCTAGTCACATGCCCATCATAATCCAATGACCATGCATCTGGTGGTATAACACAAACATATGTCAGTGTTGTGGCACAAGCACTGTGGCCTGCAATAATGAAACACATCTACAGCTACATACAGGTCATACAAGAATGGTGTTTAGCCAGTGTGAAGAGTGAATGCCTTGCTTGCAATCAATGGCTACATATTTCATGCCCACATGATGACACACATGAGGCCTTCGGCCCAACACAGTAGACAAAACAATTCCAATGTGCACTTCTGACTGTGCAAGCTGACTTGGCCCAGGTCTCACACACACCAAATCTGTGACCTACATTACTTGGAACAACCCATGTCCACGTTGTATGTCTGAACAGCAGCAGATACCTGCCAATGTCACAACTCTGAAATATCCACCTGAGGATGTCATGGTGAAGGTACATGTACAAAGACAAAACAAGGAGTATAGGCTTGAAAACATACCTATTACACAAATCACATAGCAAGCTACTGGAAATGCAATTACATTGCGATGAAACCGACAAAATCAAAACATCAGCAAGGTGAGGACATGTCAAAGTGTAACTCTTCAAGCAGCCTTTGGCTGAATAGAGTATTAGTTCCCTAGTTGCTTCTAAAATGCTCACCTACACACATTCCCACAAATACAGTTCAATGTACAGTCACAGTCATTACAACACATGACATACTAACACTCATGAGAAGTAGCTGTTGATAAGATCTTCCTGCAAGTCAACTTCTTCCTCTTCATCACTGTCATCCTCACTTGGCATTTCTGGGTTCTCACCTGGTGGCACTGCAGGCTCTCTCTCCTCTGAGATGTAAGAGATATTCCTCCGCAGGGCGATATTGTGGAGCATGTAGCATGCCACAGTGATCACAGTGATCTGGGACACTTTTCCAGGTGAGTAGAGGAGGGCTCCACAGTTTGGTCAAGACACCTAAATCTGGCTTTTAGGAGCCCAAACACCTGCTCTGCTCCCTGCCGTGTGCATACATGAGCCTCATTGAAGCAGACTTCCCCAGGTGTAGTTGGGTTCCTTTGTGGCATCAACTACCAAGGATGGTTTGGATATGTGGAATCTCATGTTAAGGATGGGGACGTATGTGCACCAATTAGTCCATCACTTCATGTTTGTAGCACCAGACATTGCACAAACACAAACAAGACAGATCTGACTTACCAACCAGTAAGGCTCTCTCTGGCTACAGTTGTGACATCAGTCGGGGTATGGTGCTGTTGTGCATTATGACGGAATCATAGGCTGACCCTGGATAACAGACACACACATGTGAATAGTAGTGATCTGCCAAACAAGCAACTTGGACCAAGCCAACATGTGTGCCATCAATGGCCCTCAGCACATGTGGGATGTGTGCAAAACTATAAAAGCCAGTCTTTACATATGTTAAATTCTCACGTCGGGGAAACTGAATATAGCTGTCCAGGTGTTTTAACATTGCCTAGAGGACATCCTTCAACACCAGACTGACCATAGCTTGGGACATGCCTGCAGATGGGGCCACTGTATGTTGGAAGGGCCCTGTGGCTAGGAAATGCAACACTGACATGTACAATGTGTGGTATGCTGGTTGAATAATTAAATTGGCATGAGATCTGGCTCCAACTGATGACATAATCCCACGGTTGTTGCCAATTCATATGTAGACCAGGATGATGTGGTGTTCTTCCATGGGCAAAAGGTCTGGCAGTGGATGATAGACAGAAGGTTGTTGCATCCTCCCTCTCCCTGTGTACCTATGTATGACAAGATATGATTTTTATCAATATTCAGTCGGTCCACAGCAACATACATGATGCATGTCAATGATATCATGTGACAAGGTATTTCTGAATGGATAGGCATGACAACCAATACAAACCACAGCTGCAAATAACACAAGTGTCCCTTATTGTTTTCCACACCTGTGGTCACAACATGTACATGGACTAAACTCAGAGATGTGCAACACAATATCCCCTCAAAAACGTGACTGGATATCCCTACCACTTAAATGACTGCCAGCAGTGGTGGACTGTGCCCCACTGTTAAATGCCATCCCGGCCCTGCAGCTTACTGCTATGGTGGTTGAGTAGCAGGGCCTGCATGACAAGGCAGGATAAGGATGTTTGTGAGGTTAAAAAACATGTTCTGTAGGTGTGACACAGTTTATCAAGCACAATACAGCATTTCTGGCCACCAAAATGTGGATTTCCAGCCTCCTCTACTGAACATTAGGAACCGCCCATGACCACCGGCAGAAGTTGCAATGGAGATAGGTGGTTGCAACTGTAGAAGACACAGCAATAGGCTAACGTTGCTGCCATTGGCAGTCACAGCCTAATGGTTGTGTCTGCCAGCAGTGACGACCATGTATGTGACAGATGTGACCGGCATGTTCTGCAGATTCACTCATTTGAGTCAGTACACTGCTGCCAGCATCACCTCTATGACCTGAGCTGCTGTGTGCCATATCTGGGAGCAATCAGGTCGCATCTGCCCTTGCTAAACTGTTGTATGGAAGGCATATCATGACTCACTCTGCCTTTCAGGTTGCCACACACCCCGCATGACAAATTGCTGTTGGCTGCATGATGTAGTGTCATGCATGGAAGGGATGAGAGTGGAGTGCCATGTGGCTTCTGGCAGCTCAGCCTGCAGAGACCAGGGCCTGTCAAATGTATCTCCCATTATGTGGCTATGCAGCTGTGACACTGTGCCCAGTCCCTGTACCCTAGCAGATCATGTTATGTGGGCAATATGAATCTCTTGGTGGCAAAACCTGACCGAATGCCTCATTCCTTTGACTAGATTAGGAATGCGTTATGAGATAAATAATTCATCTAGTCCACAAGTGCATTTAGCATCATTGGCAATGTGTGCTTTAGACTTATAACATGTCCCTAACTCCTACAGCTCTGTTGTCACCTTCACAAAGACCATATTTGTCCACCACAGGCGAATTGCATGACTGAAAGTACCATAGTGTAGACAATGTGCAGATTCCTGGGAGGCCATGATATGTGACTTAGTAGCGTGCTCATATAGCAGAAATTGTACAATGCATGCCTTTGTTTGTTTGATGCCGTCTCTGTAGGATGTACACATATGTCCAAAGGAGTGTTCTGTGGTACAGGTATACAGCACAGAACCCTACCCCTTAAAGTGGCATGAGTTTACATTTATTAGGTCACATGTACACAGATGGACAAGAAAGACACTTTCTGTACCTACCATGCCGGCCCCTTTATTGTTAGTCATGTGTAATGATGAAGTTTGTACTCTTGCAGCTGCCTGTAGGGACTGCATGCAGTGAGTCATTCTCAGAGAGTATGAATGCGTTGGTCCATTCATGCCCAAGGAGGTTACCCTTTAGAAGCCACATAAATGTGTAGTGTTTCATAGTGGCTCACATCACAGTACAGATTACCAGAGCAGGGGAAACATGATGTTAGAGAGCTTGATTATTCATTTTAGCCACAAAGCAAGGCAGTGGGTAAGTCTGCAGGTGGAAATACATATGTCTGTATTCATGTCCCTGTACTTATTGACTTGTGTGTTTCACACTTGAGAAGTACTGACAAATAGAAACGTCCTAGCTTGATGTTACTGAGATGTATGTGACTCAAACCTCTTATGATGAAACTTGTGATTATAATCTCTTGATTTGTTTTTTGCATCCATGCAGATCAACACCCATTGTTTGACTTTTCATCCTTCGTGTGGCCTCCCTTAACTTTTTGCCTCTGTTTCCCAGGTTGTTGATGTGTGCTGGACTCTGTTTTTGCTGTTTTTGTTACTCTGGGCACTTTACCACTGCTAAGTAGTGCTAAAGTGCAAGTGCTCCTATACAAAATGTGTATGTAATTGGTTCATCTATGATTGGCATATTTGATTTACTAGTAAGTCTCTAGTACATGGCACTAGAGGTTCCCAGGGCCTGTAAATCAAATGCTACTAGTGGGCCTGCAGCACTGGTTGTGCCACCCACAATAGTGACTCTGTAAACGTGTTTCAGACCTGCCACTGCAGTGTTTATCTGTGCAGTTTTAAACTTGACCCACTTGCCAGGCCTAAACCTTCCCTTTTCTTACATGTAAGGCACCCCTAAGTTAGACCCTAGGTAGCCCCATGGACAGGGTGCAGTGAATGTCTAAGGTAGGACAATACTGCTTACATCGGTTTTCACAGTTGCAAGGCCTATCCCTCTCATAGGTTAACAAGGGGGCTGCCTTTAAATATGATTAAAGTGGAGATTCCCTTTGGGAGGGTGTAGACATGTGGCGTTTGGGGTCTCTTAGCTCACAATTTAGAAATACATCTTTTAGTAAAGTTGATTTTAAGACTGTGTGTTTGAAAATGCCACTTTTAGAAAATTAAAATTTTCTTGCTTAAACCATGCTGTGACTCTGCCTGTTTGTGCATTTCCTCTCTGGGTCAGTTTGACAGTTGGGCTGTTTGCACCTCTCTCTAGACAGTGATACAATGGGAGCTGCGGTGTAGCCTGCATATCCTGATGAACCATCTGCGCTGGGGGGGGGGGGGGCGGGGAGGGGTCACTCTGCCTTTCAGGCTGCCACACACACCGCATGACAAATTGCTGTTGGCTGCATGATGTACTGTCATGCATGGAAGTGATGAGAGTGGAGTGCCATGTGGCTTCTGTCAGCTCAGCCTGCAGAGCCCAGGGCCTGTCAAATGTGTCTCCCATTATGTGGCTATGCAGCTGTGACACTGTGCCCAGTCCCTGCACCCCAGCAGATAATGTTATGTGGGCAATATGAGGCTCTGGTGGCAAAACCTGACCGAATGCCTCATTCCTTTGACTAGATTAGGAATGGTTTATGAGATAAATAATTCATCTAGTCCACAAGTGCATTTAGCATCATTGGCAATGTGTGCTTTAGACTTATAACATGCCCCTAACTCCTACAGCTCTGTTGTCACCTTCACAAAGACCATATTTGTCCACTAGAGGTGAATTGCATAACTGACAGTACCATAGTGTAGACAATGTGCAGATTCCTGGGAGGGCATGATATGTGACTCAGTAGCATGCTCATATAGCCGAAATTGAACAATGCATGTCTTTGTTTGTTTGATGCCGTCTCTGTAGGATGGACACATATGTCCAAAGGAGTGTTCTGTGGTACAGGTACACAGCACAGAACCCTACCCCTTAAAGTGGCATGAGTTTACATGTATTAGGTCACATGTACACAGATGGACAAGAAAGACACTTTCTGTACCTACCATGCTGGCCCCTTCATTGTTAGTCATGTGTAATGTTGAAGTTTGTACTCTTGCAGCTGCCAGTAGGGACTGCATGCAGTGAGTCATTCTCAGAGAGTGTGAATGCGTTGGTCCATTTATGCCTAAGGAGGTTACCCTTTAGAAGCCACATAAATGTGTAGTGTTTCATAGTGGCTCACATCACAGTACAGGTTACCAGAGCAGGGGAAACCTGATGTCAGAGAGCTTGTTTATTCATTTTAGCCACAGAGCAAGGCAGTGGATAAGTATGCAGATGGAAATACATATGTCTGTATTCATGTCCCTGTACTTATTGACTTGTGTGTTCAACACTTGGGAAGTACTGACAAATAGAAACATCCTAGCTTGATGTTACTGAGATGTATGTGACTCAAACCTCTTTTGATGAAACGTGATCATAATCACTTGATTTGTTTTTTGCATCCATGCAGATCAACATCCATTGTTAGACTTTTCATCTTTCGTGTAGACTCCCTGTACTTTTTGCCTCTGTTTCCCAGGTTGTTGATGTGTGCTGGACTCTGCTATTGCTGTTTTCGTTACCCTGGGCACTTTACCACTGCTACGTAGTGCTAAAGTGCAAGTGCTCCTATACAAAATGTGTGTGTAATTGGTTCATCCATGATTGGAATATTTGATTCACTGGTAAGTCTCTAGTACAAGGCACTAGAGGTGCCCAGGGCCTGTAAATCAAATGCTACAAGTGGGCCTGCAGCACTGGTTGTACCACCCACAATTGTAGCTCTGTAAACGTGTCTTAGACCTGCCACTGCAGTGTTTGTGTGTGCAGTTTTAAACTTTACCCACTTGCCAGGCCTAAACTTTCCCTTTTTTTTACATGTAAGGCACCCCTAAGGTAGACCCTAGGTAGACCCATGGACAGGGTGCAGTGTATGTTAGGACAATACTCCTTACTTCAGTTTCCACTGTTGCAAGGCCTATCCCTCTCATAGGTTAACAAGGGGGCTGCCTTTAAATATGATTAAAGTGGAGATTCCCTTTGGGAGGGGATAGACATGTGGCATTTGGGGTCTCTGAGCTCACAATTTGGAAATACATCTTTTAGTAAAGTTGATTTTAAGACTGTGGCCCTCATTCTGACCCTGGCGGTTTGAAACCGCCAGGGCAGAGGGCAGAGGAAGCACCGCCAACAGGCTGGCGGTGCTTCCTGGGCTATTCTGACCGCAGCGGTAAAGCCGCGGTCAGAAAAGGGGAACCGGCGGTTTCCCACCGGTTTACCCCTTGCCCAGGGAATCCTCCATGGCGGCGCTGCTTGCTGCACCCGTCGCACCCCTGCAAATCCGCCAGCTCCATTCGGAGCCGGCTTCCTCTTTGCAGGGGCTTTCCCACTGGGAATGACTCCCTGTGTGTTTGAAAATACCACTTTTAGAAAATGAACATTTTCTTGCTTAAACCAGTCTGAGCCTCTGCCTGTGCATTTCCTCTCTAGGTCAGTTTGACAGTTGGGCTGTTCGCACCTCTCTCTAGACAGTGACACAATGGGAGCTGCGGTGTAGCCTGCATATCCTGATGAACCATCTGTGCTAGGAGGGAGGGGAAGAGTGGTCACTCACACCTGAAAGGGCTGTGCCTGCCCTCACACAATGCAGTCTCCAATCCCCTGGTGTGTGTCTGGGGCCTGGCCTGGGCAAGGCAGGATTTCACAAGCAAGAGAGACTTTTCTTTGAAGTAAGCCTACTTCATAGGGCAAAATGGGTATAAGAAGGGCACCCAAAACCACAGACTTTAGATCACTTCTGGAAACAAAGAGGAACCTCTGCCTGGAGAAGAGCTGAAGAGCTACCCTGCCTGTGACTGTGCTTTGTGGAGCTATCCTATAGTTGCTGCTTCTGCCTGTGCAAGAGGACAAAGACTGGACTTTGTGTGCCTTCCTGCTTGAAAATAACTCTCCAAAGGCTTGAACCTGAGCTTGCATCCTGTTGATGAAGTCTCAAGGATAGCAAAGACTTCTCTCTGCCAGCACCTGGAGTCTCTGCTGAGACTCCTGCCATGCCAAGCGGTGCTCTATCCAGTTCCTTGGGCTTTGTCGGGTGAAGCTGGTGGACCAAGGTTAGAAATCCATGCACAGATTGCTGTGCAGAGAAATTTCTGACGCAACCTCCAAGAGCGGCTAAAAGAATGGCGCACCCCGGGCGCTGCTGTAAAATTGACGCACGCGGCTGGAGAAGAAACACTCAGCATCGCTGACGGGGGCTGCAACGATGCAACATTGCTGGGTGCGAAAAACAACGCAAGCCTGTCCAGTCCAGAAGTACTTTGTCCAGATCGATGCATCTCTCTACTGTGGGGAAAGAAACGACGCACTCCAATCGGACCAGAGAAGGAGAAATGAGGCACAACCTCACTTGCAGGTGATAAATCAAGGTATCCCTTACCTTTTCGAAGCACATTCGCCCATGCAGGTTGTTTTGACATGACCCAGGTACATTTTTCACGCTAACAGCTTTAGCGTTGTGTTTAAAAGGACATGAAGACTATTTTTACATTTTAGTTAATAACTTGATTTGTGTATTGTTGATTTTTGTCATTTTGGTCTTTTTCTGTTGAGATAAATATTCTCTATTTTTCTAAACATCTGTAGTGTCATTCTTTACTGTTTTCATTAAGTTTCTTGGTGTTAGAAAAATACTTTACACCTAGCACTTAGAAGTTAAGCGTGCCTGCTCGTGCCAAGCTACCAAGGGGGTGAGCAGGGGTTAGCTGAGGGTGATTCTCCTTTACCCTGACTAGAGTGAGGGCCCTTGCTTGGACAGGGGGTAACCTGACTGCCAACCAAAGACCCCATTTCTAACACCCATCAAAATAAAGAACTATGGAGAGCCATTGCCAAGAAGGTGCGGACCCCGGGGTCCACAGCTGGTGGAAAGCCCACTTCAAAAACAGGTGGGAGGACCTGAAATGCTGGGCCCAATAAATTGCAGAGATCCAGCTGGGGCTGTCCTCCCAATGTGGGTAGGGTGTCCGTTGGACCATGACCTCCATAATGTACTGCATTCTCGTGGTGGCTTATTTAGACCTTGATGGGCATTTGGGGACAGCACAACAACTTTAAGGGGTGAATACAGACCATAGTCTTGTCTGTTACATTGCCAAGTGAATGTGTTTGGTTCTGAGAGCACCCCCTGACGATTAGAGGTAAGCCATGTATAACACAGTAGCTGAGTGATTGTTTGTGTAGGCCTGTCATGTGTTATATACTGATGTGCCTTGCCTATTGGCCCAGAGACCTAGGACACAACTGTGCACAAACCACAAACAACATGCTCTCCAGGGATGACATATGGCTGTGTACAGTGATCAATAAAGTACTGTTTGTTGTAGTGTACGTAACTTTTATGCAACAGACACTACTCCTCAATGTTACAGGCCAAAGAGAGGAAGTGATGGTTAACTATCCTTAGCCATATGTCTGGGTAAAAGAGTATACTGGCATCTGACACCCAGGGGCTAGTTGTCTTCAGCTTATGACTGGTGCTGATGCATCACTGCAGTCTGTAATGTGAAGATAGCCATCATACATGTGACAGAGCATACATTGTACTCTTGGTGCAGCTACAGATCCATACTTTTCCTTGGTAATTGGGGAATGTCAATTGACATGATGTATATGCCATTACTGTTGCCAAAATTCCATGTACTTATATGTCAGTGTTAGAAATCGGGTTTCTGGTTGTCTAGTGAATGCACCTCAGCCAGGCAGAACCTACCCACTCTAGTCAGAGCAAGGGAGTTACATGTACAAGATAACCCCTGCTCACCCCCTTGGTAGCTTGGCACGAACAGTCAGGCCTATTCAAGATGGGGAAACATCCTTTTTTACGACTTTTTTTTAATGAAAGTCGTGGTTAACGAAAGCGCACCAACGCTTTTTTTAACCACGACTCCGTTATTTTGTGCCTTTACTACATATGTTCTGAACAACGAACATGCGTGCTTAAGGTACAAAGAAGGGAGTTGGCAAAGGAGGACGACGCAGGTGAGAAGGGGTCGACTAAGGTAAGTGGGTTTAGGTTTTGGGGAGGAGGCGGGGGGTGGAGGGTTTTAGATTTTGGGGTGGGGAGTTTTTGGTTTTGGGGAGGGGGTTGGGGTTAGGGGGTTTTAGGTTTTGGGGTGGGGTTGGGGGGGTGGGGCGTTTTTGGTTTTGGGGAGGGGGTGGGGGATCAGGGGGTTTTAGGTTTTTGGGGTGAGATTGGGGGGTGGGGCGCTTTTGGTTTTGGGGAGGGGGTGGGGGGTCATGGGGTTTTAGGTTTTTGGGGTGGGGTTGGGGGTGTGGGGCGTTTTTGGTTTTGTGGAGGGGGTGGGGGGTCAGGGGGTTTTAGGTTTTGGGGTGGGGCGTTTTTGGTTTTGGGGAGGGGGTGGGGGGTCAGGGGGTTTTAGGTTTTGGGGTGGGGTTGGGGGGTGGGGCGTTTTTGGTTTTGGGGAGGGGGTGGGGGTTAGGGGGTTTTAGGTTTTGGGGTGGGGTTGGGGCGTTTTTGGTTTTGGGGAGGGGGTGGGGTGTCAGGGGGTTTTAGGTTTTGGGGTGGGGTTGGGGGGTGGGGTGTTTTTGGTTTTGGGGAGGGGGTGGGGGTCAGGGCGTTTTAGGTTTTGGGGTGGGGTTGGGGGGGTGGGGCGTTTTTGGTTTTGGGGAGGGGGTGGGGGGTCAGGGAGCTTTAGGTTTTGGGGTGGGGTTGGGGCGTTTTTTGGGTTTGGGGAGGGGGTGGGGGGTCAGGGGGTTTTAGGTTTTGGGGTGGAGTTGGGGGGGTAATGCTTTTATCAGGAATGCCTTTACAATAAAAATTGTTGTTAAGGCATTCGTGGTAAAATCATTAGTAGCAGCAACGAGGTCGGTGTTCCGACCTCGTTGTTAAGGCACTAGTTGTTTAGGAAATCGGTGTTCCGTCGTACACCCTGCCAGATGCAATGTGTAAAGCGTTGCACAACACACAAAACACATGTGATGCCATATCCCTACCACAAAGGAAACACAACACCAGATTATATGAAAATATACTGTATTGTACACAACACACTTATTAGACCAAACATCACATATTAGTACTACCCTGCCACCTTAGCAGTTGTCAGAACGTTACACATTAGTTACTCTGCAAACTAGCAATAGTCACACATAACACACAACTTACTCAGTATTCTGAAACATAAGCAGTAGTCAGGAAACACGTTATTACACCCAAGCACTTGCCATTAGAATATCATAAATGCCCATAGTAGGAACATTAGAAAACATATGGCAAGTTAGAAAAACATATTAGCATGTCATGCCCATAACAGGAACATTTACATGCACATATGAATGCATCCTAAACAGATAGGCAACATATAAATTTGCAAAGTCTTTAGAAAGAACTTAGATCATATGTATTGGTCCGTTCGGGAATACTTGCAAAAGATGAAGGCACCTCCAGTACCTGGAGAATGAAGAAGATGCCCCCTGGTGCTCTTTGATGCAACATGGGGGCCCCCTTGACAACTCTGAGTTACAGAGGGGCGGTACACACCACCTCTGCATTCCTGACGGGCCCCTCCTGGAGCCCGTGATTGTCAAGGGCCCCAGATTCCTCCACCCGCCCTCACAAGGGGGGCCAAGTACAGCATTTACTTTTATGAAGGAGGGGGCGCACGCAACCCCTCTGCTTTAAGGGCAGGCCCCTCCTGGGGGCTGTGATCACTGGGGGCCCCCCGGGCCTCCACCAGCCCTCACAAAGGGGGGTCAAAGTCAGGGAAGAATGCCAGGAGGAGAGGGGCGTAACGCACCCCCTCTGTTTCAAGGGTGGGCCCTCCTGGAGCCCGCGATCGTTGCGGGGGCCCCCAGGCCTTCACTGGCCCTCCACAAATGGGGGGGCAAAGATCAACAGTGGCCCACACGAGGTCAAACAAAGGACCGGTGGCGCGGGTGAGTGTCCGGCGAGGCTTCCGCCCTACCCGCGATCTGACATAGAGCCCTTCTGGGCTCGGCAGGGCAGGAAGAGGCTTCCTCCTCTCCTGCCCACCTCCTACATAGTACGGGCCCAAATAAGGGCCTTCTGGTGCCCGGGAGCACTCCTCCGAGCGATCCTTGCCCCGGGGGGCACGGTAGGAGCACTCTTGCTCCAGATTCTCTATCTTCAGCTTTGTTGGTACCCCGGGGGCACAAAGAGCAGCGCGTCCCCAACGCAATTGAGATTGTTAGTGCCTGGGTCGCGGCAGTGATTCCCACGGCAGCAAAAGTGCTTCACAAAGCGATTGATCCCTTTGGAGGAGCCCGGGTCGCGGTGGTGTCTTTTGGGCATGAAGGAGCACACTCACAGCGCTTTGAGGATTAAAGATGAGTCACTTTCCCAAGCGCTAATTTTGGCAAGTATTTAATCACCCCTCGTGCTTCACAAGGCGGCAGGGGTCAGGGGCCACAGCACCCTGCTCCTGGGGGACAGAGTCCAAAGAAAAGGCCCACAGGTGGTGGGGCCCAGCAACACGCCAGCACAAGGAAAAGGCAGCAAGTGGCAATTTCTTCACAGTGACCAAGCAGGTCACAGTTCAGCACAGCAGCAGCAGTCCATGGCGGTCCGTGGTGAGTCCTTCCATCATTTCGGTGTCCAGTTCCAGAATGTTTCAAGAGTCTTCAAACTGTGGGGAAAATTCCCCTGTACTTATACTCAGTCCTTACAATGTTTTGAAATGGTAGGGAGAGGAGGTTCCAGCCAGTTATAACTGGTTCTGGGAGTGTCCCCTCTCTCCTTCAGCACAGGCTCCAAACATCAATGGTGGGTTAACGACCCTATAGTGTGAGGCCAGGGCACAGCCTTTACAAGTGTAGGTGTGCCCCGCCTCTCCCTTCTCTCAGCCCAGGAAGACTATTCAGTATGCAGATGCACCTCTGTGACACCTCCACCCTCCCTGTGTACAGGCTGTCTGAAAAGTATGCACAAAGCCCCAACTGTCACTCTGCCCAGTTGTGGATTGGAGTCAAGCTGCAAAACACCAGAGTCATAAGTACCGATAAATGCGCACTTTGTAGACAAGGCATTTCTGTGATAGTGATAAAATTTACACCTATACCAGTAAGCAGCATGTATTGTCATCATCACAACCATACCAAACATGCCTACTCTACCCCTCATAAATCAGACATTACCCCTTACACATAAGGCAGGGCATTTCCAATGCAATCCTATGAGAAGGCAGCACTCACAGCAGTGAGACACCAAGTTTAGGCTGTTTGTCACTACCAGGACAGGCCACACCACCTGGCACATGTCCTGCCTTCTACATACATGACACCCTGCCCATATGGCTAGCCAGGTCGTACCTTAGGGGTGACTTAAATGTAGTAAAAGGGGAGTTCTGGGCCTGGCAAGTAACTTTAGATGCCAGGTCCTTGTGGCAGAAAATGCGCACACAGGCTCTGCGCTAGCAGGCCTCAGACAGGTTTGAAAGTCTACTTCAGTGGGTGGCGCAAGCAGCGCTGCAGGCCCACTAGTAGTCTTTAATTTACAGGGCCTGGGTATAGAGATACCACTGTACAAGAGACTTATAGGTAAATTAAATATACCAAATAGGTATAAGCCAATCATACCAACTTTAGATGGGAGAGCACCTGCACTTTAGCACTGGTCAGCAGTGATAAAGTGCTCAGAGTCCTAGAGCCAACAGTGAGAGGTCAGAAAAACCAAGAGGGAGGAGGCAAAAAGACTGGGGATGAACCTGCACAAGGAAAAAAGTCCAACAGTCAGCATGTGTCCTTTTCTCATTACCAAAACATTTATAGGCTGCTGTTTTATGCATTGTCTATCTGTGTTGATAGAAGGATGTCTGTATTCCCTCACATATATGTACATGGCAACCCATGTTTGGAATAAGCCATTAACAATGGGGGTACATTTCATGTTGTGCCACTTACAGCATTGTTTATTGGCTGACACACTCCCTCATGTTTCATAGCATGTCTTTTGGCACAAGCAAATGCAGTAGCAATGAGGGGCATGAAAGGTAGACCTAGAGTTTTGAGCCACAATTTGCATTGCTATACCTTTGATGTGGCTGCAAGTAGCAAAGTGCACTGTCGATGTGTAATGGGTAAGGTTTGTAACCTGACTATTGCCCAGTTATGTTGAAATTACATGTGCTTGGGTACAAGCATTCGTCCACAGACAGCCATCTGGGTCTGCATGACCATAATAGAGACAATGATGTAGATTCAAATTAGGCAACATGTTGAGGGCTTTCAACAGGGCCTCTCCAACATCCAAGTGACTAATGGCATCTACTGAGTGTAGGAAAGTCCACCGTTTTGCCCTGGTCACAACCCAACGTTTTGAACAGATACAGATGGTTACTGACTCTTGGCTGTGTCCCAGGTACTGCTTACCAGTCCTAGGGCCAGTGCTCTGTGTAAAGTGGATATGCAAATTAGGCTAATTATAATTGGCAAAATTAGCCTACCTATAAGTCCCTAATATATGGTAGAGCATGTAGGTTTAGGGACTCCAGAAGAGGTAGTGCACCCATAGGTGCACTGCTGACTTGCCCAGTGTCATTTTAAAGGCAGGCCTGCCATGCTGGCTGCTTTAAAATTAAAGTTACATGCAAATTTGACTTTGGAATTAAAAGTACTTCCAAAGTCTTAAACTACCTTATTTTTACATATAAGTCACCCCTAAGGTGTGCCCGATGTGCCTCTAGATTTGTGTGCCATGTAACTATAAGCAGGGACCTTATAAAAATAGTTTTATAAGCCCTGGTGAGGTAGAACAGCCAAATGTGTTTTTCCGTAATTGTAGTGAATGGCCTCCATACACTAGAATAGGGAGACTTTACCTGCCCACCAGAGCCACCACCAGGTTTCTCAGATGGGGCATGGGAACCCTTTCCTCCCCCCCTTACTGTGGAACTTGTCTGGGTCATCTCTAACCTCCCCCTCATTCTTTTGGGGGGGAACCAGAACCACCCTTCCTGACGTCACTCCCAAGTACCTTTTTGGACACTCTGGTGCTAGTGCAGAAGTCTGCCTCCTCAGCAAGCTTCCTAGGATCAGTCAGCTTACTGTCAACCAAGTGCTTGCGCAACTCTGTAGAACAAAGACTGAGCATATGCTATGTCAGAATTAAATTAAATAACCCTGTGTAATCATCTACTTCGCTGCCCCGTACACATCCATTCAGTGCCTTACCGGAGAAATCAAAACAGTCTACCCAAGTTTGTGTGGAGAGTTTGGTGCTGTCCCTGAACCTCTGACGGTATTTTTCAGGGGGCAGCCCAAACATGACCAGTAAAGTGGCTTTCATGGGTGCATAGACATTCTGATCATGTGGATCTAGTGTAAGAAGTGGGTCCATCCTGACTCCTGGTACATAAAACTACAAGGCCGCCCCCCATTGTTCCTCAGAGGTCCCATGAGCCTTTAGTGCAACTTCATACGCAGCCAACCAGTTATCAATGTCATCACCTACCACATATCTTGGCACCACATTTTTGGGTATACGAACCTTTCTCTCCCCAACAGGTCTTGCATGTATGCTGCCACCATCAATGCTAGACTCAGACTGTCTTGCCTTGATATCCAGCTCCTTGAAACTCACTTCATGAGCCAACAAAAGCTTCTTTTCAGCCAAGGCTCTCTCAGCCTCAGCTTGTTTGGCTGCTCTTTTAGCTTTCCTTTCCTCTGCTTCCATGTTTAACTTTGCCAGTTGTAACTGAAATTCTCTCTCTTCCTTCCTTTCCTCTGCAGTCAGGCCACATTCAGAGACACTGCTCCCTGGTTTGACAGGGGGCACAATTACAGTGGTAACATCCTCCACTGATGGCAAAAAATCCTCTGAGGGGCCATCCTTTGGAGCCTCCTCCTCAATCTCCTCCTCGGATTGGGCTTCTGCCCAGGCCCTCAGTGTTATTTCGAATTCCTCCTTTCTGGAGGCACCTTGGGTGGGTACTCCCATATCCTTGCAGAACCCCTTCAGCTGCTTAACAATGTAGGTCTCCAGCATGGCCAGATCAAATTCTTCATCTCCTGCTTGAGACCCAGCCAGAGGCATGTTGAGTGAGGATTTTTGTTAAACAATGTCAGGTAGAAAAACAAAATTGCAGAAAAAGATGAAAAATCAAGTTGACCTTCAACTGTGGGTAGGTAGTGAACACTTAGCTATTGTATGTCACTGCACAAATACAAGTCCTATCCTCACCGCTGACCACCAATGTTAGAACTGGGGTCTTTGGTTGACAGTCAGGTGTCCAAGCAAGGACTCTCACTCTAGTCAGGGTAAGTCACACACAATCCAAATTTCCTGTGCCCACCCTCTGATAGCTTGGCACTGAGCAGTCATGCTTAACTTGCACTGCAGTGTGTAAATTATTTGTGCAATAAATCATGCAATCACACAGTAGAACACCGCAAAATACACCGCACAGTGTCTAGAAAAATATATAATATTTATCTGGATAAATGCAGGTCAAAACAATTAAGTTGCAATGAGTATATGTTAAAAATATCACTGTAAAAATTATATGAAGTGTCTTTAGTCTCTTAAAAGCAATACATGTCTCTTGCAAGCACAAAGTATCTGGTTTGTGTTCAAAATCTACACAAAGAACCACAGAGGAGGTGGTACGTGGAAAACAGGGAGGTGTGCGTCGATTTCTCGGGCTGCATACAGCGATGCGTTGTTGAGTTTTCACACAGGGAAGGCTTTGCGTCGATTTCCGGCGCTCAGTCTTGGATCCTATTCGGGTTGCAGGGGACAATGCATGGAATTCCCGCGCTGACATGACGAAGTCACAGGGGCTGCCACAATCTAATGGGCATTGCGTGGAAATTTCTACTGCATGGCAGAGACTGTGTTGATTCCTCTCTGGAAGTCGGGCTGCATCTTTCCGGCTCGGCTGTGTGTCGATCCAGTGGGCCATGCGTTGAATTTCAAGTCGCGTTGCTGGTGCTGAGTCGATCTTTTCATTGCGAAGTGAGGCTGCGCCATTCCGGTTCGGCGTGCACTGAATCTTTCACCGTGATGCAGGCTATGCGTCATTTCTGGCAGGCTGTGCTTCGATTTTCGCTGCACGAGGGGTCCTTCTTGCAGAGATGAAGTCTTTTTGGTCCTGAGACTTCAGGGAACAGGAGTCAAGCTCTATCCAAGCACTTGGAGAGCACTTCTCAGCACAGCCAGAGAGGAGCAAGCCAGAAGTGCAACAGCAAGGCAACAGTCCTTCACAGAAAGTAGTCAAGTGCGTCCTTTGGGTAGCCAGGCAATTCTTCTTGGCAGGTTACAGGTTCTGGTTCAGGTTCTCTTCTCCAGGAAGAGTCTGTAAGGTACAGTGTTGAACCCTGAAGTTTCTGAGTTGGTCAGGGCAGAGGCCCTGTTTGAACACCCAATGTGCCTTTGAAGTGATGGAGACTTCAAAGAGTGGCTTAGAAGTTCAATCCTGTCCGGCAGGGTGTGGCAGTCCTTTGTGTGAGGGCAGCCTACTGTCTTTTGACATGTAAGTGTAAGGCCCTCCACCCTCCCAGCCCAGGAAGACCCATTCAAAATGCAGATGTATTGAAAAAACGCTGAGCATTCTGTGTTTGGGGTTTGCCTGAGTGAATGCACAAGGTAGCTACCAACAGAACCTAGCCAGACGTGGATTGTAAGGCACAGAAGGATTTAAGTGCAGAGAAATACTCAGTTTCTAAAAGTGCCATTTCTAAAATAGTAATATTAAATCCAACTTCACCAGGCAGCAGGCTTTTGTATTACCATTCTGGCCATACTAAATATGATCTTCCTACTTCTTTAAGATCAGCAGCTATCACTCAAACAGTATATGAGGGTAGGCCTAATGTTAGCCTATGAAAGGAGCAGGCCTAACAGCATTATAGAAACGTATTCTGGAGTTTTACACTACTAGGACATGTGAACAACACAGGTACATGCCCTGCCTTTTGCCTACAAAGCACCCTGCCCTGTGGGTACCTAGGTCCTATGTTAGGGGTGATGTACATGTAAAAAAGGGGTGTTTTAGGCTTGGCAAATACTTTTAAATGCCAAGTCGAATTGGCAGGGAAACTGCACACACAGGCACTGCAGAGGCAGGCCTGAGACATGGTTAGGGGGCTACTTATGTGGGTGGCACAAACCAGTGCTGCAGCCCACAAGTAGCATTTAATTTACCGGCCCTTGACACATGTAGTGCACTTGACTAGGGACTTACAAGTAAATTAAATAAGCCATTTGGGTATGAGCCAATGTCACCATGTTTTAGGGAGAGAGCATATGCACTTTGGCACTGATTATCAGTGGTAAAGTGTGCAGAGTCCTAAAGCCAGCAAAAATGAGGTCAGAAAAAAAGAAGGAGGAAGGCAAAAAGCCTGGGGGTGACCCTGCAGAAAGGCCATTTCTAACAGTCCCCTTAAGTGATAGATACCACACGTTTGGTATCAAATTGATTGTTATGATAAATCCCACAACTTACAGTTGTGGGATTTAATATAACTTGTTCAGGTAAAGAGTTTTAAACTTTACTTAAAAATTTGACAACTTCAGCCCTGCAGTGTTTTTGCTGCTTTGCTCTGATTGGCCAGCCTCTGGCAGTGGCTTGGCCCAACACAAAGATATTTGCCTGGGGGAGGAGATTTTCCCTCAGCAGATGGGGAAGCAGGAATCTGGGAGGGCTGCCAAACTTGTCTTCAAAGGCAGGGAAGGACATTTGGAGCAACCCAGCACCTACCTCACATCCAGCGAACCCATACAATTAGGTGTCCCCTTGATTAAATTAGGAGAGGCAGGAGAGGCTGTGTTTAGGACTTTTAACCACACCAGTGGGTGGGCTCAGCCACATGTAACCTCCAAAAATCATTTTCAGCCGTGATGGAATTTTGAGGAATGTTGCTCCTTGGGATTAATTTTTGCCACCGTTCCCAAGAAGTGGTCATCACAGGGGGAAGGATCCTGCACCTGATTGGAGAACCATGACCCCCCTGTTTTTCACCCAGGAGCAAGGATAAAACTGACAGACCTGCACCCAGACCTCAGATCCTACCCCAAAGGTGGCAGGAAACCCCCTTCCCACCCCCACCCCCAACATGCACAGACACACACCCCTACGTGCACACATACACTGCAACAACACATACCCGCACACATACAAACAGACATGCACACAGACCGACCCTCACACATTTCCCATACATACAACACAGCCCCGCATACATACACGCACTCACACATCCCCTCTACATACTCACACGCACACCCCCATGCACACACACAACACCCCCCACCCCCGTCCCCTAACGGATGATCAACTTACTTTGTTTGTTGATCCTCTGGGAGGGGACGGGATCCATGGGGGCTGCTCCACCTCCAGCTCCCCGTCACCAGAACACTGCTACACCGAATCATGGGACGTGATTCGGTGGGCAGTGTTCTGATGAAGGGGCGGTGGAGGTGGAGCAACCTCCACTTCCCTGCCGACCGCCAGTCGGTGGAGGGCTGCCAGCAGTCATAATATGCCACGCGGAAAACCTCCTGCACTTGCGGTCTTCAGCACAGCGGTTCCTCAGCGGTCTTTGAAAAAGACCGCCAAGGTCGAAATGAGGGCCATAGTAATCATGATTGTTTTATGATAATATACCCCTTAAACAAATCTTGAAAACATATACATTAAAAAAAGAGCATTAAAATTAAGACGGTATGAAATAGCTGCATTTTGGTGTAAGATAGTAAAAGCAAAGATTAGGAGTTGGGTGGTGGTGATGCGCCCGTCAAGCCAGCGGCCTCACCATTACCGTATTACGATGTTTGGTGGAAACATCATATTACAATGTTTCCGAAGGAAGGGGTGACTGGTGGAAACAGTGTGGCTGCATTGGCCTTGTTCCCCTTAGGGAGCCGAGGCCAATGCCATCTCACCCAGCACCTTCAGAGTGCCCACTGACTGTCATAGCAGATGATGCACATTCTGAGGGTACTGGCAGGGGGGGCCCTGCACTATCCACAACAGGGTCGTGGCCAGTGCAGGGGCCCCCCTGTGTCCCTCAGCACTGCCTTTCTGCCAGCCTTTTCATGATGGGGACCCCACCATGAAAAGGCTGTAAAAAAGCAAAGTAGTGATCACCATGGTGATGCTGAACTCAGCACGCCGTGGCTAACCACAAATTTTACTTTTGCCATCCAGTCGAGATCCCTGATCCCAGCAGAGGTGCCGGTCTCCTGGAAATCCAACTGCCAGGATCGGAATCCAGTGGTCTGACCACCACAGCAAGTTTGGCAACCCATGGATTGGCTAACTCGTAATTAGGCCCTTAAATTTCAGCAACACCTAATTGGTGGACCATGCATATCTATGATAGCACAAAATACATAACACTGCACATTTAACATTCTAACTCACTTCTCACCACTCCCTCTAATCAAGGTATATAAAGAACATCAAAACAAGGGGTTATGTATCGAATCTCTCTTCTCAGAGCGGTAATCATAGAAGCCACATAGCATTGTTTTGACACAACAGTCTTTTGGTGTATCTGCTAAGTTTGAGTACTCAGAGTTAATATTTTGAGTACATGGATTTAGTAGAAGTAGATGTGTTTAAGTCTCTGGGGCTCATGCTTCACAGATAAATTCAGGCTCTCAATAGCATCATGCTCTCGGAATATAGGGCCTCGTTATGATTCTGGCAGTCTTATGACTGCCAGACTCTGCAGTGGTGGTTGACAGTCGCCTACTCTTGTCAATGAAATAGGAAGCTTATTAAAATTGCAAAGCTGAAATCAATATGATAAATGTTTCCACTCAACCACATTCTGGAACTCCTGTGATGTTTTTTCCATTGTAAAGTAGAAACAACCTCTTATTTGAGGTAGGGAAAGCAGAAGTTTCAGAAATTGAGTTAACTTTCTACCCAGGTCAAGTTTGTCATCAGCTCTTGAAAGCTTCACAGCATACATACATACATCCTTACTAGATGCCACACGAGCCCCACTTTCTCCTACAGTTTTCTTCTGTTTTACAGGTTCCCATAAAACAACAAAGCGTTCACAGTTTAATGTTTGTATGCAGTATTAGATCTATCAAATGAAAACTCCTCAAATGCTTTGTGATTTAAGCATTTGCTTTCACAAACTTAAAATACTTCACCCAATTTCCATTACATCAGGACTTAACATATGTAAAGTACAACCTATCACCAGTTTACTAACCCAGAAAGGAGGCCCCATTTAAGGTGTAATCTTTTTTATTGCATAACTATTCTCCTCATAAGCAAAATCTCCAGTCACATGGATAGATCATTACATCATCGCCTTCTTACCCAAGGTCTTCAAGAATTATCAACACACTACCACAATATTGTAGTACCATCTAGATTTCAGAACAAACTTAATTTGAAGGAGTGAAAGTTCTGAATAACTAGAAACACAAATGGTGGCAATAAATTCAGTAGTGAAACTATATGAATGGATGACCTCTTCTTTTAATATATTAATTTCAAATAAAATCTGAAAGCTAAGCAAGAAGAAAGAATAAGCAAAGACTTAACCAAGATGAAATGAAAAACCTTAATACTTCTATGTGGATCGTATAAGACCAGGAATTATCAAGACAGGCATAATAGAATGCAACTATCATACATAAAAGTACCAAAGTAATACATTACTAAAGCAGAATGCACAATTCCAAATGTTCAACCAAAGAACTTGATAAAATCTTATCAAACTTTCACACTCCAGAAAGCAACCAAGTATCTACTCAGCTATCTCCAACATTTGTGCAACAAGTCAGTTACATATTCCCTTGTTGCAACAACCACATTTGGGCCCTCATTACAACCCTGGAGGTCAGTGATAAAGTGGCGTTAATACCGCCAACAAGATGGCGGTAAAAAAAATGAAATTATGACCAAGGTGGAAACCACTCAGATAGACAGCCACTTTAACACACCGACTGCCACTGCGGTAGCAACAAGCCCACAGAATTACAACAGGCCTATCAGCCACCTTTTCCGGGGCGTTACCAACAACATGAAAAGCACAGCAGAAACAGAACACAGAAGTGAAAGGACTTACCTCTGGACACTCAGGGAAGAACCATGCCGCCATGGAGCCCGAACTGCAGGTGTATCCCATGCTGGTCTACCTCCTCCTACACCAGGAATAACAACGCCGGCGAAGACGACCACAGTGAGTACTGCCGCCTAGCACACAGGGGAGGAGGGAGGAAAAGGCGAGTGACACACACATGCAACACGCAACACACCCACCCCCAACACCATACACACAAACAAATGCAACAACATTACACATCCACCTGTACCCCTCAGAAATAATGCAAGGACAAAAATAATTGTATTGAAGTGAGTGTAATAAGATAAAATATTAGAAATATGTCCTAAAAAATCAAATATATACAAATGGAGGGACACTGCGCATTCCATAAAGTCCGTGGGCCAGAGGGCCACATCACATAGGTCAAGGCCCCACTTGACTCCTGCATCAACACTGAGGGAATACTGCAGGGAAAGTGCAAAGCCACAGTCTCTCTAGTGGGTGGTTTGCCCACTGCTTGGTCCTGGGGAGTGCAAAGCCACAGTGTCTCTAGTGGATGGCTTCTCCACTGCTTGGTCCTGGGGAGTGCAAAGCCACATTCTCTCAAGTAGGTGGTTTGCCTACTGCTTGGTCCTGGGGAGTGCAAGGCCACAGTCTCTCAAGTGGGTGATTTGCCCACTGCTTGGTCCTGGGGAGTGCAATGCCACAGTCTCTCAAGTGGGTGATTTCACCCACTGCTTGTTTCCTGGGAAGTGTAAGGCCACAGTGTCTCTAGTGGGTGGTTTGCCCACTGCTTGGTCCTGGGGAGTGCAAGGCCACTGTATCTCAAGTGGGTGGTTTGCCCACTGCTTGGTCCCGGGGAGTGCAAGGCCACAGTCTTTCAAGTGGGTGGTTTGCCCACTGTGTGGTCCTGGGGAGTGCAAGGCCACAGCCTCTCAAGTGGGTGGCTTCTTCCACTGGTTCTGGAGGGGGCTTTGTGCCCAATGTTCTTCATCCTGGCAAGGAAGCAGTGAGTGGATGCATTCTTCTACTGGTTCTGGAGGGGGCCTTGTGCCCAGTGAGCTTCATCCTGGCAAGGAAGGGGTGAGTGGATGCCTTCTTCCACTGGTTCTGGAGGGGGCCTTGTGCCCAGTGTGCTTCATCCTGGCAAGGAGGGGGTGAGTGGATGCCTTCTTCCACTGGTTCTGGAGGGGGCCTTGTGCCCAGTGTGCTTCATCCTGGCAAGGAGGGGGTGGGTGGATGCCTTCTTCCACTGGTTCTGGAGGGGTCTTTGTGCCCAGTGTGCTTCATTCTGGCAAGGAGGGGGTGAGTGGATGCCTTCACCCACTGGTTTCAGAGGGGGCCTTGTGCCCAGTGTGCTTTATCCTGGCAAGGAGGGGGTGAGTGGATGCCTTCTTCCACTGGTTCTGGAGTGTCCTTTGTGCCCTGTGATGCAGATCTTGGGGAGTGCAAGGTCACAGTCACTCACCTGGGTGTCAGACCGACACAATTTGCAGTGGTCAGAATGCATCACAGTCAATGGAGGCAGGACTACACACTGCCAGCCAGTGACGACGGCTGCTCAGTGGTGGCAGTGGCGGAGCTGGTGTCGGTGCTGCCAGTGGTGGTGGGAGGCTCCAGCCCTTCCCCTGCAGCCTTGGACGGATACCCACTGGGGATGCTGCTGCTGGCAGTGGTGCTGGTGACGGTTCTGGTGTCGGGGCTGCCAGTGTTGGGGTGCGGCTCCAGCCCTTCCCCTGCAGCTTTGGATGGATGCCCAATGGGGCTGCTACTGCTGGTGGCAGTGCTGGTGGCGGTGCTAGCGGCGGTGTCCGGATGGTGGTGCAGGTGGCGGTGCGGGTGTTGGTGGTGGTGCTGGTGTCGGGGCTGCCAGTGGTTGGGGAGGCTCCAGCCCTTACCCTGGAGCCTCGGATGGCTGAAGCGCCATGGTTGGTGTTGGGGGCTCAGAATCATTCCTTGCACCAGGCCTCCTTTCCTTTCTGCCTGCAGGGGCAGGCACTTTGCCTTTCCCCATGTAAGCTGGTGGTGCCTCCCTGCCCTTGCCATCTGGTGGTGCCTCCTTGCCCTTGCTCTTGCCATCTGGTGGTGCCTCCTTGCCCTTCCCCTTGTAAGCTGGTGGTGCCTCCTTGACATTACCCTTGCCAACTGGTGGTGCATCCTTGCCCTTCCACTTGGCAGCTGGTGTAGGCACACTGCCAGTGCTGATGGGTGTTTCCTTGGGGCCCCTCACACCTGCAGTAGCTGCCGAAACTACTGTGACCGTAGACTGGGTGGCTGAGGTCCTCGACTGGGCTCTGACCACCCTGGCCCGACGTGAAGGATGGGGGAGGGGTAGGGAAGAGGTCAACGGCAGAGAAGAAAATCTTTTTAAGGACACTGAGGCAGGAAGTGGGTGAAGGTTTGGGTGTGGAGGAAGAGGGAGTGGTTGTTGGAGGTGTCTGTCTGCTGTGTTTGGGTGCAGGCGCATGAGCTGGATGCTGTTGTGAGGTGGATGGCTGTTGGGTGTCTGAGTGCGTGCGTTTGTTTGGAAGGAGGGGCCACAGACGCAGTGGGAGATGACACAGGGGATGTGTGCCTGGAGGTGGGGGTGGTGACTGCTAGTGAGGGGTGTGTAGTGATAGGCGTGATGGTGATGGAGGCAGTGGATGTGGATGTAGTGCATTCAGGTGTGAGTGGAGACTGTAGGAGGCCAGCCTGGCTTGAAGTGGGTACCAATGGTACTTACACCTTATGCCAGGTCCAGTTATCCCTTATTAGTAGAGTGTAGTAGTGTTCTAGCAGCTTAGGCTGATAGAGGTAGCTATAGCAGAGCAGCCAAGGCTGAACTAGGGTACTGTGGTGCTACACATCTGTACTTATTTCATTTCCAGTGAAGAAATCCCCAAAGAAACGTCATATTCTAACCTTACTGTGGTCAATCCCATTAGGGAAAAGCGTCTTCTCGTGCCGAAACCGCAAAAAAAAAAAAGCGGTTTTGGCACCACAGTACCCTACTGGATAAACAGATTTTGAAAAGTTCATATCAAATGCGAAGGGACGAGCCTTGAGAAAGTCCCTTTCAGGGACGAAACACGTGTCTGCTGAACTTGGTTCGGATTCTGCAGCGAATTATTTTGCATTGGACATTAAGAAACTGCATTGCTTCAAGTCAACATATGGGACAACATACACCCTTGTCACGGACTATTTGGACTTGGGTGTTCTTTGATTCTTAAATCTCTGGAGTTCAATGTTATGGACTTTACAGACGAGTTGTGTCAAATTGGTGTTATTTATCTCTTCAATTTTCTGTTGTTATTTTGATTATTAGTCTTATTTGTATAGGTGTGTTTCTGTTTGTATTAAATGTGAATTTCAAATAGTGTAGCATATAATTTAGAATTTATTATGTATTCAAATTGTACCATGGTTGTCTATTGAAATTTAAATAGAATCAAAGGACTCAGGGTGTTAATCATTACTGTAAGTAAATCAACGATAGTGTGCTCCATTCTTCCTTTTGATTATAACTTGATGGTGCAAGTTTCTTGCCCCGTAATACATGTTGGACAACGGACATGTTTAGGATGTACTGAGCACCTGTGTTTACACTCTATATCAAAGGAAAGTGCGGCCTTTCTGTGGGGTTTTCTGTTGTCAATGGTTTTGGTCTAATGACTTAGGCCTCCAGCGCCCTGGGGTTTGCATTTCCCAAATTGCGAATTCCAGTTAGGAATTCGCATTTTGGGAAATGCAAAAAATTTGCAAATATGGGCCTACGGACCCATATGTGTGAATGGAGTCGGAATCGCTATTTGCGATTCGGTAATAGCATTTGCAATTTTTAATAAATCGCTATTACCGAAACGCAAATATGATACATACCATTTTGCATTTCTGAAATAGCGATTTCTTAACAATCGCTATTAGAGAATTGCAAAATGGTTAATTGATATATCTGGCCCATAGTTACCAAAAGAAAAGGTTATTTATTTTAGGGACAATGTGCAAAAAATATCTCAGAGGATAGACCCCCTTAGGAGGTAAGTAACATACGCAAAATATACACAACTAACCAAATCAAGTAAATAAAACAGTCAGAAAGTAGTGCAAACTCTGTATAACACAATAGGATGCAATAGGCCTAGGGGCAACACAAACCATATACTAAGAAAGCGGAATGCAAACCACGAATGGACCCCTAGGCAAGTGTGGTGTGTAGAGGGTCACTGGGAGTATGAGCAAACACTTAGGGTGTAAAGGATACCCCACCCCAACACCCTGGAAAGTAGGAGTAAAGTACTACTGTTTCCCCAAAAACACACTAAAGTCGTGATAAAGGATTTTGCAAGGACCGCTACAGACTGCAAAGCACTGAAGACAGATTCCTGGACCTGAAGACCTTCAAAAGAAGGAAACCAAGTCCAAGAGTTGCTAAAGTGTCCGGGTGGGCAGGAGCCCACTAAACCCCGGATGAAGGTGCAAAATGGCTGCCTCTGGTTGGAAAAAGCTGCAGGTTTTGCAACAACGAAATGAGGGAGGAAGTTCTTCTTGGTGCAGAAGATGTTCCACGGCGTACTGGAGGATGCAGAGTTGTTTCCTTGGCAAAATACGCAAACAAGCCTTGCTAGCTGCAAGAGTTGCAGATGAAGAAATAGGGTGCTGCCCGGGCCCAGGAAGGATCAGGATGTCGCCACTTGGGAGTGGAGACAGAGGGCTCCCTTAGCAATGTAGAGAGCCCATGGACAAGAAGGATGCACCCGCTAAAGTCCTTAAACACAGGTTCAAGAAGTCTGAACATGGTGGTTGTCTCAACACTGCAAAGAGAGGTCCCACGACACTGGAGATCAACTCAGGGAGATGAGCATCTCAGGACAGAGTGCTGGGGACCAAGGCTTAGCTGTGGATTGAGGATTTCTTGGAAATGTGCACAGAAGCCCTTTTAGCTGCAGATCACCCGATGCATAGGATTACTGTCTGGGGAGGGAAGGCAAAGACTTACCTCCTCCAAATTCAGACAGTTGGACCACTGGGCAGTCTGGGTCACTTGGGTCCACCACCTGTGTTCCAGGGGCCACGCACGTCAGGATGAGAGGGGACCCAGAGTACTGGTGAAGCTGAAGTGTGGTGCCTGCTGGACCAGGGGGAAGATTCTGGTGACCAACAGTAGATTTCTTCATGGCTTCCAGTGCAGGGTGAAGGCAGGCAGCCCCCACAGCATGCACCACCAGGAAATAGTTGAGAAAGCCAGCAGGATGAGGCGCTATAATGTTGCTGGTAGTCTTCTGGCTAGATTTGTTGAAGTTTTGCAGGCGTCGTGGAGCAGTCAGCAGTCGATCCTTGGCAGAAGTTGAAGAGAGAAGTGCAGAGGAACCCTGATGAATTCTTGCAAGACGTAATCTGAGAAAAATCCCACTGGAGAGACCATAAATACCCCTCAGAGAAGGATTGGCCACCTAGTCAGGTATCCACCTATCAGGAGGAATCTCTCACATCACCTGCTGGCACTGGCCACTCAGAGGCCTGCAAAGTGCCCCCACACCTCTGGAAACAAGATGGCAGAGGTCTGAGACACACTGGAGGAGCTCTGGACACCACCCCTGGGGTGGTGATGGACAGGGGAGTGGTCACTCCCCTTTCCTTTGTCCAGTTTTGCACAAGAACAGGGACTGGGTATTCCCTAAACCGGTGTAGACTGGCTTATGCAAGGAGGGCACCATCTGTGCCCTTCAAAGCATATCCAGAGGCTAGGAGAGGCCACCCCTCTCAAGCCTTTATCACCTATTTCCAAAGAGAGAGTGTGTAACATCCTGCTCCCAGAAGAAATGCTTTATTCTGCCTTTCTGGGACTGGGCTGCCCATACTCCAGGAGGGCAGAACCCTGTCTGTGGAGTGGCAGCAACTGTAACTGCAGAGAAAACCCCGGAGAGAGCGGGTTTGGCATGTCTGGGGCACCAACGCGGTACCCCCAGGATGCATGGAACTGGCACCCCAATACCAGACTTGGAATGGGGGGACAATTCCATGATCTTGCCCATGTAACATGGCCATATTTAGAGTTACCCTTGTGAAGCTACATATAGTTATTGACACACACGTGTAGTGATGTCCCCGCACTCACAAAGTCCGGGGAAATTACCCTGAACTATGTGGGGGCACCTTTGCTACTACAAGGGTGCCCTCACACTTTTGCACTTAACCTTCAGCAAGTGAAGGTAGACATATAGGTGACTTATAAGTTACTTAAGTGCAGTGAAAATGGCTGTGAAATAATGTATGCGTTATTTCACTCAGGCTGCACTGGCAGTCCTGTGTGAAGGTTGGTCTGAGCTCCCTATGGGTGGCAAGAGAAATGCTGCAGCCCATGTGGATCTCCTGGAACCCCCAATACCCTAGGTACCTAGGTACCATCTACTAGGGAATTATAAGGTTGTTCCAGTACGCCAATTTAAATTGGTAAATGTAGTCACTACCCTATAGTGACAAATGTAAAGGCAGAGAGAGCATGAGCACTGAGGTTCTAATTAGCAGAGCCTCAGTGACACAGTTAGGCACTACACAGGCGTACGCATTTAGGCCACAAACTATGAGCACTGGGGTCCTGGCTAGCAGGATCCCAGTGAGACAGGCAAAAACATATTGACATACATGTAAAATTGGGGGTAACATGCCAAGAAAGATGGTACTTTCCTACAGAGACCCTACTGGGAGGGAGGTGGATGAGGAGGAGGGGGGCACAGTGTAGGCAGTGGATGTTGTTGTGTCTGCATCTGGATGGTGTTTGTGTTAGTGCCTTCGGGATGATGTGTGGTGCTTGTGTTTGCCTGAGCCACTCCTGTGTGTTGTCTTGGGTGCATGCTGGTCTGAATGTGTGCTTGGGATTGGTTGGGGTTGAGGGGAATGGGACTGGGCAGAGGAAGTTGGAGGGGGGAGGGTAGAGACAGGAACAATGGCTGCCATCAGGGAGGAGGTCAGAGCCTGGATTGATCTCCTTTGGGCTGCTATGCCAGAGTGAATGCCCTCCAGGAATGCATTTGTTTGTTGCAAATGCCCTGCCAGCCTTTAGATGGCATTCACTATGGTTGACTGCCCAACAGAGATGGATCTCAGGAGGTCAATGGCCTCCTCACTGAGGGCAGCTGGGCTAACTGGGGCAGGGCCTGAGGTGCCTGGGGCGAAGGAGATACTCACCCTCTTGGGTGAGCGGGCACTGGAAACTCACTGAGGGGCTGCTGGGAGGGTGATGCTGGTATGGGGGTGGCAGTTGTAACCGTGTATGGGGTGGGCACAGAGCTATCCACCACCACTTGGGAGCTTCCATCGGAAGAGGTATCACTTTCCGAACTGTCCCCTCCTGTCTCTGCCGTAGTGCTCCCCTCGCCCTCTGTCCCACTGGTGCCATCACCGTCTGTGAATTCGGCCCCATGGACCTTGTGAGATGCAGCTCACTCCGTCGCCGATGCCTCTGCTCCTCCACCAGAAAATGCTAATGCACATAAGGAAAGGATGACAAAGCAAAAAGGGGAGAGAGAGACATAAGATACACTTCGTCAATGGCAGCAGAAACACCACTGTTGACGTACACAACACACACACACAGGGAACCTCCCTACGCACTTGGCAATGCACTACCAGTCACAATGCTAGTCACCATGCCATGGACAGTAATACCTAATGGCAGTTGCAGCATACCTGAGACCCACAGAGCCCTGCCCAGTAGTGGATGCTCACTAGCTTGGTTGGGTGTGGAGTTCATCAGCCCCTGCCCAACATGAAACCTACCCTGCAATGTCCGGCATGGCCAACGGTCATCAACAGGCCCACATCCCCCAACGGAAGGCCACTCCACCATGCACAAGTGTTATAATGTGAAACTGTACTCACCCCATTGTGGCTGCTGTGATGCCCTCAAGCGCCCATCCAGCTACGGATAGGCCACCGTCGGGATGCAGAACTTCAGGGGGGTCAGGGTTCGACAGGCACCCCTTCCTCATTGGGAGGCCATCCCCAGCTGGGCCTCCGCCGTCTTCCATGCCCTGCGTCTCAGGTCCTCCCACTGTTTGCGACCACCAGGGTCTGCACATCTTTGGCGATGGCACGCCATATACCCTTTTTCTAATGGGCGCTGACCTGCAGAGAAATACACATAGAAAAAAGGTATCAGTCATACCATCTGGCCTGTTACACTAATGGCCCACCATATCCCTACCATCCCCTTACACACAAACATTGGCCACCATACATGCAGCAAGCTGCCCAGGATCCCTCAAACACCCCTCCCCTTACACGAGGCCCTCACATACAGCACTCCATGCATTCATACCCCCTGCATTGTGCTCACAGTGTACTCACCTGTTGGTCTGGAGGCCCATACAGCATTCTGTACTGGGGTAGGACCCCATCCACCAGTCTCTCCAACTCCGCAGCGGTGAAAGCAGGGGCCCTTTCCCCAGTGACACGAGCCATGGTAGGTTCAAGACACAGGTCACAGCAGCACATGCAGTGTACGTCCTCTCCTGTTGACGGTCAGGTAACAAGTGAGTGAACAGATAGAAAATGACTGTGATGTCCGTGGGCATTGCGTACTGTCACCACCAGTGTACATCACCATTGGCTACTGTAACCCATAGGGCCCAATGACAACCACTGAGGAGTTGCACGGAAGGTACTCGACCGCCTCCCGCAACAGCGCACAACGTGAATGGCATTGCCTCATTTCCACATGTACATCCACACAGGAAAGGTGGACATCATTTCGGGGGGGGGGGGGCAGGCCATGGCACCTAACTTTGTCACAGCACACATAGGCACCATTTGGGCCTATACAAAAACATACTGTTTCTGTCACAAGATGCAATGCACAGTACATTTTGGAAATGTTGAATACTAACCAGATGCTCATCGTTTTGCCCCCTAGATTACAACCACTGAGGATGAATAAGCGATGGAGGCATCACCCCCGTGTACAGGCCCCTGGAAGACTTGGCAACAATGGATGACACGCACATTATCCTCACCTACAGACTTGACAGGGCCACAATCCTAGAGCTGTGTGCCCAATTAGAGCCAGACATGATCTCTGCTATCCGTCACCCCACTGGGATCCCCCCTCTTGTGCAAGTTTTATTAGTGCGCCATTTCTTGGCAACTGGTTCTTTCCAAGTGACAGTGGGCTTGGCAGCAGGAATGTTACATCCTATGTTCTCAATTGTGCAAACAAGAGTGTTGTCTGCCCTGAATAAACACATGCACAGCTACATTGTTTTCCCCCAGGTGGAGGATTTGGCCGCAGTGAAAACTGACTTCTATGCAATGGGACATATCCCCTACATCGTTGGGGCAATTGATGGTACAAATAATGCATTTTTACCCCCCCCAGAGCAATGAACAGGTGATCAGAAATCGAAAGAGCTTTCACTCCATGAATGCACAGATACTGTGCCTGGCAGACCAGTACATCTTCCATGTCAATGCAAAGTATCCTGGCTCTGTGCATGATGCCTTTATCCTGAGGAATAGCAGCATCCCATATGTGATGGTTCAACTCCAGAGGCACTGGGTGTTGCTAATAGGTGAGCCCTTGGTACCCACCCAGAATATGTTGGTGTATGGGTATGGGGTTGGCCCTAAGGGTTAGTGTCTGGCTAACAGGTATCCCTCGATATTTGCAGGTGACACTGGTTACCCCAAGCTCTCATGCCTACTGACCCCAGTGAGGAATCCCAGGACAAGGGCAGAGGAATGTTACAATGAGGCACACGGCGAACAAGAAGAATTATAGAGCAAACCTTCGGCCTCCTGAAGGCCAGGCTTTGGTGCCTCCATCTAACAGGTGGTTCCCTGTGCCACTCACCCAAGAAGGTCTGCCAGGTCATCGTGGCATGTTGCATGTTGCACAACCTTGCCTTACGTCGCTAGGTGCCTTTTCTGCAGGAGGATGAGGCTGGAGATAGGCATGTGGCCGCGGTGGAGTCTGTGGACAGTGATAAAGAGGAGGCAGAGGATGAGAATGTGTACAACAGAACATCAATCATACAATAGTACTTCCAGTGACACACAGGTAAGACACTGTAACTTCACCTTCCATTGCAGTTTTGTATTGTTAATTGTCACTGGCAGGCTGATATTCCCAATGATATGGCCACTTACTGCACCCTTTGATATGTCTATTTACAGATATATGAGACCCACTCTGGCTCCTGGTGTATTGACTGCAGCAAACTACAGGTCATACCTATGTATACATTAATGTACAATTGAATTGTAATGTCTACAGATTGTTAAACAAATACATTGTTCAATAACTTGACAAACTCAATACTTGTATTTTTACAAGAATGTTTATTTATGTGCTAAAGGCTGTAGGGGGTGGAGCAGAATCCAGGTAAGAGGTCCAGTCTATTTCTATCACAGGTGCTTTGTCCAAGGGGGCATAGGAAGGGGAGTAACGGCAGTACAAGGTGGACAGGGTGACAGAGTGGGACATAAGGGTGACAATCAGGAGAGTCTTATTTCTTGGCGGGGTCTTTGGCAATGTTCTTTGGCTTCTGCCTGGATCACAGGGACCGTTTGCAGAGTGGTTCTCCTTCTGCAGGGGGTGGGGTGCTGGTGGCATGTTGTTCCTGTGACAGGGCCTCCTGTCCACTAGCGTCAGCAGAAGTGGAGGGCTGTTCATTGGTGTGGCTAGTGTCAGCGGCCTGTTGGTGTGCCACTGCCTCCCTCATGGTGTTGGCCATGTCTGCCAGCACCCCTGCAATGGTGACCAGGGCGGTGTGGATGTCCCTCAGGTCCTTCCTGATCCCCAGGTAGTGCCCTTCCTGCAGCCGCTGGGTCTCCTGCAACTTGTCCAGTATGTGGCCCATCGTCTCCTGGGAATGGTGTTATGCTCCCAGGATGTTGGTGAGTGCCTCGTGGAGAGTGAGTTCCCTGGGCCTGTCCTTGCCCTGTCGCACAGCAGCCCTCCCAGCTTCCCCATTGTCCTGTTCCTCTGTCCCCTGAACCGTGTGCCCACTGCCACTGACCCAAGGTCCCTGATCGTCCTGTGTTTGTGGGGTTGCCTGCAGTCCCTGTAGTGGAGGTCACACTGCTGATTGACGTGTCCTGGGGACAGAGGTATGAGCCCTCTGGGTGGGTGCTGTGCAGGTGGTTCCTGAGGGAGGAGACTCTGTGGTGGTATGGGACTGTGCCTGGGAACCAATTGTACGGAGGTCCCTGATGGGCCAGGTTGGTCATCCTGATCTAGAGGTGCAGAGATTTTGTTGTCACTGTGGGCCTCTTCTGTTGGGGGACTAGATGTTGCTGGCACCTCTTCTCCAGTGACATTGAGTGGGGGACCTGTGGGGGTGTAAATGAAGTGTTATTGTTTCTGCATGTGACATCTTGTGCATGGGTGTGTTGCCCTGCATGGTTGTGATTGCCCTGGCAGCTTAGGCTTGTGTGAGTGGTGATTTGGTTAGATACGTGATTGTCTCAAGTGCGCATGCTTTGTTGATGGGTGTCCATGCAGGTCTGTGAGTGGTGTCCATGGATTGGTGTTGCATGCAGGGCTTGGTAGTGGGAGGGGTGGGTTGTGTTGGTGGGGTGTATGTGAGGTGGTGGAGTGATGGGGGTGAGGGTAGGGGTGGGGGTATGTGGTGGCATGTAGGTGGGGGGGTGAAAGTAGTAAAGATTTGACTTACCAGAGTCTAGTCCTCCTAATACTCCTTCCAGGCCCTAAGGATGCAGTATTGCCAAGACTTGCTCCTCCCGTATTGTTTGTTGTAGGGGAGGAGGTAGGGGTCCACCACCAGCCCTCTGTACAGCTATCTGGTGTCTTGCTACCGCGGAACGCACCTTCCCCCGTAGGTCGTTCCACCTCTTCCTGATGTCATCCCTTGTTCTGGGGTGCTGTCCCACTGCATTGACCCTGTCCATGATTCTCCACCATAGCTCCATCTTCCTAGCAATGGATGTCTACTGCACCTGTGCTCCAAATAGCTGTGGCTCTACCCGGATGATTTGCTCCGCCATGACCCTCAGCTCCTCCTCTGAGAACCTGGGGTGTTGTTGTGGTGCCATGGGTGTAGTGTGAGTGGGGTGTGAGGGTTTGTGGGGTGATGTTTTAGGGTGTGTGATGTGAGGTGCGTGGATGGTGTATGGGTGATGGTGTTCTGTGGCTCTGGTTGTGTTGGTGCTCTTGCTGTCTCTCTCTCTGTGTTGCCAATGGTTAATAGTCATAAAGGGTTGTGGGTAGTGTGGGTGTGTGTTTTATAGTGGTGTGGGTGTGTGGGTGTTGCCGTGGTTTAACATGGTAGAATGTCTGTCACGCTGATTCGTGGGTCATAATGCTGTGGGCGTAGTTTGGTTGGTGTAACAGTGTGGTTTTTTTTAACCGCAATTTTACCATTGACCTTTGGGCTAGTGGACTTATGTGTGTCTGTATGGTGACGGATTGCTATGTGTGTGTAATAATATGGGTAGCGGTAAACCACCGCAGCGGCGGTATGTTGGCAGCAGTTGGCATGGTGGTAAGCAGGACTTACTGTCAATGTCATAATGAGAGCCTTGGTCATTTCTAGCAATAAAACAGCTGCCCTCAACTTTAAACCAAATACCACAAAAACAGAAAAAGCATTGCTGATTATCTCATCCTTCAAGCAATTACAATGTCACAATTGCAGGAACTGGTAAGAGACAGTAGTCCAGTTGACAACCTCTCTGAACCCTACCCTCTATTAATTGTCAAAAAGATTCTTCTGTTAACATAAACTGTCATCCATGTCAGAAACATGATCAACAACACCTTACCTATAGGATTCTTTCTCGCAGAATAAAATAATGCATATATTCACCATTACTTATGAAGAACAATCTATACACATAAGACCCTACCAATCACAAACCTAAAAAAAGACCTTCCCTTGGCAAATTAATAAAAAGAGTAGTACATCTCCGGATATCATTGTGAAGACAAGAAAACCACTGATTCTCAGACTACCAAGGAGTATTCCAGCTAGGAAGAGGCACTGAATCAGCCCCAAATAATATATGGGACAGCCTAAAACACTGTTGCCAGAAACAGTTTAGTTTCATTATTTCTCCTGGATCTCTCATAGGCTTTTGACACAGTACACCATGATTCCCTAACTGCTAGACTAAAACGTTGGTGTAGGTGGCAACATTCTTGATTGCATTTCATTGTACTCTTCCAGCAGACTCTGATTAATTCATAAATCCCCCTTCTCATCAGTCCGTTACACATCAAAATGAGAGTTACACATATATTTTTTAACTCATCCTAACATATACTTGATGCCAATACCACATGTAATCAATAGCTTTAGATCTACCTGATATAATGATGCAGACAACACCCAGATAATTTTGAAACTAGAGAACATGGGAGAATCAAAAATCATCAACTGTGTCAAAGCCATAGATCAGTGGATGATATGGAATCACCTCTATTTACATGCTTCAAAAATTCTATTCTGGCCTTTGGTGATTAGAAAGGTCTTGCTCCTCTCTCTCCTTCTGGTCTGATGAACAATCACCAACAAAGAGGTATGAAATCTCCAGATTTTTGTGGGTTGTGTAATCTCACTGAGTACTCACATCGGCAAGCTAGCTATATTAACTTTCTACATGATGAAAATATACTTTGACACATTTTCTCACATCTTGGATTTCCTCATAATGTCTAATAAACTACTTCACTATTTATTTTAATGTTGGTTTATGCTAACAAATTCTGACCCCCATTATGACATAGGTGGTAAATGCCACCTACCTCCACGGTGAAGGCCGCCACAAGCCGTCGCCGTAGCTACCTACCATCCTTCATATTATGACCGTAGCTGGAATTCTGCCATAAGGCTGGCGGAATTGAGGCTACGGTCATGGCGGCGGATGGTGGTAAGGTGGCGCTGCTTCCAGCAGCAGCGCTACGCCAGTAGACCACTGACAACCATATCATGATCCATGATACGGCCTGGCGGTGTTCTGCTGGCGGACGCTGCTGCTAGCAGCAGAGTAGCACCCCGTCTCCTGCCGGAGGACCTCCTCGTGTGCTCAGACAGGGGAGAGAGATGGGGGGCATGGGGGGTGTTGTGTGTGTGTGGGTGTTTCTGTGTGAGCGCATGCGGGTGTGTGACATGTTGAATACATGTGTGCATGAATGGGTGTGAGTGTGCGTGTATGTTGTGATGTGTGAATGCGTGTGTGCTTGTATTTATGTCAGTGTGTGTGGATGTGTGTTTGCATGGATGTTTGCATGCGTGGGTGAATGTAGGTATGCGTGTGTGTATGTGTGTGTATGTCTATGTGTGTATGACGGGGGAGGTTGGAAGGGGGGAGGGTGATGGAGGACTCAGGGGAGTTGGGGGGAGACCCCTATCAGAACCACGGAAAGAATTCCCTGTCACTGATAGTGCCTACCGCCATGGTTTTCGTGGCAGTAAAAAAGCCACAGAAACCATGGCGGTGGGTGTGGTCATATAACTGTGGGCGGCCTAGTGATGGCTGCAGGGCTGGAGACTGTAGTCTCCAGCACGGAGGTTGTTACCGCCTTAGCAGTTGGTGTGCTACATTGGTGGTTTAGCAATATGTACCGCCAGCATGTTTGTAGTGCTACCCCCACTATAACACGGACCGCCAAGGTCCTAATGAGGGCCAATATACTGGGAAGCTATTCTCAACCATGAGTAGGCTGCAGAGATTTCAGAATTTAGCCACAAAACTCACATTCCACATAAAGACATGACAAACCCCCCTGCTGCTGCAAGATCTACTTACAAATGGCTATACTTCACGCATAAGGTAATAAATAGGAATGAAACTAAATATCTACAATCTAAAAACACTAGGAAATTCCAACCTAGGCACTTACGTTCCAGGCTTTCACCATGCTTAATAATTACAATTTACAGGAAGAAAGCTGGTGATTGGTCATCTTTCTCAGTTTAATACACCAACTATGAAATTCCCTACCTGCAAAGATTATAGATATTGAGAACTACTAGTCAGAAGTCTGGTAAAGAGCTTATTATTACCAATATGAGTCATCAAGAATTCCCTATAAGTCATCATGAATTTCCTAAAATTTTCCACTCATAAGTATTATTTATCAATCCTAATCTGTCACTCTCAATTTGATGACTGGACAAACATGAGCATAATGAAACATTTTCACACTTAAATGGCAAGCTTGTCAACTAGTAATTATTTAGACTTCTCACACAAAAATCCCAGCCTGACTATAATGATTATTCATACATGCACTGATCTGTATAATTTTGTCTCTATCTGAATGGCTGTCCATCGGTGTTCCAGAAGCTCAGGATCACATTTAAAATGTGTTAATGCAACACAACTCAGAAGGACACCTTGCTGCTCTGTGTGAAAGGGAGCAGGCAGAAATGTGCCATAACTATGAGGAGATTCCTACTCTCTCCTTGTGCTAGTGCACATTTGGCTGCCTAGCGCCAATACAGACACCCTTGCGCCATGGTGCAAGGGAGCCTGCTATGAAGGCAGGATTGCTTTTGTGCAGAAAGAGACACCTTCCTACACAAAAACAACCTTTTGTGGCTTTGTCCTTTTTCTGCATGTGTTGCAGCATGCATTACATGTAAAAAGGGGAACAAAATGAAGAGAAAAAATATTTTTCTCTTTGGTATGTCTCCCTGGGAAAGCATAAAATTCTGACACACTCCGAGGTCTACTACTCATGGTAAAATTGGGAATGCTTCAAAATCCATGGGTGGATTTGTGAGAACACCCATCCTCCACTGATGGAACGTCTCCGTGGGGCAGAGTAATTCAAGGCAGCAACTTGCACAGCCCTATGTTACTCCAGATTTACCAAGCACTACAGGGACACACAAGGTGGCCTTGTGTTGGTTTGTAAATCTCATCTAGATTTTTAGTCACAATTGTGTTACCGTGTATGGCACAAGCATAATACAAAGCTTTGACAAATATGCCCTTTAATTTTCTAGGTTTAAACCATGATAAAAAAAATACCATGATGTATAATTTCTACCATTCAGAAAGAAAACTGTCAATGGTGGTATCTTTTCTTCACTGGGGGTCATCATAGCAAAATAGGAGTTATTGAAAATTCTATGGAATCCAGAGGAAAAGCAAAGAGATGATTATATTTAACCTGTTTCACCTTGGGCTCCCCTTTTAAACTACCCTGAATGGTGAGGAACACAACCAAAATTGTGTGTCCACATGCAGAAATGTTGCCAAATTCCTGAAAATATCTATATGAGAAAGTGTTTCAGCCATTTCAGTAAATGAACTACTCAGCATGATTCTTGTTTTCGCCAATACTTTGAAATAACAAATGTATAAACTCATGTGCAAAGACAGAGGTGTCTATTAAGTCTCACAACACATTGAGGCTATGCTTGAAATGGAGCTTAATTAGTTTTCTCTGTTGTCTCTCTGCTATCTCTTGTTGTCACAACCTTTTAATCATCCTATGCTGTTCCACATGACCTTTGCATATTGCTATATATGTACTGTGTAAATTCCCCCCCTTGTACTTAGAACATAACCTCGTTATTGAATCCAGTGATTACAGTTACTGATATACTGTAATGTAATTCATCCAGTCTATCTGCTCACCCCACAATACATAATTGCATGAACTCACACATCACCAACTAGTGATAACATCTAACTCCCTTTCTGCTACATTAACTAGTCACCTTCACAAACCTTAGCTGAATGCAAGTTTTGGAAAACCACTGAACTATCAACTAATATTAGGTTCTAGAATAGTGAGCTACTTGATGTAAAGGCACTTCAGCACGTCATCAGGGATAGAAAGTTCTTCATAAATGCAATCACAATACAATGCATTACTACACTTATGTATTTGATCTTTGCCAAGATACCAATTTCTAACCATTTACTATTTTATAATTAGTAAAAACATTGTACTGTGGATAAGTGAACATTAACCTGTTCTGTGCCTTGGACGAGATGATCTCGTCCAAGGCTACAGTTCCCCTGTGCCTTGGACGAGATCATCTCGTCCATGGCACAGGGGAACTTGGGGGCGCGCTAGCGCGCCCCCCGTGCACCCCCCTTCCCCCCCCAGGCGGGGATGGAAGGGGAAGACCTTCCCCTTCCACCCCCGCCCCCCCCCACGGCAATCCGATGACGTCAGCGCGCGCTCAGCGCGCTGACGTCATCGAGTGTTGCCGGCACGCTGGAAGCCATTTGCTTCCAGCGCGTCTTCGGAGCAGGAGCTCTAAGGTGAGTCCTCTCCGTTTTTGGGGGGCGGGGGGTTTGAGAAAACAGACATGGGGGGAAAGGAAAGGGTTTTTCCTTTCCCCCTGTGTCTGTTTTCTCAAGATTCCTGCTCCACGATCGCGGGCAGGGCCCGCGATCGTGGAGCAGGAATCTCCACTAGCCACCAGGGATTTTCTGTTTGACTAAATTTGGGGGCGACCCCTTGGGCAAGGGTCGCCCCCCCCGGGGGCAATTTTTATTTGGATTTCGCCCCCCCCCTGGGGGCAGATCGGCCGTTTTTTCGGCGGATCTGCTCCCAGGGGGGGGGCGAAAACCACTAGACACCAGGGATGTATTGTTTTATGTTTGTTTTTGGGGGCGACCCCTTGGGCAAGGGTCGCCCCCCCCGGGGGCAATTTTTATTTGTATTTCGCCCCCCCCTGGGGGCAGATCGGCCGTTTTTTCGGCGGATCTGCCCCCAGGGGGGGGCGAAAACCACTAGACACCAGGGATATCGTTTTTTGTGTGTGTTTTTGGGGGCGACCCCTTGGGCAAGGGTCGCCCCCCCCCCGGGGGCAATTTTTATTTGTATTTCGCCCCCCCCTGGGGGCAGATTCGCCGATTTTTCGGCGGATCTGCCCCCAGGGGGGGGCGAAAACCACTAGACACCAGGGATATATTTTTTTATGTTTGTTTTTGGGGGCGACCCCTTGGGCAAGGGTCGCCCCCCCCCCCCCGGGGCAATTTTTATTTGTATTTCGCCCCCCCCTGGGGGCAGATCGGCCGTTTTTTCGGCGGATCTGCCCCCAGGGGGGGGCGAAAACCACTAGACACCAGGGATATCGTTTTTTGTGTGTGTTTTTGGGGGCGACCCCTTGGGGAAGGGTCGCCCCCTGAAAGGGGGCACAGAGGTGTTGCCCATTTCTGCCCCCCTTGGGGTCCGATTGGCCAATTCTTTTACGCCCATCTACCCCGAGGGGGGCAGGATCCACTTAGGTACCAGGGACAACTTCTAAGTTCTTGGTGGTGGGGTGTTTGTCAACTGGCAAAGTATTTGTATTTGTGATTATAACAATTTATTTCTTCTTTTTCTTCTAGTTCAACGCTTTTGCTTCCTTTGCTGTGGATCTTTGAGGTTTTGGCAGTAGTTGTCCAGTGGTTTGCATAGTTGCATGTTTTAGGTAAGTGAACGCAATTTACTCCAAAGGAGTATTGTTGACATGTTTGTAGGTGGTGTACTAAATGCAGTATTGTGTGTTTGACATTGTCCTTAGATTTGAGCACAGTGGTGTTTGTGTTGTCATATGTCTAAATTGCTTTTTTCTTTTTTCTTTTTAGTGGGATATCATTGGTGATTGCAGAGTAGTTGCTTGGTGAGTAGCTATTTCAGGCAACTGTGTGGTATAGTTTTTTGTAGTACATAACTCTTTGTGATAAAGCTACACTTTGTTCATTACTTATTTTAGTGCTAGTTGTTGTTGGCAATCCATTTGTTGTTAGGATCATGGCTAGCCGCAAAGTGACCGCTCAGCAGGTTGTTCGCATGCTCTTTGAGTCGTCTTCAGACCATGATTACGACACTGACTCTGCATCTGAGGCAGAGGAGGAAGCAGGAGATTCTGGAAGTGAGTTTTCTGTCCAAGAGCATTCTTCTGATGAGGAAGCTACTCTCAGTGCAGATGAAGGGCCTGTGTTAGAGGAGGACATTGATGTGCCAAGAGTGCAGCAGCCTGGGGCTGCAGGGTTTCCCATTGGAAGACCTGACACCTGGATTGCCCCAAACATGGAGCAGCCACAGTTACCTGCATTTACTGGTCTCCCAGGGTGTAGAGTTAATACGGAAAACTTTCTGCCTGTCCAATTCTTTCACTTGTTTATGGACGATGTATTTTTGGAAGAGATTGTGGAGCAGACAAATGTGTATGCAGAGCAATATTTGCGGGACAACGCTGCCAGACTTAAGCCTCAGTCTAGAGCTACTCATTGGGTTCCCACATATCTGGAAGAGATGAAAAGGTTTTTAGGTTTGACTTTTTTGATGGGGTTGATCAGGAAGCCGTCACTGGCTTCTTATTGGTCTACTAGTCCCTTGATGGCAACTGCTATATTTCCTGCAACTATGACACGTAATCGGTATTTGCTTCTTCTTCGTATGCTGCATTTTGTAGACAATGCTTTAGCCTTGCCACGAGATCACCCTGATTGTGACCGCCTTTTTAAGATTAGGCCTGTCCTTGATCATTTTGTGGATCGGTTTTCAGAGGTCTATGTTCCAGGCAAAGAGATAAGTGTGGACGAGTCTTTGGTCCTTTTCAAGGGGCGTTTAGTTTTTAAGCAGTACATCCCTAGTAAGAGGGCACGGTATGGGATTAAATTGTATCTGCTGTCAGAAAGCAGTACAGGATATGTTTATAATTTCCGGGTCTACACTGGTAGGGATTCCAGTATTGACCCTCCTGGTTGTCCGGCCACTTTTGGAGTTAGCGGAAAAATTGTGTGGGAACTTGCTAGACGGCTGTTTAACAAAGGTCACCATTTGTACGTAGATAATTTCTACACTGGAGTGCAGTTGTTCAAGGAGTTGTTTAGGGTGGACACTGTTGCTTGTGGCACAATCCGTTCTAACCGCAAAGGCTATCCAAGGGAGCTTGTCTGTAAAAAACTTGAGAGGGGACAGTGCAGTGCCTTGCGGAATAATGAGCTGTTAGCTATGAAATTTTCAGACAGGAGGGATGTGTACATGCTATCGACCATCCACGATGAGAGTACTTCCCCTGTGGCTGTTTGGGGTCAGGTTGCGGAAGTGCGCAAACCTGCGTGCATTTTGGACTACAATAGGCACATGGGTGGTGTTGATAGAGTAGATCAGAGGTTGGAACCTTACACTGCTCTTCGTAAGTCGTATGTGTGGTATAAAAAGTTGGCCCTACATTTATTTCATTTGGCAACTTTTAATGCCTTTATTGTATACAAGGATTGTTCACCTGAGTCAAGGATGACTTTTGTTAAATTTCAGGAGTCGGTGATAGAAAGCCTTATTGTGGTGGAACCGGCAAGAGTTCCTAGAGTAGAAGTGGTGGAGGATGTGGCTAGATTGAAAGATCGGCACTTTCCAGATCACATTCCTCCCACTCCCAAAAAAGACATGCCCACAAAGAAATGTAGAGTATGTGCCCGGAGATCAATCCGGAGGGAGAGCCGGATGTACTGCCCCGAATGCCCTTCAAAGCCTGGGCTGTGTGTGCCCAGCTGTTTTAGAAGTTACCACACAAGGAAAAACTTTTGGGAAATACCGTGAGCGTAAGCTGTCTGTTTTATATTTTCATATGTTTCACGGTTGGCATCTGTCGTGTATTTAGTTTGAGGTTTTGTGTTTGTAGTTTAGTGCCTATTTTATAATTAGTAGTTTATTTGTTGTTTATAAATTAAAAAAAGTGATTGCGGTGTGCGTGGGGTGGCGCTTGGCTGGCGGTGTGCGTGGGGTGGCGCTTGGCTGGCGGTGTGCGTGGGGTGGCGCTTGGCTGGCGGTGCCAGCCAAACGGCAGTCCACTCTCCCATCAGCTGGTGTGATTCTTGTATCAGGCATGTGGGCGTATGTAAGTGATGGGCCCTTGAGTGGCGCGGTCTGTCGATGTGAGTGTTGTAATGTGCTGGGCCCGTGGCTGGCGGTGTGAATGGTCTTGTGCGTGTCATGTATGAAAGGTGTGTGAATGGACTGTAAAGCGGTTGGTGCCTTGTCGCGGCTTTACAGCTCACGAGCTGTGAGTCATTGGTTCACTTTTTTGCCTTTCAGTTATTAGCAGTGCATTTCATTTTTGTGAAATCTCTTGTTAATAAAATTTGATCCACTGAACCATCACTCACCCTCGTGCCAAATCCAACCAGTATGTGTTGTAAAAAATGACAAAACCTGCTCCGCTGTAATCAGGCGTCGCAGCACACCTGTGACACGCTAGGTGCCTCGGGTGGGACCCCGATGATGAAGCATGCCACCAACTTGGTTGGTGGGTGAGGGGTCTTCTTCACATAACCTAAGTGTGTTTCTTTTCACTATTTTAGTGTTTGGCACATCACGGACGTATGTGCACACATCAAAATGATATATTGCAAAAATACCTCTCCCTTCTATCTCTTCAGGTTTTGGGCCTTATTCTGTTGCAGGCACCTGGCCCACCCACACAAGTGAGGTATCATTTTTATCGGGAGACTTGGGGGAATGGTGGGTGGAAGGAAATTTGTGGCTCCTCTCAGATTCCAGAACTTTCTGCCACAGAAATGAGAGGAAAAAGTGTTTTTTTGGCCAAATTTTGAGGTTTGCAAAGGATTCTGGGTAACAAAACCTGGTCCGAGCCCCGCAAGTCACCCCTCCTTGGATTCCCCTAGGTCTCTAGTTTTCAGAAATGCACAGGTTTGGTAGGTTTCCCTAGGTGCCGGCTGAGCTACAGGCCAAAATCCACAGGTAGGCACTGTTTTCTTTAAAAAATTTTGGTTGTGTCCACGTTGCGCTTTGGGGCGTTTCCTGTCGCGGGCGCTAGGCCTACCCACGCAAGTGAGGTATCATTTTTATCGGGAGACGTGGGGGAACGCTGGGTGGAAGGAAATTTGTGGCTCCTCTCAGATTCCAGAACTTTCTGCCACAGAAATGTGAGGAACATGTGTTTTTTTAGCCAATTTTTTAGGTTTGCAAAGGATTCTGGGTAACAGAACCAGGTCCGAGCCCCGCCAGTCACCCCTCCTTGGATTCCCCTAGGTCTCTAGTTTTCAGAAATGTACAGGTTTGGTAGGTTTCCCTAGGTGGCTGCTGAGCTAGAGGCCAAAATCTACAGGTAGTCACTTTGCTAAAAACAGCTCTGTTTTCAGTGATATGTCCACGTTGTGTTTTGGGGCATATCTTGTCGCGGGCGCTAGGCCTACCCACGCAAGTGAGGTATCATTTTTATCGGGAGACGTGGGGGAACGCTGGGTGTAAGGAAATTTGTGGCTCCTCTCAGATTCCAGAACTTTCTGCAACAGAAATGTGAGGAACATGTGTTTTTTTAGCCAATTTTTTAGGTTTGCAAAGGATTCTGGGTAACAGAACCAGGTCCGAGCCCCGCCAGTCACCCCACCTTGGATTCCCCATGGTCTCTAGTTTTCAGAAATGTACAGGTTTGGTAGGTTTCCCTAGGTGGCGGCTGAGCTAGAGGCCAAAATCTACAGGTAGTCACTTTGCTAAAAACAGCTCTGTTTTCTGTGATATGTCCACGTTGTGTTTTGGGGCATATCCTGTCGCGGGCGCTAGGCCTACCCATGCAAGTGAGGTATCATTTTTATCGGGAGACGTGGGGGAACGCTGGGTGGAAGGAAATTTGTGGCTCCTCTCAGATTCCAGAACTTTCTGCCACAGAAATGTGAGGAACATGTGTTTTTTTAGCCAATTTTTGAGGTTTGCAAAGGATTCTGGGTAACAGAACCAGGTCCGAGCCCCGCCAGTCACCCCTCCTTGGATTCCCCTAGGTCTCTAGTTTTCAGAAATGTACAGGTTTGGTAGGTTTCCCTAGGTGGCGGCTGAGCTAGAGGCCAAAATCTACAGGTAGTCACTTTGCTAAAAACAGCTCTGTTTTCTGTGATATGTCCACGTTGTGTTTTGGGGCATATCCTGTCGCGGGCGCTAGGCCTACCCACGCAAGTGAGGTATCATTTTTATCGGGAGACGTGGGGGAACGCTGGGTGGAAGGAAATTTGTGGCTCCTCTCAGATTCCAGAACTTTCTGCCACAGAAATGTGAGGAACATGTGTTTTTTTAGCCAATTTTTTAGGTTTGCAAAGGATTCTGGGTAACAGAACCAGGTCCGAGCCCCGCCAGTCACCCCTCCTTGGATTCCCCTAGGTCTCTAGTTTTCAGAAATGTACAGGTTTGGTAGGTTTCCCTAGGTGGCGGCTGAGCTAGAGGCCAAAATCTACAGGTAGTCACTTTGCTAAAAACAGCTCTGTTTTCTGTGATATGTCCACGTTGTGTTTTGGGGCATATCTTGTCGCGGGCGCTAGGCCTACCCACGCAAGTGAGGTATCATTTTTATCGGGAGACGTGGGGGAACGCTGGGTGGAAGGAAATTTGTGGCTCCTCTCAGATTCCAGAACTTTCTGCAACAGAAATGTGAGGAACATGTGTTTTTTTAGCCAATTTTTTAGGTTTGCAAAGGATTCTGGGTAACAGAACCAGGTCCGAGCCCCGCCAGTCACCCCACCTTGGATTCCCCTAGGTCTCTAGTTTTCAGAAATGTACAGGTTTGGTAGGTTTCCCTAGGTGGCGGCTGAGCTAGAGGCCAAAATCTACAGGTAGTCACTTTGCTAAAAACAGCTCTGTTTTCTGTGATATGTCCACGTTGTGTTTTGGGGCATATCCTGTCGCGGGCGCTAGGCCTACCCACGCAAGTGAGGTATCATTTTTATCGGGAGACGTGGGGGAACGCTGGGTGGAAGGAAATTTGTGGCTCCTCTCAGATTCCAGAACTTTCTGCCACAGAAATGTGAGGAACATGTGTTTTTTTAGCCAATTTTTTAGGTTTGCAAAGGATTCTGGGTAACAGAACCAGGTCCGAGCCCCGCCAGTCACCCCACCTTGGATTCCCCTAGGTCTCTAGTTTTCAGAAATGTACAGGTTTGGTAGGTTTCCCTAGGTGGCGGCTGAGCTAGAGGCCAAAATCTACAGGTAGTCACTTTGCTAAAAACAGCTCTGTTTTCTGTGATATGTCCACGTTGTGTTTTGGGGCATATCCTGTCGCGGGCGCTAGGCCTACCCACGCAAGTGAGGTATCATTTTTATCGGGAGACGTGGGGGAACGCTGGGTGGAAGGAAATTTGTGGCTCCTCTCAGATTCCAGAACTTTCTGCCACAGAAATGTGAGGAACATGTGTTTTTTTAGCCAATTTTTTAGGTTTGCAAAGGATTCTGGGTAACAGAACCAGGTCCGAGCCCCGCCAGTCACCCCTCCTTGGATTCCCCTAGGTCTCTAGTTTTCAGAAATGTACAGGTTTGGTAGGTTTCCCTAGGTGGCGGCTGAGCTAGAGGCCAAAATCTACAGGTAGTCACTTTGCTAAAAACAGCTCTGTTTTCTGTGATATGTCCACGTTGTGTTTTGGGGCACATCCTGTCGCGGGCGCTAGGCCTACCCACACAAGTGAGGTATCGTTTTTATCGGGAGACGTGGGGGAACGCTGGGTGGAAGGAAATTTGTGGCTCCTCTCAGATTCCAGAACTTTCTGCCACAGAAATGTGTGGAACATGTGTTTTTTTAGCTAAATTTTGAGGTTTGCAAAGGATTCTGGGTAACAGAACCTGGTCCGAGCTACACAAGTCACCCCTCCTTGGATTCCCCTAGGTCTCTAGTTTTCAGAAATGCACAGGTTTGGTAGGTTTCCCTAGGTGGCGGCTGAGCTAGAGGCCAAAATCTACAGGTAGTCACTTTGCTAAAAACAGCTCTGTTTTCTGTGATGTGTCCACGTTGTGTTTTGGGGCATATCCTGTCGCGGGCGCTAGGCCTACCCACACAAGTGAGGTACCATTTTTATCGGGAGACTTGGGGGAACACAGATTAGCAAAACAAGTACTATTGCCCCTTGTCTTTCTCTACATTTTTTCCTTCCAAATATAGGAGTGTGTGTAAAAAAGACATCTATTTGAGAAATTCCCTGTAATTCACGTGCTACTATGGTCACCCCGGAATTCAGAGATGTGCAAATAACCACTGCTCCTCAACACCTTATCTTGTGCCCTTTTTGGAAATGCAAAGGTTTTCTTGATAGCAATTTTTTACTCCTTATATTTCAGCAAATGAATTGCTGTATACCCGGTATAGAATGAAAACGCACTGCAGGGTGCAGCTCATTTATTGGCTCTGGGTTCCTCGGGTTCTTGATGAACCTACAAACCCTATATATCCCCGCAACCAGAGGAGTCCAGCAGACGTAACGGTATATTGCTTTCGATAATCTGACATTGCAGGGAAAAGTTACAGAGTAAAACGTAGAGAAAAATTTATGTTTTTTTCACCTCAATTTCAATATTTTTCTTTTTCAGCTGTTATTTTCTGTAGGAAACCCTTGTAGGATCTACACAAATGACCCCTTGCTGAATTCAAAATTTTGTCTACTTTTCAGAAATGTTTAGGTTTCTGGGATCCAGCATTGGTTTCATGACCATTCCTGTCACTGACTGGAAGGAGGCTGAAAGCACAAAAAATTGCACAAATGGGGTATGCCCCAGTAAAATGCCACAATTGTGTTGAAAAATTGGGTTTTCTGATTCAAGTCTGCCTGTTCCTGAAAGCTGGGAAGCTGCTGAGTTTAGCACCACAAACCCTTTGTTGATGCCATTTTCAGGGGAAAAACCACAAGCCTCCTTCTGCAGCCACTTTTTCCAATTTTTTTGAAAAAAACGAAAATTTCACTGTATTTTGGCCAATTTCTTGGCCTCCTTCAGGGGAACCCACAAAGTCTGGGTACCTTTAGAATCCCTAGGATGTTGGAAAAAAAGGACGCAAATTTGGCTTGGTTAGCTTATGTGGACAAAAAGTTATGAGGGCCTAAGCGCGAACTGCCCCGAATAGGCAAAAAAAGGCCTGGCACAGGAGGGGGAAAAGGCCTGGCAGCGAAGGGGTTAAGGCCCTCATTATGAACACAGCAGTAAACATGGCACCGCCGACGGTGGCGGTAACAACCCGCCAACAGACGTGCAGTCCGTACCACCAAATAACGAACCAACGGAAACACAGGCATCCTGAAAACCACTCACAGAGGAGTGCTGACCACGACGGCAGAGCCCGTACACAGGCCGACGGAAAGGCCCTACCTGCCCATCAAATAATGAAGCACTATACCACTGTCAGTTCCGGGGCGGGAACCACCGCCACGCAAAGCCAAGCAGAAACAAACCAAATATAAGGAAACACTCACAGGAGGCTCACACAACACGACAAAGCACACATGGATAGAGAGCTGCAGATCATGCCAGCCCTGCTCCTTGCCATATACCTACATGACCAAGACCACTGATGAAGACAACGACAGTAAGAACCGCAACCTACGAAACAAGGCAAGAAAGGGCACAGTTACATACCCACCCATTCCACTGACCGTGCAACACTCCCATAACCCTTCACAGCAGCACAAGCCATACACCCCACAGCAAGAGGTGCTTACCCAACACAAGGCAAATCCAACCTGCCCAAAGTACATATACATCCACAAACAATGAAACGAGAGATCACGGCTCCAGAGTGTACCTCTAACAACACAGTCCACACATTAACCTTTATTATGCTCACTGAGCAACCAAAGTGCATATAAGGTCAATGGCCAGTCCTTTTGAAAATAAGTCTGATGGGCCACAATGGCCCCAACTTGACTCCCACAAGTGCTACGGTACTACACCTCATAGGGCCACCAATGGGGCATCCAGGCACCTCAGGGAACAGGGGCAGGGAGTGGTGGGGTGGTGATTTACAACGGGGGGCTTAGATTTTCATTTTGCAGGTGGAGGGGGTTTAGCTTTGCCCTTGGAAGGTGGGGAAGTGGGCTTGGACCGGGGATGGCAGATGGACCTGGTTCAGCACAGTGCTTCTTCCTCTCTGGGGAAGGGGCACGGGAATGTGAAGGGCAGACAGAGGTAGGCTGTGATGTGGGAGGAGTGGTCAGGGCAAGGAGGTGAGCAGGTTTAGGGATGAAATGGGTGGGCCAGTGGGTTGGAATAGGTCAACACGGGAGAGGAAAAGTTTCTTAGGTGCAATTGCGGTGGACCTGGAGGAAGGAGTGGGAGTGGCGGTAGAAGTGGCGGTAGAGGGAGTGGTCGTAAGAGGTGTAGGTGTGCGTGTTGTGGGTGTAGGTGACAGGACAGTATGCTGAGGTATGGTGGATGTGTGATGGGTGTGTATTTTGGTGCGTTTTAGTGTCTTGGGAGAAGGGGGGGTAGACACAGTGGAACAAGACAGGCTGCCAGTGTAAATGTATGTTGTCTGGGTGTCTGCAAGTCTCGTGAGTGTGCTGCATGTGTCAACTAAAGTCGCTGTGGTGAGTGCAGGTGTGGTGTCTGGGGTGCAATAATTGGATGTGTGCTGTTGCAGTGACTGCAGGAATAGGGTCAGCAACATTGAATGAGGGTGCAGTGCCTGGGGTTGTGCATGTACGGGGACAGACAGGGAGGCAGAAGAGGTGGACACACTGGGGGAAGTGGATGTTGTTATGTGTGCATGTATATGTTGGTTGTGTGTATGCTTGTGGTGGGAGGTGTGATGCTTGTGTTTCGAAGTGTGCTTCTTGTGTGTTAAGGTGTGTGCATGCATGTCAGAATGTGTGCTTTGGAAGGGTGAATGGAGTGGGGTACTGGAAGGGGTAGAGGTGGTTGAAGGGGGGACAGAATGGCCAGGGACGCTGGCTGCCATCAAAGAGGAGGTCAGAGCCTGAAAAGATCTCTGTAGGCCAGACACAGCACAGTGAATGCTATCCATATAGGCATTGGTCTGCTGTATCTCTGAAGCTAGCCCCTGGATGGCATTGACGATGGTTGTCTGCCCTACAGAGATGGTTCTCAGGAGGTCAATAGCCTCCTCCGTGAGGGCAGCAAGGCTGACTGTGCAGGGAAAGAGGTGCCTGGGGTGAAGGAGACGCCCACCCTTCTGGGTGAGATGGTATGGGGGTGGTGGAAGATGACACAGTAGGGGTGGGCCCACTAGGGTCCACCATCGCCAGGGAGCTCCCATCGGAGGAGGTATCAGAGTCGCTACCTCCAGTGGTAGTTGCCTCCCCCGTGGTACTCCCCTCGCCCTCCACCCCACTGGTCCCCTTGGCGTCAGATGACTCTGCCTCCGAGGATCCATGGGCCACTGCATCCCCGCTCACCAGAGCCTCAGCCTCCTCGCTAGATGATGCTGATGTACACAAACAACACAAGAGAACAGGGATGGGGGGACAAAACAGGAGAGAAATTGTAAATAGCTGAATGGAGGTACAATAGTGGTTCACTCATACACCCACCCAGAAAACCCTCCAACAGGCAGCACCTACCACCATGCACATGGCTATGCCCCTGACTAGTGGCCAGAACCCTGCTCTACAGCCATTTCCCAACTAACTTAAGGACCTGACGTATTGTAGACTTGACCAAACACCCCTACTCCCCACGGGGGCCATTATGTAGATGGACATCAATCATAGTCCCTGCAACTAGACAGCTTAAATATGATATATACATACACACTTCCATCAAGGGTCCAAAATATGGTATGTGTACTCACCCCCTTGTGACTGCTGTGCAGCCTTCAAGCGCCCATCCCGGTCCGTGTATGCCACCGCCAGGATGCATTGCATAAGTGGGGGTCAGTGCCCAACAGGCACCCCTTCCCCGTTGGGAGGAGTTCCCCAGCTGGGCCTCGCAGATCTTTCGCGCCCAGCACCGCAGGTCCTCCCACCTCTTCCTGCAGTGGGTGCTCTGCCAGTTGCAGACCCCCAGGGTCCGCACCTCATTAGCGATGGCATGCCAAAGTCACCTCTTCTGGTGGGCGCTTACCTGTTAGTGACACAGATAAAAGTAACACAGAAGTCAGACACTGGCCAATCATATACAGCTGGCTATACGTCCACTATGGGAGGGACAGTTCAAACTGACTATCAGCACAAACACACGCAGGACGTCAGGAACCCTGGACCATCCAGTGTCACAAGTGCACCCATGTATGCAGCCAACCACTACACACATCCATGGGCCCCAATCCTCCTACTCACCTGTACCTCTGGCTGTCCGTAGAGCTTGGCGTATGGGAGCAGGACCCCGTCCAATTCGTCTTGGGTGAAAGCCGGGGCCCTTTCCCCTGCAACAAGTGCCATTTCCATGACCAGGGGCAGGACACAGCAGTAGGCTCAGTGGAGTACCTGCTTGCACAAGATCAGGGAGTCAAGTGAAGTTGGGGTGACGAGTTTGCATACACACTGCGGCGATGTGCACCGTCACTGCCAGCTGAGATCATGATAAGCTAAGATTCCCCATTGACATCCATGTTAACCAATGAATTTGCGCACAGTGGTAAACACTGCCTTATGCTGTTATTTCAACCGCTAGCGGTATGAGGTCACTTCCACAACGACAGTTCTGGATTACAGGGGGCAGACATTTTGGCCATAACTACGCAGTTGTAAAACTCTCATCTGCACAATACAGGCCCTATTGTTCCCTAAACACCTATAGACATGTGACAATAAAACCAGCCCTGATCTATCATTGTGGTCATGTTGCTCTTATGTCACACACACACTATGCATTAGTGTCGTCAACAATCAAGCCAGCGGTGCTGAATGAAAAACAATGTGTGCAGATGTATGTATGTTCCTCATACATGTTTTCACACAGACCCTTGTGGCGAGGAAGGGCCCCATTGGAATACAGACCACTTGTTGATTTGTGGACCATGGTGGAGCGACCCATCATTATCAATTACGGACTCACTCGTGGAACTATTCTTGAACTTTGGGTATTACTGGATCCAGCACTGAGCCCGGGTAATCGGAATAAGCATGCCATCCCTACTGAAGTGCAGGTGCTCTCTGCACTCCATTTTCTGGCCACTGGCTCATTTTAAGTGACAGTGGTCATTAGTGCAGGTTTTTCACAGCCAATGTTTAGCATTATACTGTCAATATTCCTGAATGCATTTGTACGACACATAAAGTCCAATGTGAGATTTCCCCAAAGTGCTGACCTCCCTGCCATTGTCGCGTAGGCTCTCTTTATTCTAATGAGACTACCGGATTTTGGGCAGCAAGATCGTTCACAGTGTGGGAGACTGAGTCTGATCCACTGTGGTGAACACCTGTTGCCCTAAATCAGAGTTTTGCTCCGGCTACCTAGCAGTGCCTCATCTCTACCAGAAGATAGGGATGATTGGGCAGCCGAGCGCATGACATATTAGGCTTCTCAGGGAACTCGTGGTCACTCAGGTCGCATCCGGTTCTCTCATTCACAATTCAGTCTCATGTATAAATGACAATAAGAAGCAGTATAAGTTTTAATGACTGGTTTAATAAAATGTCAATATTAAAATGCTCACGAGGAGAGTGAAGCATAAGAATAACGCTATCATATTCTCATTAGGATTGATGGACTATTTCCTATGTAAGTCATAATCTGAGCACAGTATGTTGAGCTCTAATTCTGCCTTTCAGGTTCCCCCGGGAGGACATCAACCCTCATACCTGAGCAAAGGCCTGTAGTCTGCGTTAGCATCTCTAGCGAAGCATTCAGCAATCAGCATACAGTCGTGGTTCCCTGGCTGGAATCTCCCTATTAACGTGTAATGGGACTAGGCAATGTTTTTGTAATAACACAGCTGATGTTCTAAGAAAATGTCCCTACGTAAGGCTGTGCATTTTCTACAAATGTTGAAGACTAAACTGCTACCACGTTCACCAGCAATGTACCAAACTGAAGCCTTGACTGAAGCACAAAGTGATCAAGAATGTCTTGTTTGAGAACACAGTGCTGGGCTAAGCAAAACAATTAGATAGATGAAAATAAAACAAGACCATAAAACTGGTTATTGTAAAAATAACAATGCGAAGCCGAATAAAATATAACTAGGTCAAAGTGCATAGCGGCCTAGTGTGTTAAACTAGCGTGCATGGGGCTATAACTAAAATGGCTACACAGCACCATCAAGTCGAACTTCTATGCCTTTGCCAACATACCCCATGTGATAGGTGCCATCGATGGCACCCACATAGCTCTCATCCCCCCAAAAGTCAGAGAACAGGTGAACAGAAACAGGAAGAACTTTAATTCCATGAACATTTAATTGATGTGTACTGCATACCAGTATATCACACATGTGAATGCTGTGTTCCCTGGTTCAGTCCATGATTCCTTTGTGCTGAGGAACAGTAGTGTGCCACACAAGATGGAACAACTACAAGAGGACGGAGGGTGAATCATAGGTAGGTATTTCTGTCACTTATTGCCACATAGCAGACAGCCAGGCTGTCTGCCTATGAGGCTTGTCAATGAAAGTTCTGTTTTTCACCTTTTTCTAGGTGATCCTGGCCATCCCAACTTGTGTTGGCTCCTGTCACCAGTGAGGAATCCTGGAACAGATGCAGAGAGGAATTACGGTGAGGCCCATGGACATACTAGGAGGGTGATAGAGTGCACAATAGGTCTCCTGAAGGCTAGATTTCATTGTCTACATATCTCTGGCGGTTCCCTGGCCTATGGGCCTGATAAGGTGTGTAGAATAGTGGTGGCCTGCTGCTTGCTGCACAACGTGGCTGTGAGAAATTCTAGCACCCTCTTGGAGGAGGAGGGTGCTTAATATCCAGAGCAGCTTTCTCAGAGAGGGGATGAGAGTGATGGTGATGATGAGGAGGGGGCAGATGTAAATTCCAGGACCCAACTGATACAACCCTCCTTCCAGTAACTATGTGGTACTATTGGATGAGATTTTTGTCTGGACATCTTACTGTCAGTGTGCCTTGTCATCTAGGGGGGTGTTGGGTCAATACTCATTGCCACTGAGACCAGGTCTGCATAGGAAAGATTACAATATAGTCTAAAATTTCAACACATATGTAGGCACATCAACATGTAAGGCGTATGATGCTTTTCCTGCTGCTCAGATACCAATAAAGGAGTTATCAACCTGTCGCATCCATAGTTCACTTTGTTCAAACTTAATGACAGGGGACATTGTAACAGGTGAAAAGGTGTTTTTATTTTTTGCAGGGATTATATTGTGCAGATTACAGTGATGGGAGTGGGCTACTGGTGGTTATCCAATATGGCAACATGGTTGCAGCATTGTTGGCAGTAGTGGTAGGTCCATCCATGCTTACATGAGTTTGTAGTATTTTTAGCACTGTTTGGTGGTTCCTTCAGTGGGACATTTGGATGACAGTTTTTGACAGAGTCACTTCTTAGAGGGGGCCTTGTTCTTGGCAGGTGTTCCTGTGCCATATCTGGGCCTGAGGGTCCATTTGGGTGCCTGGTGTTGGCCGGTACAGGTTGAGGTGGATGTCCCCTGTATGTCCTGAGAGGGTGGTATATGTAAAGTTGCTACTGATGCTGTTGTTGTCCGGTCTGTATCCTGGGCTGTAGTATGGGCTTTCTGGTCTGTGTGGGCCTCAGGCTGTGTTGGGACAAGCTGTAGCAGTGCACCTGCTATGCTGGCCATTGTGGCATTGTGTAGTTTCCACTGCTCCATGGCCTCTTGGTGGTGTGCTTGCTGCATCCTCTGGCTCTACTCCAGGGTGGATACTATCTGTGCCAATCTGCCCTCAGAGATCACATCATGGGCTGCAGCATCCATCCTGTGGCCTGCCCCCTGGACCACTGAAGCCCTCCCACTGGGCCTAGCCCCCTGTGCCTGTGTCCCCTGCACAGGTCTGGTCGTACCACTCGTACTGATGCCATTGTCTTCTTGCCTGTTGGTAGGGGGTGACTGTGGCCTCTGTACTTGTGTTCCACCAGTCTGTGGCCTGGATACACAGGTGTGAGGATGGTTGCCCTGGGCTGATGTTGTTGGGTGGGTGTTAGGGGTGTCAGTGGTATCCTGGGTGGGGCTGCTGGATAGTGACAATCCAGGACTGTGTGAGGGGCCAGGGTGATCGTCAGTGTCCAGGGTTTCAACCCCAGTGTCCTGGGAGGTGCCTCTGTCTCCCTGTGGGGCACTGCCACTCCTTGTCCTGTCCGTCAGGGTGGCATGGGTGGTGGTGTCTGTTGGGAGAAATGGACAAGTCTGTTACATTAGCATGGTCGGATGGGGTGCACAGGCCTAGACGGTTTTGTGCAGGTTGCACACTTTGGGGACGTGGAGGATGCTTTGGTGAGGTTAGCATTTCTTTTTGCTTAGGATGTGGCGGTGCAGTGTGGGTGCTGTAGGCCATTGTGTTTCCTTGCAAGGGTGGGTGGTTGTGCACAGGGTTAGGTATATGGGCCTGTTAGTGGTTGTGTGGGCATCCAGGGGGACTGGATTAAGTGCTTGCGGCCTGAGTGGGGTTGTAGTCCTGGTGGTAGTTGGAGGGGTGGGGTGGTGCATGCATTCCAGGTGTGATGGATATGGGATAATTGTAGATGACTTACCCGAATCCATTCCTCCAGTGAATCCAGTGAGTCCCTCAGCGTGCAGGATGGCCAGTACCTTTTCCTCCCAGTCCGTGTAGTCGGGTGGTGTTGGTGGAGGTGCTCCCCCAGTCTTCTTGACTGCGATGTGGTGCCTCGATGCCATGGCCCTGACCTTCCCACGCAGGTCGTTCAATCTGTTGCGGATGTCGTCCCTGGTGTGTGGATGGTGTCCCACTGCATTGAACCTGTTGACTATTGTCTGCCATAGCTCCATCTCCTGATGATGGATGTGTTGTGGACCTGTGCCCCGAATAGTTGTGACTAAACCTTCAGGATCTCATCCACCATGGTCCTTACCTCCCTTTCTGTGAAGCGTGGGTGTTTGGGGGGTGCCATGGTGAGTGTTGTGAATGATGTCTTGTGTGGATCTAGGTGAGGGTGCTCTTGTGTGGTTGGGTGTGTAGTATAGCCATTTTTAATTTAGCTTTTTGCGCATTTGCTTAGTGTATTAGACCTCTGTGCACTTTGTCCTAGATGCATTTTATTTAGCCATGCACTGTTATTTTACAATAACCAGTTTCACGGTCTTGTTTTATTTCCTTCTATCACACTGTTTAGCTTACTTCAGCACTACGTTCTCAAACAATACATTCTTGCTCGCTCTGTGCTTCAGTCAAGGATACAGTCTGGTACATTGCTGATAGACGTGGTAGAAGTTTAGTCTTTGTGGTTCGTAGACAGTACACATCCTTACGTAGGGACGTTTTTTAGAACACTGGCGTGTTAGTTATAAAACACTTTCTAGTCCTGATACACGTAAGAGAAAGATTCCGACGAGGAACACACAACTAGATGCTGACTGCCCTGTTGCAGATGCTGATCCAGATCACAGGCCTTTGCTCATGTATGAGGGTTGATGTCCTCCCGGGGGAACCAGAAAGGCAGGCTTAGAGCTTCACATGCTGTGCTCAGAATATAACTTAGAGAGAACATAATTTAGTTGCAATATGATAGCCTTATTCTTATGTTTCACTCTCCTCGTTACAATTTCAATCCTACTGTGTTGTATGGTTCTGTTTAAAATGTAGTCGTTTTATTAAACCAATCTTTAAAACTCAAACTGCCTTTGTCATTTATATATGAGACCACACTTTGTACGAGAGAACTGGTTATGATCTGAGTGACCACGACTTCCCTAGGAAGCAGTAAGATGTCATGCGCTCGGCTGCCCAATTGTCTCTTCTCTTTGGGAGAGATGAGGCACTGCTAGTTAGCCGGAGCATAACCCGGATTTGGGGTGACAAGGGTCCTTCACCGTGGGTCAGACTTAGTCCCCCACACTGCGAACGATCCTGCCGCCCAAAAATCCAGTAGTCTCATTAAGATAATGAGAGCCTACGCGACAGGTATAAGTATCATTGATTTTAGTGTTTGTTGTCGGCTTCTGGTGTTCTCTGTATTAGTTGGCCTACTTTTGTTGCAAAGGATTGTGGGGTGTGTCTGTGAATGTTTTATAGTGTTGTGGATGTGTGTCAGGTGTGTGGGTTTCAAACTTATCCAATGTATGCATTTCTTGATGTTGGGTCCACTTGCCACCTGTGGCATCTGCATCGTCAATGGTTGTTCGGCTTCCACTGACCGCTGCAGTGATTTGTGCTTCATTATTTGAGTGGCGGGGTGTTTGTGTGTTCGGCGGTGGCAGGTGGGAGGTCCAGCATTTCTGCAGACAAGGTCCTGGCGGTGACTGGTGGAAGGGTGATTTTTGTCGGATTCAGATTTTGGCATCACTATGTGGCAGGTTTCTGTTTACCACCAATGCCGGTCTTCTGTTCGCAGTCGCCATGGCGGTTGACGGTGTTTACCGCCAGGTTCGTAATGAGAGCCTAAATTTGCATAGTTAGTATTGAAAGCTATAGTCTGACTAAGGCATTATTTGCCAAGCTATTTTATGTGGATGAAGCTTTCTTAGGCAATGGAGGTTTCACATGAACCTGTGTGAAAATAATGTACAGCAAGGATTGGACAATCCCAAGGGGAATATCTCTCTAACTCAATAGGATAACCTTCAAAATATAAAAATGTGGACATTGCCAATTTGGAACACCATTCCAATGAATGTATGATTCTCCCTCTGACATATGTCTGAGGTATTTAAGAGCAAACAATTCACTTATCATAGTAGTTCAAAGACTTAGGGAGTCATTACGACCCCGGCGGTCAGCGATATTGCCAACAGGCTGGTGGTACTTACCGCAACTTTATGACATTGGTAGGTTGGCTGAAGCCAATCTGGCAATATACCACTTTGACCGCCATGGCGGTAAAAGCCGCCGGGCTAGAGATATCCATTTCGAGCCCGGTGGCTGCCATTGTGCTGCCTGCAGGAATATGACCCCACCTACCGCCATGGAATTCCTTCCTGTCACTGATAAGGTTCTCCCCCCAACTCTCCAGATACCCCCTCACCCCTACCTCTCCAAACCCTCCACCCCCCTACGTCCATGCCCCTTTCACACACACACGAATACACACACCCATTCTCACATACATACAAGCATGCATACATCCAATCACACATACATCTGCACACACTTCCAAACATACACGCAAACATGCATTCAGATTTCACAACATACATGCGCTCACACGTTCGTACATGCACACACGCATTCAACACTCAAAACACACCCGCATTCACGCACACACCTACATTCACACACCCCCACAAATACACAATACCCTCCTCCCCTGTCAGAGACCCGACTTACCTGGATCCAGGGGGTCCTCCGGCAGGAGACGGGATGGGCGATGCTACCACCAGCAGCACCCGCTAGCAGAATACCACTAGGCCGTATTAATTTTCATAATATGGCTGGCAGAGGTCTACTGGTCGTAGCAGTGCCACCTTACCGTCAACCACCAGTATGGCCACAGGCTGATCTCCACCCTTCTTTTGGCGGAAATCCGGCTGTGGTCATATTATGGTGGACGGCTGGTAGGCTCAGCAATGGTCTTTTGGTGGCCGACGCCGCAGCGGTAGGTGTTCCTTACCGCCGATGTTATAATGAGGGCCTTGATCTCCATGACATGAGCCTTGTAGAATGACTGGCACACTTCATTTGATTGACAACCTTGTCTTAAGATAAATTGGCTCTATTCAGTGCTCGAGGACTAGTCTCCTGTAAGGTCATGATTTATATGCAATTGTAAATGCAAGGACTTTGACAATGAAATCATTAATTTCATTCTCCACACTTGGGTCTTAGCATTGTCTCTCAACGGAGGTGGTAAGTATCAGGTTAAAAATCATTTGAGCTAGGAATAATGGGTCGCACTAGCTCACTTTCCTGAGAAAGTTGAGGAACCAAAAAGTGCACTTACATTGTTTAGATGAAGTACTCAAAAGGGGGATTTGTTAAGGCCCTAGTGTGATGATTCTTAGTCATCCCAAGATGTAGTAAAGCCATGCGAGTATGGGTAAATTAATTTTAGAGAATTAACTCTTAGATTATATTATGGCTTGTGTTTCCAGCAGCCACTGCTGTTAGGAAGGGGTGGGAGACAGAGGGCAATGTGCAGAACAGCGGTCAGTGGGGGCAATAATAATAATAAAACATACCTGTGAGCCCGGTGTCCTGCTCCTCTTGACCTTGACACCTTGGTTCTTCTCATCTTCTTCCTCCTCACCCCATCCAATCCCGGATGGGCCCAAGTGGGCTGAAATGACGCTCAGGGAGGGATTGGGAGAATGTGCTTGGTCTCCACCCAACTGTGCACCACAGCCGGATGGAGAGTTCTAAGTGTGCATGTCAGTTTGGCCAGCCTCAGACGACCAGCCAAAATTACATGTGCTCATAGAACTACACATAACATTCCTCCTTCACCTGCTAAAATGGAAGATGCTGGCCCTACTCCACCCTAACTAGGCGGAAAAAGAAAGTGGTAATAAAATACTTTTATTATCACTTTTATTTTTGCTTTCAACAGCGGGACAGCGCTTCCCCGCCATAGTGGAGGGCCGCCCGAATCTTTCCCTGGTGTCAAATACATTTTCAGCAAATCTGATAACTTAACTCCAAATCACTCACCTAATCACAGCCATATTTGCCTCTTTAGATCCCTTTAGGGAAAGCAGTTAGAGATGCTCAATAAAGATTCATTTTAGGATGAATAGCTGTTCTTGGTGAAGTTGGAAATGCATATTGGAATATTACACTATTTTTTTAATGTTTTAATTGTATCTAAGGCACAGTGGGTTTATGTATAACCTATGTATACATATGCCTGCATGTTTTACTGTCCACCACTGTTATAAAGGAATACTGGCCAGTGTGAGATGACCAAACCCCTTTTCAACAAGGGAAATAAGTTAAGGCTTTTTAAATATAATTAATTGACAATCACTGTTAACCATCTTCTGCAATACACCATGGTTACTGGGCAACACACTGCACCTTAACAAAATATATAAAACTAATTTATAAAGCACAACACCTTCAATTCCTTAAGCTATTTTAATGTCATGCTTTCTCTGCTGCTGTTAATTGCTGTGCTACTGGCAGACATGTTTCCCTCCTAAGTTACTCCATATGTTTGTGTCTACCTCAAAACTGTACTGTAAGAACTTAGATCCATCCAACTTAGATCCAGTAAATGCTTTCTGCTGACAGTGTGTGAGAACAAGACAATTCATTGTCTCTTGTCAATGACAATTATCTTGTATTTGGAAAAAAACATATCCCCATCGTTATCAGTGGTACATGCGCAGTAGTGCTACATTAAATCAAGCGAGCACAATGCTGTATCCTTAACTGAAAGAATGTTTAGGCTTCCTGCAGTACAGTTGATAACATAACAAGGCAAGTGTTATTGTTCTCTAATTTATAGTTGCCATGTATTATCTCACCACTAATAATACTTAGGGGAAAACATATCCTCCAGCTCATTCTGACCCAGCATTTCCTTCTGACCACTACTCACCACTAAGGTGTCCCATCTAAACAACCTGCGGCATGATAAAATCATCTTCATCTCTCGAGCAATGTGGTCAAGGCTAACTCTAAATCCTAATCTAGTCTTCACATTAAACTTAGGACTCACCATTTCACAGTCAGGGCCTTATTGGGAGAGTGGCGGTCTATAGATCGCCACACTCGCACTGACGGTCTTGGCTGCTGCCAATGCGGTGACCCGGTCACCAAATTACAACCCTAGAGCTTAGACTGCCAGGGAACAGCCAGCTCCACCAGGATCTTGAATCCAGGCGGTCTGGAGGTGACAGAGGTCCTAATGCGCCAGGGCAGTGCTGCAAGCAGCGCTGCCCTGGGGATTACAACCTCGTTATCTGCCAGCAGATTCATGACAGTTACACTGCCATGAGAAGGCTGGCGGAAAACAGATGCAAGGTGCCACAGGGAGGCCCCTGCACTGCCCATATACTTGGCATCAGCAGTGCAGGTGCCCCCCTGCCCAGCATCCTCACAATGTTCACTGTCTACAGAAAGTGAACATTGCGAGGGTGCTGATGGACCCTGCTCACTACAGGGTGGCCGCCAGCTCAATTACGAGCCAGAGGCAATGCTGCAGCCTGGTTCCCACTAGGCCAGTGGGTGGAAATGTAGGTTTCTGCCCGCTGATATAGCAGGAAACCCATAATAGCTCCAGCAGGGAGGTCACCACTTAGGCAGCGGCCACCCTGTCGGGAGTTTGGTGGATGGATTTTTCCGTTAGCCAAACTCATAACGGTACCCTCAGTATAGAACTATGCTAGTGACAACTTTTTCACCCCTTACTTAACCTAGGGAGAGTTTGTTCAGAGACGTCCAACCCACTCCTTCTTTTGGTTCACAAGACTAAACTTAGTAATAGAGTGAAGAAAGAGAATGAGGGCTAAAATAATTCTTGACTAAAATATTCTGTGCTACATAGCACAGAGAACACATCAATCAAGCACATTTTTTGGTTGAATAATTAATCCCACTAGCTTGTTCACTGTGTTGCAACTGGGTTCTGCCCATTCACAATGCCCAGATTTGATTGCCTTTTATGGAACTTCCAGTTTTAGACATTTTACTGTGTGTGAGTCTCACTACATGTGTCTCACCCATCTAATAACATGGAAAGTGGACTGCACATATTTACTACTAGTGTCGGTCTTTTAAGATAAGGCTGCTGCAATGCAGCAAATGTAAGAGACACTTGGCTGATTACACATGAACACCTGCTACCTATGTGAGCCTCCACACTCCCCCCAACAGTGGTGAACCTGCCCTGTTCCCTGTGCTCGTGTCAGGGGGGAGCATGTGGCCACCACAAGCAAAAGCGGGCAGGTAGACAGTGCTGCTGACTCCCACAGCATCAGAAAAAGGCTGCTTGGTAGGGAGCTGGTGGGACAGCGAAGGGTTGGCTTTCTGGGTGCCCCCAATGTTGAAGGCATGTGCGGTGCCAGGTTGGGGCCAAGCACTCCAAAAAAATGAAAATAATACACAACTACCCCTGGAATAGTGTGAGAGCCACTAATACAATATTTGATGCTTTTTTAAAGCACTCCCAAGGCTAGAACTTTCTCTCTATAGGTTGCTGAGCAATGCCTTCTAGAGACTGAGGCTCTCATTATGACTTTGGTGGTTCTTGGGCAAGACCACCATGCAAAATGCCACCACCATACCGCCAGTGGTGGTGGAACAGCGACTGCCATATTACGAGTCACAAATAACAAACCGCCCAAATACAGCCCCAAAACCAACACCACCAGGCCGCACAATGGCGAAATGGTGACTGACCTACCGCCTGTCCCGCCATGCTGACCCCATTCCAACCGCCCTATTACGAGTTACTTAGTATGAATTCTCTACACCTGAAACACATACACACATCAAACACACCTAGACACAGCACCATATAACACCCCCCACTCACACCCACGATCCCTTGTGACTACCACAACCAGCCACAAAGACACGAGCCATGAAGCACACCCCACACCCGACAAACACACATTGTACACTTTGCACACACCGCCACCACAAGCCACCAGCACCCACATCCAAATACTCCTGCGCCACCAATCAGCCCGCACCGGACCCTGCCGCACAGCATCCCCCAACATGTCATGCCAGAAGCACCCACTCTTCACAGACAATGAGTTGTGGATGATGGTGGATGAAATTGTCAGAGTAGAGCCACAAATGATGGGAGTCCAGGTACAGCAAACCTCAGTGTCCTGGAAAACTGAGTTATGCAGAGGATCGTCAACAGGGCCAATTCAGTCGGCACCTATCCATGCACAAGGTAAGATCTCATATCAGGAAGAGGTGGAACGACCTCAGGGGGAAGGTCCGTTCCATGGCATCCAGGCACCAGATCGTTCCCAACAAGACTGGCGGTGGGCCCCCACCTCCTCCCCTTGACTTAACATACTGGGAGGAGAAGGTTTTGGAAATCGTGCATCTGGAGGGCCTCACTCATACCAACTGAGGTCTTGACACCACCCTCCCAGTCACCAACCACTCCTAGCCAGCATGCCTAGCTACCAACCAACACTCATGTACCCCCACCATCCAACACTACTGCAACCCCACAATCACCTGACGCCTCTCCCCTGCATGCCACACCACCCCTCTCACACCTTCTCCACACACTCCCCCAATGCACAAATATCAATCACATTGTGAAGAACCACATCTCTCACAATGCATCACACCTCACACAGCCAAAATTCACTGTACCACTTCACAGTGGAACACCTGCCTGGACAACCATGTCACAGCCCACACCTACTGGTTGCTACAACTACTTCCCAACACCTGGCAATGACAGCAATGCCAACCACCATCCACAACTGACCATGGCACACTGAAACCATGGTACTATACCCATACCCAAATCAATGTCTGAAGTGCTGCAGCTGTCATTGCAATCATTGTGAAGCAAATTTAGCCACTGCATGCACCACACCATGAAAATGTCTACTACACATCCACATACAAACTCTCCCTATTTCCATCCATAGGTAACCCTGCCACTGCCACCGAGCAGAGGATACCAGAGACAGAAAGCCCTCCTGGGGATGAAGGCCCCAGTGGAAGTCTGGATGGGACGAGTAGCCTGGCCCATCTGGGGCGGCTGGTCACTACATTATCAGCAGCCCCACCTGGGGCACACTGGACTCTAGCGCCCATTTGGCTACAAAACCTTAGGTAAGCCCCTTCTCCCCAAATGTGTGCCCCAGGGACCTCACAATCAGAAGTGTGCCACACAGTACAGGGGCCAGAGATGAGGGCACACACCCTGCACAATGAAGGTCCTGGTGCTACTGGGAATAGGCACACTGTGCACTGTGCCAGCCAGGGGCACAGGGGGCTAGGGGCAGTGGGAGGGGATCAGTGGACCAAGGGTCGAGGCAGCCATGACAACTGACTGCCCAGGAGGCCCTCACCTAAATCCTGGGTGCCTACCACCAAACCCAGGACACCGTGGGCCAGATCCTTGCCACTGTGAAGGAGACCCAGTGGCTGCAGAGTGAATACCATCAGGAGGCCATGCAGGAGTGGCAGACCCACAATTCCACTATGGCCTCCATGGCAGGGGTGCGAAGGAACTCACCATTATTCTGCATGAGGTTATCGCCCACCAGCAGGCCCCTTCTACTAGCCACAACCCATCTGAGTTCTCCACGTCATCTAGTGGAAAGGATGACTATAGCTATCACATATACCAAATCAATACACATGCACTCTAAGTACAGGAAGCCAAGGCTGAGATGGAAAGTCAAGTCCAAAAACATACGGCCAGATCAAACACACTTTCCCAAAACATACCACCCAAATGGTCCCTCCCTCACAGCAAACAGAGCTACACATTAAGCAGTGCAAACTGCCACAAACAGTGATGTAGGACCACCTCCCAATCCCGAATCCCAGGACAGGATGTGTAGGAAACTACCATCTTTCTTGGCGTGTTATCCCCAATTTTACATGTATATCAGTATATGTTTGTCTGTCTCACTGGGATCCTGCTAGCCAGGATCCCAGGGCTCATAGTTTGTGACCTGAATGTGTATGCCTGTGTAGGGCCTAACTGTGTCACTGAGGCTCTGCTAATCAGAACTTCAGTGCCTATGCTCTCTCTGCCTTTACATTTGTCACTATAAGGTAGTGACTACATTTACCAATTTCAGTTGGCATACTGAACATCCTTATAATTCCCATCGTATATGGTACCTAGGTACCCAGGGTATTGGGGTTCCAGGAGATCGAAATGGGCTGCAGCATTTCTTTTGCCACCCATAGGGAACTCAGACAAACATTTACACAAGACTGCCAGTACAGCCTGAGTGAAATAACGCTCACGTTATTTCACAGCCATTTTCACTGCACTTTTGTAACTTATAAGTCACCTATATGTCTAACCTTCACTTGCTGAAGGTTAGGTGCAAAGGTACTAACTGTGAGGGCACTCTTGCACTAGCAAAGTTGCCTCCACAAAGTACAGGGTCATTTCCCCGGACTTTGTGAGTGTGGGGACACCATTACACGTGTGCACTACATATAGGTCAATAGCTATATGTAGCTTCACAATGGTAACTCTGAATATGGCCATGTAACATGTCTAAGATCACAGAATCGTCCCCCCATTCCAAATCTGGTATTGGGGAGCCAATTCCATCGACCCTGGGGGCTCCACTATGGACCCCCAGTACTGCCAAACCAGCTCTCTGGGTTTGTCTCTGCAGCACAGTTGCTGCCACCCCACAGACAGGGTTTTGCCCTGCCAGGGTCTGGGCAGCCCAGTCCCAGACAGGCAGAACAAAGCATTTCCTCTGAGAGCAGGGTGTTACACCCTCTTTCTATGGAAAGAGGTGTTAAAGGCTGGGGAGGGGTAGCCTCTCCCAGCCTCTGGAAATGCTTTGAAGGGCACAGATGGTGCCCTCTTTGCATAAGCCAGTCCACATCGGTTTAGGGAATCCACAGTCCCTGCTCTGGTGCAAAACTGGACAAAGGAAAGGGGAGTGATCACTCCCCTGTTCATCACCACCCCGAGGTGGTGCCCAGAGCTCCTCCAGAGTGTCTCAGAGCTCTGCCATCTTGTTTTCAGAGGTGCGGGGGCACTCTGGAGGCCTCTGAGTAGCCAGTGCCAGCAGGTGACGTCAGAGACACCTCCTGATAGGTGCATACCTGACTTGCTGGCCAATCCTCCTCTGAGGACTATTTAGGGTCTCTCCAGTGGGCTTTTCCTCAGATTACGACTTGCAAGAATTCATCAGGGTTCCTCTGCACTTCTCTCTTTGACTTGTGCCAAGGATCGACCGCTGACTGCTCCAGGACGCCTGCAAAATTGTAACAAAGTAGCCAGAAGACTACCAGCGACATTGTAGCCCCTAATCCTGCCAACTTTCTTGACTGTTTCCTGGTGGTGCATGCTCTTAGGGCTGCCTGCCTTCACCCTGCACTGGAAGCCATGAACAAATCTCCCGTGGGTCAACGAAATCTTCCCTCCAGCAGGCACCATATTTCAGCTTCACTGGTACTCTGGGTCCCCTCTCATTTTGACGAGCATGGCCCCTGGAACACAGGTAGTGGACCCAGGTGACCCAGACTGTCCAGTGGTCTAACTGTCCAAATTTGGAGGAGGTAAGTCCTTGCCTACCCTCCTCAGACAGTAATCCTGTGCACCATGTGACCTGCAGCTACAAGGGCTTCTGTGCAAATTTCCAAGAAATCCTGCATGCACAGCTGAGCCTAGATCCCCTGCACTCCATACTGTGATGCTCAGCTCCCTGAGTTGATCTCCTTTTTCGTGGTACCTCTCTTTGCAGTGTTGAGATAACTGCCATGTTCAGTCTTCTTGAACCCATGTTCAAGGACTTCTGCGGGTGCTTCGTTCCTGTCCAAGGGCTCTCTACGTTGCTGAGGGCCCCCTTATCTCCTCTCCCAAGTGGCGACAATCTGGTCCTTCCTGGGCCAGGGCAGCACCTTTTTTTTCCAACCACAACTCTTGCCGATAGCAAGGCTTGTTTGTGGTATTTTGCAAAGGAAACAACTCTGCATCCTCCATCACACTGTGGGACATCTTCTGCACCAAGAAGAAATTCCTACTTCCTTTCATTGTTGCAAACCTGCAGCTTCTTCCAACTGGAGGCAGCCATTTTGCACCTTCATCAGGGGTTCAGTGGGCTCCTGCTCCCCCTGGACACTTTAACGACTCTTGGACTCCTTCGCAGGTCTTCAGGTCCAGGAATCCATCTTCAGTGCTTTGCAGGCTGTTGTGGTTCTTTCAAAATCCTTTCTCAAGACTTTAGTGTGATTTGGGGGAAATAGTAGTACTTTACTCCTACTTTCCAGGGTCTTGGGTTGGGTCTCTTTTACACCCTTAGTGTTTTCTTACACTCCCAGTGACCCTCTACACACTACACTTGCCTAGGACTGCATTTATTGTTTGCATTCCATTTTCTTAGTAAATGGTTTTTGTTGCCGCTAGGCCTATTTCATCCTATTGTGTTTTACAGTGTTTGCACTACTTTCTGAATGTTTCACTTACCTGATTTGGTTAGTTGTGTATATTTTGTGTATGTTATCCATCTCCTAAGGGAGTATATCCTCTGAGATATTTTTGGCACATTGTCACTAAAATAAAGTACCTTTTTTTTTAGTAACTATGACCATTGTCTTTCTTATGATATAGTACCTATATGATATAAGTGGTATTGCATGAGCTTTGCTTTGTGTGTCTCCTAGTTCAGCCTTTGCTGCTCTGCTATAGCTACTCCTATCAGCCGAAGCTGCTAGAACACTACTACACTCTACTAATAAGGGGTAATTGGACCTGGCATAAGGTGTAAGTACCATTGATACCCACTACAAGCCAGGCCAGCCTCCTACAGAATGCAATACAGAGGAAACCACCTAGAGTAGCACACATAATGCACTGGATCTGGCAGTTCAAGGAACAATGTTCCTGCACATAGATGTTACATGTGCAGCAACACTACAACTGGATGAGAATAGCACTGACCTGTGCACAGTAAGAACCCAACTCATGGGCACATGTAATCCCCCAAACCCACCCAGCGTCAGAGCTCCAATATCCCCTGTTATTACACACAGAAGGTGGTAGCATGGCACAAGGCAGATGGTAGAACAGGACACCTATCATACCAATGACACATACCTGTCTCTGAGTGGAAATATTGTCATATCAGCTCTGCTCTGGAGGCAGCTGCATCCTCATCATCTTCCTCATCATCACTCCCCATGTCCCCTTCATCAGCCACTGGTACAGCTGCCAACTCCTCAGCATCCAGCGATGAGATGTGACGTCTTAGGGCCAGATTGTGTAGCATGCAGCAAGCTACAATGATCTGGCACACTTTCTGTGGTGAGTAGAGCAGGGCACCTCTGGAGATGTGCAGACACCGGAATCCGGCCTTCGGCAAGCTAAGGGTTGGCTCAACCACCCATATTGTCCTACCACGGGCCACATTGTAACTGTGTTCCACAGCTCTAGTTGGATGCCTCATGGGAGTCAGTAGCCAGGGAAGGTTGGGATAGCCAGATGTTTTGCTTTTCACTAATGACCGAGCTGAAATACTCATACACTGATAAAAAATCTCTGGAATGCACTTCTTAGTCCAAAGAAGACATTTATTATTTCACTATGCAAGGTTCCTAAAAGGAGATTAGCATGTTGAAAGCACACGTTTAAAATTAGTCACAACAATTAAATGAAAACATACAGGAATGATTCTCCACTGCAATTTACACAGCAAATATATGTATCTATATTATAATGCAAAGCAAGTAATTAATAAAAATGCATCACTGTAGGGCCTGTCAGGTGCTTCATCCTTCTCCTGCCAGCAAGCCTATGACCCCGTTTGACTGAGAGAAAAAGAGATCTCCGCCCTCACGGGAAATCTATATCAGGCATCCGACATCTGAATCCTGATTTAGGTCTCTGAATCTCCTACTGTCTAACCAGTTCTCTTTTATATCTTAAAAAAACGAAGAAGGAGCTTTCTGGAAAAAAACATCAAGTTACGCAAGAAGTATTTAGACATGCTGGCTAGTTTAGGTATGGTTTGAAAATAACACGTTGGGATTTGGCCACAATCCCAAAATGTCTAAGCAGGCCTGTTCCCTGCCGTCTGAGTACATTCTTATCAACCAAAGCCCTTGGTGAGAAAAAAGCACAAAAACAGACAGACAAGGTGGAAAATCACTGGCAGCCTCTAACATGGCAGTGTCTCATGCTACAGTAAAGTCAATAGGCAGAATGAAGCTAAGGCTAAACTGAATACAAAATGGAATCTGCAACTTGTGAACACTGGCCAGCTAATCCAGGTGCAAATTGGTGCAACATGTAATCAGTGGTCAAAACACACATTTCACTACACCAGAGTCACCTGTGTGCACAGTTGTACGGTCCATGTCAAGACCAGTGTGCAGTACAGGTTGTGAAGAGTGTTGAGAGCAGAGGAGCACACATATGTTGGGATACATACCGATGATCCAGGTCCAATCTCTTTGTAGTGATACCATCATATGTGGGACGGTGCTGTTCTGCAGAATATAGAAGTCATGCACAGACCCAGGGACCATGACCATCACTTGTGTGATATATTGGTCAGTCAGACACACCACCTGCACATTGGTAGAATAGAAGTTCTTATGGTATCTATAGACTTGTTTACTCTTCCTGGGAGGCACCAGGGCAATGTGGGTGCCATTTATGGCCTCTATCACAAGAGGGACACATTCCAGATCATAGAAGACAGCTTTGACAGTGGCCAAATCAGCACGATATGGAAACCTTAAGTAGTTGTGCATATGTTGTAAAAGGGCACATAGGGTGTCCCTCAGGACGTTGCTGAACATGAGCTGTGACATCCCTGCTGCCAAACCCACTGTCATCTTGAAGGACCCTGAGGCAAGGAAGTGGAGGACTGACAACACCTGCACTGTGGGAGGGATGGTATTGGAATGATGAATGGCTGGCAATAGATGGAGCTCCAATTGGGTCACCAACTCTATGATGGTCTGACAGTTCAGATGATAGGTCTGTGTGACATGTCGCTCTTCCAGGGTGGCAACATCGACTAGGAGCCTGTACACTGGAGCATTCCTCATCCTCAACCTTCCAAGCTATCTGCAAATAGAAGGGGGTAGAAATCATGATGTGCAGCATTAACTGTGGACATCGTTGAGCTGTGCACAGTTCACAAATTGTCACCCCTGACACAGCTTCATTGCACCCCAATACACGTTGGACATGTAAAATGGCAGCCACCTGTCCTGCATGCACTGGACAGATGGAAGTGAGCTCATCCCACTGACCTAACACATCATGGAAGTAGGTGGTCTTAACCACTGTGCAACTCCTTATTGGTTAACATGGTTGCCTACGGGAGACAGGAACCAATGTTGATCACCACCGGCATTGACGGTGATGACCACGGCAGCTGTGACCACTATTTCATGTGCTCTTGCTTCCTTGACTCCTGACAGTTGTGCACAGAAGACCTCCACTGCGTATGCTGCTGTGTCCTGATTCTGGTAGGCAAGATGTCACGTTCTGCTGGAGATAGGGCCCCGGCCTTCACCGGGGAGGAATTGGAGAAGCTAGTAGAGGGGGTCCTACCCCTGTAGGGGGCACCAGAGCAGCAGATGAGGCCAATGTCACTGTTCTGTCAGTGAAAGGTGCTTATGGGGATGGGTGCCTTGGGATGAGGCAGAGTGACTGAATTTTGGGCATGGGTGAGGAATCTGAGCCTACGTGGACTGATGACATGTGAGTGTGGTTGTGATATGTGTGCTGTCCACTGCTGTCCCTGTGATTCCACTCTATATGACTTTTCCCTTCTGTCTGTGTCACCCATGCAGGTCAGCACCCATCAGAAGAATGGGATATGGTATGTCATTGTCAAGCAAGTGTGTACCCTGAGTGTCCATGCCGGCGGATCACCCACTGCAAAAAGAGGTGGGAGGACCTGAGATGTTGGGACCGGAAGACCATGGAAGCCCAGCTGGAGACATCCTCCAAATGTGGGAGGGGTGCCCATCAGACCCTGACCCCCATGATGGCCCGCATTCAGATGCTGACCTGCCCTGAGTTGGATGAGCACTTTAGAGAAGCACAGCAGCCACGAGGGGGAGAGTAAACACTCACTTACGACATGTGTTGCCATAGTGGCTCTGGGTGTGCACTATTGGAAAGCTGACGCATGGTCCCAAGTGGATTTGTGCCCACTATGGGTATTAGACAGCTGAGCAGTTTTGGCATCTTAGATGTGTAGCCATGCAGTCAGTGAATGGAGGGGCTAGCCAGTTCCAATGTGGTATCTGTGTTGTCAGCTACTCCCAAGATGTGCTAGGCAGCACAAACCAACTGGATCACAGCATCTGTGGTTTCAGGCCTTTGTAGTCAGTTGATGCCAACCACTGTGCCAGGGGTGAACATTAGGTCCTCAGTCTGCTGCCAGGCACTGTATGTGTAGTGAGGCAAGGTGGGCCAAGATGTCACTGTGCAATTTGACTATGGCCTAGTTGAGATGCAAGTTGGCCATGCTGGATTCTGTTGGTTCTGTCATATGGGATTAGTGTCTCTCTACGGGCATGTGAAGAGGGCAGGTCCTGGGCAGGTGTAGCAGGTATGCCTCTCATCATGTACAAGATTGCATCTGCATTTGCTTCAGCGGTGTACATGTCCATTGTTGTGGTGACCCCCATGGTGTTCCATTGTTGTAGCATGTCTTGGTGAGGGCATGATGTGTCTTAACATGGCATCAGAAGATGATGTAGTTACTCTAGTGTGACTGTTGTGCTGGCATTGACTGACAGCACCCTCTCTCTCTCTCTCTCTCTCTCTCTCTCTCTCTCTCTTTCTCCCACCCAGCCTCCCTCCATGTCCTCCTCCGTCTTTGTGTGCAATTGTATCATCTAGCGAAGGAGAAGGGGAACCGGCATTTGGGTGATGTTGCAGCCCACGGGACCCAGGAGGCTGATACCAGCAGAGCCAAGGGGAGTGCCACGGGAGTGCCACGGGAGAGACAGGATTGACAACTATATCTTTGTATTCCTCCTCTGATGGATGCTCCCTGGTGGTAGGGGACCCATCTTGGGCCATCCCAGCACCATCCTTGTCCACTGCCCCCCTTACAAGCACCGCCCTCCCTGTAGCTCCTGACCCAATTGCCCGTGCCCGCTCACCCAGGAAGGTGGGCATCTCCTTTGCTGCAGGCACCTCTGCCCCTGCCCCAGTCAGCTCTGCTCCCCTCAATGAGGAGGCAATTGATCTCCTGAGGTCCATCTCTGTGGGACAGACAACCATAAAGAATGCCATCTAGGGTCTGGCACTCCAGATGCAGGAGACCAATGCGTTCCTGGAAGGCATTCATGGTGTCCTGTCTGGCCTACAGAGATAGTTTCAGGCTCTGGCCTCTTCCTTGATGGTAGCCAGTGTCCCTTCTTCTTCTGTCCCCCTCCACCTACCTGTTCGCAAAACAACTTCCCTCTCCCCTCACCCATCCAAGGCACATTTACTGACTCACATTCATCCACATCAACAGACACGATACGCAAGGACAGACACAAGCACCACAAACGCCACCACAGGCTATCCCCACAAACCACATTCAGATGCAGACATGCCAACATCCACTCCCAATTCCCCTGATAGTCACAACACCACTCACACCTGCAGTCAGCACCTCATCAGTCCCAGATCCTTCCACATGTGCCCCCACTTGCACCATCGCCACAATATCAGACCTTCATACATGCACCGCATACACCGCATGTGCACGCACCACGACATCAACACCCCCACATGCAGCACATCCACCCTACCTGCAGACCACCCCAACATTCACTCACACATCCCCCCTGCCATCTACCTGCATCTCTTCTCCCCTCCTCCTCCCAGTACACCTAAATGCCCACACTCACCCACCCAACAGTCTCTTAGCACACACATGGCATCCATCCTTGCACCTGCACCCAAGGCACCTCCATGTACACACTTCACAACCATAGCCTCTTCCTCCACTCCCAAACGTCCTTCCCACGACCTACCTTGTGCCCCTAAGAAACATTTCCTGACTGAGTTTTCCCTGTTCCCCATCACTGTCCCAGTCCCTGTTTCCCTAAGTGCCCTGCAATTCTTCCCAGACCCCTGCCTTCTAACTCCTAGACCTCCCCTGGTCATTGCTTTGCCCCTCCCCTGCCTAAGACTTCCACCCCCACCAAGTCCACAGTTGTCCCACCCAGACCCAAGGCCAAGCCCATTCCCTCCACTCCCAATGCCAAGCCCAACACCCCCCGGCTAAACAAGCACCATCCAGGGGCAAGCCAAATGAGCCTGTTCCAGGCCTAGCCCAAAAGACCCCCCACCACTCACCCCTGAGGTGCCTGAATGCCCCATTGATGCCGCTGCCCTGAGGAGGCCAGCAGATTGCAGTCATGAGTCAAGTTGGGGCACGCTACTGTGCCCCGTGTGCTCGGGGCATCACAGACTTTGGAACTGGCCTTGGGCCCATTTGTACATAGTTTTATTGCCATTTCAACTTTAATAATATATATGCACTGTAGCACTGTTGGTGTCGATGGTAACAATGTCTATGCATGGTGAATGTGCGATTTTGCATGTGCGTGTGTTGTGTGTGTACTAATGTCCTTCCCTCCAGTGTGTGCTAGGCTGGCATACTTACGGTTGATATCCTGGTCGGAGTCGCTGGTCCTGGAGGTCAGTGACCGGCCGGAGCATTGGGAAGACTTGCAATTCACATGCCATGGCTCTTGCGAACTTGCCTGTGAGTCTTCCCGTTTATGTTGTTTGTTTCTGCCATGCTTTTTGTGTCAGTGAGACCACCCCAGAAATCCTGGCGGTGTGCAGCCTTGTAATAGGGTTGTGGGGTACTGCCTAAACGCTGACCTGGAGATACCTGCCGCCTGTTTCGGTGGTCTGTCCATACTGATGGTTCAGACAAAAACCTGGCTGTGTTCTGCAGTTGCCTAACCCCTACTTGTAATGTGGCAGTCTTCACTGTCGGGCCTCCACCACGGTGGTCCACAGACCGCCATAACCGGAATGAAGTCCTGAGTCTAGGGCTGGATTTTATACTGCCTGAATGTGTACAAAAAGATACATTGGAGAATAGCACTCTATAGGTCAAGACCTATGGTTGAATTTCAAGTGGGCTGAATTTGGTGCCCTCTAGGGCTGTTTTCATGATTGTATTTTTGTTGACCTAATAAAATATAAAAAACACATATGATCTATTGATATTTTAATGTTGACAGTGCTTATGGATCAAGGTTGATATGCTTTATTATTGCTGTATTGAAAATAATAATTACATTTACTCAAGGTTATTATTGAAGATTGAATTTACACACAAAATGATGGTGTTTTTAATATTTGGATTGTTGTTTAGTAATGTGATGACACTTTAAAGGGCAACAGGGGTTGTGCTATGTTGTGTATGGTATTTTCAATCTGCCCGATGCATGTATTTATAAATGAATGCATTCTATTTAGTACTGTGTGTAAGAAATGTACTTTTCCTTTTTCTAAAGAAAAAGCATTGACTGGGCAATCATTTATTGAGTGTTGATATTGTGTGCCAGAGAATGGTGATTACTGACCCACACTAGGGGAGGAGCCAAAATGGCAGCCGGGACGGTCGCTTGATACGAGCGCTCCGTCCACGGCTCGACCAAGACATCCTGTAGGGCGCCCCCCGCAAATTTGGTGACACGTCCGTGGCGGTGGCCCGATCGGGGGGGTCCAGAGCGTCTGTCGCGGACCGAGCGTGCCCCTCGGTGTACTGCTGGGCCGAGGCTGGGCCCCGAGGGCTCGTGCCGGGTGCGGCGACGGGCGGGGGGAGCTGCCTTCGCGGCTCCAGCCGCGCTCTCGCCTCGCGTGGCCGGCCCCCGCCCACTCCGCACGCGTCCGGAGGGACGGGGGAGCATCGGCCACACGGGCTGAACAAGGACTTCTTCGCGCTACCCCCGGGGCGCGCGGAGCTGCAGCCGGCCCGAGGGGGTCGGGCGCCATTTTGGGCATCGCGGCGACAGGGACGTGCGGACACACTCCAAAAAGCAAAGGAAAGGCGCCTCAGCCCAGAGCCAAGAATAAACAGCCCAGGAAGGAGCAGAGGACCACTAATGGGAGCCAGCATATTGAGGTGAGGGGGGAACCCGGGGGGGGTGAAAAAATTCAGTCCCACACCGAGGGGACACTCCTGGACTTCCGGCCACCTCCCCCCGCCGCCAAGATTAAGTAGCGCCACGCGCCTCCATAGGCTTGGACCTGTTAACGCACATAGCATAGACGGTTGGTGCGTGCCGCGGGTGCTGGGGCCGCTCCGGTCCTCCACGGTCGGCGCTTGCCTGGACTGCCCTGTGATGCACGGATCCCATCTGCGGCTCCAGACGCTCGTCCCGCTCCTTGATCTCTCCAGGGCCACGCCGCCTGCCTCGGCCCTCAACCACGCTCCCCCTCCTGTTGGGGAAACCTCTGGCACCAGGCCCAGCTGCCACCTACGAGGGTGAGAGAGCTCTCCACCGGCTGCTACGCCCCCCACGAACACCGGTGGGCCCCGCAGGCAGTCTCACGAGAACTCATCGTCGAATCGTCGTGAAAATCGGCGGCCGCAGCATTTGTCAACGGACGCACGGCCACAGGACATAAGCACGCGTAAAAACAAGGCTACGCCCTCCATTGACATTGCTGGACCCCACGCTCTCAACGCCGTATGTACACACCATATCCAGGACACTCAGCAATAGTCTAACTCAACGAATTAAAAGGGCCAAAAAGTGCGAAGCTACTGCAGACTAAGAGGAGAATTCGAGGCAGCCAAAATGGCCAACAGAGCCAAATCAGCCAAGAATTCAGACCGAACCACCCAAGGATCAATATCTGCTGACCAACAATCTAATCCATCCCTGCAGTCACTAGAAAACACACTCCTGGCGCATTCTGCTCAGTTCGAGAAAGTATTGCAGGCGATCTTGGACACTAAGTCATCTTTAGAAAACAGAATTGACGCAGTTGCACAAGACTTGAACCTCCTACGAGTGGACCACCGAAGCCTAGCTGAAAGAGTGAAAACAACCGAAGCTGAAATATCCGACTTAACTCCAATGGCGCAGGGGAACCAAGGACAAATTCAGCGCATGGACGAAGAGCTGAAGATACTCTGGAGAAGATCCGAGGAAATGGAGAGCAGAGCGCGCCGAAATAACGTGAGATTTCTGGGTTTTCCGGAAAGTATGCGTCAACCGGAAACAGAAATTTCCCTAGAGCAGTGGCTAATTAAGGAGGTGTTAAATGGGGCTCCATCCAAGTTTTTCTCGGTTGAAAGGGCTTATAGAGTCCCAGGCAGGCCTCCAGCCCCCGGCCAGTCCCCCAGACCATTGATTGCCAGGTTCTTGAATTACAGAGACCGAGATGTAATATTGCAACAATTCCGTAATAAGGGCCCATTCAAGTATGAAGACTCGAACATCAATGCTTACCCAGACTTCACGCAAGAGGTGCAGAATCAGCGCAATTCTTTTGTTAAAATCAAGCAACGCCTACGAGAACAGAACATAAAATATGCCTTGCTCTTCCCAGCCAAGTTAAGAGTGGTGATGGAGGACCGCACTCATATATTCACCAGCACCGAGGATGCCTGGACATGGCTCCATGCCAAGGGCCTTGCACACCCCCGGGAAGATGCAGAGGAGGATGAGAAACGGCGGAGACCCACTGCAGGGAAGCGATTCAAACGGCGCACCAGAGGCCAGCCTAATGACTGGCAAGCAGCAGAGGAAAGAGCGAAAGTGCTCAAAGAGACGCCGCTGCATATGCAAAGCAGCAGTATAACTCCCGGCAGGCTTGTTGAGCTGGAACCGGACTCAGATACAGCCAGCTCCGTATCCACGGCAACAAGAGAACTAGGTGGGCCGAAGGTCACCCCAAGATCTGCCGATGAACTATAAACCACCCGCTCAGGTCCAGAGTGAACACTAGTGATGGCGACAGCAACTGGGAAAACTTATAGAGACTTCATGACACTGCCGAGATGAGGGGATAAAGTGCTCCCGACAATATACATCTTTGATATAAATACTAAGCTAAGTGATTTGGGGCACAAACAGGCGGCATGTGGTGGGTGGGTGGGGCCAGAGGGATCGGAAATATACCAAGGGGGGGCGCCCGAAGATATTGGCAGACTCAGTCTGCGGCATGATGTGAGCCCCTTATAAGAGCCACATCTGTAAGTTATAAGAATCCCACTGTGCGAATCCAACTGGATAAAAGTTATGTTACACATTTTTAAGTTTTGTAGTTTCACTGTAGTTGTGTGTAATATAGGGGGTTTAATTAGGGGGGAGGGGATCAGTAGTTTAGCAGAAATGCGGCGATCGGAATCACTTAATGCACAAAAGATGGACTTGCACCCGCTATATCTAAATATTAGCAGTAGAAAGGCAGAGACCAGGTGGGTCAATATTAAAACCAGGCCCATAATACAGCAACATACCCCCAGCACCCTACAAGATGTCTTCTAGAAGCAACATGGGGAACCAGTATATCATATTAACATGGAATGTCAGGGGCCTTGGGATGCCGAGCAAACGGGCTAGAGTGTATGCTCGACTTAAGAGACTAGGAGTGCATATCGCTATCCTGCAAGAGACACATATGCTAGAGGGGGATCTGCGAGACCTGCGCGTGAAATGGGGGGGCCAGCTGATAGGCACAACATATTCGACCTTTGCAAGAGGGGTGCTGATTTGGATAGCAGCGGGAGTTCCGTTCCTCATGTCAACACACAAGATAGACCAGGGAGGGAGGTACGTAGTAATGGAGGGCAGATTAGATGGCAGACAATTGGCTGTGGTTGGGGTATACGCCCCCAACAGTAACATCACAGGCTTTCTTACCACTCTCACCCCAACGTTGCTGTCCCACCCCATGCCCCTAGCCGTTTGGGGAGGTGATTTTAACAGTACCCCAGTGGCAGCATTAGACAGAAACAGCGCCCACCAGAGCGCATCAATCAACAGGAAGTTTACAAGCCCCCTACAAGAATGGGCAAACGTTATGGGCCTATACGATGTATGGCGGTTAGGCCATCCAGAGCAAAAAGAATATTCATTTTATTCGGTCCCACACAACACCCACACTAGAATTGACATAGTATGGGGCACCCGCGAAATAGGGGCGCTGACCACTGAGTCCGAATATTTGGCAAAGACAATCTCAGATCATGCACCACTGCGGGTAACTCTGAACTGGGGCAGGGCACGTCAGGTAATTCCCACTTGGAGATTCCAGGCGGAGGCGCTACAAGATCAAGCATTTGCTGCTACACTGGGGAAATCTATAAGCCATTATTGGGAAGTAAACACTATGTCTGCAACAACCCGGGCGATAGAGTGGGATGCCCACAAGGTAGTGGCCCGCGGAGTATGTATGTCCACTACGTGGGGAGTGAGACGCTCCCTACAGACCGAAATTAGCAAACTTGAGAAGGAGCTGAGAGTTGCAGAGAAAGCGGTGGCACGGGGGGAAATTGCCAGCACTATTCTCAAAGAAAAGCGCTTAAAATACAACGAGGCAGATAGCAGGCTCCGCTGCCACGACTATACATATTACCTAACCAGGTTGCAAACGGAAGGAGATAGATCAAGTAGAATGTTAGCGTGGCTACTCCGCGAGAATAGACAGCAGGCTCCAATAGGGGCCATCCGGGTGAGCGCGCAAGAGATGGCTACTACACAAGCAGAAATAAACGAGACGTTTAGGAATTACTACTCTAACTTATACACTAAACGTACTTCGTGCACAGCTACACAGCTAGAGGCCTTTCTGGCGGACTCCCTCCTACCCCAGCTACCACAAACAGATAGAGATGGAATTGAAATCCCTATAACAACAGCAGAAATAGAATTAGCCCTTGCTCAGCTGCCCAGGAACAAAGCGCCCGGCGCGGATGGCCTCCCCTCGGAGTACTACAAAGCTTATTTACCCAGCCTAAAATCCCATCTGCTGGGAGTGTTCCAGGAGGCGTGGATTAAAGAAAGCTTACCCACATCCCAAAGGGAAGCCATGATAGTGGTACTCCCTAAACAAGGTCGTGACCACACAGATGTGAAATCTTATAGACCACTATCGCTGTTAAACACAGACTGTAAAATATTAGGCAAAATACTGGCCAACAGGTTGGCCCCCCTCATGCACTCACTGATACATGTAGACCAGTGCGGCTTCATTCCCAAGCGTAACACTTTCCTAAATATTCGTAGGTTGCTGAGTATAATAGGAGATACCCCCAAGAATGCACAGGAGGAAATGGTGCTCTCATTGGACATAGAAAAGGCCTTTGATACGCTCGAATGGGACTTCCTGCTGGCCACGATGGCCCGCATGGGAATAGGCCCTAACTACATCCGCTGGGTTCGGACATTGTACTCTAATCCGAGCGCGAGGGTGAAGTCAGGCGGGGTGATCTCTGATAGTTTCCCGATTTCCAGGGGGACACGGCAGGGTTGTCCATTATCCCCGCTACTGTTTGCCATAGCAATGGAACCGTTAGCGGCAAAAGTTCGTCACATGGAGCACAAATGGGGAATCATTAGAAATGGGCTACATCACACGATCTCACTATATGCTGACGATGCTTTGATATATATCAGGAACGGTTGTGCAGCTATTCCATCCGTAATATCCTTATTAGCTGAATTTGGTGGCCTGTCTGGCCTTGTGGTAAATTGGGAGAAGTCGTGTGTCTTTCCCCTGGTAAAAAGGGCTCCTAGTAACCATGATCCTCCAGAGGTAGGACACCTTAAGTGGTGCCCTACAACATTTAAATACCTAGGGATAAACATATATCACGCCACGGAAGACTTAAGAGATGGGAATTTGGGGAAGGCTCCCTACAATTCTGGAACAAGCTCCCTCTCTCGCCTCCCGGCAAGGTGGCGATTGCTAATATGTTGATTCTACCTCGGCTCTTATATTACTTTGCGGCCCTGCCGATAATCATTCCCAAACGCTTCTTTAGCAACCTAAACACAGCGTTACTGCAGCTCATTTGGGGAGGTGGCAGAGCACGAGTGGCGCTAACCACACTGCAGCATCCGCTGGATAACGGTGGCTTAGGAACTCCGAATTTTGAAAAATACTACGCAGCTGCACAACTTCAATGGATCCAACATTGGATCCACAGACCAGAGCAAGCGGAACCTATGAGCCTTGAGCCCCGGCGGAACGGGATCCCCCTTTTAAATTGGCTATCGTCAAAGCCCCCCAGAGCGGCACTGGTTAACCCTTTGCTGGCAGTCGCGCATACGTGTTGGGCCAGGTATGTGCAAAAAAGAACGGACAAGTTCCCGTACTCTCCACACGTACCGCTGAACTACCTATTGGTGGGAAATACAGCGAGGATGCAAGCTGTAAAGTTGTGGAATGAAGCAGGAATACTGACCGTAGGGGATTGTTATGAAGACGGTAAATTAATGACGTTCGAGGCTCTCCAGGCCCTCACGGAGATAAATCCGGGGCAGTTTCTGACATATCACGCCATATGTCACGAAATTAGGAAAATATGGGGAATGGGCACCTCAGAACCAGAGATCTCCCCTGTGCTTCACCAGCTGCTACAATATAGTGATCAAACAAAAATAATATCCAATCTATACAGAACCCTCAACAGGACACCGGATGCACAAACAGGGAAAGCATGGGGTAGATGGAATGCAGTACTTCCCACTCCGATACCACTGGATGACTGGCCCAAGGCCCTGTCCCACATCAGAGGTGTGTCAAGGAATCCCAGATTCAGATACACCCAATTTAACTACACGCATCAAACATATCTTTCCCCAGCCAGAATAAAGCGCATGTTCCCAGATGCAGTATCAATATGCCCTAGATGTAGAGCAACGTCGGCATCCTTCTATCATATGGTATGGGACTGCCCGAACATACAAAAGGCCTGGGCAGATGTGGCAGAGGAGGTATCTGGGCTAACGGGACTTGCACTAGTAGCGGATCCTGGGTCCTGTCTGTTGGGACTTAGGAAAAGACCAAAAAAACAAAGACATTTACACAAATTCATAGACCTGGCCTTTTTAATGTACAAAAGGTTAATAGCACTGCATTGGAAAGCCGCCAAGGCTCCTGACCTGAAATCCTGGTACTCTCTAATAATACGCTGGACTCGCACTGAATATCAGGTACTAAAAAGAATGGTGCGCGAAGGGCGACAGCATACAGGATGCTCTACATGGGAGAATATGGTGACAAAGCTGGAGGCCAAAAACGATGAGAAGCCGCCATGAACCGGGGCATGCGTATTTGCAACAACCACAGCACAAATTCCTCTGCACCCCCCATCTCTGAAACAAAATTCATAGGACACCCAGGCAACACAGAGCATGCACACCATCCCCCCTCAATTGTCCAGTAATAGTCACCCACTAAATCCATGCCACCACAGTTTTAGCGATACATGGGGAGCAGAAAACCAGGGGAGCCACCTGCATACATTAATTAAGTTGAGGCCCCCTTCAGACAATTAGGGAACTCATGCACACAAAGCAAGGTCCACACTGGTCTCAAGCGAATGCCTATATAAAATCAACAAGGAAGGATTAACCCATAGAGGGTGCAGCCAGAAATGATACCGCTAGACTAGAAGTGTTCCGTGAAGTGCATATTGGGGGGGTGTGTAATTGTTACATGACTTAGTTAATTAGCCATTGTATTGGTTTATCCTGCAGTTGCAAATTGAACAATTTGTATCATATTTTGTAAAATAAAACCAATAAATATATTTAAAAAAAAAAAAAAATTACTGACCCACACTAGCTCCCAGAGTTGGCCTTGGACTGCTCTGCATGTTTGCCTGAGAGAGTCAAGCACTACAATGGAGTTCTTGCTTCCCAGTAAAGGTAAATTGTAGACCTAGTACTTGTGAAGCCCTTACACCCTGCACAAGTAATACCCAATTTCCTACACATTGATGCAGTGGTTTACCACCCTTTGTGATAATTGCCAATTATTTTTAGACAAATGCCAAAAATGCAAAGCAGTGCTCAGATAATTGTGATGATGAGATTTTCAACAAATTGGTTGGTGTACCACATTCAACAACAGTAACAGATCCCCTTGATAATAAGAAAAAAATGGCTTTAACATTCCGTGAGCAACCCAAAGTACACAGCTAAGTACAGACTGGGCTAGTATTTATACATAACTTTCATACATTTAATACATCGGTCCAACTTTCATTTCTGCCTTTGTCTTAAACTTGAAACACAGTTCACTATTCATAGTTTATGTGACCCACTAACCAGCCACGTCAAGCAACTTTGTATCATGATTGTATAGAATCTAATCTTGCACACAGCGAATGTAGAATATTCGATTCCATACCTTGAGAAGCATGCAGAAAGGTTTGAGAAGTTATCAGGGTACCTGATCAATAAGTATAAGACAGAGGTGATGATGGTGGCAGGTGTAAGCCCGAACCATTAAATAAAGGATCAGGTATCTAGGTGTCCAAATCACACATGGGTTAGATGAGCTATTAGGGCATATCCTAGTAAAAGTATCAAAGGAAATAGATAAGTTATTGAGAAGGTGGGCGAATCTACCATTGAGTACATACGGAAGGGTGAATCTTGTAAAAATGATGATTCTCCCAAAAGTGACTTTCCTTTTCAATACCATTCTGTTGCAGTTCTCAAAGAAGCAGATTGAGAGGCTGCAAAGCAATAGAGGTAGCTTCATATGGGCATCAAAGGGGGCAAGAATTGCACTGAAGGAGTTCCAGTCAAAAACTTTTGCATTTGAATACGAGCTCCAGATTTTAGCCATCTGGGCCAGTTAAAGGCTGCTTTGCTTCTCTATCTAGGACCAGAAAATGTTTTATGTAAGTTTGTTGATCCTAAATTTTTGAAATGTCCTATCATATCTTGAAAAAAGACCTACCAGAACTTGTAAATGAAGAGTTGTGGCAAGTATCTTTCGATTTTCCTTATAGGACAGTGAAGCCGGGCTCACTGAAGTGCAACCATCTCTTTACACTTCATAGGGCTTACTAGACTCCCGGAAAGATGGCCAAGCATATAGGAGGCACATACAGCTGCCAAACATACAAATTGATAGATACGGATGATATGCACATCTTTGTGGAATATCAAGCCCTAAGAGATTCTTGGAGATTGGTCAGTGACTCATTACACACACTTTTGGGTGTCAAATCAAGGTGAACCACTCCCTGATTTTGTTTGGGGTTAACATGGATATATATGACAAACACAACTGGAAGAGATGCCCTTTGTTTCTTTCAATGTTTCTGGTAAGAGAAGAAATTTGTAAAAATGTGATTCACCATCTGTGCATGAGTGGGTGAGGGAAATAAGTCACCATTGCCATAATGGTATAGTCTGCGATAAGGAAAAGGCTGAAAGAAGGTGATTCCCTTTCATAACCTGGTGTAACAGAGCTATAACTTTCCAATGATTACCCTTTTGCATTTCTGAGGGGAAATAGGTCTTGTTAGAACACTATTCAGCAAAATTCTAAAGCCAGTTAAGTACTGGGAATGGCAAAGTTTTTGCTCTCTAAAATGATTGCAAAACTACATGCCCTGAAATGAGGACCAAAACAAAATATTGTCTCGGAAGGTTTTTATGAACCATGTAGAACTTATACTCTAAGCACTTTGGCCCTGATTTATTCAAAAGTTGTGCAGCTCCAAAAATATCAGCAGGGATGTGCTGTATTTACAGGAATACAGCACACCCCTGCCCTTAAGTTGCCTGCGCCAACACAGGCATCCTTGCACCACAGTGCAACGGTGTCCCTTCCTGCACATAGACAATCTATAATGGCAATTTAGCACTCTTATGTGTGCTGCAAAATGTAAAACGAAGTACCAAAGCTTCAATTTGGAATGATTGTTTATGTGCAGGAACGGAATGGTGCCGCCACAGGATTACAATTACTCATAAATCTGGGGCAGTGTCAAAAGCAATGAGTGTAGTGGTAGAAACACCCACTGAAAAACTCATTGTTTGCCCCTCTGACGCAGAAAACTGTGTCGGAGGGGCTCATATTTACAAGGAGGTGTAATGCCACAAAAAGTGGCGTAACACCTCCTTGTAAATATAGAGCAGTGGTTAGCGCCACCGAAGTGGCACTAGGGGCTCTTACATCTGCCCCTTGGTATTTCTGCCACTGTATACAAGTCTTGTGAGTGTACTGTGTCTCCTTGAGACATGTAGTCCTTATTGTCTTCACTGTGTTTCGCATCTCCATTAAAGGTGTGAAGCCTTGTGATAGGCGTCACTCACACTTTGGCCACCATGTCAGCCTTTTCTGCCCTTGTAGATGTGTGTGTTAAAGAGTTTTGGAGCATTGCATCTCAATGCATGACCATTCCACATAAGTAAGCACCTACTGTAGATGATGACATTTAGTTACATCCTATTCTCTATGCACCCTTCCAAAATGCTTCAGCCCACTCCCACTACATTCAGATGATTAGAGCCCTAACACGTGTTAAAAAATATCTGTTAAGATAAAATCATATCATTTATCTCAGTAATCCTTCCTACCTGCATACATTAAACCATCTCTTTCCTCACATTTCCAAAATATCACAAACAAGCTAAGCATGCCCTAGTAAAAGAAATGTTGCCTGTCGATTATTTCTACACTAGTGAAAAGAGCATGAGTAGTTCCTGCAGCCCTACGATCCCATTAAATTACTCAACATTCCACCCTAAAAAAGGGGAAATCACATAGAATGAAAACAATTCACACAACTTAATAGTCTCTTCATTATCACTAGTCAGGGTTGGGGCCCACAGAGGGCATAGAATCTCTCACAGCTGATTTCTCCTCAATATGGATGAAGGTATTGAAACATAAGTAATACTTATCAGCATGTATCATGTATTTAATCTTTTCAGTTTAACTGCTGTGCCAAAATATAAGTATTGAAACAGGGCAGGATTTATTTTATTCCGTGTCATACAATATACTCTAGGATGATTCCTTTATTGCTTACTCTTCAGATAATATGGTTATACTGTCTTTTGCCACTTATACATCCAAATTTATGCTTCTGATATAATTTCATATCATATGTTCAAAATATATAAGTGAAGCATGACAAACTCTCCTCATGGCTATTTCATGAGCTCCAGTAGATGAAGGACTGCTTTCTTTGCATGAACTGAAACAAAAAAAAAATTCAGTGTTGGATTAATATCCATTGCCTTTTTGACTGTGCCTCAAGCCTTGTAACATGGTCCTCAGTCCTTCCAAAACTGAGAAACCCTGTTTTCTATTACTGCAGTACTCTTGTAAACAACACAGTGGTTGATGCTTTCAGCAAGCGGTGTTCCTTCCTCTTATAGATATTTCAATTGCTGGAAACTTACCATAGAGTGTACCTCCTCCTCCTTAAATTCTGTAGGATTATCTAAACAATGCACCTAAAAAACTCATTGACAGGCTGCCAAGGTTACATAACCAGGAACCTTTTGACAACATGAGCTCATTCATTCTTCCCTAAAATTGATTCACTGATTCCTCGTGCATTCAATGATCAAGATTAAGAGTACAATTCTCAGCATTGTTTCCCCCTACCGGGGTAAAGGCCCACAATACTGCTATGAGTATCAGGAGATACCTGCACTAAATATGGTCATGGTACACCTTAAAGCCTGTAAAATCATCTACTCAAGCACTCAAAAAGCTCATGGTCAGGCTACTAAGGTTACATAACCAGGATCCTATGCCAACATGGCCACGATAATCCTGCCTAAAAATTGATTTAATGGCTTTTCGTCGATTCTAGACTCAACAGTGCAGTTTCCTACATTGTTCACTAAGCCTACTAGGGAAAAGCATAACACTGTGACATAAGTACCAATGGATCTCAGCAATAAATGTTGACTTTCTCTTTATTTGTATTTGTACTTGCAGGCAAATTTAGCACAATGGACTTTGAGGATAACCAACAAACAATGCAACAAATTGAGGCTTTTGTTAATGTGAGCTCAACACAAGGAATAAGACCACAAATCTGTCAGGTTAAAACACAGTTTCAATAATTTAAACCTTGGCTCAATCCATTGGTAGCTATAGTAAAGAGCAGCCAGACTTCAGTTGAGAAAATGTATAGAGTATTTAGCAGTGAAACAAATTTGAACATTCCAAACACAACACAATAAAAATCTCACAACTGATTTTGAATAACAGAGAAAAAAAGTAATGAGAAAAAAACACCAAAATGATTTAAAAAAAACATTAGGAGAATTACATATGATTTGTTTTCTTAAATCAAAAACAGAAAAATACACTAAAGCACCAATCAGTAGTCACTGCTTGCAATTGACTGGGACACAGGAGCAATTACAGACTGACCATGAAGAAGTGCACGATGCACCAACATGTTTATCCTGGTCAAATATTTTACCTTCTCACTTAAGCTCTGAAATGAAGGTTGAAATTCTCCATTAGGGAAATGTTGCAAGAAGTATCTACCAAAGTCTTCTTGAAGCCAGATTCCCATTGAACAACCTCCTGCTAAACTTTTGGTTTGGATGGTAAAAGTTCTGAGTGGGAAAAATTCAAAACTTGGTGTTACCAAGGGGCTGATTACGAGTTTGGTGGACCTGTAACCACCATGTTGGCGGTCCGATCATCAACAGTCTGGTGAGCCGATCGTCGTATTATAAGTTTGGCGGTCAAGGAAATAGGAGACCATCAGCAGCTCACCACCACTGCCAGGCTGCACAGACCACCGCTGTCTTCCGGAGGCACAAACAGGCCAGCAGAAACATGTTTCCACCGGACCTATCACAAGATTGCACACCGCCAATGAGACTACCACATCCAACTGCCATGGGTCAGCAGCTGGAAATGGGCACTTTAAAGGGAGACACCAACCTACATACAGCAATACATGTCTGGAGCTGACATGGAGCCATTCCTAAACGTCATGCTGCTGCTCCTGTTCACGGAAAGTCAAACACCTACCTGTATTATTAACATGCCTAACAAGTTTGAAATGGTACCTAAAACATTATAGGGGTAAAAGGCCAAGGCCAGCAGCTACACCTATTATACTGCAACACAGACATCCACATTAAAGGGAGACACTCACCTACACACAGCAATATACATCTGGAGCTGCCATGGAGCTATTCCTAAATGTCATGCAGCTGCTCCTGTTCACTGAAAGACAAGGGGATAAAATGCAGACATGGAAGACACCAACTGTAAGTACAAACACCTACCTGTGTTATTAACATGCATAACAAGTTTGTAACAGTACCTAAAACATTATGGGGGGAAAGGCGAACAGCACACATAAATATCCATCTGCTGTGGCACACACACAACACCACCATCAAACAATACTGCTATCAACACACATCACACACACTCATGGCACAATGGACCAACAACACCATGCACCATGCACACAGAGATATTTCGACAAAAGACACAAAGCGTACCACCACAACAACACCTGCACAGCTGCGATGGGGGCAGCATTGGAACACATATCTTGTTGACCAAGGCACCAAACAACACGCGCACAGCAGTTGCACATAAATGAATATCAGGGACAAGCAATACCAACACCTATTGTCATGCATAGTCACACAATTGGGGAAGGGCCGGGCAACAAAGCACACACAACTCAATCTCCATGGCACATTCCCACTACACACACAACACAAAGCTATGACACCAACATTGCAGAAGTACACACATATTCATCACAAAACACACTCCCGTCCCTTTGAGGACACCAGCAATGCAAAAAAACTAACATACTTCACAAAACACCATATGGAGCATCAATCAGGCCAAACACACAGAAATACAGACGCACAGTCAATGTCAGCCAGGAAGAACAGAAAGCTAGGGAGAGAAATGCAGGACAAAGGTGCAACCAAAACTTGAACAACTTGTTGGGTTTATTGAAGAAACTGATTCTCAGTCGAAGGCCATATGACAGTTTAAACTGGTTTGCCAAAACGGCACTGTTTTTGGCACCTACATGACTCCTGACTGCCATGTAAGGTAGGGGCATCAATGGGACAGGCAGGCAACTCAGGGATTGGGGGGCAGGAGAGGGGGTGGGGCTTGGATATGGGCTTGGTGGTTGAAGGGGCGTGGGTGCTTGCAGGAGGGACATGGGAGGCCTTGGAGATGGAAGGGATGGCTTGGGGAAGGGAAACTGAAGTTTTGGAGGAGCTACGGGGGGAGAACAGGGGTAAGGTCAAGACCACACAGGAAAAACATTTTAGACACATGGGGACGGTCATCAGAAGGGGTCAGGATTTGAAGGATGAAGTGTGGTTGTCTGATGTGTTGGTGTGGATGATTGGGGTGCATGTTTGTGGGAGGTGTGCTGGGTGTCTGTTGCATGAGTGAATGTGGGTGTGTATGTGTTTTGGGCAGAGGGGTGTGGATGTGCAAGGGGATACTGTGGTGTGTAGGTGGGTGTCTGTTGGGGTGGTGACTGCAGGTATGGTGGATGTGCTGCATGTAGATGTATCTGTAGTTGTGCTGTCTGTGGGTGTGGTGACTGGGATGGATGTCAGGGTCTGCTGGGGTGGGTTCTGCAGGTATGGTAGGTCTGGTGGCTGGATCAGTAAATGGTGAAGTGGTGTCTGTGGGTGTGCCAGATGTCATGTGTGTAATGCTGGGGTTTGTCAGGGGAACTCGTGACTGTTGCTGTGTCTGCAAGTGGATGTTGTTTATACGTGTGGCAGTGGTGTGTCTTGTAGTGCTTATGTTTGAGTGCGCTCGCCTTGTGTGTCTAGGTGGATGCATGCAAGTCTGTCTGTGTGCTTTGGGTGGGTCAGGGAAGGCGGCATTTGGAATTGGAAGATGAAGGTTGAGGTGGTACAGTAGACTAGGGGTGACTGACTGTTGAGTGTGGAGGCCAGAGCCTGAAAGGATCTCTGTAGGCCAGAGACTGCGCTGTGAATGCTCTCCAGGAATGCATTTCTTTGCTGGATCTGGCATGTCAGTCCCCGGATGGCATTCAAAATGGCCGTCTGACCCACAGAGATTGACCTCAGGAGGTCAATAGCCTCCTCACTGAAGGCAGCTGATATAACAAGGGCCGCAGCAGAGGTACCTGCTGCAAAGGAGACACCAGCCCTCTTGGGTGAACAGGCACGGCCAACTGGGTAAGGAGCAACACAAGGGCAGTGGGCAAAGATGGTACTAGGTTGGTCCACGATGGGCCCGCCACCACTAGGGAGTGGCCACTAGAAGAGGAATCTAATGATGTTGAGCAAGATCCTGTCATATCACAAGGAATCACTAATGAAACACATGAGCAAATCTTGTTCACAGATAACTACAATAGCAAGTGTTAGACTTGGCATCCTTGGCGTGGTCTCCCCTAACTTTTTTGCCTCTGTTTCCCAGGTTGATGATGTGTGCTGGACTCTGTTTTTGCTGTTATTGTTACTCTGGGCACTTTACCACTGCTATCCAGTGCTAAAGTGCAAGTGCTCCAATGTAAAATGTATGTGTAGTTGACTTTCCATGATTGGCATATTTGATTTACTAGTACGTCCCTAGTACAGTGAATCAAATGCTACTAGATAGGCTGCAGCACTGGTTGTGCCACCCACATACATAGCCCTGTAAACATGGCTCAGACCTGCCACTGCAGTGTCTGTGTGTGCTGTTTTAAACTGACAACTGAACTTGGAAAGTTTACCCACATGCCAGGCCTAAACCTTCCCTTTTTATACATGCAAGGCACCCCTAAGGTAGGCCCTAGGTAGCCACATGGGCAGGGTGCAGTGTATGCAAAAGGTGGGACATGTACGTATGTGTTTTACATGTCCTAACAGTGAAATACTGCCAAATTCGCTTTTCTCTATTGCAAGGCCTATCTCTCTCATAGGATAAAATTGGGGCTGCCTTTGAATACTATTAAAGTGCTGATTCCCTTTGGGTGCAGATAGAAATTTTGAGTTTAGGGTCTCTGAACTCACAATTTAAAAATACATCTTTTAGTGAAGTTGGTTTTTAGATTTTTTGTTTGAAAATGCCACTTTTAGAAAGTAGGCCTTTTCTTACTTAAACCATTCTGTGACTCTGCCTGTTTGTGGATTCTCTGTCTGGGTCAGTTTGACAGGTGGGCTGTCTGCACCTCTCTCTAGACAGTGACACTAAGGGAGCTGGGGTGTAGCCTGCATATCCTAATGAGCCATCTGTGCAAGGAGGGAGGGGAGGAGTGGTCACTCACACCTGAAAGGTCTATGCCTGCCCTCACACAATGTAGTCTCCAACCCCCGGGTGTGTGTCTGGGGTCTAACCTGGGCAAGGCAAGATCTAGAAAACAACAGAGACTTCTCTTTGAAGTAGACCTACTTCAAAGGCAGAAAGGGGTATAAGAGGATCCCCGAAAACCCCAAAAAATTAGATCACTTCTGGAATCAAGAGGAAGCTCTGCCAAGTAGAAGGGCTGTGGAGAAGTGCTTCTCCTTCCTGTGACTGTACTTTGTTGGACTATCCTGCAGTTATGGCTTCTGCCTGTGAAAGACTGGACTTTGTTGTGCATTCCTGCTTGAGAAGAATCTCCAAGGGCTTAAACTGAGCTTGCCTCCTGTTGTTGAAGTCTCAGGGCCATTGAAGACTTAACCTGCCAGCATCTGGACTCTCTGCTGAGACTCCTGCCCTGCCACATGGTGCCCTATCCAGTTCCTGGGCCCTTGAAAGGTTAAGTTGGCAGACAAGAACTAAAGTCCATGCACAGACCGCCGTATGGGGAAACATTCGATGCATCTTCTGTGACGCGGCTGATAAACAACGCACTGCTGGCTTTGTGGCTGAAATCAACATTCTACCTGCAACGCGGCTGGAAGAATGATGCAACGCGGCTGAAGAAACACGCAACACCCACTAATGGAGGCTGATAATGACACAAACCCCACGCAGCATGGTTTTCTTATACTGTGTGACCAGATTTTCAACACAACATCGCTGGGCAAAGAAAATCAATGCAGAGCCTGCCCCGACCCGAGGTGCCTGTGTGGATCGATGCATCTCACTCTTGTGAGGGAGAAGAAATGATGCACGCCGACCCTACCAAAGGAGGAACAAAGCACAATCTCGCTTACGGGTGAGAAATTGATGCATCACTAGCAGTTTTTGACACCCACGCAGCTTTATTTTGATGCTACCCAGGTATTTTTGTGAAAAATCAGCATTCTTACTGTTTTCTAAGGATTAAGGGCCAGATGTAGAAAGCGTTTTGCATGGCACAAACTGCGAAATTTGCAGTTTGCGCCATGCAAAACACGCATCGCAATGCACGTTCCCATTTTGCTAGTCGGTACCGACTCACAAAACAGGAATGCGACTCGCAAATAGGAATGGGTGTTCCCTTCCTATTTGCGATTCGCACCGCGATGCAGAATTGCTTTGTGACTGCGAATGCGGTCGCAAAGCAATTCGCAGTTAGCACCCATGTCAAGTGGGTGCTAACTCATTCGCAAAAGGGAATTGATCCCCATGGGACCCCTTCCCCTTTGTGAATGTCGCTATAAATATTTTTTCAGAGCAGGCAGTGGTCCAATGGACCACTGCCTACTCTGAAAAAATGAAACCAAATGGTTTCATTTTTTATTTTACTTTAAGGAAAAAAGGGCTGCAATACAAAAAAAAAACTGCTTTATTAAAAAAGCAGTCACAGACATGGAGGTCTGCTGTCTCCAGCAGGCCACCATCCCTGTGAGTGCAGGGAATCACATTAATATTAATGAGATGGGTCTTTGCGACCCCCTTGTGATTCGCAGAAGGTATCATGGACACCATTCTGCATATGATTTTGCGACTCAGAAATTGCGAGTCGCACCGACTCGCAATTTCCGAGTCGCAAATTCATATCTTCCTACGTCTGGCCCTAAGACTCTTATTCTTTGAAAATTCATATCTTGACTTGTGTATGTTGGATTTTTGTCTTTTTTGTCTTGTTATTTTAGATAAATATTACCTATTTTTCTAAACCTGTGTTGTGTCATTTTGTAGTGTTTTCACTGAGTTACTGTGTGTGTTGGTACAAATACTTTACACATTGCTTCTGAAGTTAAGCCTGCCTGCTTATGCAAAGCTACCCTGGGAGTGAGCGGAGGCTAACTGAGGGTGATTCTCCTTTACCCAGGCTAGAGTGAGCGTCGTTGCTTGGACAGGGGGTAACCTGACTGCCAACCAAAAGCCCCATATCTAACAACGAGGATGAAGTCTGGCTATCACACTAACCATAACCCAACTAGCTGGCCACTCCACATCAAACTTGTGCCACAATCAACCCACCACATGGAACTAATAGCCAAGAATTGGATACCCTTTAAGGTACACTACTAATTACACTCACACAAGCCTATGAACACATCTAACTGGCACTAACATGATGTCCCTGCAATAAGTGATGTTGGTAAGGAATGGCAGACAACACTGGTTTAAACATGTCAGACCTGGATTAGTTGACATGAAACCACCCATGTCACAATGACAGCTCACAACAATGTACAGCTCCACAAGTCAATGAGTGAAGGAGTTTGAGTTGTGTGAGTTCCATGCCCAGGCTGCCTGGACAGTGGAAGGGCACGTATCTCAGTAACAGATGAGACTTGTTTCTCATGGTATTTTGGTCCAGTGGTTTCATGTATGTGTTCATGTGGACTTGTGACATGGCAACCTGTTTAATCCATCCATTCTACATTCACTTTGTGTTAATAATGCTCCTGTATGACCTGTATGTAGATCTCAACGTGTTTCCTCATTGCAGGTCATAGTGCCTATGCCATTACACTAACATAGGTGTGTAACATGTCACTAGATGCTTAACCATTGAAACAGGATGGGTATGTGACTAGGGACTGTTGCACTGTCCTCTGTATGTGCCATGGGGTATGTTCAGTTGGATAGACCTGGTTTTGATATGTGATGAGGCTCAAGCAGGTGACAACATTCAGTAGTCTGTTTGCCTATACTATGGAACTGGATCTGACATAGCCCTTTTTTCTGTGGGCGGGGGGGTGGTGCTTTGGGTTATGTAACAACAATGTTCACACATTCTTCGCATTGACAGTGCAGACATATTTGCACCCTATGGGCTGTACAGTGCAAATAAAAAATGTGGTGTGAGTAACCACTTCTGTTGTTGTGTTGATGATAATCATCATCCTGACACTGCCTGTGACATATCCCTCCTAACATTACCATCCTAAGAGTTGCACATTAGCATCACATGAAATTCTCATTGGACTTTCCCCAATTTTGACAAATGACTATTAGGCATTGATTATGTGCTAGTAGTTTTTATTCACATGTGCTCTGAACATTAAAGAGGAACTTGATTGCAAAAAAACAGACAAATAGTGAAGGAATAATGAAGGGATCAGTCATGGTGGATGTAATCTGTGGAATAGCTGCCACAACATTTGAAGTCCAAAGTCTAGTGTCTTACTATCCTGGAAAATGGATAGTTTGTGAAGAACAGTCAAGTAATTCTGTGGAACACAAAGGGGCTCCATCAGGAAGAGGTCACTTCCTGGCAGTGGTTGAGTTCTTGGCATCTGCACATCCTGGATCTTTGGGTGGCTATCCCTGCTAGCGTGGGTTCTTTACCTACAGAGGCAAGGGGGTTGGACGTAGGTCCTTCTCCTGGCAGGTTTTCCTTTCTACTGGCTGCCACATAGGTCAAAGGGGCTGACGTTGCAGGCCAATGTAAGGGGGCTGGCGTGTTCTCGATCCCTGCTCAGGGTGGTGTTGATATCCCTCAGCACTCCTGTGGAATTGTGAGCCTGCCACTGTTGCAATATTTCATGGTGGAAATCCATCTGCAGCTGCTTGATCTCCCTGGGTTGAGTGAGTACCTGGACCAACACGCTTTGGGACTATTGGTATGCTCCCACAACTTGGGTGATGGTGTCCTGGCCAGACCCATCCCCAGCAGCCTCATGGCGCTGGCCCACATCATCCCTCCCATGCACCCTACCTCCACGTACCTGCGCCCTTGGCACAACTTGGCCTCGACAACTAGGTCTAGGTCTATCGTTGTCAGAGGTGTCTAGATGTTACTCAAGTACCTGGACTGGGTGGGAAAAGGATTGTTGATTCTGTCCTTGAGACACAAGTTTGGGAGCAACTGGTTGCTTGAAATGTTGATGTAACAAGGCTGGGTGGAGTTTATTTTGTTATGGTGAGGCTGACAGGTGTCACCTGACCAGGTTCCTCAGATGGGCCAGCTCTGTCCTCAATGTCTACACATCCAGGAGTGGTATCCTCAATGAGGGATTGATCCATGGGGGAGCGGCAGTCTCTTGATTGGTGTCTGTGTACCCTGTGACAAGTAGATCTCCTGAGGTGAGAGAGAGAATGTTACAGGTTGTATTGTGACATGTACATCCAACAGTTTACAGTAACATTTGATTAAGGGCATGTACATATTGGCTTTGCATTTTTCCCCTATGTGAGCAGCACACCTGCTATCAAATGTATAGACCTAACATTTGAGGAACAGACCAATTCAATTTCAAGTCACCTTGCTACAGGAGGTAAGAATTTATTTGCACTTGGATGTCTGTTCATAGACTCCTACCATTCCAGCAGTGCAGTCAAACCAGTGCCTCGCATGATGTCGCTTAGGTCATCTCAAAACATGGTAGACTGTTATGCGTGCTGCCCCGGATCCTTGTTCTATGTTAGTTGTCATCATGTGGTCAGTGTATTGTGATTATGTGTTCTGCCACAAGAATTCAAATGATGACTCTTGGTATCTTTGAGTTGTCTTACATTCATTGGGGCCCTAGGTTTGGCTGTCCTTCCTGTCCACATTATTTTCATCATGGCTTATCTGCACAAGCAGGATATGGTTCATGAGGCACATCACAGAGTGTACCATGATCTGTATGTTGATCCCTCCCAGTTAGGTAATCTGCATTCGTGAATTAACAGATAGCAGCACAAAGTCATTGTGGACAGTGTCCTGGTAATTGGAGTTAGAAGAACTGTTCCTCCTGGCTTTTACTGTCATATTACACCAAGCACAACCCACAGCATACATAAGTCAACCTCTCAGGTGAGTGGACTTTCATAGCAAGTTGCTGTAGAAGGATATTAGGACAGATGCACAGTAAGCAGGTGCTTTGCATTGAGTAGCCAGTGCCTGCCAACCTTGGCATTGCTGTTTTGTCCTGTCCTACTCACACATTCTCCAGTTGATATCCCCATAGGTGAATACATGGCAAAGGCTGAGTAGATGAAGGATGGTCATAGTAGCAGAGAACACAGTATTGGCTGAGTGGAGTGACATTACCAGTGCCTGCTGACCTTGGCATTGCTGTCTTTTCCTGTCTTACCCACACACTTTCCAACTAATATCCCCATAGGTGAGTATACGGCAAAGACTGAGTAGAGGGAGAATAGTCCTAGTAGCAGAGAACACCATATTGATTGAGTGGAGTGACATGGCCAGTGCCTGCTGACCTATCATTGCGGTCTTAGCCTGTCCTACCCACGCACTGTACAGTTTATATCCACTCAGGTGGGTACACTCCAGTGTGCAGTTGACAAAGCTGGTGATTTGGACTGGGCTAAACTGTTCTGGTCTTAGTGATAGTGGAACAGTACCTGCTGGAAGTTGTAATGCTGTCAATTCCTGTACAACACCCACTATACAGAGATGTGCTTCCCACAGGGTGGTGGTTGGCATGTTGAAGCCAGACAGGGGTTTGTGGACAGTTGGACACTGGACTATTGTGTTGTGTACCATTGTAGGTGGGTAAAGGTGATCATTGAGCTTGCATGACAATACATTTAGGTGTGCAAAATTTTGTTGATGTGACTCACCCGACTCAACTCTCCCAGGATGCAGAATGACCAAGATCTTTTTCTCCCATGATGTGAACTGTGGGGGAGCAGGTGGGGGACCACCTTTAGACTTGTGGACCGCTAACTGGTGCCTGGCAGACATGGAATGTACCTTCCCCCTGATATAATACCACAGCTTCCTGATGTAGTTCCTTGTGCATGGGTAGCTGCCTACAGAATTCAACTTTCCACCAAACTTTGCCACATTTCCATTTTCCTAGTAATAGTGGTCTGCTTGACTTAGAATCCAAATATATGCGGCTCTGCTATGATGATTTCATCCTTCATGGCTCTTAACACGTCATCTGTGAAACGGGGATATTTTTGAGGTGACATTGTAGTGGTATAGAAATGATGGGGAAAAAATAAATTGTAGGTGCTATGGGATGGGAAGTAAATATTGTCATAGGTGCAAATATGTATGTTGGGAGTATAGTAAGAATGTGTGATATGTGCACTGGGGGAGATGGTGGGCTGCCTGATCTATGGTTAGGTTTGCTCCGATGTTGCTCTAGCTTCTGTGTTTGTTGTTGTAAATGCAAAGGAATGTGGTGTGTGTACGTGCCAGCTGTGTTGTTTTCAAATCTATCCAATGTAATGCTGTGTATTACTGTGGGGAACACCGAGCGCCGTGGTCCACACCGCCATTGGAAGACTGCCATGGCAAGACCACCATGGGGATTTTCAACTTGTAATAGTTTCAGTGGTTAGTTGACGGGATGGTGGTGCACCTCTTTCCCACACTCCAGAGTCCTGGCTGTGCAATTCGGAAGACAGTGGTCTGTCTGACTTCCAACATAGCAGTCTTTTGGTGGACGCCACTGCAATGGTCTGGCAGTCAAACCGCAAAACTCATAATGAGGCCCGAGTCCTCACAACAATGGATACGTTTCGCACCTTCTTGCGGTCAAGATTTTTACCTTCAGATTTAGGCTTTTTATGAAGCTGAAAATCTTCCTAAAGGACAAGCCTGTAGTTGTATCTGACAATGGTGGTCATTACAACCCTGGCGGACGGTGTTAAAGCTGCGGAAATAACGCAAACAGGCCGGCGGACAAAAAAAGTGAATTACGACCCTGGCGGAAACTGCCAACAAAGACAGCCACTTTAACACATCGCCCGCCACGGCGGTACAGACAAACAGCGCATCAGTTACCGCCAACAGACAGGCGGAAGACAATTTACTGCCCACAGTATCACAACAGGCCAATCCGCCACCTTTTCCAGGGCAGATTCACCGTGGATAAAAATACGGCGGAAACAGCTTTTGCTATGGGAATACGCTCACCTTCTACACATCCCACGAGGAAAGACGACTCCAAATCCTACCTGCCTTTGTCTTTCTGCTCCTCTACGACCAACAGCGACGTAGGCACAGAAGATACCAGTGAGTACTGCATCTACGACACGGGGAGGCAAAAGCTAGGGGGACACCCACCAAACACCCCCACCCTCGCATATTACAACATACACACCAATGCATTTACAAAAATCACATGAACAACCCACAATCCCCCCGGAAGAATGCAAAGACAAAGTGAATTTCGGTCAAACATTGTAATGTGCCAATATACATGTCATACAAAAATATACTGATATATATCTCAAAATCTGTCATAATTTTTTATACAATACAAGAAGTAGTGCACAAATGTACACAACAATGTCCGTGCACCAACAGTCCAAAAATGCATGGGCGAGGCCCACAATAGATACCTGACCAAAATCCGAGAGAACACTGTGGGGCATCAGATAGAAACACTATAGGCACCTCAGGGGGAAGGGAAGGTGGGGCACCTCAGCCAGATAAATGCAAAGCCAGATCCACGACGGGGCTCCATGCCCATTGATGTATCCTGGGGAGTGCAAATCCACAGTCTCACAAGTCTCTACAGTGGGTGGGTTGCCCACTGTTCAATCTTGGGGAGTGCAAAGCCACAGTCTCACAAGTCTCTACAGTGGGTGGGTTGCCCACTGTTACATCCTGGGGAGTGCAAAGCCACAGTCTCTCAAGTCTCTACAGTGGGTGGGTTGCCCACTGTTCAATCCTGGGAGGTGCAAAGCCACAGTCTCACAAGTCTTTACAGTGGGTGGGTTGCCCACTAGACCATCCTGGGGAATGGAAAGCTACATTTTCGCAAGTATCTGCAGTTCTCTACTGGTACTGGGTGGGACTGGTGCCCAGACAGGATGAGTCTCCCCGTGAAAGTTCCTGTCCTGTCACTGTCCCAGCTGCACATGGGATAAGGATGCCTGATGTGGCGGCCTATTCATACCCACACGGTGTTTGCTTTGTTCAGCGGTCTTCACCATGGCGGTCTTTGCCCTGTTCAGCGGTCTTCACCATGGCGGTCTTTGCCCTGTTCAGCGGTGCTTAGCCATGGCAGTCTTTGCCCTGTTCAGCGGTGCTTAGCCATGGCAGTCTTTGCACTGTTCAGCGGTCTTCACCATGGCGGTCTTTGCCCTGTTCAGCGGTGCTTAGCCATGGCAGTCTTTGCCCTGTTCAGCGGTGCTTAGCCATGGCAGTCTTTGCACTGTTCAGCGGTCTTCACCATGGCGGTCTTTGCCCTGTTCAGCGGTGCTTATCCTTGGCGGTCTTTGCCCTGTTCAGCGGTGCTTAGCCATGGCAGTCTTTGCCCTGTTCAGAGGTGCTTAGCCATGGCAGTCTTTGCCCTGTTCAGCGGTGCTTAGCCATGGCAGTCTTTGCCCTGTTCAGCGGTCTTCACCATGGGGGTCTTTGCCCTGTTCAGCGGTGCTTAGCCATGGCAGTCTTTGCCCTGTTCAGCGGTCTTCACCATGGCGGTCTTTGCCCTGTTCAGCGGTCTTCACCATGGCGGTCTTTGCCCTGTTCAGCGGTGCTTAGCCATGGCGGTCTTTGCCCTGTTCAGCAGTCTTCACCATGGCGGTCTTTGCCCTGTTCAGCGGTCTTCACCATGGCCATCTTTGCCCTGTTCAGCGGTGCTCTGACATTGCGGTTCGAATACTGACATTGGTGTGTGGCATGACGATCTCCACACTGGACATTGGTGTGTGGCATGACGATATCCACACTGGACATTGGTGTGTGACTTACCGATCTCCACACTGGACATTGGTGTGTGGCATGACGATCTCCACACTGGACATTGGTGTGTGGCTTGATGTTTCATCATTGCCCAGCGGGGCTGTGGGATCCTGGTCCCTCCTGGGCTGTGACTCCGGCGGTGGTCTCCTGACCAGTAACGATACTTGGGCCCTCCTGGGCTGTGACTCTGGCGGTGGTCTCCTGACCAGTGACGATACTTGGGCCCTCCTGGGCTGTGACTCTGGCGGTGGTCTCCTGACCAGTGACGATACTTGGGCCCTCCTGGGCTGTGACTCTGGCGGTGGTCTCCTGACCAGTGACGATACTTGGGCCCTCCTGGGCTGTGACTCTGGTCTCCTGACCAGTGACGATACTTGGGCCCTCCTGGGCTGTGACTCTGGCGGTGGTCTCCTGACCAGTAACGATACTTGGGCCCTGACCAGTGACGATACTTGGGCCCTCCTGGGCTGTGACTCTGGCGGTGGTCTCCTGACCAGTAACGATACTTGGGCCCTCCTTGGCTCTGACTCTGGCGGTGGTCTCCTGACCAGTAACGACGGTGCTGGCGGTTGTTTCTGGACAGCCGGAAATGATGGCGCACTTCTCCGCCGTGACACTCACAACAGGCTGGGCAGACTTCCTCGGGACCTTCCCCGCCTTCTTTGGAGTTACAGCTGACTCACCAATCGCCTTCAATCCCATTTCAGTTGTTGTCCCACCAGCAGTCTTGACACGGTCCCGTCGTCCTCTCTCCAATTTCAGAGCCTTTACAGGGGGTGGGCTGCCAGTGCCTTGGCTCCGGGTCCTACTGCCTTCCCTGGTGGACGGTGCACTCCAAAAACCTGGAACACCCACCACTGGCACTGGAGGCTTTTTGGCTGAGGCGCTACGACGGGACTGATGAACTGGAGGGGGGGGGGGGGGGGGCAAAAAGGTCAATTTGACATAGGGACAGTTTCTGATGGACACTGGGATGGGTAGCTGGAAGGGGTCTGGGAGTGGAGGTAGAGGAGGTGGTTGTAGGCGGTGTCACTTTAGGTGTTTTGGGTGCAGGTGCAGGTACTGGAGGCTGTTGTGAGGTGGATGGATGTTGGGTGAGTGATTGCCAGCGTTTCGGTACTTTGGGAGGGGGCGTCACAGACACACTGGGAGAGGACACAGGGGACGTGTAAATGGCAGTGGAGGTGGTGAGTGCAGGTGAGCGGCTTGTGGTGCTTGGTGTCCTGGTGCGAGTCCTAGTGCCTGTAGATGTGGTGTATGCAGGTGTGTGTGTAGACGAGACTGGGAGGGAGGAGGGAGAAGAGGAGGAGGGGGACACAGTGGAGACATTGGATGTTGCTGTGTCTGTATGGGTGTGATGCTTGTGTGAGTGCCTGTGGTGTGTGTGGTGCCTATGTTTGCTTGAGCTACTTTTGGGTGTTGACTTGTGTGCCTGCTGGTCTGTAGGTGTGCTTGGGATGGGCTGGGGTACAGGGGATTGGGTCTGGGTGGAGGAAGTTGGAGGGGGGAGGCTGGACACCGGGACAATGGCTGCTATCAGTGCTGAGGCCAGAGATTGCAGGGTTCGCTGAAGGACATCCTGACCAGAATGAATGCCTTCCAGGAATGCATTACTGTGTTGCAACTCTCGTTCTACACCCTGGATGGCATTCACAATGGTAGACTGTCCAACAGTGAGTGACCTGAGGAGATCAATGGCCTCCTCACTGAGGGCAGCAGGGGTGACTGGGGCAGGGCCTGAGGTGCCTGGGACGAAGGTGATGCCCACCCTCCTGGGTGAGTGGGCACGGGGCGAACGCTGAGGGGCTGCTGGGAGGGCGGGGCTGGTAGGGGAGGTGGCGGCTGTACCTGTAGAAGTGGGGCGCACAGATGGTGCCGCCACCACAGGGGAGCTCCCATCGGCAGACGAGTCCGTGTCGCTGGTTGGTGATCCTGTGGCCGACGTGAAGCTCCCCTCGCCCTACGTCCCACTGGTGCATTCAGAGTCTGTGGTGTGGCCCTCCATTGCCATGTGGGATGCAGCTCCCTCGTGCTCCGGTGCCACTGTACCTCTGCCTGATGATGCTGATGTACAAAAGGACAGGGAGAGCAGGAAAAGGGGGGGAGACAGAAGAAAGAGGGTTTTAGTGCATGGCATACCGCTACCGTTGGCGGACAAGACAAACGCAGCAGCCCCCTGCATTACGCCGTGCTCCTGCCCTCTGCACATGCAATTTCTGGGATATGGCCTACATGGCAATGGTAGAAATCTGCGCACATGGATGCCAAAGGGGCAACTATACATCAACTTGCCTCTGTTCTGAGCTGGGGTAGAGTCCCACATGGCCTACATTACCGAGGGGCCTTGCCTACCTAACTCGCCCTGGCCTAGGGACACCCACAGCCCGCCTCCCCCACCCAGACACCTCCACTGCACGCAAAGTCCACAGAATGAGGTTGTACTCACCCCCTTGTGTCTGCTGTGATATCCTTAAGCACCCACCCAACTCCGGGTAGGCCACCGCCAGGATCCGGAACATCAGGGGGGTCATGGTGCGACGGGCACCCCTCCCATGTTGGGAGGCCATCCGCAGCTGAGCCTCCGCCGTCTTCTTGCTGCAGGGGCGAATGTCCTCCAATCTCTTGCGGCAGTGGGTGCCCCGTCTCTGGTGGGCCCCCAGGGTCCTTACTTCCTTGGCGATGGCATGCCAAATGTCTCTCTTCTGGTGGGCGCTGACCTACATGACATGCACAAGGAAAGAGGAACAGTCATTACCTACTGCACCTTCAATGTGAGTGCCCCTCCCAACTCTGTCCATGTAGCCCATTCATCCCCGTGCATTTCTGTTGTAAGAACTCTGCCCCCTTCCCTCTCCCACCCAGCCCTGTCCACCCAGGCCTAGCCCCTCCAACGTGCTCCCTGTGTACTAACCTGTTGGTCTGGAGGACCGTAGAGTAGCATGTACTGGGGGAGGACCCCATCCACAAGTTTTTCCAACTCCTGTGCAGTGAAGGCAGGGGCCCTTTCCCCAGACGCAGCAGCCATCGTCGCTTCCAGACCGAGGTCACAGCAGCACTAGCAGTGTATGTCCTCTCCTGTCGAAGGTCAGGTATCTAGTGATTGAAGAGATAGAAAATGGTGGTGACGTCCGCGGCGGGCGCATCATCACCGCCAGCGCACCTGTTCATTGGCTCCTGGGACCCATAGGGTCCAATGTTAACCAATGCAGCATTGCGCCGCGCACTATGACCGCCTACCGCGACGGTGTCCAACGCCAGTGCAGTTACCCCACAAGTCCATTGTCCCAGTTTGGAGGACAGGCAGCCGCCATTTCAGGGGCCCACATGGCTTCATTTACTACTGCGTCACACATACCGAGGCCTACACTCAAAACATTTCCCGGGTGGGTTAATTGTCTGTTGTAGTCTTGTGTGTGACTGTGGGTACATACCTGGAGGTATGGTGACAGTTTCTTCGCTGTTGTCCTTCTTAGGCACATATTGGAAGATGGCGGAATCCGCCGGTGTACCGACCGCTGGTGGACCTGTTGACAATGGAAGAGAGACATTTGATCATGACCTACCGGTTCGACCGTGCCACAATCCAGGAACTATGTACCCAGTTGGAGCCAGACCTGATGTCATCAATCCGCCATCCGTCTGGAATCCCCCCTGACGTGCAGGTGCTGTTAGTGCTCCATTTCCTTGCAAGTGGGTCATTTCAGACAACAGTGGCCATGGCATCAGGGATGTCCCAGCCTATGTTTTGCAACGTGTTGTTCAGAGTGTTGTCTGTCCTGCTGAAACACGGAAGGAGATACATCATTTTCCCTGAGGTGGAGGATTTGCCTACAGTGAAAGGTGATTTGAATGCCATTGGACAAATCTGGAACGTCATAGGTGCCATTGATGGGACCCATGTAGCTCTGGTCCCCCCCGCAGGAGTGAACAGGTGTACAGGAACAGGAAGAGTTATCATTCCATGAATGTCCAGATGGTCTTTTTGGCAGACCAGTACATCTCGCAGGTAAATGCTATGTTCCCTGGCTCAGTGCATGACGCCTACATCCTGCGGAATAGCAGCATTCCTGATATGATGGGTCAGCTCCAGAGGCACCGTGTATGGCCATTGGGGGACTCTGGTTACCCCAACCTGTCCTGGCTATTGACCCCAGTGAGGAATCCCAGGACAAGGGCAGATGAACGGTACAATGATGCCCATGGGCGGAGTAGGAGGGTGATTGAACACACCTTCGGCCTCCTGAAGGTGAGGTTCAGATGCCTCCATATGACAGGTGGGTCCCTATTCTACTCACCGAAGAAGGTGTGCGACATCATCATCGCCTGCTCCATGCTCCGTAATTTGGCATTGCGACGCCAGGTGCCTTTTCTGCAGGAGGATGATCCAGATGACGGTGTTGTAGCAGCGGTGGAGCCTGTGGACAGTGATGAGGATGAAGCTGATGAAAAAGAAAACGACAACAGGGAGTCAGTCATACAGCAATATTTCCAGTGAGACACAGGTGAGTACATTTTCAGGTTTAACATAACATTAACTTTCACACGTCTACCTCTATCCTGTACCTACATTTCACTCACTATTTGTTAACTGAGTTGTCCCCTTCCATTTCAGTTTCACAAATGTGGTAACCTACGTGTCAACAGCTTGCAACCTTGAAAGGCTTGTGATGTGTGACATTGGTATGTTGGACTTCCAATGGGTAACCATTTTTGACACTGTAATTGAGAATACAAAGTTCAAAATCATTGACTGACTCCAGTTTTATTAGTGTTTCAAGGGTGTTTATTTAAGTGCATAACAATGAAGGGGGGTTGTCAAATGGGGATGGGTTACGGTGGAAGAATGTCCATGGCAGAGTCCAATCCATTAGTCTCACAAGTACATTGCACATCTGGCCATTGGAAGTGGAGCTGGGGCAGTTCCGATTTGGACAGGGTAACAAAGTGGGACAGTGGGGGGACAATCAGGGTGGTCTTATTTCCTGGCGGGGGTCTTGCCATCTTGCTCTGTCCTGTTCCTGGATCTCAGGGACATCTTGCGTGGTGGTTGTCCGTCTGCAGGGGGTGGGGTGCTGGTGTGTTGGTCCTGTTGCGGGGCATCCTGTCCACTAGCGCCGGCGGAGGTGGTGGGCATTTCATTGTTGTGGCTAGTGTCAGGGGCCCCTTGGAGTGCCATGGTGTCCCTCAAGGTCTTTTGAATGTCCGTCAGCACCCCTACAATGGTGCCCAGGGCGGAGCCGATGGTCCTGAGCTCCTCTCTGAACCCCAAATACTGCTCCTCCTGCAGACGCAGGGTCTCCTGCAACTTGTCCAGGACTGTTGCCATCATCTCCTGGGAGTGTTGGTATGCTCCCATGATGGAGGAGAGGGCCTCGTTGAGAGTAGGTTCCCTTGGCCTGTCCTCCCTCTGTTGCACAGCAGCCCTCCCAGTTCCCCTCTGTTCCTGTGCCTCCGTCCCCTGGACCGTGTTCCCACTACCACTGCCCCCAGGTCCCTGTTGTTGTTGGGATGTTGGGTTAGCCTGGGTGCCCTTTAGTATGGACACACCGCTGATTGACCTGTCCTGGGTAGGGAGGTATGGGCCCGCTCGGTGGGTGCTGTGCTGGTGTTACCAGAGGGTGGAAGTTCAGTGTTGGGCTGTGGCTGGGCAAGGGGAACCGACTGTCCTGAGGCCCACGATGGTCTGGGCTGGTCATCAAGATCCAGTAGGGAAGAGCTGCTGTCGTCACTGTGGGCCTCTTCTGGGGGTGGAGTGGTGTTGTCTGGACCCTCTGGTGTGGTGACGTTCCTTCGGGTTCTTACGGGGGTATAAGTACATGATTATTGCATGTGTGTGTTTCATAGTGTGCAATGGTTGGGTGTGCATATACACTAGTGCAGGCATTCCTGTGTGGGGGCTTGTGTGCTGATGGTTGGGTGGTGTTCTGGGTATGTGCAGTGGGCATGCTTTAGTGATGGGTATCCATGCTTAGTTGTGTCATGCAGGTCTTGGGGTTGGGGTGGGTGGTTGGTGTTAAGGGTACATTAGTGAGGAGTTAGGGTGATAGGGGAGGGTGTGAGGGTGGGGGTGTGTGATAGCATGCAGGTAAGGTGGGGGATATGATAGTTAAGATTTGACTTATCAGTATCTGTTCCTCCAACAACTCCTGCGAGGCCCTCAGGATGCAAGATGGACAAGACTTGCTCCTCCCATGTTGTTAGTTGTGGGGGAGGAGGTGGGGGTCCGCCGCCAGTCCGCTGAACCGCAATGTGGTGCCTGGATACCGGGGAACGCACCTTCCCCCGTTGGTCGTTCCACCTCTTCCTGATGTCCTCCCTATTTCTTGGATGCTGTCCCACAGCGTTGACCCTGTCGACTATTCTTTGCCATAGCTCCATCTTCCTGGCTATGGATGTGTGCTGTACCTGTGAGCCAAATAGCTGTGGCTCTACCCATAAGATTTCCTCCACCATGACCCTGAGCTCCTCTTCGGAAAAGCGGGGGTGTCCTTGGCGTGCCATGGGGTGGTGTGTGTGATGTGTGAGGTGGTGTATGTGGTGATGAGTGTGGTCAGTGTACTGGTATGTGGTGTTTTGTGCGTGGATGTTGTGTGGGTGATGGTGTAGTGTGCCTCTGTGTGATGGGGTTCTCTATTCTGTGCTGTCTCTCTCTGGCCTTCTCTCTAATTTTGGGTCATAGGGGTTTGTGGGTGATGTGTGTGTCTGTTTTATATTGCAATGGGTGTGTGGGAGTGGTGTGTGTATGTGTATCAGGTATGTGTATTTGGAATTGTCCAATGTGGCGGTGTTTTGGAGATGTGTGTGTATTTTGAGCGCAGCGGTGTGTACTGCCAATGGAATACCGCGGTTGAAAGACTGCTGCGTGGATTCGTGGGTCGTAATAGCATGGGCGTGTTTCTGTTGGCGTGGAGGTGGAGGATTTGTTTCCGCATGTTTATCGCTGACCTTTGGTGTGGCGGTATTGTGTGGGTGTCTGAATTTCGGCGGATTCCGTGATGTGTGTCATAATAGCTGTGGCGGTCTACAGAGGCCGCGACGGTGTATTGGCGGTCTTCTGCACGGCGGTAAGTGCCTTATACCGCCAATGTTGTAATGACCCCCAATGTTCCTTCAAAATCAGATACCTTTTACCTAAGTAGGGAACACTGATGCTTCGGGTTCTCTGAAGTCCAAATATTTTCTAAGTCCTAATGTTTCAGTGTTTTAGAGTGTTTCCTACCTGTCACTTCTAAGGCTCCCAGGAGCTCAGTAGCAGCAGTTAGGGTCCAGTACTCCCTCCAGCAGAGGCCAAGAGCAGGCTCCAGCACATGCCCTGTTGCTAATGGTCAGTTTGCAACTTCAGGAAAAAGGCCTCTCATAGTTTTTTCTGTCCTTGGAGCCACACAGAAGGTCAGCTAATTGAACCTTGGAGTCAAATTCTTAGTCCTTGGTTTGAGTAGCAGCAGTTCAAACCCTTCAGGTCCATATAGGTCTCCAAAAACAGGGCCAGTCGTCTCCTGTTCTTGCTTAGGTCCAGATAATGCTTTGATGAGCTGTGGGTGAGGAGCAAGTTTTGGCAAAATTTGCTAGTCATTGTGTGGAGTGAGTCCTGGCCATTCCCCAACCAATGAGGAAATGGTTCCCAAGAGCAACCCTTCCCACTTTTGCAGCACATCCTGTTTTCATTTCTAGCTGGCAGAAAAGACTCACATTCCTCACCCCCAGGTCTTCTCGTCAAAAGGCCCAAGCCTTTAATCCTGCTCTGATACTGGGTTTCACATTTTGTTAAGGTGAATCACTGTCAGGGCCCATTGGCTGGCTAATACTAATTTGCCTATGTTGGAAGGCTGTTTATTAGCAGGGTTTGGTAGGTACCCGCCACTAGTTATAAGGCCATGATCAAAATATAAAGTCCAGTCAAGGTTTCAGTCAATTAATCCCTTGCTCAAACCTTGACAGCTGGCAACAAGCAGGCAGGGTTAATTTAGGAGACAGGTATGTCAAACATTTAAAAACACCAATACATGAAATAAGCAAAACAGAACGCACAATGAACATCCAACACCAGTTTATAAAAATAGAAAATAGTTTTATGAATAAAATGACACCACAACAACAAAAATCAAATGTAGGAAACCAGAGATATGATTTTTTTAAAGATTAAAAGTAAAACAAGCAGTTAGAAGCAAACAGCACTCAAAGGGTCTAACTAAAAGGTTACACTGAAACAAGACACAGTCAAGGGTTCCAGCCACCCACATTGTAATACTTTTACACTTTCTTCCACAAGTGTTTCTTGATGCAGGTAAGTGGTCCACAACCCAATCCAATGTTCCAGAATCTATGAGTTGTTCCTTGGGATGTTGGGACTACAATTCCCACAATGCACCTGGCCATATCTCTAAAAGTCCACTGAACGCTGTCTAACTGGGCTCTTCTGGCAGGACTTGATGCAGGTGACTCTGGGTTACTGCTTTATAACTGTCACTTACAGGGAGTCCACTCCTGAATCCTTTAGAAACAAGGCAAAGTCTTTATTGGGCTGAAGACCAAAGTGTGCAGCAGCTGGTGTCCTTAAGAGTGCAGTACTCTCTTGTGCAGTCTAAGGGTCCAGAAGGGCAGTCCTTATTCTTCTTGTAGTTTCCTGGAGGGGATCTTTGGTGGTCCACAACAAAAACCCGAAAGTCTGGAAGCTCTGAGATCGTCCTATGGATGTTGGGACTATGTTTTCCAGAATGCACCTTGCCAATTCCTTAAAAGGCCACTGGAGACTGTCCAGCTAGGGTCTTCTTGGTGGAGATGGTGCAGGTGAAGCTCTTTTAACCCGTTGCTTTCATGGGCTCCACTCCTTTTCTTCTTGAAGCCAGGCAAAGTCCTTAGGGCTGTTGTTCCACAGTATACAGCAGATGCAGTCTTCAAGAGTGCAGTCCTTTGTGGTGCAGACCATGGTTCCAGGAAGGCATCCCTTTTTCTTGTTATGAAGGCAAGCAGTGTTTTGGGTTGCTGGGCTACTCTCCCATATTTATCTAGTGTTCATGGGCTGGCAAGCAGAGGGGCACCCCAGAATAAATGGAGTGCAGGGGGGCAACCACTTCCTGCGAAGTGTAGCAAAATTCAATACCAGGAAGCAGAATTCTTCCAAATCCAAGGAAAAAATCTCTCCTTGGGATCAGGATTTGGCTAAGCCATCCCACTATTGTGGCCTAATCTCTGTAACACTCCCCGCCAAACCCTTTGCTAAACTAATTACTAGTGCTCACATCTGGCTGGGGTGACAGGATGTGGGGGGAGTCTGGGTCCTGTCCTGTCATTCCTGAACAAAGTGTTGTGGCTGCTGTTCCAGGACTCTGGGGCATGCATCCCATTTAAATCAATTGTAGTAAATGGCAGGTTTTTAGGGGCACAAAAAGAAAACTGTATAGAAGATAACGGATTTTAGTTACAATATGCATAATTTGTTGGTGGTACCATGCTCATTTTAGGAATTGTGGTTTGTACTAAGTTGCTTTACCCTGTGAAAATGCTGACCTTCTGCTGGGATTTCATGATTAATATTTGAGAAAACATATTTTCTGTAAAAAAAAAAATCTGTCATGTAAGAATAAAATCCGCATTCCCAGTAAAACACATACTTCCATCTGGAGTAGCCTGTCAATTTATTCTCCTGTGTCCTACTGCAACATCCCAGAGTGTTCTAAGGTACAATTAGAGTGGCAAAAGCTGTATTTATGATAAAATTGAGGCACACCTGAGGCCATCTTGATTGACTCAAACTGGCAGAACTTAAAACATTTAATTTAGAAAGGAACAAAACAAGGGGGCTTAAACATATTTGCTTGTGGGAAGAAAATATTCCTGTTTTGCATATTTTATTTAAGTTACATGTTTAATATGTGCAACAATGTCAAGAATGATTACTTCACATGATATAGGACATAGAGAAGTACCAGACATTAGTGGCACATTGCTGTCAGCCATACGGAGTGGAGAGAAAGTACTAGCAAGCAGTTGTATGACAGGTGATTATTTGGGGGTCTGAGTGAGTGCCGGAGCATTAGTTGCTTAATGGCAGCACATCACTCATACTTGTTCCTTTCCCGTATAGAACCTGGCTCCTCGACAATGCAGGGACACCAACCACCTGCACCCTCAAGAGTAGGGGCCCGGCTGAACCAGGCAGCATTGGCAGTATCTCTCTCTCTCTCTCTCTCTCTCTCTCTCTATCTCTCTCTCTCTCTCTATCTCTCACTCTCACTATGTCATCCAAATCCCCCTGCCATTGGGGACACCCACCAGGACTCCTGTGTTAAGATCGACAGTGCCGAGAAGTGTCCTGTAAGGACAGGGGAACCGTCATCGCCCCTGCAGACGACCTGCTTTTAAGGTGATTGGTCGAGCTCTCACACTAATTCCTTCATTAGTACATATGTATGATGTTAGAGTTTGTACCCTGACAGTAGCATGTAGGGACTGTATGCAGAGGAGCATTCTCACAGATGTTATGTTAATGATTTATAGAGTGCATGGATACCCAAGGGCTTCCGCGTGCTAAAGTACATGTCTGTATCATATCAGTGACATATAGGTGTCTAGGAGGGAAATAGAAACGTTTTCAATTTCTTGCAAAATGATAATTTAGTATGGTCATGGTAAAGTCCCAGAGGCAGGGTGTTTCAAAGATGAGCGGCTTTTTACTGAAAAACAGTTACCTCCCCATCTCGACTTCTTAAAGCAAGGCGCATGAACTCAGAAAGCAGCAGAAAACATAAGGGGGCTAGTTGGAACGTAGAAGGACATATTTTGTCTAAGAAATTTGGGCCCCCTATTGTGCAAAGCTTTATGAGTCATGCACATCGCCTTGAATTTGAGTCGTTGATCTATGGGGAGCCAATGAAGACAGACCAGAGTAGATTTAACAGACATGCCACAGAATTCTGCACAATCTGTAACCTTCTGATCACATATTTGGGGGAACTGAAAAAAAGAGAGTTACCGTAATCCAGGCGGGACAATGTTAACGCTTGAATAAGGAGTCTTCTGGACAGTAGTGGTAGAAGGTTGATGATTTTCCTTAGAGTTCTTAATAGGCCAAAACATGATGCGGCAATCCTTTTAGATTGGTAGTCCATGGTAAATTGTGGATCTAGCCAAAAGCCAAAGCTTTTCATGTAGTCTTTAGGAGGTGGCAGGGTTCTAAACCTATCGGGCAAGACTGTCAAAGAATAGGAGAGAGAATGTTTACTGATGATCATTACCTCTGTCTTGTCGTCATTAAGCTTGAGTTTGGACTCCATCATCCATTTGGCTACCTCCTCCAAACAGACTGAAAGGTTGTATTGAAAGAATTTCTGCCATTTGAAAAGGACACTACTAGTTGGGTGTCATCCGCATATGAGACCAAAGAGAGGCCATGAGGTTCTACAATTTTGGCCAATGGAGAAAGATAGATATTAAAAAGGGTAGGACTGAGCGACGAGCCCTGCGGAACACCACAGGGGAGGGGGAATGTATTGGAATAAAATGCACGATCCAGCACCTGAAAGGTTCTGTCCTTTACAAATGAAGAGAACCTGCACAATGCATCCCCCTCGATTCCTATTCCCGAGAGTCTTTGAAGGAAAATATTGTTGTCCACAGTATCAAAAGAAGGACTTAAATCTAATAAGATTATGGCTGCCCGACCGTCATGGTCTAATATTTGGCGGGCACTCTCCATTACCCGCTAACAAGGCTGATTCAGTACTATGTTGTGGCTTGAACCCCATCTGGGATGGATCTAGAAGTTCATGTTCCCCAAGGAAATATGTTAACTGATTATTGATGTGCTTCTCCATGCGTTTGGACAGAATAGGGAGAATGGCAATAGGTCTGTAATTCTTTAGTTCAAAAGGATTGAGATTAGCTTTTTTCAACAGAGGTTTAATTAGGGCATGCTTGAGAGATTGTGGTATCATGTCCGAGTTTAGGGAGTGGTTTAGAATGTTCTGCAACATGGGACAGATTATGTTAGAGGCTAAAGCAAGTACATGAGGATGAACAGGATCTATGGGGTATTTGATTTTATCATCTGGAGATAGCTGGTGATAAGTGCATTAGTAACTGGCTGAAAAGACGAAAAGGAGGCCTCAGGGCTCGGAGGTTCTTTAAGAGTGTTTCTGTCTATTAAAGGATCCGGTGTAGGAGAAAAAGAAACATAGATATCAACAATCTTTTTTGAAAAGTGAGTGAGTGTTTTGATGCATTCATAGCTGAGGAGCTTACTGTCCAGAAGCCACATAGGTGTGACGTGTCTAATAGTGTTTCTGATCTCTGACAGATTGCTACATCATGTACCACAAAATGTCAGTTGATCTACCTAGTCAGTGCAGGGCCTGAGCTGGGTGATGGAAGCGCTATATATTGGGAAGTGTTTGTAGTCATCTCCCTGTATTCAATGACTGCTAGTGCCACCCTTGGGCGCTAAGGGCAAGACAGGATGTTCCCATCTCGGTACACTGCCATATATGTGACTTAGCCATTTTGGATGGAACTTGTGGACATAATTTCTTGTCCCGCTATTTGCATCCATGCAGGTCAATGCTCATCAGAAGATTGGGATTTGGAGAGCCAATGCAAAGAAGGTTTGGACCCTTTGTGTCCACAGCCAGCAGATAGCCCACTGTCGCAAGAGGTGGGAGCACCTGAGACGCTTGGCCCAGAAGATCGCGGAGGCCCAGCTGGTGCTTTCCTCCCAACATGGGTGGGCTGCCCATAGGACCATAACCCACCTAATGGCCTGCACTCTGGCAGTGGCCTGCCCAGAGCTGGATGGGCATTGGAGGCAGCACAGCAGCCACAAGGGGGTAAGTACGCAGCAAATTCCTGCCTGTCTCATTGCCAGGTGATTGAGTGAGGTACTGACTGCTCCACCTGACAATGAGGGATGAGCCCTGTGTCACATAGTAGATAAGAGATTATTTGTGTTGGCATGTCATGTGTACCAAACAGGTGTGCCTTGCTTTTTGGACCTAGGACCTATACGTAACTGGAGGGAATCCTCAGACCATTTGCTCAACAGGGAGCACAAATGGCTGTGTACAGTAATCTTTCATTTGCTGATTGTTGTTTAGTGCATCTAATTTCTATCCTACAGATCACTCTACCTATATGTTATAGGCCAAACTAAGTAGGCTGTGGATCACTGTACTCTGCCATGTGTCTGGGAATATGTGTATGCAGACATCTGCCACCTAAAAGCTAGTTGTCTTCTATGTATGATGGGTGCTGGTGTCTCACTACAGTCTGTGATGTGTAGGTGTCCATCATAAATATGACATGGCTTACATAGCTATTTGTTTGCATCTGTAGCAAACTACTTTCTCTTGGTAAGTGGGGAATGTCTACTGACATGAATGATGTGTCATCACTGTTACCAACATTGATTGTGCCTTCATGTCAGCATGTGCCCCTTTCTCTTTAGCAAACATTTCTATATTGCAGTTCCATGTATAATTGAATGTTGATGGGATAATGTCTGTAATTCCTCACATATATGTACATGGAAACTACTAGTGGGGTTGTAATCTACAATGGGCATTCATTTAATCCACAGACAGCAGTGTGTCACCATTGTTCATTGTCTGACATATACCTTCATGGGTCATAGTGTGTCATTTGGTACAAAGAACTGCAGTAGATCTGAGGGAGATGACAGGCAGGCCCAGAGTGTGGAACCACTTTGGCCCATATTTATACTTTTTGATGCAAAACTGCGACAACGCAGTTTTGCGTTAAAATTTTTACTGCCAACTAACGCCATTTATTTGCGCCACTTATGCGTCAAATTTATACTTTGACGCATGGCGGCGCAAACCACAGGTGTGAGTCATTTTTTTTAACTCAAACCAATGAGTCATGCGGCAAAAATGACTGTGAGCCGGTTTACGATATCGCAAACCGGATACGTGCAGTTTTTTTACTCAATAGCATCAAAAAGTGGTGCAAACACTGCAAAATGTGCTAAGGAGAGCCAAAATGGATGTCAGATGCTTGGACAGACCCCAGGAAGATGACAACAGACCAGGAACCAGCCAGGAGGACCCACACAAGACCCAGGAGAGGGAGAAGAAGAAAAGAAAGTGTTGCTTCAATGCAGAGAATCAGGAAATTCTGGTGAAAGAGGTGACGGAACACCAGCACCACCTTTGTGTCACCTCAAAGTTGCCAATCAATAGGAGAGAGGCAAATTGCAACAAATTGTTGACAAGATAAACAGTGTGGCAAAAGTACTGAGAACAGTCATCAAGTGCAAGAAACGCTGGCATGACTGCAAGCGCAAGACCAAGTAAAAGATGGCCAGGAACAGGAAGACAGCACTGCAGACTGGAGGTGGGAGTCCAGCACTGCAGGGGGCCCTGGACCACATGGAAGAGATGGTGGCAGCCGTCATCCCTGAGGAGATCATCACAGGGATTCAAGGACAGGACAGCACAGACTACCAGGAGACAACACAGTCCTGCGGTAAGGGGAATTAAAATGCACAAATGTTAACTGCAAGCGGGGGAGGGACATACCTACTACACAATGCATGTAAGTCATGATATTCAGGGAGTGGAAGGGGTAAAGGGGCACGGCACAGGAGCATGGCCCGTTCAGAGGAAACCTGGGGCACAGTACTACACTACACCAACAACCTTTGCATGGGGGTATGCTGCCATGCCAAGGATGTTGGAAAGGTAATGCCAGTCCAGGAGGGTAGGGTGCAACGTAAAACTGGCCTGCTGTCACACAACAGCTGGTATTCTCCCTACATGAACTAGGGCTCAATTAACAGTCTCAGGCCATATCTGCAAGTGGAATTTAACACTGACAACAGTTGCCACTACCACCTCTGCTATGTGTGCAGGTCACGTAGCTAAGGGCAGTAACGTCCCCATGAATCAAACACACCCAAATTAGAAGGGTTCAGGATGACAATGTTATCAATCCCAGTAATCAATAAAAATGTTCTAATCCTGTCAAATGTGAATGTCCATAGTTGCTACAAACATCAGCCATTGTCATAAACATTATGAGGTACACAGCACTAATGTCATACCCATGCTGCATATGTCAGGGTCTACCCTGTGCCTGGGTCACAATAGCTCCAATGACATCATGCAACATCCCAAATGTCATACTGCTCAGACAACAGCATTGAGGGGGAGAACATATGTCACTGACTAGTGAAATTCACCCTCACAGTCAGAAGAGGAAGTGGAACACTGCTAGTACCATCAGTGCAATCCAATGTAGCACACATTCCCCAACATAAACATTACACACTACCAATGCTGACATCTGTAGTGTGCCATGCCAATGCTATACATAGTATATGCTAGGTCTCAGCAACATATAGCTGGATGTGATATATCTGAGACTGGCTCAGTTCCAGATTGTTAGGTGTGGTGCAAGTGCCATCAGAACAACCAGAGCCAGTGCAAGGCCTCACCATGAGAATGGTAGTAGACGGAGGGTTGAGTAGGACAAGAAGGTGGCAATATACAATTTGGCCAGAACCAACACCTAGAGGATGTGATGCTGACAAGTCCCCAAACTAACCACACTACATGTGACATGCAGGTGTGGCATAGGCCTGGGAGAGTGCTAATATTAAAGACAGGAACAATGAAGAGGAATCAAGATCACAATGTGCAACAAATAGGAAGGCAGGCATGTCACATTACAAATCCCACAACACAGACACACTAATTGTACAATATCTCATTGCAGAGGACGATGGATCTCCTGGGGATATGCCTGTCCTGGACTTCCCTGATGACATGGATGACGAGCTGACAAACATCAGCAAGCAAACCCTCCAAGATGTCCTTGGGACCCTCCAGACCCCACCTTCAGTCGCAAGGAGGAGCACAGATACAGCAGCCATCACAGAGGACCCACCCACACCAACCACCACAATTGTATGACCTGCCAGCTCTAACCCAGGTGAGGAGTCTGACGACGCTGGCACCAACTTTGAGAGAACTGTAGTTGGAGTACAGCAGGAGCTGGCCAAGGAGGTGTGAGTGGGGATGGAAAATATGGCAGCCAGACTAGAGGGGATGTGTTTGTGCATGATGTCAACTGCAGAACAGGCAGCAGCCATGCAAGGGCGTACATCAATCTTGCATGAACTAGAAAAAAGTGTGAAGGAAATCAGCACAGCTGTAAGAGAGTTGACACAATACCTCCAACAACAAACTTTTCAACGCGTGCATGAATATAATATTGATCCGCTCAGGCCCGACCTGGCTGCCTACCACAGTGATGTGGCTGCTATTCTTAAGAACCATCAGCCCCTCCTTGCTGCAGTACTGTCCTTAATAGCCCCACAGTTGGCAGCTGCCAGGATGTCTGACTCCACATCTTCAAACACTGAGGTGTGTGTTGCCCCTTCACAACCACCACCACCACCAAAGGCAGAGGAGACAACACACACATTAGAAGATAAAGATGTGGAACAGATCACCTTCACCCGTAAGAGCACCCAGTAGCACTAGTCCCTGCCACCTGGCCACTTATAACCAAGGTCCTGTGCTTTGTAACATGCAAGTCTTGCAACAGCTGCTCTCAAGCACTGCTCTCCAGCCCACTGTTTATCTTGTCACTCTGCCCTGTGATTTTCTCTCATTACCTCATTGGCAAATCCTGTCCCTCTGCACTGTCTAACACTTCACCCCAGCATGTCCAATGACATGTCCTTTTGCTCATGTTTAGGATCACAATGGAAGGTGTCACACTAATGGACTCATAATCATGGACAATATAAATATAGCACTATAGCACTTTATAATAAATAGCATTTACACAACCACATTGTCTCTGTGTAATGTGACACATCAACCGTGAGGGAGATCAGTGATGTTTGCCTCATTTCAATGGCTATAGAATGTCAATACAACTGCCCTGAAATAATGTGGGCTGATAACTATGCACTGTGGTCTGGATTGTACCATCATCTGTCCTTCTTGGGGGTTAATTCTGAGGGAAATAGAAACTAAACAGTACAATGATGTGTTGGACAGAATAAGTCTTCCTCAAGGGATGTTTAAGCCAAAAATTATTGCCTTCAACTTTTTCTTCTAGCCAATCTTTACCTACGTGACATTTGACCCAAACTTTTCCTAACACACACCATACAGCAAGAATGGATGTGTATGAGTGTACGTTCAAATGAGTAACCTGGCTGAACAATGTAACAAATGATAGGTGTGAGTTATGTATACAATACTACATGAGATATTACAATCACTCACCTTATATGGCTTCACTTGAACATCAGGATTGCACTTTTATGGTAAGTTTTTTCTTACTGAAATAAAGTAAATGATGATGATGATGAACATCAGGATGCAGGCAGACGTAACACAGTGGGGGGTTATTACAACTTTAGAGGAGGTGTTAATCCGTCCCAAAAGTGACGGTAAAGTGACGGATATACCACCAGCCGTATTACGAGTCCATTATATCCTATGGAACTCGTAATACGGCTGGTGGTATATCTGTCACTTTGCCGTCACTTTTGGGACAGATTAACACCTTCTCCAAAGTTGTAATAACCCCCAGTGTCCTCAGTACCAAATCTGGTCCCAAAGTATGTGAGATTGAAAACTTACATCAAAAATTAACAACACTTTGGGATCTATAGTAACCTTGAGTGGTGGGTGCAATGGATGGCTTAAAATTTTAGCAAAGTAGCTCTGGTGTAGCTGCCAATGTAACAGCTCAATTGGGAATTGGTTGCAGGATGGGACACAAATGCAAATACTAAAGAGATACTGTTCAGCTACGGAAAGACCCGGATCCCCAAATATTTATTTAACAGTAAAAAAGGAAGATAAAACCTGGGGAAACGCCTTACCTAACCTAACCTATCCTAACTACACATTACCCACAACGGCCCTAACTAACCTAAGCTAAACTTACTTATCACATTTAACTAAACACTCTAAACATCAACACCCCACTCCCCCCCCTTATAAGACGGGACACATGGAGGACAACATATACTAACCTAAACACATACTATATTATACTAAACAAATATATATTTTTTGTTTTTTGTTTTTTTATATTTTATAATTATTTTTTATTAAAACACTAAAACCCCAACATCATCCCCCACCCATCCACCCTCACACAAAATAAAAAAAGATATTAAAATTATCATACCCCCACCCCCAACCCATTACTACTAACTAAACTAACAGCCTATTCTAACCTAACACTAAGCCCCCTAAACCCACTAATTTAAAGAACCAAGAAAGAGGAGGGAGGGAAAGGAATCATGACAGAAGGTATATTTTTCACAAGTTTGCCCTCCGCTGACTTCTTGATGGCACGCACCCTCTTATTGACTTGTGCCACCTCCTGCTGCAGCCTGTTCATTTTCCTCAACATACGTTGCTTGTCACATTGCATCCGTTGGAAATCTGCAGGGTCAATGACTGCAGCAGGGGTGGTCTGGGTACCAGTTGAAGATGTTTGTCCAGTTGTTGTTGCCATGCTTGTAAGGGGAGGTGCAGGTGGTGCTGTCATAGGTCTGGGAGCATTGGAGGTTGATGGCTCGGCAATGGTACCTAATATGGTTGGGGCCACCTGGGTGGTAGTGGTGGTGCTGGTGGTGGCGGCTGTGGTGGACACCAAAGGGCCTCCTTGGCCAAATGCCCTCTATTCCCCGGAGGAGCTTTCATGGCGATAACGCCATGCCATGTGGTCGAACCCAGACTCCACGTCCAGAATGTGGTGGTAACACATCGCTCAGCGCTGAAACTCCCGAATCTGGATGGCATTCATATTGGCTGCTGTTAAAAAAAGATAAAATCAAACATTAGGTACTTAATTGTATGATATAGCTACTGAAGTAAATCAGACAATACATCTAATGTAGCAGGAACAGGCTATATCAAAATACAGATCACAGATTGACCCTGAGGAAGTACATCACCAACGCAGCCTACACATGTTCTATCTAACAGCACAGCAATGCTCTAAAAGATGTGTAACAACTTAAATGTCCTATGCATCATTGTTCAGCCATTTGTCACACAAAAAATGCTGCAAGTCCTTTACATGTGACAGGCCAACTAATGACTGTCTTCTGGATGACAATCAAGGGCCACAAGATCTGTGATTTGTAAATGGAATTGCCAGGATGGAATGCAGTTGCTAATCCTGACTGGGTATCCTAGTTTTAGACAAGTGATTTATAGATTTATGTGTCTGTGTACTAAACTTGGATCATCACTCCTAGGTACACATTTCATAACCCTAACTCTGTGCCAGGGGGGGGGGGAGATGGCCAAGCAGCAAATACGTTCCAACATCTAGGACACCCAGGAAGCTTTGGACAGCTGTACATGGGTTTGGACAGTCCACCACAGGTAAGGAGGATGTCCAACTAGGATACACCCAAACCCTAGACAATCACATCCACATATATGTTTGGAAATGCAGACAATTGTCAACATCATTTAATACCACTAATACATGTCCTACAACAAGCAGATAGATGCAAGCACACATCTGGCCATGAGCTGCATGCACACCTATGACATTGCATACAAGTGCCACATACACATAGCACAACATGTGGAGCTACATGCTGCTAGGAAGTCAAACATACAGTCGAACATGTTCATTAGTGAACAGGGAGGCTCAAGTCTGTGGGTAAGACTTTGGCATCCCTATTCTATGAGATTCGGGGTCTAACTTGTTGACTAAATCATGAATTTGCACTCTGCTAATTTTTCTTAATAAAAATGTTATTAACAAATGTCACCCTATTCACATGGCCATGCCTACAGGGCTGCACTACAATCCCAAAATATGACTATACGCTAATGACTGTCCAACTCAAAGATGGAAAAAAAGTGATACTCCACTCAAGTACCATATCCAATCATTTCCCCGCACATCATACCTTGCTATGTGTCCATCACTCAGGAGTCAATCACACAACAGCTGCAAACACAACACAGAACTGAAATATAAACATTTACTGGAGATGTCTGGGTCCGCAAATCGAGCCACCTCTCTGATTGTGTAGGGGGAAGGTCCACCTGTAAAGCATGGAAGGGAGAAATGTGCTCAATGTCTGTGCACTGTACAACACTTCCAAATACAATTACTGTGTGTAACATTAAATCTGAAAGTCCAGCCTCTCAGGCATGATGATACTGCAACAGACATACCACTGCAAACATGTACAGACCCGGTCACTCCAGTGAGTGATACTCACATATCTGCACACATGCAGTGGCCCTAACTATCATGTGGTGGCAAACATGCTCCATTAATTGTTTGCAGACTCATTTATGGAGTGTACTCCTCTCATCATGTGTAGCAATGAGAGAGATGCAAAGCCACTTTCCTGGAGCACTGCAATACCAGTCACTCAGGTATTGTGGCTTGTGCATCAAAGGACAATCATTTACTGTGTGACGCACCTGTGGGTTGATTTAAGGTCATGATTTATCATGCTTTCTATGGTCCCTTACATGTAGGTCCAGTGTTGTGTCTAGATTACAGATGCTACATTAACAGTGTACCCTGAGCCACATATGCCACCTATGACACCATAATGGCAAGGATCCTGTGCATTATGTGGTGACAGATTGAGGCTGGCCATGGATTGACCAGTTTTAATATTTGGATACAACAAGGAGAAATATGTTGACAGTGTATATTGTAGTCATCCATGACCGACTGCATGGGCACAGGTGTAGTCATTGCACCTGAAATGTGTCACTCATTGCCCTGTTTACCCATGATGGGTTTAGGAAATCACAGATGAGCAACATTCATCATCCTCCATTTGCCAAGCTGTTTGATCAGCAGATATACAGCAAACTGACACTGTGATATTATTAACACATGTTGTAGCAAATGTATCACTGTGTCAATCATGATGATGTAGGTTTCAATTTGTATGTACCTTCAGTCACAGGAATGCTGGTATTCTGATCTTAGCATACACCCATGTCAGTGATAGCCTCCATACCGGGAGGTTAGTTATTGAACATATGCTGCACTAGATCAGCATGGGTGTGCCAAACTAAACTAATAAAGTAGTAGTGAACTTTATATGTATGATGGAATTGGTCAAGGGTCCCTTGCACAACATCATGCACATAATACATTGTGATCATGCATTCCCCAACGTCAGGTATCTAATGATGATCCCATAACTTATGAGAAGTTCATGGCAATAGAATAACACGAATGGCAAAGCATTAGCTCTGTTCCAGCTATTATGACTAAGATCAATGTAAAACACACAGGTACAATGAATAGAGGGCCATGGACAGTTGTTACCCCTCACTTTGTATCATTTGCTTCATTGTATGTGCTACAGCTATGGAAAGTAGCACCAAACATTTAGATGTGAACCCTTGTGCATTACTTTTGGCATCCATCCCTAATTTAATTGCGCCACAACCAAGTCAAACTATCAGCCTAAGATGTTACCTGAGGTCAGAAATAACTTGTTACGTATGTGTCAGAATCCAGTTCAGACATGTATCAGAAATAATTGGGGGACACATTAATTCTTGAAAATATCTGGATTAAAAACATGTCTTTCCTGGTACACTCACAGACCATGCCTAAAACATATGTTAGAGCCACATTTGCAAGATCTATTGACGTGAAGACAGCACTAATTTACAGGCTCCAGTTGTGTTTTGTAACTCAGTGCAGCTGTTGCATCAACAAATGACGGTAATGTGAAACAATTTTTGTATAACTCAGGGCCACTGTATGTTTAACGCGCATTCCACACGTCTAAAAACATTGCCTGCAACATATGAACAAATCTGCTACTGTCACTACAGAGCATTTAAATGTGCACATTACTCACCAACAGGTCCACCAATCACAGTCCCCATGTGGTCCAGCAGGTCTTGCTCCCTGACAACCAGGTCAACCCAACAGTGTTTTAGCTGGTGGTCATTACTCAGTGTGTTGTATATTCTTTGCAGATGGTACAGGACCTTTTCCCAACTTGGCCTCCTTGAATCTGTGTGATACCCCCGTGTCACCCAGCCACCTGTTTCTATCATCAATGGGAGGAAGTGGCGCACCAGCCAAATTAATCCCCCCAGCTCCTCCTCTCCTATTCTACCAAGACGTGGCCTACCCAACATGCTTGAAAAAAAGAAGGAATTAAGGGGTACAGAGAATAATGAAGGGAAAGGAGGAGAGGGAAATGAACACTAAATAACACTACAATAGCCCAACTATCCCCAAACTAACACTACCAACAGACAGTACAAAGACAAAATTAGACACCAGAAACAACAAAAATACACTTACACAAGATACCACAGACACTTAGAAAACACCAAAAGATAATATAAAGAGCACACAGGAGACAAATTCACAATATTCACAGGGAGACAAGTCCAAACACAGCCACACAGTCAAGAAAAATCAATGTTTCAAAGTGAAAGTGAAAGTATACCCACTGTACCAATTCTGTAAACAGGATATCCTATTACATCACTCCCTGCCTCAAATGTGGTGCGTTTTTATTCTTATGCGTCAAAATATTATAACACTTACAATCTGTGTGTCTTTTTTTTACGCACATGCTTAGAAATTACCCTGCATCCATATTTTCAAATATTTTTCACAGTTAACCAATTTCATGGGGAATGACCGCTCATGGCCAATGGATGTATCATGGCAGTGAGCGTAATTTTTCTACGCATATGCAGCATTTTTTGACGCATGTGGGTCTTTTACTGGGTTTGGATCATTTCTCAAATTTTATAGCACATGACAGGTGAGACTATAGAGAGATAGGCTGTTTGTACCTACATTGTGCATTCCGGTGTATGGGCACATGATTAGAAATTACCCTGCATCCATATTTTCAAATATTTTTCACAGTTAACCAATTTCATGGGGTACAGTGTGGGAATGACCGCTCAGGGCCAGTGGATGTATCATGGCAGTGAGCATCATTTTTTGACACATATGCAGCATTTTTTGACGCATGTGTGTCTTTTTTTACACATATGCGTCAACATTTCTGTCTTTTACTGGGTTTGGATCATTTCTCAAATGTTATAATACATGACAGGTGTGACTATACAGAGATAGGCTGTTTGTACCTACATTGTGCATTCCGGTGTATGGGCACATGTGGCAGATCATACTTTTGCGGACTATGGTCCTCTAGTTGTTGTACCAGATTTGCACTCTTCACTGACGCAATAGATCCCAAACGTGTGGAATACAAATTAGTGTTTCCCAGTTTGAGCAGGTTGTGCATCAATAGGGGATAGCAAGGCTACACAACTTAAAACAGTAACTCATTGCCTGTGTTTAAATGTGTGTGAATTGGCTCTTACAAATTTAGTTGTCCCACTGTGTGAACATCACAAGACATGTTTTCATAAATATGCTTGTATGCATGTGTTGTCAACGTGGCCAACCATCAGATGCTATTCAGTGTTGAAATGAGAAAGGAAATATTTGTCTTACAGGTAGTAACAAGTGCTTTGTGAACTTCCCAGATTTTTGGGACATAAGCATCTCCAATGATCAACCATGCACAGGATAGATAAAAGACGGTTGATCTTGGCAATGTTCCAAGACTAAGCCATCACATGTCTTGGAATGTTGGATACCACTTCCTGGTCACTTGTTTGTATACTACCCATGAGTCAGGCATTGGAAAATGTTATGTGTGCATGGCGTTTGTGACACCGACTCCCAAAACCAATCCACAAATTTAATGCCACTCCACAGTTTGAGTCGTATAAATGACCTATGTTTCTCCTGTGGCAGTGGAGGACCAGCAGACCAAGCAGCATGTGTTCACATATTTCCAGTGGTTAATTGCACAAAGGTGTCCAGTTCAAGTGTGTGGGCCAATGTGTAGCCTGTATCATTATTGGGGTCCATGTTGTCACAGTTACGTGCAGGTCTAGTTATGAGTCTATGGAGCCATTCCCTGCATTAACAAAGTATCCTTCACAGCTGAATTGAACGAAAGACAAGGAGGAATTGACAACACACATGGGGATAGTCCAGTTATGGCACTGCAGACGTTTTATGAGAATGACAACAGGGCAACCTTGGTGTGCTCACAAAATTAATTAATCAGTAATTTTAAACCGGCAGGTTTCCTCACAACATTTGTACAGAGGGTGGCCTCTAAAATTCCCACTGTATCCGGGAACATCAGTGCCTCTGTGCTGATTAATCTCACAGCTATTCACCAGGGAAGCCCCATCAATATTTTGGGGGCAATGTGAATCAGTGTGTGGACCGTCAGGGTACAAGCATGTGTTGACATTTCATGCACATTATCTAACGCTGTTTTTTGTGCTGGAGGCACCATACCAAATCCATGCATACAGCAATGGTACACTCTCACTATTTGTCACTCATGTATACAACAAACCCAGACAAGGGATGGGCCATGATTAGGCTATTTGAAGACAAATTCCACCCCATGATACGATGAGTAAACTGATTAGCTATACAATGTTTTTGAGTATTCATTGTAGACCTACCTGACACAATACCCCAGGAGGAGAATGAGGGCATGGAAAGCAACTATGAGACAAATATAGCCACAGGGAACCTTTATGGTAATGCAAGGACTGGAACCAGTCAGGCTAACAGGCTGCAGGGTCAATCAGGAACAAAAATGAACAAGGCAAATACACAGTGAGAAGACTGAGACTGGTCAAAGCTGGAACAACACTGTCGAAAATGTAAACTGTTTGTGTCCTGTGTGCTACAACGTTACACATTAACCCAAGGCCTGTGTCACACAAGTGATTTATACTGCAATGCATAACAGTGATATACATATAATGGCAGTTTCTATGCCATTCCAGGCAGCTGCAAGGGCAGTGCATGTTCAAATGGCTGGTCTACATGAAGGTGCTCACAGGTGTGTGCAGCTTCAGTCTCTCACAAGTCCTGTAGGTGAGAATCAAGTTCAAAGGGCCACCAGTACCTTTCATATGGGAAGCAATGGACAGGTGATTACAGATCGTAAAGACTACAAGGGAGTGCATTATCCGAGCAGAAGTCCATGCAGACAGATGAACAATGACTATGGCATGCCATACTAAAGAGGGAAACACACTGGAGTCAGAATGTGAGTCTGGGTGTGTGTAGATGAGGGATTATCTTGGTACAAATAGTCCATTTCCAGGGCCCCCTCGAGAAGGGTGGGGAGAGACAGAGATCATGGCAGTGGCAGGACTTATGACCTTGGATGGCATGTGCAGGGGATGTCTTGTGAGCAATTCTAGTCATACCTGGGGCACTTGTGCTATCCATTTGCTGCTTACATGGATTTCTTGTCACACATTCTCCTTGGAAAGATAGCTGATGTCACACTTACTGCTGTCAAGGGTCTGGTCATACCTTCCTGTTACCAATGATGTAACACATCCACTGCCTCATGTATGAGGCATTTTTTTCCTTAGTGAATGATGGTGTCTTAGTTGTGTGCCATATGCTGCAGTGAAGCACGTTGCCAACATGTATGTGTGAAATAGCTGTGATCCTCTGTTATTGCCCTTCAAATGTGAAATGGACAGGATACATGTCATTTACAGTGTGTGTGAAGTTGGCTGTACATTCATACCTATCAAATGTGATGTGGATTTTTCAGGATCCTAATTTGTATTTCTGCAATGCTCCATGAGGTTACACTCTGATTATGAATGTTAGGGATATGTGATGCAAAAATGATTACCCATGATATAGTGATTAGAATAGGTGTTTAATGACATATGGTAAGACAGTGGTGATGGTGACTATAGTTAAAAGAAGTTTTGGACTATGTGTTGTGTCCGAAGCAATCCTGCTGCTGTGTTTGGATTGTCCCCCTCATGTTGATGGACAACATCCTCCTCTTCAGCCATTTGTGGGTCTGGTTCATAGAGGCAAATGTTTCTCCTTACACAAATGTTGTGCAGGATGGCACAGGTCAAAATTATCTTGCAGGCCATTTCTGGTGAGTATAGGAGGCTGCCTCCGGTGATGTCGAGGGATCTGAATCTTGACTTCAGGATGCCAAAAGTCCTCTCGACTATGGTGCGTGTCCTCCGATGTGCCTCATTATAGGCACACTCTGATGCTGTGCTTGGGTTTGTAAATGGGGTCATGATCCATGGCTGGATCCCATACCCCTGATCAGCTGAAAGAGAAAATGAGTGAGAAAATGTTGATGTTGCTAGCACCATGATAATCACTTTGCATGGCAGTTTTTATCTCGCGTTGTCTGTAACTCATCTGTGTTTGTGTTATTGTGTAGAATCCTCGGCTTCTAGGATGTACCATCAGCATTGGGTTGTTCCATTATCTGAACTGGTGTTTGGCTGATTGACCGGATGTTAGCGGTATTTTTGTAGAGTTGTAGTATATTGTGTACTCCCTTGCATTATGTCATGTGAAAGAGGTGTGAAAGAGGTGTGAAAGAGGTGTCCATGTGTCTTAACTGGGGGTGACATGATACATCCATACACAGAATCAATTCCACAGTGGTGGTAACACGGCTGCATCTATATGGCCTGGACATCCCATCCAATTTAACATATGCAATAGAATTTGTTAAACATCAGTGAGGCCCTTTGATTTTGCTAGGTGACAATGTAAAACACATCTCCATAATTTGTCAGCTCTAACGTGTTGACAATTGACAATGCACAAATATCCCATGTGTAACAACAAGTTCTCTGCAGACCTATTTCTCTGCCCTTGCCGAGTTGACTCATGTTCAAACGTGTACCTACACTACTGAAGCTGGCTAACTTGGTTGCGAGGTTGGCGTTTTGAGAGTCAGAAGGTCCATATGCCTGTACATCTGTTGTGTATGTGTGAAAGTGTCTCAATCCGTATGTGTAGGAATGTGCACTTTCAATATTGTCACATCAATATGTGTTCTTAGCACAGTCCACTTGCTTATTGGTAGTGGGCAGTGTCAGAGCAGGAGTGATGTGAGATACTGGTACATCCTCAATGATTCCATGTCACCTTCATTGTAGTCATCATCATCATCATGCTATGTGTCACATGGTGTTTGACCTGCAGTAAAACACATTGCACATCCTTTACACAGTACTTATTGCTTGGAAGGGTGTTTGATTGAGTGTTATTGATGTGATATTATCTTCCAAGTTGTATGGCCAGTTAAGGCCATGTCATTGTCATTGTGTTGTTTTAAATTGTTCCCTTGTGTCTGTGGAGCGGCATCTGTTGTTATTTGGAACTGTCATTTGTCCATAGGTGTGTATCCCATTGGGTGAGAATAAAAAACTTGCTTAGCAGTGTCACAACCTCATTGTCTTCCTGGCCACGTGTCAATATAGTGGTGTATGTATTGTGTGTCCTACAGGGTTGCTGTGCAGTGTGTATATAACTGGGTTTCTGTACTTACCAAGGAGTAGGCCATTTCCATATCATACATCCTGGAAGTGTTGATTGATGGTGCAGGTCCAGGATACTTTGCCACGATGTTGGTAATCAATCCCCGGTGATTGACAATGGCCTGCACATTGATGGAGTGTGTGTGCTTCCTGTTGCGGTATAGATGTTCGGTTGCAGCAGGTGGCACAATGCGTACATGTGTGCAGTCAATGGCACCAAGCATGTGTGGGAAGCCATTGATTTGGTAGAAGCCCTGTGTGGTCTCCTGCTGCTTCTGCTGTGTACTGGGGAAGCTGATATGGCAGGGTGAGAGGGAGATGATGGCATCCAATACCTTGGGTCGGAAGGCAGAGACTGAGGGCTGTGAGATCCCGGCAACCAGGGCACCAGTGGTTTGAAAGGAGCCACTTGCCAACATGTGGAGGACAGCTAGCAGCTTGGTTTCTTGTGGAATGGTGTGGGGTGTCTGCAAGCTGGGTGCCAACTGTGGCTCAATGTTGTGCAGCAGTTGCTGAAGGGCTTGCCAGTTGAGTCTGTACCTCTGGATGATGTCTTGCTTCTGGAGTCCCAGAAGGGTTGTCCTGGTGTGGAACATACTCTCCTGCTTTCTGCATTGCCTTTGGGGTCCCTGCTGGTGTTGTGGAAGCTGCTGTTGTTGGTTCTGTGTTCTGCGTGTGCATGTATGCTTGATGAAAAGCACCTCCATATCTTCCTTTTGGAGCTCTGCTGTTGCTTCTGTGTGTTTTCCTTAAGTACTGGTGTTTTTGCCCCATTTTAACGCCTGCCCTGACCCAGGAGTTATTTTTTTGGCAAATAGGCTGTGCATCATTTTCTGACTCCGCCTCCCAGTTGTGCAGGATTTTTGCTTGGTAGTATAAATATGGCGCACGAGTGTTTAAGTCATTTTTTGGTCAGAAACGGCTACCTTGCATCATTAACGCAAGGCAGTTTCCCGCATCCAGAAAATCACGCACACGGCTGACTTTTGGTGCTCGCGGGCTCAGGCGTCATTCTATAAATATGGTGCAAGGTTTGCGCTAATTTGGCGCAGACAGAGTATAAATATGCCCCTCTGTGTTTATCTACGCCCCTGATGTGTAATCATGTGTAAAAGTGCACAGGATTGTGCCCTGACTGTTGGCATGCATCATGGAGTGAGTTGCAGTGATGTGTACCTCACATGCATTTGGGTACAGGCATTCATCCACAGACAGACTTCAGGACTGGGATGTCCAAGATGTGGATAGTGATGTTAGTGCTCATTGGGCAACAGGTTGAGGGCCTTCTAATGTTCTGTTAAAGTTCTGTGTCTCTCCAACATGCAAAGGATAGATGTCTACTACAGAAACCCTCATTGTTGTTTTGTTCATTATGCAGACATCTCTCCCTGACATACTGAACCTGACATCAACAGTGTTCTTTTCAATGCCAGATGAAAGGCCTATCTGAGTTACATTGATACTACCTCCTTGAATCTATTGTGACAGATGTCACTTGTTTCATGTGAGACATGATTATTTCCATGTCACATGCTCCAGGATAACTTTGGCTTCCACATAGCAGGATTTCAGGGCCTCATTTCTAGTAGTTGGTTCATTATGTATGTTCCAAATAGATATGTGCATGACGTTGTGTGGGAAATGTGGGAATGGAATTTACAATGGGATATTGTTTTTTGCCATTAGTTGATTGAGGTCTGCTGCATGTGGGACATATTTGAGGATGAAGAGGACTCCTAGTTATTGTATGGTAAGTGTGATTCCAAGACTTCACCCATGCAATTGTAGTTGTCTGAGGTCCTGATTTTACTGTGGGCCTCTGAACTAAATCCAGATGGCATGCATGTATATGTCATGGCACAAGTATGCACCATTTAGATGAGTAGTTTTGCTGAAGCCTACTAGAATTGATGGTATTGTTAGTCAATCTGAGTTGAGGTTCAAGTGTTATCAGGACATGTGATGACCATATTCCTCTTTAACCTTGCAGCATCAGTGCAGACAAGAGAAGATACGGGTCTGAGCTACATGGGAATGCATCTGGCCACGGGATCTTGGGTAAAGTGACTACTGACATGGAGAGACCCAATAGCACAGAGGATGAGGGGAGTGCCACGGGAGAAACTAGAGATCTACACCATCATCATCATCCACGGATTCCTCCTCCAGTGGCCACTCCTAGTGGTGGTGGACCCATTTGGGGCATTATCCAGCACCATCTGTGCCCACTCATCCATGAGGATGAGTGTTTCTTTCATCGCAGGCCCTTCCACCCAAGGTCCTGTTACCTTCTGCTGCCCTCAGTGATGAGGCTATTGACCTCCTGAGAAGTATCTCTGTGGGTCAGTCAGCTATTGTGAATGCCATCTAGGGACAGGTGGCCCAACTGCAACAAACCAATGCATTCCTGGAAGGCATTCATGGTGCAGTGGCTGGCCTACAGAGATCTTTTCAGGCTCTAGCCTCCACACTGATGGCAGCTAGTCACCACCACATCTTCCATCCCCTCCACCTCCCTCTTCCCAGTCCAAATCCCTCCTTCCCAAACCTACACAAAGCACACAAACAGATCCGCAGACATCTACTGCAATAGACAAATGGAGCACACACAAACACAAGCACCACAAGACACACTGGCATGCACATAAACAACATCTACCTACAGACAGGAAAACAGCCACAACTTTCCCTGACACCCACACCACCCACAGCATCACACATGACATCAAGCATACCTATAGACACCACCACAACTGTCACTAACACAGCCGCCACACCCATCCTGCCTGCAGACACCACCCCAGCAGACCCACAGACATCCACCACAGGCACCAAACCCACAGACACCACAGGTACAGACACACATACATCCACCACACCCACCATACCTGCATTCACCACCTCAACAGACACCCACCTACCACAGCACCTCCCTGCACCTCCACCCCCCAAGCCAAAGATACATAAAGGCCGTCATGCACCCATGCAACAGACATCCACCACACACAACCATACTTCGCATAAGCACAAACCCACGACATCCACATCTACACATCAAACAACCACTCCCTCAACCTCCAAATCCTGACCTCCTTCTGTTGACTGTCCTGTGTGTCCAAAAAACTGTTCCTTTGTGTGCTTGATCTTACCCCTGTTCTCCTCCTCCAGACCACAGCCAGAAGGACCCCACCCAACTCCAAGTCCATCCCTTCCACCTCCAGGGACTCCCCTGATCCTGCAAGAACCCATTCCCCTCCCACTGCCAAGAATAAGCTCACCCCTTCCAAGAAGAATTCCACCCCTCCCAAGAAGACCTCCCCCTAAAGCCCAACCCCTCCAAATCCAATCTCCCACCACCACCCCGGATAATGCCTGAGGAGCCTGCTTGCCCCCATGATGCCCCTTCCTGTCGAGGTCCCATGGTAGATGGGAGTCAAGTACTGTGCTATCATGGACCATCAAATGGACTGGCCAATGGCATTTATTCAAATTCATTTGTTCCTAATAAACCAAAACAATTGTTGTTTTGGGTACACCTTTGTCCTGCAATTCCTTTTTTGGCTTGATGTTGCTCCTGAGTAACTTTGCTTGTATGTCTCCAGTTGTGTGTGTTTGAGCCTGCTTGAAGCTTTATGTGCTGTTGTTTGCAGTATGTGAGTTTGTGGGCATTGCTGGTGTCACCCGAGAGAAGGGTGTATGTAGTGTGTATAGGTATGTGTGTGTAAATGCAATGGTAGTGCCATGGCATTGTGTAGTACTTGGTATGGTAAGTATTTCTTTTTGTGTTGTGCAATGTGGGCAAGTGTGGTGTTCGACTTGTCCCCCGGATATGATGTCTGTATGTATCTGATGTGTGTCACCTTGAGTTGTGTTTGTGCAGACATGGAATTTGTTCAGTTGTGTTTGCTGAGTTTGAATTTCCCTGTGCATGTGTCCATTTAGGTGTGTGTCACTTGCAGCTAGTTCCTTTAGGGGTATGTCCCATGTAGTAGGACTTGTATGTGTTATATTGACTTGCCTTTCCCCACTGTGAATATGTGCATGACATTTGGGTTTAGTATTGTTTGTCCCTGGAACCCATGTAGTGGCAGTTCCTGTGCACTTGTTGTTTGGGGGGCCTGTTCGAGGTGATGTATGTTCCAGTGCAGGCCCCTTTCCCTGGGTGTCCCAGATGCCCCCCATTTGTGCAGGTGTAGTTGTCATGTTTTCTTTGTCTATTTGAGTCCCTGTGTTTAATGCATGCCATTGTGCTTCCATTGTGCTGCGATATGTATGTCATTGAAGGGTTGTTTCATGGTGGTGTTGTTTCCATGCCACTTCAATACATATGCGTGTTGTATACGAACAGTCCCTGGCCAGTGGTGTGTGCCTGTGTGTATTTGTATAGTGTTGAGGATGCAGCAGTGGATGTGTGCTGGCCAAAGGGGGCGTATTGTGACTGTGGCCGTACCATGTTGATGTATGTTTGTCGGTGTGTGTGTTTGAGACGTCTACCTGCTGCCGTGGAGTGCCCGTCACTGATGTGTAAGCAGGCACAACACGCTGTTTTGAAGGTTAATGAGACAAGTAGGTGTGTACAAACAGTTGTTGGCATCCATGTCAGTGTGGGTTTTGTTATCTTTGGATGAGCAGGAGCAGCTGCATGATGTTTGTGAAGGTTTCCATGATAGCACCAGATGTGTGAGTCTGCCTACAGATGAGTGTCTCCCTTCATACTGTTCATTTCCGCCTTCGATACATGGTGGTGGGACTGCCGTGGTCACAATGGTGAGGTGCAACCTCATAATGAGCCTTCAACTACATAGGCTTCGCAAGCCTGTTTGTGTTTCTCATGACCATAACCATCTGTCCTACCTGGTGGTGCCGACAGAGCACTGGTGGTCTTCTGTTCGTGCAACCACCATACTTGTAATACAGTGGTCTGACCAGAAGATCGATGGCGGTCAAAATGCCACCGCCACCATTGCACGCTGTGGACCGTCAAACTCGTCATCAGGCCCATGCTCTGAATAAACAGTTTTCCAGTGTTTGCCATAGGGTGGCAACATTGGGCCAGATTTCCACCTGGCATTTTGTCATGAAGACGTTCCCTCCTTAGGATTTGTGACTGCACTTGAAGTCCATTGAATTATTTTGTGTGCGACCTACACATAGTTAGGGACAAATTTCCCTCTGCTTTGTGCTTTTAATTTATAATCACACATGTTGATTTAAGAGTTCGAAACGACCACAGATTGTGAACTCGCATTTACAAATAATGTTACTCGTGCAGGATGTGATATTAAGAATGGGTAAATCTTCTATCGGGGATGGGGCGTTGGAGTTCAAGAAAATCACTGGCGATTAAGTCGCTATTTAGAAACGTCTCTATGACCCATTCCCTCCCGAGTAGGAAATGTATTACTGACATCAGCAGAAGGAAGTGGATCTCCTAAATGGGGTTAGGAAGGGAGCACTATCAAAATGGTTGGGGTTATTAGGTAAACGGTTTCTCCGTAGGAAACTTTATGTGTGAAAAAAATAAAAATCGTTGCAAGGGTGCTTTTGCATACGCAACTGTACAATTGCACATGGAGAACTGTTTCCAAACAGATGTAATTAGCTTTTATAGGAGTACTTATAGAAACCTTTGACTGTCGCAGTTTTGCAAGAGCACTGTATGAAACATTTTATGCAGTTAGCATTGGAGCAATTAACATTTTGCAGTTCTCCAACACATTATTATTTGTTGGTAGTTTCATGTGCATTTTTCACTTTTTCTATTGGATACCGACTAGGTAACGTATTTGTCTCTAAGGCCTGTAGCATTTGCTGTCTGAGCTGCTTCTCCCAGAGGGAGTAAAGGAAAGGTGTATCAAGATTTTCCTTTCTTACTTTTTATCAAAAGGTAATTAAATCAAGCCTGACAACTACTAAGATTGGGCGTTGTGAAAACGCTATGCCTCTAAAATGGAAATGTCATTATGCATTGCATTTGTCCTTTTGAATTATTGCCCTTTGTGAGTAAATCCAATGCTGGGGTGCTTTATCAAGATTTTCTGTTGTGCTCTTAAGAAATAATTAAAGAAAGCTTGAAGCTTGGTTAGGCAGAGCAGTTGAAAAATGTTCTTCTTTTCAGCTTAAAATTCGAATTGAGTGCCTTTCTTTTGTCAATTCAAACCCAGACAAAGACACATAAATTATGCATATATTACTCTTGTCTACCAGTTCCTTTATGAGAATTCAGGATCTTACTGACGGGCAGGTAGAGCTAGGAAATATTCATTTCGCTACCGTGGGAAATAAGATATCTCAACCTGTGAATGATAAGAATACCGTTATGAATGGTGGTACGTTTTATTCCACTGCTATACTCCATTCTGTGATAAAAACAGATGAAATACAGGGAGCAGACTTTTGCCTAAATAACTACACACCATCATCATCATCAAAATACTTTATTCGAATGAGTAAACAATCATAAAAGCAGATAATTCATATTAAAGACATCACTCAATATTTGAAATAGTATGAAAACAGTAAGTCAAACCGTGTCTAAAGAACCATATAGCGAGATTACATTACAAGGAATTAAATAAATTCACATAAAAGCCACAGTTTAAAAACATGACAGAAAAAATCAGTATAAGAGTGTGTTTTAAAACAAAGACTATTGTCATTATAAAATACGTTTAAAATGTATACAAATAAGAAAACCCTGTCTAAGTAATTTGATAATATGGTCTGGCCTTCATCACTGCACATAAAAATGAAGCTATTCCATTGCAAATCATAATTGATGGTAAGGACAGAAGATAATTAAAAGCAGGGAGACATTGTTTAAAATGCATTTATTTTAAAAATGGAGTCACAAACACTTTCCTTAGGTCTGCATAGAATTTACAAAAAAAAAAGAGTGTGTATTGTACTTTGCTCAGACACTAAGGGGGTTCTTCCAACTTTGGAGGAGGTGTTAATCTGTCCCAAAAGTGACGGAAAAGTGACGGATTTACCACCAGCCGTATTACGAGTCCATTATATCCTATGGAACTCGTAATACGGCTGGTGGTATATCCGTCACTTTACCGTCACTTTTGGGATGGATTAACACCTCCTCCAAATTTGGAATAACCCCCTAAGTCACAGGGACATTTTACCAAGACAGGGGTCCAATCGTTAATACCCGGAAAGCTAACAAGACGATGGAAAATCTCTAATCTTAGACGCGTAAGGACAAACCGATGCCTTGGATTCAGTACATTACTCAAGTATGGTTCCAGGTCATCTGTTTGTTGCAACATGAAATTCCTCATTACGCTAGGTTTCTTTGCCTCAATGGCCCATCTTAAATCGGCCAGGTGAGTAAGACAAATATTTTTCAGTTCTTTCCTGGAAATTGTTTCCAGTTTTACCGGAGTGGAGTATAACTCAGGTTAGCCCAGCTCTGTAAAAAAGATCTTTAAATAATTTAGCCATGGAATTTTCAGCGGGTAAGATAATGTCAATGCATCTTCTATGATTGCCCTATTCAGCCTAGCGGAATCAGAAGTCCATACCTTATGCCATAACAGGATCGGTTGGATGCGAATTAAATCTATAAGGTACGATACCCCCAATTCCATATGGCATGCCAATGTAGGGGTAGATTTTGGAGCGCTAAAAATAAACTTTAAAAACTTGTTTTCAGCTAGCTGTAGGTTGTTGCAGTTCCTATATCCCCAGAGTCCTGCCCCGTACAATGCAAGAGAAACACATCTTGCATTGTACAATATCATCATATCCTTGGGAGTCGCTCTACCAACATTTTTCTATTTATTTTTTACAGCCATGATAGTTTTAGTGAATGACAGCTTCCTTGATTTTATGGCTTGTGACCATGTCCCTTCATTATCGAACGTAATGCCTAAATATGAAAATGTTCCTGTTTCATCTAGTTTCGTACCATTTAGCATAATCTGGGGTTTCTTAATAGAATTTCTACCACATGTCATCGAGAAAGTTTTAGAATGGTTGATTCTAAGACCTAGGGCTTCCATACACTTATCAAAGGTTGTAAGTAGCCTCTGCAGTGCTACTGGGGTGCGGGCAATCAAAACGGCATCATCCGCGTACAGGAGTGCTGGAATCTTTCGAGAATCAACTTGTGGGAGGTCACTGCAAGCATCAGATAATACCCCCTCTAATTTATTAATGTATAAGGTAAACAGTAGTGGCTCTAGTACGCAGCCTTGTCGTACCCCCGCTCAGTAGGAAAGGCTGAGGTGCATTCACCCTGAAGCCCATAACGCACCTTGGCTTTAGCTCCAGCGTATAGTTCCCTAATAAAATGAACAATAGTTAGTTCTACCCCCATGTCCAATAAAATAGGCCATAATTTACTGTGGACCACATAGTCAAATACTGAAGTCAGATCGACAAACACTAAATATAAGGCTCCGGCCTTGGCCCTCATGTATTTACAGAGTGTAATGTCTAAGTTCAGAGCCTGCTCCATGGTCCCTATTCCAGCTCTAAAGCCATATTGCAAGTCCGAAAGAGTATTATTTTCTTCCGTCCAATCTCGTAGTCTGTTTAAAACAATTCGTCCAGCAATCTTTGCAAGAGTATCAAGCATGCAGGATTTTGACGATCTCCCTTTTTGAAGATAGGAACAATGATGGGATCAGCCCAGGTCGGTATAAAGACTGTGGCACAGCAGGCACGTAAAACTTGAGTTAATAGTGGGCCCCAAAGTAAAACATTCAACTTGTAAATATCAATTGGGACGCTTTTGCTAGCGTTAATAGCCTCTATAACCTCATTAAGGCTAAATGGTGGAGAGATAGATTGAGGAACTGGTCTCAGAGAGTCTGATTTCAAGACCAAATCTTTAACGGAGTATATACTGGAGAAAAAAGAAACCCAATCCTCTTCAGTAATGGCTATTTCAATTGATGGTAATGTTCCATCACACAGAGGAGGAGAGTTTAAAATTTTTCTAAATTTTACGTTGTCATTCCTAAGGCTTGCTTCATGGAGAGAATGCCAAGCCTCGTATTTTAAATTCTGTTTTCTTCTTCTTATAGCATTTTTATACTCCTTCCTCCGAAGTCTGATGTCATGTCTATCAGGGTTTTGTCTGTGTAAGCACTGTTTGAGATTTTTATAGACTTGAGTACATTCACTATCAAACCCTCTTTTGCCTACACAAGGTCTAGATTTGCCAAAGCTAACTGTAAGAGAGTTTTTAATTTCAGTAGTTATTGCAATGAAAGTGTTAATACAAGCCTGCGGACAAATGTTGTCTGAAAGACAAGTTTCAAACTCTTTAGAGAGTTTGCTCATGAATTGTTTAATAAAATGCATAGGCTCAAGCTCTGACCAGCGGATAGCGTAGCCATTTCTTGTTCCCAATTCTATATTCTCTACCTTCTCCGTTGGTTCCTTGTGTTTGGTGATGGCTTGGGGAAATACAATGCTTAAACTTTGAGGGTAGTGATCACTAAACAAAGCATCTTGAATTTTATATTCAGACACATAAGTAGTAAAATTATTAGATAATAATATAAAATCAATTATTGTGTTAGCATATCTGTCATTGAATGTGGGTTTTAACTGTGGTTTACAATGATTTAAGCTATTGCACAGAAGGAGATCGAATTTAAACACCGTTTCATTCAGCAAATTACCATAATGATTATGTGTAGAATGGTATGAGTCGTCATCTCCACCCGTGCCAAAAAGACAACATTTTTCCACGGATTGAGGACACAAATGTGTGTTAAAGTCCACCCCCCACACAATAAAGGTCTCATTATACGCTGAGTTACATACTCGGTCCAGATCTTCCTGCAACAGCTTGAGAACAGGAAAAAAAACTTTGTTGAGGAACATTATTGTAAAAGTTAATAATCACCATTTGTGCAATGATTCTTAATTTACATGAGATCAGTTGATAAAATGAGTTAGAGATTAGTCTTACTTCCTTAATTAAGTTGAACTTGTTGGAGATGAAAGTACACAGCCCACCTTTTGCCCTGCCCCGTGAGCAAGGAACGGCGGGGGGAGAAATGTCCTAAAGCCATTTATGTGGATAGGGTCCACGGACCAAGGGGGTGATTCTGACCGCGGCGGACGGCAGTCGCCGCCCGCCACGCGGTTCCCGCCGAAAGACCGCTCCGCGGTCAAAAGACCGCGGCGGTCATTCTGGCTTTCCCACTGGGCTGGCGGGCGACCGCCGAAAGTCCGCCCGCCAGCCCAGCGGGAAACACCCTTCCCACGAGGACGCCGGCTCAGAATTGAGCCGGCGGTGTGGGAAGGTGCGACGGGTGCAGTTGCACCCGTCGCGAATTTCAGTGTCTGCTAGGCAGACACTGAAATTCTTTTTGGGGCCCTCTTACGGGGGCCCCTGCAGTGCCCATGCCATTGGCATGGGCACTGCAGGGGCCCCAAGGGGCCCCGCGGCACCCCCTACCGCCATCCTGTTCCCGGCGGGAGAACCGCCAGGAGCTGGATGGCGGTAGGGGGTGTCAGAATCCCCATGGCGGCGGAGCGCGCTCTGCCGCCATGGAGGATTCTCAAGGGCAGCGGAAAGTCGGCGGGACACCGCCGACTTTCCGTTTCTGGCCGCGGCTGAACCGCCGCGGTCAGAATGCCCAGCGGTGCACCGCCAGCCTGTTGGCGGTGCTACCGCCGACCTCCGCCATGGCGGTAATTACCGCCAGGGTCAGAATGACCCCCCAAGTCTCTTGTAAACTCACCCAATGAAAGGATCTAATATATTCTAACCAGTCTTCATTCTTTTCGTTTCGAGCGCAGACCCGCCACATTCCAAAATAAAAATGAGTAATCCTCTCCTCCAGTTCTAGTCCCTTGCCCCACGGAAGACTGATTTGTTACTGTGTCTTTTGACTGGATGGAGAATCCACCTATTGGCACTACGTTATTAGCAAGTTGACTCGGTTCAACATCCATCTCTATCTGTCCATCTTCATTGCTCTCCACCAAACCATGCCCACACTTTAATGGATCGGAGACTGGGATTAGCGTAGTAGTCGTAGGCCCACTAATTTCCTGATCAAATGATAGTCAATCGACACCTCCCAAAGAGAGGGCATGAAATCTATTTTTGGTTGGGATCTAATAATATCTTTCCGACCTAGTTGTTTGTTTGTCAAAATGAGAACCAAGACGGACCTGGTCAATGTTGTGCGTATAGAGGTAACCCAGAGGCAACAATATGGTGCCATAGCCCGTAATCTGCCGCGGACTTAGGTGGCTCAAAATGTCTTCCACCAGTTTTGGAGATTTAAAAGAGAGTACCATGCAGTCGGGAGCGCAAGATCAAATTTAAAGGGCTCCTGCCCCTGTACCACTGGCCGCCGCCTCCTCCTCCGACAATGTGCGCTTCCCGCAGGGCGGGAGCGCAAGATCAAATTTAAAGGGCTCCTGCCCTTGTACCACTGGCCGCTGCCTCCTCCTCCCACAATGCGGGCTTCCCGCAGGGCGGAAGCGCAAGATCAAATTTAAAGGGCTGCTGCCCCTGTACCACTGGCCGCCGCCTCCTCCTCCGACAATGCGCGCTTCCCCACACACATTTTAATTTGTTCTTGAGATGTGACCATATGTCACGTGGCATTCAAAATCATTAATGGGTCCTGTACAGAAAGGCAACTGTACAGTAGTCATCTCTGCATCCCAAAATTGAAAGATTGCAATCTGGAATATCCAGTGGGAAATATTATTATACCTTAATAGTGTAGCCAAAATTTCGAGGGCAGAATTTGTGTAATTAAGTGCACATAGGAACACATAACGTTACTATTCTTACCTCTACATCCATGTAGCTTGAAGATACGTTTATCATGAAGGTATATACATGTGAAGTATAGGACGTCTACACATTTATCTGATGATAGTTTTGTCCTCACTGTTATGGCTATGCTATTACAGCAAACCAATATCTCCTATATCCCCTACTCGATATTCAGGGCCCACAGCTGCTGAAAGAACTAAAGTGCCTTTCTTCAATCCTTGATTCATGGTCAAAACCAGGTGCACAATAAAATCCGTCATCATAAGGACTGGCTCTGCATGGTTAGGGATCTTTTAGGGATGGAAAAATTAACTATGTCCTCTGAATATAAGTAGTAGTAGTAGTAAAATATGTTTAGTAAGACAATTGTCCTTAAATATGTAATTTTCAACATACTTTCAGTAAATATGTCCATCATATCAAAAGAAAGCAGATTTCTCACAGATTTTACAAAATGCCGCAATCCAAATGCAACTTCAATAGATCACACACGAGTCAACATATTTGTAGCTCTACATTTCATATGGATCCCAGTTCTAAAAAAAAAACAGAGGTTTTAGCTTTGTATGACACATTTGTTAAAACAAGGACTTATCAAGGCTGTTTGTCATGCATCAGGGAGTGACATACACAAATGTATGAATCGTATGTGAGTGTTTACACTCAGTAGTACCGTGGAATTTGTGTTTGTATGGAAAAAGTACAGTAAAAACCCTTTGAGAAACAGATTAAACCACCTCTGCAGGTAATGGAGTTTCTCTGAGCTCAACAACAATCAATGGACCATTGGCATTTAGTTATATAATTTTTGAATGGAGTTCTCACCAGTACCAATCAAAACTGGTGATTTGCCTAGGTCCAGCTGATTCATCGTGCTGTGGATGTTGTTGGCAAATTTCCCAGACATTTTGACCAGATTGTCTCCAGTGTACGTTTCTGTACAACATGTGTTGTGTTGCAGAGCAACATTAGTACTTCTTTCATGACACTATTTTGAGTATGGACATATTAGGAAGTTACAATTGGGAGGTTTCTACAGTGTAGCATGTGTTTTTTCATGTCACTTTCTTTCAGCTACTGTACATCTTGTTGCAACATAGCTGTATTAGTTTACCATCATTTCACCATGATTTGGTTTGAGGTATTTGAACATTTTCAGATTGCAGTGCCTTGTGTAGAATCAGTAGGAATACATTTTTCATTGCCATAATATTTGATGACAACAGGCTACTGAGGTATGCTAGAAAAGCCAAATCATTCAAGGTGACAAGGTTTTCTACTTGATACATGGGTATTGTGATTGCACAACTTCACTGATGCAATTGGAGCTGTCTGTGATTCTGACTTTACAGTAGGCAACAGTTTACAGTTCATGTAGCATGCATGCCTGGGTCCTTGCAAATGTTGAAGCCACTTTGGTGGACCTTGTAGCTGGGGTCCACTGTACATTAGAGTAATGTTCTGTGATCCTTACTGTTGGTCAAGTGTGTTCTGGCATATGCTACAAATCTATTTGTATTTGTCATTTCAGCATCATCTCAGGTAAGCAGAGGAGACAGGGCCGACATCTGTGGAGAAGCAGCCGGCCCTGGTACCTCTGATCGTGGCACTACAAATACAGAGGGACCTAGTGGCCCAGAGGGTGAGGGGAGTGTCACAGAGGACACCAACTCTACTTTGTCATCATCAGAATCCAGCTCCAGTGGACACTCCCTAATGGTGGCAGGACATGCAGGACTAGTTCCTACACTTACCTTGTCTGCCACCCCACTACCATCTCCACCCTCCCTGTTGATACCCACCCAGGCGGCTGGGTCTGCTCCTCCAAGAGGGGAGTCATTTCCTTCCCTCTAGGCACCTCATCCCATGCCCCTATTCCTGCCACTGCCCTGAGTGAAGAGGCTATTGACATCCTGAGAAACATCTCTGTGGGTCAGACAGCAATACTGATGGCCATCCAGGTGGAGGGCAGCCATCTCCAACAGTGGCCTAACTGGAAGGCATTCACAATTTCATGTCTGCCCTACAGAGATCTTTTCAGGCTCTGGCCTCCTCCCTCACAGCAGCCTTCTACCTATCCCATGCTTCCACCCCACCACTTGCCTCTTCCCCATCCAATTTCCCTATTGCAATACATGTCTCAAGCACACACACATAAGTATGTACTCACCTCAACAGCCCCAAGCAGCACACGTAAACAGAGGCACCACAAAATACACAAGGATGCAACCACTCACAAGACACTCACCCCACTCACAACCACTACTACCTCACCATACCCCCAGATACCCCAGCCACACCCACAGACTCATCTACTAACCCATTTCCCCAGACACAACACCCAGACAAACAGACACATCCACCACTCCCACCATACTCCCTAACATCACACCCACGCCAACAGACACATCCTCCACTCCTAGAATACCTAGCACATCCACATCACCCACCACAAAGAAACACTAAGGCCCACTCTCACCCACACAACAGACACCTGCGAAAAACAAACACAAATCAGACACGGACAGCAGCATCAACAAAACACAAACTTGACACTTCCACTTCCTCAACCTCCCACACCCTAATCTTTCCTGGACACCCTAGCCATTTCCCTAAAGAAAATTTGATGATTGCCCTTACCCCTGTAAAATTACTCTCCCTCCCAAAGTCAATGGGCCACACCCCAACCCATCACTTCCACATCCACCTGATCCCCCACTGAACCCAGCCATACCCCTAAGAAACCCCAAAATGGACTCCCTCCCAGTAGGCCCACCCTTTCCAAAACCAAACCCATCCATCCCAAAACTGATCCCACCCCTCCCAAAGGCCATTGTTGGGGTGCCTGGACTCCCCAGTAGAAGCCCCTTCCTGGTGAGGTTCGAATTGCAGTGTTCTGAGGGACAGGTTTAGTGGCACAGAAGTGTGCTAGACCACCTATTGGACTGGCCCCTGACCTTAACTACATATGTTTATTTTTCAAAAATAAAAAAGAAGTTGCTAGTTTTCTTACAAATTAGTCCTGACATTGCTTTTCTACCATTTGGATGCTCGAAGATACTTTGGGATGTATGACTACAGTTGTGTTTGTTTCACCCTGACCGATGATCCATTTAATGTGGTTGGTATGATCGGACCTTGCAACCATTGCTGGAGTCACCCAGGACAAGGGAATATGTTCATTGGATGGACATGTGGGATGTAATCTTATTGGGGCTGACACTGCATTGGGTAGTGTTTCATATGGTAAGTATGTCATCTTGGCATGGCCAATGTCAACACCAATTCGGTTCCCTTTCTCTCTATGATACAGGGTAGACATTTGTTTAATGTGTGCAAGCTAGAGATTTGTTTGTCAACACATGTAGAATGTTAAACTGTCATACCTTTGGATACATTTTAATGAAATCTGCCCATTTTCGTGTGCGCACCTTACACCTACTTTAACTAAATGTGTGACCCGTGCTCTTACTGCTATATTTGCTTTTATGACTTGAACTTACACATTTCTCACATATGCATGGCACTTGGTTATATTATTGCTTGTCCCTGATATACATCTAGCCACAGTTCCTATGTAGATAGTTGTTTTGAGGTGTATGCAAAGTGGTATGTGGCCCAGAGCACCAGTTTTCCAGGGGTCCACCTGTTGGAACCATTCCTATTTTGCCGGGATTCTTTACTCTGTGACCTTTGAATGTTTCTCACACTGTTTAACCAGCATCCCATTAACCTTGTATTACATTGAAATGAGGGAGAAAAGTGAAAGTCCATAACAGAGGTTTAGCAGAGATGGTGGGATTCCGGTTTATGACAAATCCATACAAATGTAACTTTTATATCACAACAAGTCATGGTATGTAAACAATGTGGCGGTGTCACTTAGATTTGTTGGTGGGATATGGATGATAAGTGGCTGTTGTGTGACACAATATTATGAACACATCACTTTGCCTGAATATTGGTTGTGCACAAATTTAAAATGTACAAGAGTGTGTCTGTGCAGTGTCAGTGACCTGGCCAAAGAGGGCATCATAGGGCTGTGACTGGGTCATACATTGAGTACAACCCTGCTCAGGGGCACACAAAATACATTTGGCCACAGACCACATACCCCTTGCCAGGTCTATGGTGGGTCATTTACTGTGGAGTTGTTGGGAACAGGTAAGTGTTTGGCTTACCATCGGTTGCATCCACAATGGCGTGAGTAAACTAGCAGCACAAGCAGTGGGTGTGCGTGTATGATTGGCTTCATGGCGGCAATGGATGTGTGAAGCTGAGTACAGGCGACTTTCAGCCTTCTATGCCTCCCTTTCTGCCTGCTCAGATGTGGTGGTTGGACCGCCACCCTGCGCCACCAGGAAAGGGCAAGATATGCCGCTGTTTTGCCCTCTTCCCTGTGCTGGCACACAAATTGCTGCCTAGCTCCAATGCAGGCAAGGATGCCTGCATTGCGGGGATGATTGTTTTTTTGTAGGAGGGGACACCTTCCTTCACAAAAAAAAAGAAATCACAAGAGTTGTTTCTTCTTTCTATATATGCCTCAGAATGCAGCACATATAAATGTAGGAAACAAACAGGGAGAAATAAAGACATTTCTCCCCGTTAAATCATTCTTACACCACCCCTGAGGTGGTGTAGGAATCTGATGCAGTCCCAGACTTGTAAATCTGGGAATGCATCAGATGCCTTCCAGTTCCATGGTGTTACATGGGAATACCCCAAGCAACACCCATGGAATGCGCCTTTCACTCAGTGTTATGCGTGAAAGGGGTCCATATTTACGAGGTCATGAAAAGTCACACAAGATGGCTTTGCGTGGTCTTGAAATTACGGGCTGGCGCACTGCACCACTGGAGAGTAAAAAACAATGATGCTCAGTGTGCCGCTAGGGCCTCGTTAATGAGGCTCCCGGTTTCTTCTGAAGTCCACTGGGCAAAGTCTAACAAAATGAAGTTGTCAGCATACAATAAACAGTGTACACGGATATATCCTAATTTAGGTGGGAAGGAGCTTGTAAGCTTTAATGTGCTCTGTGAATCGGACACATATAGGCCAAGAAGAGTCAGAGTTAATACACATTCTTGGTACAAGTCATTAACTATGTATATCATTTTAGTAAGGTGACCAGAGGGATCCATTTTTAGATGTGTCCAATTTGATCTACGTAAATTTTGTATTAACATCAATAAGTTTCAAGGGGCATTCCAATATCGAAATTTACCCCATAACCTCCCTCTATCAACAGTATTGAATGCTGTCAAAAAATCCATTTTGGTTTATTTCAATGGATTTCTTCACATGAGGGCAAAGCAATGATTGTAATTGTAATTATATTTATAGTGCTTACTACGCCTGATGAGGCATAAAAGTGCTTTGCGGCAAGTAACACTGTACGCCGGAACCCAAAGGTGGATTACTAAGAGGTTGTGGATTGGCCTATTTGAAAGCCTACTTGTTCTATAGATAAGCAATTATGATCTGACACCTTTCCTCAAGTTTTGAGATCAATATTTTGGAGAAGATCTTCTCGGAGACATCTAAAGGCTAATTAGCCTATAATTTGTTGAGGTACTCCCACCCACTTTCTTCAATAAAGGCTTAATGATAGACCGATCCCCCTCAAGTATCGGAGATTTTACCGGTTTTTCTTTTCTATTGAAAAAATTCAAAATGTTTAACCATCAAATTAATATTTTCTTTAAATGTGACTGCAAGGACATTATCAGGCCCTGCAGCCCTACTCAACTTGAGAGATCATATTTTTTATTTTAGCTTTCGCAAACAAAAAAACACAATTATCTCTTTGTCCATTTCTTACATATTACACAAGCCATTTTAAGGGGGCAGACCATATAAATTTTGCACGTGGAGGACCCAACCTTCTTCACATATTGAACGTGTCCTAGACCCAGCATGTGCACTAAATATGTTGTTTGCTAGACCCCAAATTATTTCTGGTGTCCCTGTAAATCACCTCCAGCATTTCATTCGATTTTCTGTTATAAAGGGACTATTTCTTATTTCTAATAACTTGCTTGCGTTGTTCTTTCAACTTCTGTATGTGGTCTATGATTAACAGCCCCTACCCTCTCCAAGAGGCCAGCTGTGTTTTCATAAAGCATGCACTGAGAATTCCTACAGTTGTGATCACACCACCCTAAAGAGGAGAGTCTAGGCTGGATGGTCTTCCCATTATTGACAAATCTTCTCTGTAACTGTATGCATGCAAGCATGTTATCTGGAAGGGCAGCAAACCAATCTAGCTTATCTGTATAGGAGAAAAGGTAATTATAAGGGTCATAAGTCACTTGGAGTTCCTATAAGATCTCAGTCTGCCTTATACCCTAAAGGACGTATTCAACTGCCACTGCTTCCTTTAAAATAAGTCTAACTTGTAATTCCCAATGATTGTGATGCTCCTTTGGCGCTAAGCACAGCACTGCATTTACAAGGTGGCGTTAAGCTACTTTTTGTGCACAGAGAGAGGAAGAGAAGCAACACTAGAAGTCATAATAAATGCAATCGAATGTATCACCTAGAGCACTCAGAATACCACCTCCCAATCTTCTGCACTTGTTGCCTATCAATCCCTGCCATGGAGGTTGCTGCCCCTTTGTGGAATGAGTGTGAGCTGGAAACCGAGGAGTCTCTTTCGAAATTGCTGTGATGGCAGTCTTCAACATCCGAGAGAACTGATATCTGGAAAGAGGGGACCCATTCACATGGAGGAACACGGCTGAGGCTGAACCTCATAAATTAAGTTCTAGATAGTTTAACAGAGACTCAACTGGAAAAAGTGTGAGCCTGGGGCCCTTTGCAGAAGTGCATGCTTGCCCCTAACCAGCTGGTTAGTTGTGTAGGACTGCAAAGTTGCAGCCAAAGACTCACAAGGCCAACTTAACTGCCCCTGCTGAATGCCCCCATGGATGTCCTTCTTAGACTGCACCACCAGTTCTCCTACCCTGAAAGCCCTGTAAAAGGCCAATCAAAAGGCCACCTTAAACAGCTGTACCTCAAACTGCGAATGGCAGATCCCAGGCAACATAGAAACCAAGGCTCCAAGTCTCTGAGAGTCAATTTGTCAATTCCAACATCTGCCAGCCCGTTAGGGCTTTTTTGATGGGAAATAAGGAGGACCAGTCCCTGTGTCCCACTAAATTTGCAGAGGCCACTGACTGTCTCTCTCTGTTTAGTTTAGCTAAGAATGTCATCCATGAGGAATGTTCAAAGATGCCCCCTGGCTTAGACAATTCAGGTATCTCAAAAATTTATTTCATATACTCCCCTTGACGTTGGAGCTAAACTTGCTGCTCGCTGCTACAAAGTCTGGTATGATAGGACACCAAGCCTCCAAAGATGCTCCATGAACAGTGTAGGTTGGGCTGCTGCTTTCGGATGGTGGTGCCTGAACTCCTGCAAGTTTGGGTGATACAAAACATCAGCAGCATTATTGATTGAGTACTCCTAGAAAATGCTTTGCCCTAAAAGTAATGTTATTTAGCAGCACAACAGGATGAGTTCTTTAAGCAATCTTAATATCTTGTGGTAACTCACTTTTGGTTGTTTTTTCACCTCAATCACTGTCATGTTGTGTGACCAAAACACTACTGAGTGATCGCTGAGCTGTCCAGATCAGACTGATAGTGCAGACACAATCTGGAACAGTTTTAAAAATGCCAGGCTCCACACCAAACCTGTTTGGCACCACTCAGCTGGCCATGACTGCGCATACCACAGGTCACCAAGTATGGCACCAAAACCAATGCTATCCGCTGCATCTGTAAAGATTCCTAATTCAGGGCTAGCCTGTCATGGAGAAACCCACGGTGCAATCCCATTCAAGCACTGCATGAATTAATCCCAAATTTTCAAGTCCTATCTGACTTTTTGTTACAGCCCCATCCACTGTTGTTTCTGTCTCATCCAGTCATTGCTTTTGCAAATCATCTAGAAAAAGGCCTTCCCATAGGAATAACATGCACAGCAAAGTTCAGCTGTCCCACCAGTACCCGGAGATGATGAAGCATAACTATCTTGGCCACCAAACATTCCCTTAGCAGGCTTCTGAATGGGTCACTTTGTCCCCCAAGAGCCTGCAAACGACTGTCACAATATCCAGTTCAATACCCAAAAAGGTAATGATCATGGAAGGGCTGCTAGTCCTGTCTGGGACCAGAGGAACCCCAAATCAGTCCATCAAGTCAACAAAACCCTCCAATACTTCCCACAATGTAAAGAGTAGGTGGGGTCCAAATAGAGAAAATCATCTTACTAGTGCAGCACCAACTTGGCACACATTGCCTTCTAAAAAGCCCATTACAGGAATGAGCTGAAGGTCTCAAAGTATGCAATACAGAGAGCAGCCCATTGGCATTCACCTGTCAGAATAGAAGGTGCCATCAAACTGAAAACAGAACAAGTGAAAATCGTCTGGATGTACCAGCAGCAAGCAGAAAGTGGATTCAATGTCTGCCTTTGCCAAAAGGGCAACCTTACCCAACTATTGCAGCACAGCGAGGACCTGATCAAAAGAGGCGTGCCTTACAGAGCAAAGCTCTGGATCAATAGCCTCATTTAGTAACTCCCTTTCAGGGCAGGGAAATTATGTATCAAACGGAACTGGCCCTGCTATTTTTTGAATACTATTCTCAAAGGAGAGCCGACAAAATTACCAATCAAAGAGGACAGCCACTCTGCCCAGACACACTCTTTTTCAGTCTTTTGACTGGACACAACCCCATTCGTCTGCAAAGATTGTTGATTTCTGCAAAAGGAAACCATCTCACCCCTCCCCGGCAGGGATATGTGAAGCCACCCTCACAGCATCAAGGTTGCTCTCAGGTTGTTGTAAGATGTTAGAAATGGGGTCTTTGGTTGGCAGTCAGGTTGTCCCCTGTCCAAGAAAGGACCCTCATTCTAGTCAGGCCAAAGAAAAAACACACCTGGTTAACCCCCGCTCACCCCCTTGGTAGCTTGGCACGAGCAGAAAGGCTTAACCCAGAGGCAATGTGTAAATTATTTGTACCAACACACACAGTAATATAGTGAAAACACTACAAAATAGACACCACAGCAGTTTAGAATAATAAGTAATATTTGTCTAAATTAAACAAGATCAAAACAACAAAAATCCAACATACACAAGTGAAGCTGGGGATTTTTAAAGTAGAAAGGAGTTTACTCCATAGAAAACAATGGAAATGTTGTTGTTACACAAAGTACCTGGTATGTATCAAAAATAAAGCTGCACGGTGAAAGTGCATCAAAAAAGTCAGAGATGTGTCAATTCCTTACCCGCAAGTGAGGCTGTGCGTCGTTTCCTCTCTGGTCGGGTAGGCCATGCATCAGTTTTTCTCTCCTGCAAGATAGTGATGCATAGATTTCCAGACGGGTGCGCCTTGGATTAATACAGGTTCATGATGATTATGGCGCTCAGCGATGATGCGTGTGAAATCTGGACGCAAGGTGAGGGAAAAAGCGTGGTCCGAGGGGTTGCATAGTTTTTACCACTGCATTGCAGGTGGTGCGTCAAAAGTTTCCTCGCATGGCGTCCTTTGTGTGGATTTCAGCCTTTTTTTACCAGCTTCACCTTTCAATGGTCCAGGAACTGGTTAGGGCACCACTTGACAGGGCAGGTGTCTCATCAGACAGTGCAAGTGCTGGCAGAGGAAGTCTTTGATGGCCCTGAGAATTCAAAACACAAGGCAAGCTCAGTCCAAGCCCTTGGACATTCTTCACAAGCAGGAATATACCACAAAGTCAAGTCTTTATCGTTTTCCAGGTAGAAGCAGCAACTGCAGGACAACTCAGCAAAGCACAGTCACAGGCAAAGGGGCAGTACTCCTCCACTAGCTTTTCAGCTCTTCTCCTTGGCAAAGGTTTCTCTTGGTTCCAGCACTAATCTAAAAATCTGGGGTTTTGGATCGAATGTTGGAGGCAGGCCCTCTATGTAGTGCACAAAATTAGGTATACTGTGTAGGGCGTCCAGTCAAACCCATGTTGGTTTCCAGAGGCAAAAACTAGATCACATAATGCTCTAATTTTTTAGGTATCTTGGTCGAGCAGTTAGGCTAATCTTGGAGAAGTGCTAAGCATTTGTTTTACTCACAGTATCAATCATGCATCACACACACTCAAGGAATAACTCAAGACCAATGTTATAAAAATGCTTCAGATTTTTATATAATTTTTAAGACCAAGATGGTCAAGATACATTAAGGGGGTCATTCTGACCCTGGCGGTAAAAGGCAGTTACCGCCGGTCAGAAGACCGCCAGAACACCGCCGCGGCTGCGTTAACCTGCCAGGGTCATTCTGACCCACAACTGGCAAACCGCCAAAAACCCGACCTCCACTGAAGGCCGCCACATCAGCGGTCAGCGATAAACTGGAGATGACCAAACCTCCACCGTCACGCCAACAAAAATATGCCCATGCCATTCCGACCCACGAATCCATGCGGCGGTCTTTCAACCGCGGTATCCCATTGGCGGTACACACCGCCGCGGTCAAAATACACACACATCTACAAAACACTGCCACATTGGACAATTACAAGTACACACACCTGATACACATACAAACACCACTCCCACACAATCAATACGATATAAAACACACACCCACATCACCCACAAACCCCCACAAATCGAAATTCAGAGACAAGGCGCAATACACAGAGAGAGAGCACAGGGAACGCAAACCACAACACACACAGGAACCCAACATCATCCCCCACACTACATCTACGCACAAAACACCACACACCACTACACTCATCACCACAAACACCACCCCACACCTCATCCACACCACCCCATGGCACCCCAAAGACACCCCCGGTTCTCGGACCAAGAACTCAGGGTCATGGTGGAGGAAATACTCAGGGTAGAACCCCAGCTCTTCGGCACACAGGTGCAGCACACCACAATAGCCAGGAAGGCGGAGCTATGGTAAAGGATCGTCGACAGGGTCAACGCTGTGGGACAGCATCCCAGAAATCGGGAAGACATCCGAAAGCGCTGGAACGACCTACGGGGGAAGGTGCTGGCGATGGTGTCAAGACACAACATCGCTGTGCAGAAGACTGGCGGCGGACCCCCACCCACTCCACCCGAATTCACAGCATGGGAGCAAGAGGTCTTGAACATCCTGCATCCTGAGGGCCTCGCTGGAGTAGGCGGAGGAATGGACTCCGGTAAGTCTAATCTCAACTACTTCACCCCCCCAACCACCAGCATGCCAACCCACACCCCCACCCTCACCCCCAACCACCCAGCACATATCCTCCCTGCTAATGTCTCACCAGCACAACCCACCCAAACCAACACCAACCCCTGAATGCCAACACAAACCATGGACACCCATCACCTAAGCATGACCACTGCACATACCCATTCCCCCCCCAAACCACCCTCACAACTCCTCCCACAAGGGAATGCCAGCACTGGGGGACAAGGGCACCCACAAATCGCACGCCATGGCACACACAGAAGCAATAACCACACTCTTTTACCCCTGCAGGGCCCGAACGCCAACACACCGGCCCGGAGGGTCCAGAAATTTCCATCCCACCACCAGAACAGGCCCCCAGTGATGACAGCAGCTCTGTCGACCTAGAACCTGATGACCAGCCCGGACCATCGGGGACCTCTAGACAGTCGGTTCCCCTCAGGCAGCCACAGGCCACAGCAGACCTACCCCCCTCTGGAAACCCCAGCACAGCACCCACCCAGCGGGCCCATGCCTCTGTCTCCAGGACAGGTCAAGCAGCGGTGTGTCTACCACTACAGGGCACCCAGGGCAACCCACCACCCCAACAACAACAGGGACCTGGGGGCAGTGGTAGTGGGCACACCGGCCAGGGGACAGAGGCCCAGGAACAAAGGGGAACTGGGAGGGCTGCTGTGCGACAGAGGGAGGACAGGCCTAGGGAACCCACTGTCCAAGAGGCCCTCACCACCATCATGGGAGCGTACCACCACTCCCAAGAGACGATGGCGACGGTCCTGGCCAGGTTCCAGGAGATCCAGGCCATGCAGGAGGGCCAGTACATGGGGTTCCGGGAAGAACTGCGCAGCATCAGTTCCGCAATGGGTACAATCGTGGTGGCACTCAACCAGATTGTCACCACATTGCGGGACCATGTGGCCCCCCAAAGGGCCCCTGCCACTAGCATGGAGGAAGAACAGCCCACCACCTTCGCCGGCGCTAGTGGTCAGGAGGCCCCGACACAACAGCAACGGGCCACCCGGACCCCACCCCCTGCAGAACATGAACCACCCCGCAAGAAATGCCTGAGACCTAGGAAGAAGACAGAGTAGGATGTCAAGACCCCCGCCATGCACGGATCCCCCCGGATGTCATCCCACTGTCCCACTTGTTCACCCTGTCCAACCTTGAACTGCCCCTGCTCTACCTTTCACAGGCATATGGACAATGCACCTGTGCGAACGAGACTCTGGACTCTGCCATGGACATGCCTCCACCATCACCCATCACCCTTTTTGAACTATACACCAATTTTTGCACTTCAATAAACACAATTATTGCACAAAAACCATCTGGAGTCTGCTATTTATTTTTTTAAACCAAATGTATTCGATATAACCAACCAAAAATGTCCAATTAAATTGTGATGACAACATACCAGTGTCACACAGCGGTAGTCCATGGGGAAATAAACCAGAGGGCACTCTGTGGGGACCAGATCACTGAAATAGGAAGGCAAATTCACAACTAAGTTACCATACATTGGGGTGAAAGGTCAGACAGTAGAGAGCCAGTACTGTTACAGATATAATAAAATGCAGGAGTAGATTCTTACCCGTGTGTTACTGGAAATACTGCAGTATCACTCTGTCCCTGTTGTCTGTGTCGTCCTCTTCGTCTTCCTCCTCTTCACTCTCCGCAGGCTCCACAGCGGCCACAACACCACCATCTGGAACATCCTCCTGCAGGAAAGGCACCTGGCGTCGCAAAGCCAGGTTGTGAAGCATGCAGCAGGCCACGATGATATGACACACCTTCTTTGGTGAGTACATTAGGGTTCCATCTGTCATATGCAGGCACCTAAACCTGGCCTTCAGGAGGCCGAAGGTCTGCTCGATCACCCTCCTAGTACGCCCATGGGGCTCATTGTACCGTTCCTCTGCCCTTGTCCTGGGATTCCTCACTGGGGTCAATAGCCAAGGCAGGTTGGGGTAACCAGAGTCACCAATTAGCCACACACGCTGTCTCTGTAGCTGTTCCATCACATAAGGGATGCTGCTATTTCGCATGAAGTACGCGTCATGCACTGACCCTGGGAACTTGGCATTTAAATGGGAGATGTACTGGTCAGCCAAACAGACCACCTGGACATTCATCTAATGAAATTTTTTTCGGTTCCTGTACACCTGCTCATTGTCTTTTGGGGGGACCAAAGCCACATGGGTACCATCAATGGCACCAATGATATTGGAAATGTGTCCAAGGGCATAGAAATCACCCTTCACTGTAGGCAAGTCACCCACCTCAGGGAATATGATGTAGCTCCGCATGTATTTCATCAGGGCAGACAACACTCTGGACAATACCTTTGAAAACATAGGCTGAGACATCCCAGATGAAATGGCCACTGTAGTTTGAAATGATCCACTAGCCAAAAAATGGAGTACTGACAGCACCTGCACTAGAGGCAGAATCCCTGTGGGTTGGCGGATGGGTGACATCAGGTCTGGCTCCAGCTGGGCACACAGTTCCTGTATGGTGGCAGTGTTGAGTCTGTAGGTGAGTATGACATGTCGTTCTTCCATTGTCGACAGGTCCACCAGCGGTCTGTACACGGGAACATTCCTCCGTCTCCTCGCAAGTCCCAGCGGACGGTGCCTAGGAAGGACAACATGGAGCACAGAGTCAATGAACCCACAGGTAAGTTCCCACAGCCTGCACAGTACACGAATCTCTCTGGATTGAATGGCTTGTATGAGTGTCGATGTAAGGCCTAGCCATGTGTGACGCAGTAGGAATTAAGCCATGTGGGCCCTTGAAATGGCGGCTGCCTGACCTGTGAAGTGACACAATGTGAAGTGAGGTCATTGCGCTGGCGTGGCACGCCGTGGCACGCCGTGGCGGTAGGCGGTCGGAGACCGCGGCGCAAAGCAGCATTGGTTAACATTGAACCCTATGGGTTTCAGGAGCCAATGACGATGTGCGCCGGCGGTCGCGGTACGCACCGCCGCGGTACGCACCGCCGCGGTACGCACCGCCGCGGGCGTGACCGCCATTTTCTCTCTGCTTAATCACACGAGACCTGAGCATCCACAGGAGAGGACCTATACTGCAAGTGCTGCTGTGACCTCGGTCCCGAAGTGACAATGGCTGCTGCGACTGGGGAAAGGGCCCCCGTCTTCAGTTCCGAAGAGTTGGAGAAGCTCGTGGACGGGGTCCTCCCCCAGTATGCGCTACTCTACGGTCCTCCAGACCAACAGGTGAGTACACGGGGGCCAATGCATAGTGGGCAATGCCTGTGATGAGTGGGGTGGATGTACGATGGAGGAGAGGGGAGCAAATTACGAATGCATGGCACGACAGATGAGAGCATGTGCCACATGGCAAGTTTGGGGAGGGGGGGCCACTCACATCGAGCATGCAGAAAAGTGATGATGTTTCTTTTCCCCCCCTGTACATGTCACATAGGTCAGCGCCCATCAGAGATCGATATTTGGCGTGCCATCGCCAAGGACGTCCGGGCCCTGGGGGTCCACAACAGACGGGGCACCCACTGCCGCAAGAGGTGGGAGGACATCCGCCGCGGGAGCAGGAAGACCGCTGAGGCTCTGCTGGGGATGGCCTCCCAACCTAGGAGGGGTGCCAGTCGTACCTTGACCCCCCTGATGTCCCGGATCCTGGCGGTGGCCTACCCCGATTTAGATGGGCGCTTGAGGATATCACAACAGGCACAAGGGGGTGAGTACCAGCACATTCAGCTATATTTGCGTGCAGTGGAGGTGCCTGGGTGGGGGAGGAGGGCTGTGGGTATCCCTAGGCAGGGCGATTTCTGTAGGCTAGGCCCCTCCGTGAGGTATGGTCCTGTTCCCCCGCCCCCATCTCTGTAGGGTGCCTAGTAACGCTATTCATGGACCTGTGTATTCTGTGTGGGCAGTTGTCGCCCATAGGCTTGTAGGGCATGTCCCAGTGAATGAGTAGTGTACCCCAAGTGCGCAGCATAGTGCAGGGCGCTTCTGTGTCTGTCCTCTCCGCCAACGGTGTCCCCAATGCATGCACTCAACTTGTCTTTATTTCTCCACCCCCCCAATTTTCTTTGTTTTTCTGTGAATGTGTGCATTAGCATCATCAGGCGGAGGAGAAGTGGCATCGGCGCAAGAGGGAGCTGCATCTCACATGGCCCCGGAGGGCCATGCAACGGACTCCGACAAGACCAGTGAGACAGAGGGCGAGGGGGGCTCCACCACGGGGACCCGTGCAGACGTCAGTGACACCGACACGTCCTCGGATGGGAGCTCACTTGCGGTGGCGGCAACATCCGTGCCCAACGAAACTACAGGTACAGCCGCCACCCAGCGCACCAGCTCTGCCCTTCCAGCAGCCCCTCGGCCTTCGGCCCGTGCCCGCACGGCCAGGAAGGCGGCCATCTCCTTCGCCCCAGGCACCTCAGGCCCTGCCCCAGTTACCCCTGCTGCCCTCAGTGAGGAGGTCATTGACCTCCTGAGGACCATCATTGTTGGGCAGTCTACCCTTTTGAATGCCATCCAGGGTGTGGAGAGGGAGGTGCATCAAAGCAATGCATACCTGGAGGGCCTTCATTCGGGTCAGGCTGCCCAGCAGCGATCGTTCAACGCTCTGGCCTCAGCACTGAGGGCAGCGATTGTCCCTGTCTCCAGCCTCCCTCTTCTAACTCCCTCCACCCAGTCCCACTCCCCTGTTCCTCTGCCTATCCCATCCACACCTACAGACCAGCCTGCACACACCTCAACACCCAAGGGTAGCTCATCCAGACATAAGCACAACAGAACACACAAGCATTCACACAAGCAACATACAGATGCAGACATGCCAACAGCCACTACCTCCTCTGTGTCCCCCACCTCCTCGTCTCCCTCCTCCCTCCCTGTGACGTCTCCACTCACACCTGCATGCACACCACCATCAGCCAGTACACCCATCACCAGCACACCCTCCAGCCCAGTCCGCACACGTGCAGTCACCACCCCCACTGGCATGTACACGTCCCCTGTGTCCTCTCCCAGTGTGTCTGTCACCCCCGCTTCCAACCCACACAAACGCAGGCAGGCACCCAACCAACAGCCATCCACCTCACGTCAGCCTCCAGCCCAAGCACCTGCACCCAAAGACACCAGACTTGACTCTCCTACAACCACATCCTCTTCCTCCACTCCCATATCCACTCCAGCTACCCTTCCCATTGCTCCTAAAAAACTATTCCTCTCTAAAGTGAACATCTTTTCCTCACCTGACCCACCCCCTCCATCTCGTAAGAATTCCAAAAACACCTCAGCCACCACCAGCCCAGCAACTCCCAAGAACGTCGTGCCTGGTTTTTGGAGTCCGCCCTTTCCTTGGGCAGGGACATCGGCCAGCAGCAAAGGCACAGCCAGCACCCCCCCCTGGGAAGAGGATCAAGAAACTGAAGGGCAGGCGCGAGAGGCCTGATACGCCTGCCCCCAAAGAGGGTAGCCTTGCACCGTCACCTGCCACATCGGGTAAGGGAGCCAAGGGCCACGGAGAGTCTGCCAAGGAGGGCAAGGGCAGCAAAGCGCCAAAGGCAGGGAGCAGCCGACCTGGCCATGAGGGCCCCACCAGCCCCATTCTGGGGGTATCGGAGGAGACCCAGGGCCCCAGGACTCCATCACAGGAGGGCCCCGCAACGGAAAGGTCCGATGCTGACTGAGCAGGAAGTATTGGCCAGGTGTGGTTCACTCGAAACACAAGGCAGGCACCGCTGAACAGGCCCTGCCGTGAGAAGCACCGCTGAATAGGGCCCGCCGTGAGAAACACCACTGAACAGGGCCCGCCGTGAGAAGCACCGCTGAACAGGGCCCCGCCAAGACAGGCACCGCTGAACAGGGCCTGCCGTGAGAAGCACCGCTGAACAGGGCCCCGCCAAGACAGGCACCGCTGAACAGGGCCCTCCTGTCAAGCACCGCTCCGCTGCACAGGGCCCGCCGTGAGAAGCACCGCTGAACAGGGCCCCGCCAAGACAGGCACCGCTGAACAGGGCCCACCGTGAGAAGCACCGCTGAACAGGGCCCCGCCAAGACAGGCACCGCTGAACAGGGCCCTCCTGTCAAGCACCGCTCCGCTGCACAGGGCCCGCCATGAGAAGCACCGCTGAACAGGGCCCCGCCAAGACAGGCACCGCTGAACAGGGCCCTCCTGTCAAGCACCGCTCCGCTGCACAGGGCCCGCCGTGAGAAGCACCGCTGAACAGGGCCCCGCCAAGACAGGCACCGCTGAACAGGGCCCCACCAAGACAGGCACCGCTGAACAGGGCACTCCTGTCAAGCACCGCTCCGCTGCACAGGGCCCGCCGTGAGAAGCACCGCTGAACAGGGCCCCGCCAAGACAGGCACCGCTGAGCAGGGCCCTCCTGTCAAGCACTGCTCCGCTGGGCCCTCCTGTCAAGCACCGCTCCGCTGGGCCCTCCTGTCAAGCACCGCTCCGCTGGGCCCTCATCTCAAGCACCTCTCTGCTGGGCCCTCCTGTCAAGCACCGCTCCGCTGGGCCCTCATCTCAAGCACCGCTCCGCTGGGCCCTCATCTCAAGCACCGCTCCGCTGGGCCCTCATCTCAAGCACCGCTCCGCTGGGCCCTCCTGTCAAGCACCGCTCCGCTGGGCCCTCATCTCAAGCACCGCTCCGCTGGGCCCTCCTGTCAAGCACCGCTCCGCTGGGCCCTCCTGTCAAGCACTGCTCCGCTGGGCCCTCATCTCAAGCACCGCTCCGCTGGGCCCTCCTGTCAAGCACCGCTCCGCTGGGCCCTCATCTCAAGCACCGCTCCGCTGGGCCCTCATCTCAAGCACCGCTCCGCTGGGCCCTCCTGTCAAGCACAGCTCCGCTGGGCCCTCCTGTCAAGCACCGCTCCGCTGGGCCCTCATCTCAAGCACCGCTCCGCTGGGCCCTCCTGTCAAGCACCGCTCCGCTGGGCCCTCATCTCAAGCACCGCTCCGCTGGGCCCTCCTGTCAAGCACAGCTCCGCTGGGCCCTCCTGTCAAGCACCGCTCCGCTGGGCCCTCCTGTCAAGCACTGCTCTGCTGGGCCCTCATCTCAAGCACCGCTGGCCAGTGGACTCTGTAATCCACCTGATGGACTGTGGCTTTGCACTCCCCAGGATGGCACAGTGGGCAATCCACCCACTGTAGAGACTTGAGAGACTGTGACTTTGCACTCCCCAGGATGACACAGTGGGCATGGAGGCCCTTCGTGGATCTGGCGTCGTGGACTCATGTGGCTGAGGTGCCCCCCCTTCCCTTCCCCCTGAGGTGCCAGTATTTTATTATTGTGATGCCCCAGCAGTGTTCTCTCCAATGGACTCGATCTTGTGTGTGGGCTTTGCCCATGTGTTGCTGCACATTGGCCCACGGACATTTGAACTTTGCAAAACTGTGCCGGACTTTTGCTACTTGTATATATATGGTTCTAGATGTGTAATAATTCTGTATATATTGCTAAGTTCGCTATACTTCATTATTGGTATAATATATTTCTATTTTTACAATCATTGCCTTTTGTCTTTGCATTTTTGTTTTGGGGGTTTGGGGGTGTCACTCTGACTTTTTAATCTGCATTGGTGTGTAGGTATTTCGGTGAGGGTGGGGGTGGGTGTGTGGCGTATGTGTGTGCCCGTAACCTTTCCTCCTCCCCCCTCCCCTGTGTCGTAGGTGCAGTACTCACCGTTGTCGTCGGCGGCGACCTTCGTGATCCTGGAAGAGGAGCAGGAAGGCAATGGCTGGGAGGATGTGGAGTTCCGGTTCCATGCTGTCCCGATTCCGCGTGGAGTGTGTCCAGGTGAGCGTTTTCCATTGGAAATGTCTGTTTCCGCCGTGTTTTTATCGGCGGGGCTCCCGCCCCGGAAAAGGTAGCAGATTGGTGAGTCGTGATAGGGTGGGCGGTACATTGTCTGCCGCCTGGCTGTTGGCGGTGACCGCCGCTCTGTTTGTTTGTGCCGCCGTGGCATTCGGAGTGTTAAAGCGGCGGCCTGTGTTGGCGGTTCCCGCCAGGGTCAGAATTCCTTTTTTTGACCGCCAGCCTGTTGGCGGGTTGGCCGCCGCTTTAACACTGACCGCCAGGGTCAGAATGACCCCCTAAGTTCTTTTTGAGTTATGATTTTTTAAAGTTTTAATTAAGTTAGTCTTTCTGTGAGTAATTACACACCTTAGGAATCAATAGGCAGTCACTTTTGAAACTGCATTAAAAATCATACAGTTGGGTCACCACACTTTTCTTTTGCAGAATGGTCGAAGCAGTTGATGGGCACCTTGTGCCAGCTGGAGTGCCTCGGGTGGCTTCCAGTTCCGGCGGGAGCAGAGCAGAAAAGTCTCTTGGCACAGGAACAGGACTACTTGGAGGGGCCACCTGGAAAAGGAGATGGTTTGCAAACTTAAATGTGGTGCCTTGGGGTCCACTTAGGCTGTTGAGGTTGCAAGGGGTTAGGGGCCTATGGAGCACAGCTGATTCCTCATTACAAAGCACAGGGTGGGCGGATGCAGGTGGAGTTGGTGATCCAGGATCTGTGTGCAATGGAGCCCTTTGGAGCTGGAGGTAAGGTTCTATGAAGACGGCTCACAGGACAATGGTGGCACTCTGGTGGGAAGTCTGGGGTGTTCCAGAGGTCTCTTGACAGGGCTTCCTCCTGATCCAGTTGCAGTTTCGGGGGAGCTGGTTTTCTTAGAGTCCAATGGTCACTTGCCAATACCTGGGGTATGGGCACGACTCAGTCTCTGGAGGGCACAGTGCCACAAAGGTTGGCAAACCTGTAGGTCTTGTCCGGGATGTTGTCAGTTTTTTGGGCGGTCTGGCTGCACCTTCCGGTTGCATAGATATTGGCCAGTCAGTGAAGTGACCCTCACTGGCATATTGGTACTTACTTGGTTGTTGAGAGGTGCCTCCACTCAGAAGGGAGATCTGGGCGATTTGTGAAGCCTGAAGGTCTCCTGGATTACTAGGGGTCAGTCCAGTGTCCAGCTCCTCTGCTGCTGCGAATGTTGGGTCCTGGGTGCAGCAGGTAAGGTTTGGCACCTTTTCTTGATGCATCATGTCCATAGTTCTCTTGCTTTGGATCTTCTTTGGTGCTAGTCTTCTTTGTCCTTTCGAATCTGATTTCTTGGTCTAGGGATGCCCACTGAATACTGAATTTAGTGGGTATTTTAGGAGGAACCTGGTAGTGTCCAATGGGACACTTACCTTTGGGAGGCTGCACCCACTATAGTGACCACTTTCTGTTTGAAGGGTCACTTCTCTAAACCTAATTAGCTATTTTCTTCCATTCCAAGATGGAGGAAACTGAATTTGATGGTCCACCTCGCAGGAAACACCTTAGGGGTGGTGCATGCTAGGTGAGGCCACTCCTCCTACCCTTTGTTAGGTTTCCCACCTTTGCTCCAGCCAAAAGTGCGAGTTTACACAGCGGGATGTCAGCTGCTACTAGCAGCAGGCTTAGGGGTCAAGGTTTAAAGGCGGCTAGCCCTTTGAAGCTCACTGTGTGGACAGTACAGATTCCTGAGGGAGGGGTTGTTAGCTCGCCCAACCAGGAAGGGCATTGTCTTACAAACCGGAGAGGCAGGCCTCCCCCAAGGTTTGTATATGGGATCTCTGGAGGTGGCAGCTGGATAAGACCAGTCAGCAACCATGCTAGGATAGTTAGCTTTTGCAGGGGGGCACCTCTAAGGTTGCCCCTGGGTAGATTTAGGGATAAATCCAATACTGGCACCAGTTTGGATTTATCATCCTGAGTTGCATGATACCAAACAACCCAGGTTTCAGAGTGGCCATCACGTTGCTGGGAAACTTGTGTTTCACCAGTGTCCAGCACATGCATTAAAATGGCTGCTTTGTTCACTCCCTTTGAACCAGTTTGGCAAGGACACAGTGGGGGCATATTGCTCATGCAGCTATGCACTCACATATAATATGGAGCACCCTGCCTTCGTAAATACAGTCTATGGTGGACAGGCACACGGGCAGTGTGCCATGTCGAGTTTGAGTTTTAGGTTTGCACTAGGACACTCAGCCTGCAATGGCAGTGATGGGTGCATCTGGATACATGGCCTAGAAGGTGGCACAATCAGTGTTGCTGCCCTCAGGGGCCTACCCATAGAACCCTGTGCCCTCGGCACCTAGGTGACCCTTTACTAGGGATGTACTGTGGTAGCTAAGGGTGTATCTAATTGTGCCAGCACATCACAACAGATTTAGAGAAAGAGCTCGGCCCCAGGGAACCTGGTTAGCAGGGGCCCTGAACACTACAATTTCTAGAACACATCAACATCAGGCAAAAAGAGGGGGGATAACTATGTCAATAAGTGGCCAATGGGTCCACTACTTATACCCATTTCTGTCTTTGAAGTAGCCAAAATTCAAAGAAAAATATCACAAGATCCTGCCTTGCCCAGGCCTGGCTCCAGACTCACACCAGGGAGTTGGGGACTGCATTATGTTAGGGCAGGCACAGCCCTTTCAAGTGTAAGTGCCCACTCTTCCCTCCACTCTAGCACAGATGGGCCACCAGGATGCAGGCTAAACCGCAGCTCCCTTTGTGGCCTTAGTGGAGATTCACAAACAGCCCAATTGTCAATCTGACCCAGACAGTGAATACACAAGCAGGCAGACTCACAGAATGGTTTAAACAATAAAGTGACCACTTCCTTTAAGTGGCAATTTCAAACTGACAATCTAAAAACAACTTTACCAAAGGATGTATTTTCAAATTGTGAGTTCAGAGATCCCAAACTCCACATCTCTGTCTGCTCCCAAAGGGACACTGCGCTTAAAAGTTATTTAAAGGTAGTTGCCATGTTAACCTATGAGAGAGATAGGCCTTGCAACAGTGAAAAACAAATCTTGCAGTATTTAACTGTTAGAACATGTAAATCACATCAGTATATGCCCCACCATTAATATACACTGCACCCTGCCCCTGGGACTATCTATGGCCTACTGGTCAATTTGGCAGTTTAAAACTGCACACACAGACACTTGCAGTGGCAGGTCTGAGCCATGTTTACAGGGTTGCTCATGTGGGTGGCACAACCAGTACTGTAGGCCCACCAGTAGCATTTGATTTACAAGCCCTGGGCACCTCTAGGGTTGTCAATCATGGTAAACCAATCACTAATACAATTTACACAGTGAGCATATGCACGTCAGCACTGGGTAGCAGTGGTAAAGTGCCTAGAGTCCTAAAGCCAACAAAAACTGGTCAGAGACAAAGAGGAAGAAGGAGGCAATACATTTGGGTATGACCCTGCAAAAAGGGCCAGGACTAGCACAACCGCTCACCAGCCAAAAGCCAGGGGAGACCAATATATACCTTTATGGACTCCCCTGATTGGGGTGATAGAAGATGGACCCTGGCCTAAAAAAGCTGGGGCATGTTCCAGTTCTACTCCTTCCTGAACCCATTTGAATCCCTCTGTCCATACTTTCAGGGCTCACTAAGCTAACCCATGGTGGACCCCTCTCCTCACCTGCAGATGCCATCATTTGTGCAGCACCTAACTTTACTTTGCTCACAGATACAGACAGTACCACCTGGCCAACACAGTGGGGTGGCCCATTCCTCCCCTGCGGTGTGACTTCTGTCCCCTCCCCAAGGTTAACTCTATCCACCAGGCCAGCAAGACACAGTGGCCTCTGACAGCTGTCAGGGAGGAGAGCCAGGGCCTAGGCCTTCCAGGGCTCTCCAACCACTGTGACCTTGGAGAGTGGGGGGCAGCAGTGCCAGGTGCCTGGCACCCTTTGTCCACTTTCCCTTCCCCCAGGTCAGGGTGGCAGCCTGACACTGGTCCTCCCCTCCGGGGCTCTATATCCTTCCCCTAGAGCGGTACCCCCAGAATCCAAAATTGTCAGGGTGTTTGTAGAAAGAGTCCTACACAATTCTCCCACGTGTGCAGGGGTGTTAACCTGCAACTGGTCTTCCAACCTGGGGTCTGTACCCTCAGGTGGACCGGGCTTAGGGACAAGGCTTCCCTCCTCATAGCCCACCTTCTGGGGTCCTGCAGCCCCCACTAGGAGTGCGCCCCCCAGAATCCAACATGATAGGAGCACTGTTAGCAGTTACCCTCCCTCCAGGTCAAGGGAGACACCCTGAACCTGGCCCTTCAACCCAGGGTCTGTACCCTTGGATTGAACTGGGGTCAGAGGTGAGTCTCTCCCTCCCCTGCCCCTACTCCCTGAATTCTGCACCCCCCTACAATGAAGAGTAACCGGGTGTGATTGGGCAAACCGCCCCCATCAGATCAGAGTTACCCCCTGGACTTAATCCTCCAGCCTAGGGTATGTACCCTCATGCTGGACCACTGCCTGCAATCCAGGACTTCCTGGGGAGCACACCTACCCACTCAACAGGAATACCTTCCCTAGGTGCTGCACTATAGTCTGGCTGGCACTGGTCTCCTGATCCCTGTCCATCTGGAAGAGCTGGGGTCCCCTCAGCCCAGAAATGGTATCACGAAGTTCATTCCTGGGGGGCTTTGACCTCAGTGCTGACCCCTGACCTTCCAGGTTCTCCACTGGCGCTCACAACCCCCTCTCAACCCTCTGTCTCGACTTCTGCAGCCCCTCACTAGGAGTGGTACTGCCAGACACCAGAACAGGTGGGATGCTGACAACACCCATCCTCCAAGTTCTCCTGACACTATGGGGTCCTCCTCAGCAGATGACCCTACAGTACAGGCTAGGCTACCCACCTGGTGTTCCCTCATGGAACCCTCCAGACTCTGGGACTGGAGCTTGGGAATCCTATGACTCAGCCCACCCCCATGCCCTCTCCTCTGAGACTTGACATAGGATCCCTTACCCATCCCACTACACTGGGACCTACCTGGGATACTGCAAGCCTTTCCCACCTCACCTGGTTGGGTAATACCTACACCACTCCCTTCAGGAGCACCCCTAAATGCCTCTTCTGACCCTTTGGTCCTCACCCAGAGGTCTGCCTCCAGTGCAAGTTCCATGGGGTCAGAGATCTCACACTCCACCTGGTGTTGGCGTAGCTCTGGAAAACAAGGATTGGATATATGCAATCACACAGCCCCTCACATGAGTTAACCAAACTACTCTTCACCTTACCATCCAGTGCCTCAGCCTTGAAAAAATACCCAACATCACCCTCCTGAGACTGGTGAAATAGTACCTGACTGTCCCTGACACTCAACCCACACTCTTCCAGGATGTCTCCATACCTCACAACCTGAATCGCTACCTGGGGGAACCCCTCTCCCTGTCACTTCCACCTAGTCAGAAGAGTATCCCTCCCACCATTAGGAATATAACTCCCCATGCCAGATCCCCAATCCACCTCACTGATCCTGCACACCATTGGAGCTACCTCACACCCATGAACTTCTTGGTGTATGTGAACCCCCTCCTTCAAGTTGGGCACCAAGTCTCTGGGCATGTGCACTTTTTCCATAGTAGACATAAAACTTTTGCTGCCACAATCCAAACTGTACTCAGCCCTCATTTCTTCCAGCTTCAGCTCTTCATAGCTCAGTTCATGAGCTCCCAACATTTCTTTAGCTAAATCAAACAAGCCGAAAACAAAAAAAATCCAACATACACAATGACTTTTTAAAGTAAAAAGAGTCTTACTCCATAGAAAACAATGGAAACATTGTTGTTACACAAAGTACCTGGTTTTCATCAAAAACCAAGCCGCACGGGTGAGGGTGCATTGGAAAAGTCAGCAATGTGTCGATTCCTTACTCACTAGTGAGGCCTTGCGTTGTTTCTTCTTCGGTCAGGTAGGCGATGTGTTGTTTTTCTCTCGAGCAACAGAGGGATTCATCGATTTCCAGACAGGGCACATCGGATTCGTGCAGGTTCACAATGATTTTGATGCCCAGTGACGATGTGTATGAAATAAGGCCACATGGTGATGGAAAAAAAGCACTGCGAGGAGTTGTTTCATTTTTACAGCTGCGTTGCAGGTGGTGCTTCTAAAGTTTCCTCCCATGGCATCCTATGTGTGGATTTCAGCCATTTTCTACCAGCTTCACCTTCTAAGGGCCCGGGAACTGGATAAGGCACCACTTGGCAGGGCAGGAGTCTCAGCTGAGGGTCTAAGTGCTGTCAGAAGTCTTTGATAGCCCTGAGACTTCAAAACAGAAGGCAAACTCAGTCCAAGCCCTTGGAGATTCTTCACAAGCAGAAATATACCACAAAGCCCAGTCTCTGTCCACATTCAGGCAGAAGCAGCAGCTGCAGGACAACCCAGCAAAGCACAGTCACAGGCAAAGGGGCAGTACTCCAACTCCAGCTCTTCAGCACTTCTCTTTGAGAGAGGTTCCTCTTGGTTCCAGAAGTGATCTCAAAATCTGGGGTTTTGGGTCCACTACTTATACCTCTTTCTGCCTTTGAAGTAGGCAAGCTTCAAATGAAAGTCTCTGTTGTTCACAAGATCCTGCATTGCCAAGGTCTGGCTCCAGACTTACACCAGGGAGTGGGGCACTGCATTGTGTGAGGGCAGGCACAGCCCTCTCAGGTGTAAGTGACAACTCCTCCCTCCACTCTAGCCCATATGGCAAATTAGAGTATCCAGGCTACACCCCAGCTCTCTTTGTGACACTGTCTAGTAGAGATTCACTAACAGCCCAACTGCCACTCTGACCCAGACAGGGTATACACAAGCAGGCAGAGTCACAGAATGATTAAAGCAAGAAAATGCACACTTTCTAAAAGTGGCATTTTCATGCTGACAATCTAAAAATCAACTTTACTAAAATATGTATTTTTAAATTGTGAATTCAGAGACCCCAAACTCTGTGGTTCTGAAAATTCTGGACCCATGTAATTTACTTTGCCACAGCAGTGCGATTTTAGTATCAAAAGACCGATAATGACTAGTACACTAAGCATGAGCATTTTCGCTCAATTCCAGCAGCGTTTTCACCTCGAAATCGCCATTTTCGTCCTGCACTCGTGGCTCCCATTTTATACACGGCAGCCATTTTTAAAAGTTGCCCTCACATAGGCTTATAATACAGTCAGATTTGATTCCAAGGACACGTACACCTTGATTGACTTTTCTCTGACCTGGGCAAGCTGGAACCATTGCCTCAGGCCAAACCTGTTTGATCAGTCCCTCTCCCAGTGGCCGAATCAGATAGCATCAAGGCACACCATGCCATAAAACCCTTATTATCGCTCACACACCCTGCCTAATCTTGCTCACACCTGCACCTGCTCTTTTCTTCTTCTTACTTTACGAGGGGGAGGTGCCCGTTTTTATTGGGGGTCCACACTTATCTGATGTAAAATACTAGGCCTTGCCGGGTAATTTATTATGGGTTGGATGACATGAAATATGAGGTTTCATCATGACACTGTTTTTTCTTTGTAGTGAAAACATGTGAATGACCAACCAAAATGTCAAGAATGTTTGCCTGAAGCTTAAAAAACTGCATATAAGGAAACCTGACTTTGCATTGAAACACAGTCTCCTGAGAACATACAAACCGTGCTGTTGTACTTCTAGGACGCTTGTTACTTGGTTGCAGCCAATAAATTTGATCTTTGACTTCACCTAGAAGACTCTGAGTTTCTGTGGTCTGAATCAGGAAAGTACCCGAGGTCTTTGGGTGTACCCTGGCACCACTGGGTAACCAGATCAGTACCGGTTCTGAAAAACCCAGTATCTCAGTTGGCACCCAACGTGGGGCGATACCAGTGGTACCGGTCCAAGCCTGAGGTCCGTGAGGAGCTTCGTGTGAAAATTCTGGAGGAAGGCCGCCACTTCATCGACCCCTGCATGTCGACGTGGTCCGAAAGTCTTTGCTGCGAGGTTCCCCGCTTCCCGATGGCTACGAAGGACTGCTGCCCTGGCTATCGCCCTGATTTGGACCCTTGATGTTTGGTAGAGCGAAACGATAAGACGAGTCTTCTGGTGACGTCATCGATATTTTCAGTTAAGTATGAGTGGAGGGTCTCCCCGTCCTTAGTTGGACACTTGGTTTGGTCCTTAGTTGGACATTTGGTTTGGTATCCCTTCGGGATCACTTTGATTTGGAACTTGCAAGTACCAAAGCCGAAGGACTCGTGTATTCACGAGACTATCGTAAACGATAATCCTTTGAAGTTTGAAGCTAGACTAGTGAGTGAAGATGCCTGGTCTTAGCAGACTTGGAAATTTGTTTTGTCTTGGTTGTAAAAGGGACTCCCGGTTGGAGGACTCATGTCCGGTTCCTCCGATTGGAACTCCAACCTATGAACTATATGTGAAGCACGGAGTAGGCCCCATCACGTTTAATAAAGTATGGGTCCGCTATTCTTGGAAATAAATGTCTGTGAGGCTGTTTTTGCAGTTTTTTGGAACACTATTGAGAAAAGTTTTCTTTTCTCTTGTAAATATGACTTACAACTAGGATCTGCAAACGGTTCTGTAAGTAAATTGCGATGGCGCTATTTATGAAAAATGGCTAAAGCGCGCTGTATTGTGTGTCCTGAGTGTTTTCTGTTTATATCTGAAATGAGCTCAATGTGTGTTTGTGGGTCTTCTTGATGTTTTCAGTTTGTTAAGTAAAATGTTGGTTAATTAATATTAAGTAGAAACTTAGAAAAAATCCAGAAATGAACCATGTGATGTGCTAACATAGCTATATGTTGCTCTTTAATTTATATAATGAGCAATTGTGCACATATACAAAACTGCCGTTAAATGCTTAATAAATTAGAAAACACATTCAATAGATATAAATAGGGCCCCCAAAAAAAAACGAAATTATCTATTTTTGCAAAAAAATAAATAAATTTACAGCATTTTTCTTAGATGCATTGTATTAGATGTTCACAGGCAAACATTTCAGCTGCAGTATATTTGATAGGAATGGTCAATTCTGCCAGCACTTTCCCAGTTAAACACGGGTGGAATTTTGCATAACCTTCCTTTTAAATGAAAGTGGCACAAAAATGTGACGCATTTCAAGTTAGGCTTATGCGCTTAGGCTTGTGAGTTAATGTATCCCAAATAATAGGCAAGGGATGCAGCTTGCTTTTATATGTGGAATTATCACAAAAAAAAGAATAATTGGGTTTTAAAAAAAAAAAAGAAAATTATTAATTATGGAAAAATTATTTAAAAAATAAGTGCCTTCCAAAATCGTTTTTTAATATTTATAAAGCTTAATACCTATACTATGACCTCCTAGCATTAAAATTTAATTTAAGTTATGTTGCACCGCTAAAATGACATTTGTATGTGCAATTTTCCCTTGGCGCAGGAGCAAACAAGCTCATTTCTATAAAGTATAAGTTAATATTTTCAATGGCTGACTCATGGATTGTGTAATAGACATTCTGGTAATGCATATTATGCAAGAAAATTGTAGGATATTGATTTTTAATGCCTAAAATATCAAAGTCGATTTTGGGCAAAAGCACTGTTTAAACTGCATTTTCTTTCATTCAGAGTACTTTTTAAAGTGTCTCAGGCTTCAGTAAATGCATACATTTAGGTTTGATATATATTTGCAGGTTGTGCCTTCTTATGATTCAATGAGTCAATGTGCCAGTACAAAGGCTTGTTTTAATATCGAGGTTGAAGGTTCTAACTTCAGCTGGGCCTACTGAGACGTTCATTCATTCGAGGTTGATGAAATATGTACCATTGCATGGGATTGCAACAAGCATTTATTCTAACAACTGGTATGTGTGTTATTAAGGTTTGTGAATTATTCACAGTAAATGTAGTTTAATAATCTGGAAATAGAGATAATTTTTTTTAGTGCCTAAAAGGAATTTTTTTTTTTTTTTTAATAGAGTGAATTATTGCAGGTTAGAAGGAAAACAGGAAGGCCTACTGTCTTTGACAGATTCAGAGTGACAGAAGCTAGGAGAGCTACAGAGGCTGGCTCAAGTCACGCTGCTGAGATGCTATCTTTAGTTTTCCCATAAACAATGGAGGAGGCTGTCATGTTGACACTTGTGACCTTTTAAATTAGGGCCTTGTCTCTGTGAAATGCAGAATGACCCTGGCCTCTAAAAGTGGGATTTCTGGTTTCTCCAGAAGAACATCAATACAATTAAAGAACTTAATTCCAAAGGGAAAATATTAAAAAAAGGGGTTTCTTCGAAAGTCCCAACATCATGTTAAATGCTCTGCAGAACTGATACATTTGTGTCTCCGCTCTAAAATGATGCCTGCGAGTTGCTTTTATTTGACAGAAAACGAAGTGTTGCATTAAGTCTTAGACAGAAAATAAGATGCAGCCCTTTTCTAAAATTTTGAAGGCTACATGCCTTAATGAGAACGATTTACCAATTAAGACTTATTTTTCACAGTGGAAATTGTAGGTGACAAATTAATCTGGAGTGTCAGTGTAACAATTTTTACTTTTAGAAAGGTAAAACTAAGGTGGCTTGATGTTGCGAAGTAAATGACAAGAGGGTAACAGTTAAGTAATGGAAATTTATTTTCGTGTATTTGGTCCTATCATGAATTGTTCTTGCTGGTCCTGTATGTTAGAAGAGAAACAGTAAAGTTATATTTGACAGCAGATTTCCATTGCCTGGTGATTTACTGTCAAAAGGAGGGTAAGGATTTTAAACCTGACAAATTAAACAGGCCCAAATATTGGGTTTTGGGCTGCAGGTTTACAGTGCATAAAGTACATGACATGGTGTTGTGTGTCACCGCTTATTCACACATGCTATTGTTTTGTCTATGCTTTTTGTGCTTGATACACAGCAAGTATATCTGATAGCTTGACGTTTTGTGCGTTTTTATTATTTTTTATTTGTTTTTTTTGCATGTTTGTTGCTGCTTTTGATACTATTACAAGCTCCCCTGTGTTGTGAGGGGTTGGTCATGACGATGCCCATCGCTACGCAACAGTTGGTTGAACTTGTTCTGGTTACTAAATTCCACAGATAATGATATTTCATGCTCTGAACATAAGAGACAACACTTCACCAGTGCATGTCTATTTGGCTATAATGGTATTGAAGGAATATAAAAAGAGATATACAGGATCAAAGTGTGTCACCTGCAGTTAGTCACGTTACTGCCCCTTCCCTTAAAGGAACAGGCAGCCCTACATTTATGTAGCCTTGATTGGACCTAAGGATGAAATTATAGATCTGTGACTCAAGGTGGCCTAATTTCTATATTATATTAGTTAATGATGTTCTGTTTCCTAAGTAGCATATGGCTTTTGTTCCTTAAAAGAAAACCAGGTTTTCATTTTTTCCTGAAGAAGGAACTGAAACATTAGCTAGGAGTACCGTATATGGTGTAGTCGCCAACGGTATAGTTAAAATTTGTGTAACTTTGGCCTTTGTGTATCACCCGTACTCTTGGTGTTGTGTCACATGCCTGACTATCACCCAAATAATTTTTTTGTTCTTCCTATAGATTTTTTCTTTTGTTACTTCCCCTGACCAATGTCGCATCATGCTTAGTTATTGAGATTTTAGCTATGTCCTAGTCCCATTTCTCTTTTTCAAATTCCTTTTACCAGTCAGACCTTTTATTATTATTGATGTATTGTTCAGGTTCACATTTCCAGACTGCAGTGATGTACCAGGGACCCCCATGTTATGTATAATTCCCTTTGGTATGACCAGACTGGTTTTCAAGAATTTGCCTTAGGCCTGCTTCAATGTTTTCCAGCCTGACTGTCAGGGTAGCGATAGACTGGTTAACTGACTCAATATTATAGTAAGACAAGTTTTCCATCTCAATAGGAGATATCTTATGTTTACCTTTTTGAACATGACGAATTTTCAATGTCTATTTTAATTTGGTTTTCGGTTCCCTTCTGTTCCTGCTACTTTAATTTTTGGTGGGATCAGATGTGTCCTAATCATGCAAATATCAGGACCCTCTAGTTCTTGTCTTTTTGTTTGCACATTTGACTATTAGCCTGTGTATTGCATACAGTAGTGCACCTGATGCACAGTTTTTAAAGGAAAGTTTCTACATGTCCCGGATAATCAGTATCATGTGATTTCTCTATTGAGATGTTCTAAGATAAGGAGGAACACCTAGACTTTATCATTGAGGAAAATATGTGTTTACCCCATTAGACAATGCCACTGTGTGAGGAAATCCATTCAGATAGAATTCTCATGTAGCTATAGATGGCAGAGAATAATGGAGAGAACCCAATTAAAGATGCTACAGACCCTGTTTTGCCCTTCTGCCTTTGTCTTTGTATTTTATGCCCATGGTGTATGGCTACTCCTTTGAAGATTGCAGACCACCTGCTTGCAGTCCCCTTGTTAAAAACCATGAACTGTTTTTGTACTAAATTGAAGGGAACTAACAACTGTGGCACATTTCCTACATCACTAGATTCTGCGGGTATCAAGTCATAATAACCTGCAGGACATTGATTTAAGCCTAATTCCCATCAGTGACAGCTACAGATGAAAGACGGACGTTTTGGCCCTACAGTCTCAGCACCCAGAAAGTAGCAAAGCTGGACAGCGATCGCCAGCGCATGGTATCGTACTTGCTCCATCAGACGGCGTTGGACATCACAAAACCAAAGTTTCAGTGTAAAAGAGCTAAAGAGAAGGATTCCTGTTGTTGATGGCAGAGCTGTTTTGAGGTTTCATTTCTCTACCTGTCATGTGCTGGTAACCTCTGACAGTGTGCAATCCCTTGAGCCCCTTGGCCTGAGTTTTGGCCACACCCCCCCTTTTCTTTGCTCCAACGGAAGAAGGGCATTGCACCAGAGATTTTAAGTTTGGAAAAAGGCACTATATTGTGGTGCCCATGAAAGAGCAGCTTGAGCTTCCTCTGACACTAAATAATGAGTGTTGGAGTCTGAAAGTGCTGCTGAGCTTGAGCTATTTCCCAATTAATGGTGCTTGGGTCTGCACGAGATGATTTGTGCCCTTGATCAATGAAGAGCACATTGTTTGTAGTGTCTGCCACAGAGGAGAGACACTGGTGCATTGCTTTAAGACATTGAGACTTTCGAGTGAGCTGTGGGTGTTTGCCAGGAGGGCACTCCAACTAAGCAGTACTTTTAACACGAAGAGGCCTGAATTGAGAGGCCCATGTGAAAGAAAACAACAAAAGAAAATTTGATGGACAATAGAAGCCTGCCAGAGAGGCTTTTTGAACGGACTCTGGGCATAGTTGGTTTCACAAGAGGTTTCCGTTTGATTGTATAGACTAGGTGTTAGGAGACTGATTGTTTTGCTGGCATTGTTTTAAAGTACTATTCTGTTTAGTAAAAGCAGAATAAAGTCCATTTTCTGTGGAAAGAGTACCCCCTTTTCACCTTAGAGCATTGATGAGAGTCACCACTGTTCCACCTGAACATACCAAAATTACTGAAATGCAGAGGAGCCCTAAAAATGTTACTAGATAATTTTAGGATTTGCTTTTTGGTTAGGGTTGTGAAAAATTATTATTTCATTTGTAATAGTGGTCACTACTTTCTCCCGTTGTCTATATGTTCTTAATAACGTGTTTTCTAGTGTCTTTTAAACATGACGTTGTCATTTATGGGTGGGATTGTTTTTCTCTACTCAATTGACTTCTACACCCACTTCCCAACCTATGTCTTTTCCTACTATTGTTTCTTTGCACTCTTTTCACCCTTTTCCTGAACATGAGCAGGTTAGAAGATCAGAATTCGTAAGCAATTCTTTTGTACAGCTTCTGCATCAACACTAGTTAGTAGTGAACATCACTAATTGTTGGGTGTGTGATCTTATGCCACCTACTGCAGATAGAGGTATTCCTTAATTTGTCCTGCCATATGGGGCCTCTGTGTTACATCATGCATAAGGAAACCTGCACTAAGAGACGAGCTAAATACTAGGATGATGTTACAGCAACATCTCAACGACTTTAGAAACATAGACCTGGACTCAGATTAGCATGAGAATAGTTTTATTGCCTATGTAAGGGCAAAAGGAGGGTTTGTGGTTCTAAAAATTCTGGACCCATGTAATTTACTTTGCCACAGCAGTACGATTTTAGTATCAAAAGACCGATAATGACTAGTACACTAAGCATGAGCATTTTCGCTCAATTCCAGCAGCGTTTACACCTCGAATTCGCCATTTTCGTCCTGCACTCGTGGCTCCCATTTTATACACGGCAGCCATTTTTAAAAGTTGCCCTCACATAGGCTTATAATACAGTCAGATTTGATTCCAAGGACACGTACACCTTGATTGACTTTTCTCTGACCTGGGCAAGCTGGAACCATTGCCTCAGGCCAAACCTGTTTGGTCAGTCCCTCTCCCAGTGGCCGAATCAGATAGCATCAAGGCACACCATGCCATAAAACCCTTATTATCGCTCACACACCCTGCCTAATCTTGCTCACACCTGCACCTGCTCTTTTCTTCTTCTTACTTTACGAGGGGGAGGTGCCCGTTTTTATTGGGGGTCCACACTTATCTGATGTAAAATACTAGGCCTTGCCGGGTAATTTATTATGGGTTGGATGACATGAAATATGAGGTTTCATCATGACACTGTTTTTTCTTTGTAGTGAAAACATGTGAATGACCAACCAAAATGTCAAGAATGTTTGCCTGAACCTTAAAAAACTGTATATAAGGAAACCTGACTTTGCATTGAAACACAGTCTCCTGAGAACATACAAACCGTGCTGTTGTACTTCTAGGACGCTTGTTACTTGGTTTCAGCCAATAAATTCGATCTTTGACTTCACCTAGAAGACTCTGAGTTTCTGTGGTCTGAATCAGGAAAGTACCCGAGGTCTTTGGGTGTACCCTGGCACCACTGGGTTACCGAATCAGTACCGGTTCTGAAAAACCCAATACCTCAACTCCTTATCTCTATCTGCTCCAAAAGGGAAGCACTGCACTTGAAAACTATTTAAAAGCAGCCCCCATTTTAACCTGTGAGAGCGATAGACCTTGAAACGGTGAAAAAAAAAATTGGCAGTATTTCATTGTTAGGACATGTAAAACTCATCAGTACATGTCCCAACTTTAACATACACTGCACCCTGCCCATGGGGTTACCGAGGTCCTACCTTAGGGGTACCTTACCTATATACAAAGGGAAGGACTGGGACTGGCAATTGGGTACACTTGCCAGATCGAATTGGCAGGTTAAAACTGCACACACCGATACTGCAGGTCTGAGCCGTGTTTACAGGGCTACACATGTGGGTGGTAGAACAAGTGTTGCAGGCCCACTAGTAGCATTTGATTTACAGGCCCTGTGCACCTCTGGTGCACTTTGCTAGGGACTTACAAGTAAATCAAATATGCCAATCACGGATAAACCAATCACCAATACAATTTACACAGAGCATATGCACTTTAGCACTGGTAGCAGTGGTAAAGTGTCCAGAGCCCTAAAGCCAACACGAACTTGTCAGAAAAAAGAAGAGGAAGGAGGCAAAAAGCTTGGGGATGAACCTGAAAAATAGAGCCAGGTCCAACATAAGCCATGTGATTAAGACCTGCATATCAACAGCAGAGTGAGCCTTCACAAAAAGAGAAGGGGAATTCCTACGTCTGCTGGCTCTGTTCTTTCCCTTTTCTTAAGCACTTGATGTCTTGATGTGACGGCATTCCAGTGTTTAAACTTACAGGTCCCTGGTAGACTCATGCATGTTTTCCTACCATAAGCCTAGCATGCCCCCTTCCTTTCTCCTGATCCATTGGCAGCCCCTGCCCAAAATGGCTGATACCCACTGGGCTTCCACTTCCTAACCATCATAAGATGCAACCAAGAATGTACATCAGTCTAATCACAAAACAGTGTTTTGCAAGTTGCTTTCTTCTGTCTTATAGCACTGTCATAATTTTTCCATGAGGTGCACCCAAACTCATCTTGCGCTCACACAATTTTGTTTTAGTAACAAGAGTGCTGAGGCGCTAACTCTGGGAACTTCTCCAGCATGATAGAATGAAAAACAGTGAAACCCTTTATCTAATACAACTATGTCTCCTCATCCTTCTGCCTCTGTGGGGCATGAGAGCAATCTCTGGAATGTGAAATGCTTGACAATGTTTAGTGCCCCCAATGGATTCTCAATATTCAGATCAAACATCTCCACAAATGCCCCATTCCATATCTTTTTCTTTACCTCTGTTGAGGGATGACTCCCCCAACTAATCACACTGAGATCTCACCTCATATAGACTCATACTAGTTGTGGCAGCAATACCTGGGATAGCTGTGTCCTTGGTCTGTTCCTACTACAACACCACTGAGGGTACAGACCTGGCCCATGACCCCTCTCACCTGCGGGACCCCTTCCCACCGGTACCTGCAAAACCACAGCACTCCCCATCTCAGTGGTATTCAAACATTTTAATGCAGTAGCCTCCCAGTGAAAAACAAAAACATCAGGCACCCCTCTGAATTTTTCATAAATAGTCTATTAAATTGGAAATGTTTAAATATGTCTACACTTATTTAAACATTGTAGTTAAGTTCTGTTACTGTTGAAAAAATGCGATCAAGTACAAATGTCAAGCATGCCATTGTGGTCAGGCAGGCCTTACTAAAGTGTAAAAGTGTCAACAGTATGAATATTAGAAGTGGGGGTGGGGGTTTTGAAGAGTATTTGGAGTCCCTTACCTTTTTACACAAATTCACAGCTTTGATGAAAATAACAAAACATGTTAATGATGCCCAATTTCAGAGCGGTTTACTGCTGATCGTTTTTTCAGCTTAAATAAAGCCCTGTTATTAGCATAATGTTTCTTTTTGCCAGAGCCTGTCACCCTCCTCCTTCCCCCCCGGACTCACTTGATGCCTCCCTGCGGGGACCTACCCCCAGTTTGAGGACTCCTGCCCTAACTGATTAGACTGTTGAACCGGCTGCTTTTGCCCTTGATCACCTGTCCAAAACTGGCTGGGCAGCCTCCTTGCTCTAAGTTGTCTACTTCAGGTGCCCCTGCTGTGGTGACAGTTAGCACCACATAGGAGGTCCCACTTATCTTGGAAAGCCAGGGCAGCACACTAGCAAGGCCGACCACGAGATCTGGCTGAGAGGCATCAGAAGCAGACACCTGCCCCTCCCCAGTGCCAGGGCCCGAGACACTGACTGTGCTAGGACCAGAGATATTAGCTGCTCCCTCACACTGCTACACAGTTATCACCACTTTGGACAATGCTAGTGCCACCCACCAGTCCACCTGCCTGAACCTGTGATGGGTGCCATCAACCCCCTGTAATTCCAGCTGCAAGCACAGCCAGTGGGCTTTCCTGACCTGCCTGGTCCTTCCTTGTTGTCTTTAGGAAAGGAATACATTCTCAAGAGTTGTTTTTAACTTCTCATTATAAACATTCTCAAATATAGCCCTTAGGTTGAATATTAGTTTCTTTAATAATAATTAGACTTTGAACCACCTTTGAACCAGCAAGGGGAGGATGTTGTATAGCATTTTAGTTATAGCTTCATACACATTATTTAAAAAAACAAAGTCTGCTGCTGTGCACTTTAACCTAGATATATTTAATTCAGCTTTGTTTTATTATTTTAACAATAACCACATTTGCGGTTGTTTTATTTTCTCTATCTAGCTGTTCTTTGTCTAGGCCAGCACTGCGTTCTTAAATAAGAATTTTTTTTCACTCTGTGCTTTTCTCAAGGCTGTGGTAAGATGGGTTGCCGGCAAAAGTGGTACGTTTTGTCTCTAATGTTCACAGAAACATACACACTCTCACATGAGAATCCTTTCTTGGAACATTGCTATTTTATTATAAAAACATTACGATGACCCATGTGCATTAGAGGGAGATTCCAGCCAGAGGACCACAACAGTATGCTGATTGCTGAGTGATTTGCTGCTTATGTAGACAACAGGCCTCTTGCTCAGGTATGAGGTATGATGTCTTCCCAGGGGAACCGTAAGGGCAGAATTTGAGCTTAACATGCTTTGCTCTAACATAGCCTAGGTAGGAGCTATTTTTAACAATCTTAGTGACAATATGGTAGCATTATTTTTATGTTCACTCTCTAAATAAAAAAATTGTATCCTGTCATGCTTCATCGTCCTAGTTATTGCAATCCTTGCTTTATTATCTAAGATGCAGTCACTTCAATAAAACCTTATTGAACTATACTCTGCCTCTGATTGTCCTTGCATATGTGAGACTAATGTAACTGAGAGAAACGGATGAGATCTGAGTGACCACGATTTCACTGAGGAGTCAATTGTGTTATGTGCTCGGTTGCCCAATCATCCCTGCTCTTGGGTGGAGATAAGGCTCTGCTAGTTAGCTGGAGCAAAACCTGGATTAGGCCGACAGGTGTCACCTGCAGTGGGTTCAGACTCAGGCCCACAGTGCAAGTGATTCTGCTGCCCAAATCCAGTAGTCTCATTAGGATAATGAGAGCCTACGTGACAGGGGGAAAGCCTTCGGGAGGAGAACCTTTGGCCTTCTGGACCTTTCTGAAGGTGCCACTGGGGGTTGTGCAGCTGGTAGCTCTGCTGGACACCAGAGGTCCAGTTGCGCAGTCCACTACAGGCTGTGCCATGACTAGCCGGCAACAGAGGTGTTGGTCTGACTTCCTGCCAATGTCTCCGTACCGAGCAGGGCCATGTTGGAGCCCAAAGCAGAGCAAAGGAAAAATGGACATATGAGGTCATAGAAATAGGGAGGACAATTGTGGGTCTCCCCCTGTGGAGCAGCACTGGGCAATGAGAGGATAAGAGGTAAAGGCCAAAAAGACAGAGCCCTGATTTCGCCCACCTTTAAAAACAGTCTGGGACCCAGACCACATCCCATGCTGCTCCGTACCATGAGACCTGCGAAAACCTTGAGTCCTGCGATATCAAAGCCATGCTCTAGACCTGGGGTACCCTTTGGCCCCTTCACCAGAAATCCCAAATGCTCCCGTCATGCCACACATATTGCACAGCTCGTCTTTAGCCAATTTCACACAAAATCTTTTTTCCGATAAAAGCAAACTTCTTGTTCGCTTGATATAAAAAGGTAGCTTTTTTTACACTTATACATTTGTTATTAAAACTTCTGTGACTAATCACTTGAATTGTCTTGAAATGCCAGACATTTGATCAGCGGTGTCACCCACCAGCTCACAGAAACCTACCATAAACATGTATTTTTAACATCTAACATCATAAGTTGATAGACCAGACTTGTGTACCTTTTGGAGAGGTTTGAACACAGATTCACCCATTATACATCAGGGAATATTTTAGGTATAGGTAGCTTACTTTGAAAATGACTGCAGATCTGGTCTCTGCTTCAACTGGCATCTGGGCTCTGATTAGACTGATACCCAGGTAAAGATACCCATTCTGGACATTTTTTTAAATCTAGCAACCAGGTAGTGTTGTGCTCCCCGGTCTTAAGGGAGGCACTCATGTCAAATCTCCTTATTGCTAAAAGGAAATATTATGTGTTCCGTCCTTTTGGGATCAAGGGATAAGGCTCAAGTATTTCTCACTCATTTCTCTAATAAGTTATCCTCTACTAGATAGGAAATGTTCTGTGCTATGGGATGCTAATCCCCGGGAAATGTGGTGTATATTGGCAATGTCTTTCTTGGCAGCATGAGTGGGCCTAACCACACATTCTGTACTACTTGTGGTAGTTTTCCCTGATGCAAGTTGAGTGCTTAATACAAGTCACTGGCACTAAAAACAAAAGGATCATATCGGAAAGGAGGATAAATTTTCACACACGTTGTGAACAGCCCTTCTGCATTAGCAGCCTCTATTTAAAATGAGGGAGTAAATAGTTCAGTCATATACAGTGGGTCTGATAAGACTACTAATACAACATTGCTCCCACCTAATGGAAATACGCTCACCATCATAAGGGTTAGGAAAAATTTCTGGTATCTAGGCCACATCTAGGTCAACCTCCATTGAATATTCAGCCTATGCAGACAGCTATTCAATTATGTTACTAACAATGTGGGTTGAGACTTTGGCCATCATGAGGACCTTGGCGGTTGGTGCAATAGTGGCGGTAGTACCACCTTCAGGCTGGCGGTACATACCGCCATATTATGACATGGCCAAACCACCAATGTTACACAACAACCGCCACAGTGGTAATGACTGTCGGGCTGGAGACTACAATAGACTGTCCACGGCAATATGACCCCGCCCACCGCCATAGTTTCCGTGGCTTTTGCACTGCCACGAAAACCATGGTGGTAGGCACTATCAGTGCCAGGGAATTCCTTCCCTGGCACTGATAGGGGTCTCCCCCGTCCCCCTCCCCCTCCCCAGACTCCTCCTCACCCTCCCCTTCCCCCAACATAAACACAATATAAACACACATACACTTATGGCAAAACAGATGCATACACACAAGTATACCCACATTCACCCACGCATGCATACATCCATGCACACACAAACACGCACACACACTGACATACATACATGCACACAAGCATTCACACATCACAACATACACGCACACTCACATTCATTCTTAAGCACACGTATCACACATGCCGCACACCCGCAAGCACTCACGCAGACACAAACACCCCCACACACACACACAACACCCCCCACTTCCCTCTACTCTAGGAGCACCCGACTTACCTGCTTGCAGGTGGTCCTCTGGCAGGAGACGGGATGCAGCGCTGCTGCCAGCAGCAGCATCCGTCAGCAGAACACCGTCAGGCCGTATCATGATACGGGTGGCGGCATTCTACTGGCATGGCGCTGATGCTGGCAGCAGCACCACCTTACCGCCGTCCGCCACCATGACCGTAGCTGGAATTCCGCATCCTTCTGTCTATGGTCATATTATGGTGGAGGGTAGGTAGCCACGACAATGGTCTTTTGGAGGCCGTCACCATGGCGGTAGGCAGGATTTCCCGCCAATGTTAGAATGAGCTCATTTGTATTTATTGAGCTCTTAACAAAACTCAGCAGGAACAATAGTACACTATACCTATCTATATGGAGGAACATAAAATACTTTCAGACATCTCCAGTTAGGTATGTGTGCTTTATCTATTTTTAAATATCCAAGCCCTTAAGGGCCCTTAAGGATCAACCCCACATAAAATGGTGCCATGTGTTGTTTTCCCTTGACTAGTAGGCAAGCCTGGTAGATATCCATAGTCGTCAAAGGAAACAATGTGGCATACCTTTTTCAGTGAAAAGGAATGCAGGGATGTCTCTCACTCCCTTCTGTAATGTGTTACACTTTATTTAAAGGGAGTGCTATGAGTCAAACAAAGCATGTTAGAGAATGTTGCATCTTCGTAGGTATTGTAGGTGATGCTTTACCCTGATTCTCATCAACAGATACTGCACAAAATAGTTGATATTTTGCATTGATTGGTTATTTATCAAGCATAATTTGTCTACAAATCATATGTATCAGAACTGTGATCACACTAGGTGAATAGAAAGAGACATAATTAATGTTAGGGCAAACACTAGAAGTGCACCACACATACTTCATCTTCAATCCATAAAACTTAATTTGCATAAGAATTTTACACATATTATATTGTTATCTATCTAAGCTTTATTATGTCAAATCATGTCAGTATCTCTGTATTTTTTAGGCTGCCCATGGGTTTGCAAACAGAAATTGATCTCTCAGGTTGTCCCCTCAGCAGACAGGCCATGTGTGCTCACCCCTCCTTAATACTAATTTCTTTTATACCTGAGCTTTCAATGATATTATCCATTTTTTAAACGGCCACAGAAGGCAAGCAAAGGTAATTATTTCTGATCAGATTTAGATCTGTACATGGCAGTATAGACATGTAGTCATAGTCACTGTACATAGTTTTTCAGCTTTCAGAGAGCAAACATTTCCCAGTTTCTCAGTTTTGTTAACACAACTAATTTTAAAATGTAGCTCTGAATAAAATACAGCAAATTTAACAGCATTACCATTTGACCTGATAGTTAGCTTTCTAGGCTTTAAGTCTGTCACTTGTGCTGCAAACAAATATTATTTGTAATTAAAAACCCTTATATTAGTAATGTGCACAAGTTTACATTTAGAATAAACTGTGATACATTGAAAAAGAACATTTTTGTAACTGGCAACCAAACATAAATGTTGTAGGCCTGTACATAATTAAAGTACCAATTTAATTTAGCCTAACTGCTGGTGCCACGTGAAATGGAAAATAATGCATTAACATGAAAAGCTCTGTTGTAACATTGAATAAGTTGTTTGAGCAAGATGTTTTTCTTTTTTGCATCAGATGTTGCAACTTTAGAAGCCTACTCTTAGCTAGTGAATAGACGTTTGTTTTGTATTAGACAAGAGATAGTGAAGGTCTCACCAGGAGGAGATGAAATTAGCAAGAAGGATGATTCATGCGAAGAAGTATTGGACAGCAACAAACAATGTTGTAAGTTTTCAAGGACTAATATCTGAAAGTCTATTATGCTCTAGTAAGAGAATGGGAAGACAACATGTTCCCAGGAGTCTGCTGATATTCTATGAGTGAATGAAGAAGACAAAAGAAAATAATGTTGCAACATAGAATGTATGTGTTTATATTAGTGTGAGTTCCTAGAGTGATTACAGGCCTTAGGAGACCAGAACTGAAGAATTCTTTACCCCAACATTCTGACTAGAGACTCATCATTTATCTCGTAGACTTCTCTCCATGAGAGGGGAGGTTATTTTGCTTAATTTTACATGTCTGCTAAATTATGACTTTGAATACATTTCCAGTCTAATTTGCAAAGGCTTTAAGCATGTGCAGCGACCTCTCTCTCACATAAGAACTCTTTATGTGTAACTGAACTGATACCTTTCCTCTCATTATCACATCTCAGTTAGAACAGGGAGTTTCCTTTAAAGAACACGCTTGTTGAATTATCATTCTACTGACTGGGATTCAAATCAATATTGTATTCTATTTTATAATGAAATATTGATTGATGAATTATCATAACTTATAATGCTGAAATTTGCCTAATAAATAAATAGCCAACTAAGCAATTTTGAATATAAAACCATTTTAGTCACATTAACTTTCTTTATTGAGTGAAATGAAAGTCTTTAACGATGTATTGTTCATGTAGATGAGTGTTCCTTATTTCTTTTCGCTGACCACCAAAGGTCCATACAACCAGTTGTGGGAGTTATTTAATGATTACACCCAAAGGTTGAGCAATAGGAAACTCAGCTACCTCACACACATACTGTTAGGAATGTGTGCTTTCATTACAGAATAAAATTAAGCCTACTTTTTATGTTGCATTTATTTTTTGCCAGGGAAATCACACATGGTAGGTGAATTTATAGCTTAGATGAATAACAAAATATTTCATTTCGTAGTATGATACGTATCACAATTTTATCATTGAAAAATCGGTATTTTTTCTGTTTCTGTGACAAAGAGCTGTAGTTCTTTCAGTAAATAAAAAATGTCCAGCAGTCCAACATTCCCCTGGTTAAAAGAATTGATCTACATGTGTGCATAGGCCTTTATACATGGGACAGGAAAATGCAAACACTTTGTGAAGACCACATTGACATCACATGAAGTTCACTCAAATCACAGTTTTGGCCTTTCCCTGTCCATTACCAAAAACCCAAGCTACATACGTGTGGTACTATTTTTTATTTTTTTTAGATGAAGTGTTGCAGTCCTGGATGTTAGGACTTTTGCTATTGCTCAGAAGTGGCACAGCAAGGTGTTGTAGGGTCAGGAATAAAAGAACGACAAGACTCAGTTTGGCAATTAATATGAGCATTTATGAATAACGGCCAGAGGGCAGCACAGCTCTGTGACTGAAACCACAATCAACTTCAGTTCAAACAGCCCTTTTTATACATTTACGGCACCTTGAATGCGTCTTATCACTTGTCATGCATTTTGTTTTAAGCACCTGTTTGGTACATTGTATCTCTACCTACGTCAGCATAAAGCCACATTTCTCGTGAGAAAGCATCTAATTACGAGGTTACAGGAAAGCGAAGCTTGCACATCTGTCATGAGCACATTTGTTAATAAACAGCATTTCTCCTTTGTCTAACTCCAGACTTGGAACCATGTCTGTCTGGCCTCCCTCGCACAGCTGCTGGCCTTCAAGCATCAAAGCTTATTGTGTTTCCTTCCTAAAACTCCCGTGGTGTGTCCTTCCCTTGTGAACGTGGATTGGAATGTGCACCCTTCCCGTGTGTATGTTATCAAGTTATAACTCAAGCTTTCTATGGCCTTCTTCTTGCAGCTGCATTATGAATAAATGTTTCTGCTTGTACTTGTCTTGCTTCCATGCTTCCTGCCCTGAGCTCTCTATTTGGATGCCATAAGCATTCTGGGCCTGTATTCTTCTCTGATCAGGTATGACTCTGCACATCTCCCTCCTAATTCATGCATTAGCAAAAATGGGCCTTCTCCTTTTTCTATATTTTCAGTAACATTCCCCCCTTTAGTTGAACTTTCAACTACTTCTTCACCATCCCTACCACATACATTCATTTGAGTATATATGTTGTCCTCGTCCTCCTGCACTTTCCTGGCTACCCTAATAGTGAACATCCCACCAAACTTCTGGCTAACCCTCTTGCAGTACCCTATCACTAGCTGAAAAATACAGAACATCAATAAGATCACAACAAGTATTGGGAATAACCCCTTGACCAGTCCTGACAACCAGGATGGTATCCATACAAACCACCCTGAACACCATTCGTCGGGGGCACCCCCCTTGTCTGCCATCTTCTTCCGTAGATTATGTAGAGTCTGTATGGCCTCCGTTATTGTTCCATTGTCTGCATCATTGGCTGGCACGTATGTGCAACAGGCAGTTCCGATTTTGGCACAGACCCCACCCTCCATGGCCGTCATCAGGTCTAGCACATACATATGTTGCATAAGCATCACCCTCACAGCCCGCATCTCTTCCTTGACTGCATTGAACCCATCTCCAGTTGCATTAATGGTCTTCATCAGTTCCCATCAGGTTATTTGCAGCCAGCGGGCAGTAACCTTTGCTTGGACAAATGGGAAGATGCTTCCGAAGAACAACTGGGCATCATTAAACAACATGTGCTCTCGTGGAACGTCTCCCAAGGTTGTAGTACCCATATAATCAGCAGATCTCTTCTTCCGATGATGCAATAAAGTCGTTGGACGGCTCATGGGGTGATCATGTAACTTTGAGATGTTCACTCCTGGAATCACCAGAGAGGGGGTGTGCACAGTCACTAAGGAACAAAGACCTCTCCATCCGGAAGGAAGTCGCGAGTACAGCCATTCTCCGCATTGCCAATAGTAGTCCATCAGACTGGAGGTGCCCCATTGCATATCGGCATTGTACTTTGTGGTGATGCAATTGATGTTTCTCCCTACCGGGACTGTTCTATTCCCTCTGAAACATAAAAAGAAAACAATTGATGTTCTACCTGCTCGAAGAGTGGTTGGTGTTTCCACCCAAGTTAATCTAGATATATATTTATCCCATATAGCCTGACACTTCTGCTGTGTGCTATTATCAGTCTGATTTCCCATCTATAAGGAGAGAGCTCTACATCCAAATGTTGCACCATGGTACCACTGACCATGGACGTATACTGATCCATTTACTCGAAAATATGGCCTCTCCTGACAATCTTGGGGCATAGGTGTGGCTGAATAGTTTTTACAGAAAAGTGTAGATCATGATATTCCCAGGAATCCTTGCTCTAATATTCTACTTTTCTAATTTTTACTCTTGTACTTCATTACCCCGTCTCAGCCATTTTTCCTAACTTCACTATTAACTCCTTGCGATCTGTCTGCACATCAGTTATATCGGCTAACTCCTCCTCCTATTGTGTGGTGTTTACTAGGAATGCTCCCTGTCTTATCTTTAAGGGTTGCATCCGTGCTTTCATTCTGCAAAGGAAGATACCTTTTTTGATGAGTGCAGCCGGTCTGTGTCACTAGCTTGCAGAATCAGAGAGCAAACAAAACATGATTCATTAGTAGTCTGCTTACCTATCTCTGTCATGTGCTGGTACCATACATTGTCTAGTAAGCTAGCATGAATATTGTGGGATACATTTTCATACTTATATACTTCTCTCTGCAAGCGCTTAGTATACTGACACATTGCCATGCATGGACCAAAATACCATTGAAAGGTAATTGCCAACATAACAAAACATGAACAGAAAAACAAAATCGAAATACATAACTGTCCACCAGCAGTGTCGAATAGGAGCTCCGCTGGCCTCTTTAGGAAGGAAGCTGTTCTTCGTCTTTGTCTTTGCCCTCCTCTAAAAGTTCCTTTGAAGATGGTGATGTGTGACATGAAGCTGGGGACAACTGAACGTCTGACAGATGTATCCATGGCTTTCTGCCCTCCACCTTCACCGCTGTGGGGGTGCTCTGGGTAACTAAGTAGGGGCCCTCAAACTTGCTATCTTTCCATCGTCGTACAAAATTGCGGATGTACACTTGCTGGCCCACGGATATTGGACTGGTCTGCTGGGCTGCGGTGGTGCACTTCTCCTGTCTTGCCACCTGTTTAGAGAAGAACTCGACAGACTTCAATAACTGAGATAGATAACTACTCATTTCCTGTCCTAAGACTTCAGCTGTCTTTTGAGCATCTGTCCTCTGTCGAGCTATTGTTAAAGGAGTTGGCATGGGCCGTCCTGTTACTATCTGGTGAGGGGTCAAGTGATGGTCACTTCCTGGTTAGTTCCTGAGGGGATATAAGGCTAGGGGAAGGCAGTACAGCCAGTTTTTCTTCATTGTGACACATAATTTACTAATTTCGTTCTTCAACAGGCCGTTAAGGCGTTCGACTATACCATTACTTTGGGGATGATAAACAGATGATAATTTATGTTTTATTCCTAAAGAGTTGCAGATGTGCTGAAACATTGCATTAACAAAATGTGTGCCGTTATCTGAGCGGATCGCTTCTGCGATTCCCCACCTAGGTATGACCTCTCTTATCAAAAAGTTGGCTGCTGCTTTGGCATCAATATATACATATGGTCCTGCCTCGATCCACCTTGAAAAGGTGCAGACCACCAGGATAAGGCATCTGTAGTTATTACATCTCTCAATCAAGTCAACAAAGTCTATATGTAAAATTTTAAATGGGCCTGTCGGACGTGGTATAGCTGATGTAATTACTTTTAGTGTGGGCCTAGGGCTGTATAGTTGGCATACTGCACATTCTGCAATATACATCGTAATCATTTCAGATAATTGTGGAATGAACCAGTCTGTCTGTAACGTGGCAATAAGATATTCTTTGGCAGTGTGTGCAGGGAGGTGTAGTTGCTCTAGGGCTGTATACAGCAGGGCTTGTGACATCGCTGGCTTACCTGTGCTTTCTTGCCTATAGATAAAATCTGTTGGTGACTGTATACACCCTCGCTGCTCCCACAGCTCCCTTTCATGAGGTAGTGCTTGTTCTTGCAATTCGCGTAAATGTAATCGTGCTGTCTCAGTGAATGGGGGTGGTAACTTGGTAGCACTCTGTTGTCTGCTTGTCATCATCCCTAACGTGTGTTCATCCTGTCCACTATAATTTGGAAATTTGGAGATGCTTTAGCTGCTTCTTTTGCTGCCCAGTCTGCCAAGGTGTTTCCCCTGGACACAAGGTCTTGCTGATTGGTGTGTTCTGCACATTTTATAACTGCTACCTTAGATGGCAGAGTTAAAGCCTTTATCAATTGTGCTAACAGATCTTTATGCATTGCAGGGGATCCATCAGATTTGAGAAATGCCCTCCTTTCCCATAGGTGAATGCTAGAATGCACGGTGGTAGTGACATATGCTGAATCTGAATAAATGGTAACCTCTAGTCCTTCAGCATATTGCAACGCTTCAATTATAGCTACTAATTCTGCAGCTGTGCTGAGAAATGGGATGGAAGTGGTATTTGGCTCACGATCTGTAAGGTGTCAGAGGATCCCTGCTGTTTGGCTTTTACAACAGCTGCTCCTGAGTGCCTAATCCCAGTCTCCTGATCTATGAAAGAAGACCCATCAACAAAGAGCAGCATGCTCCGATGGATGGGGTCTTCTCCTATCTCACTCTCTTTCTCTGGGGTGTAAGTGGCACAGTCATGTACTTGTTCGTCTTCAGAAGCTGGGTGTGCGAAGAATGTCGCTGGATTAACTGTGTGACACCGTACCACTTTCAAGGATGGTATTGACAGTATTACTTCATATCCATATACTCTCTGAGTTGTAAGAGTGCTCTTGCTCTTCTGTAAGATAGCAAATACTGCATGCTCTACATACAGTGTTAAAGGTGATCCCATCACTATGGTGGTGCTCTTTTGAACTGCAAAAGCTGCTGCAGCCAGAGCTTGCTCACATGGGTAATGCCCTTTCATGACGGGATCTAGCAGCCCACTGTAGTAGGCAATTGGTTTGTGTCCCATAGATGTCTTTTGAGTCAGTACTGCTGTCATCGTTGTTCCATTACAATGACAGAAGAGGTAGAAATGTTTATTATAATCAGGTGTAGCTAACACTGGAGCATTTGTGATTGCTCTCTTTAGCTCCAGGAAGGCTGTCTCCCTGTCATCTGTCCAGTCTACTTTTTTTGCGTTTGGTGGGACTCTTTTAAGGCAGTGAGAAGTGGTGCGGTCAGGGTGGCGTAGTCAAATATCCACTGTCTCACAAAATTGCAGAGTCCGAAAAACGTCTGCATTTGTTTTGTGGTTGTGGGCTTAGACATGTTCCTAATACTCTCTACTCTGTCCAGTGTCACCCTCCTCTCATCTTTAGATATTATCTGTCACAAGTAGTAGACCTCTGTCTGTACGTACTGTAATTTGTTTTTGCCCACTTTATAATCTTTTTCTGCAAGCATGCAGAGGAGACCAATGGTGTCATCCCTACATATGTCCTCAGTGGCACTGCAAACCATGATATAATCTACATATTGTAACAATGTAATCCTGCAGCTTATGTTTGCTAAGTCCTTCTTCACTGTTCTGTTAAAAATACTTGGCGATTCACAGTAGCCTTGAGGCAAACGCCGGTAGCAAAACTGAGTCTGTTTAAACGTAAATCCAGTCAAACATTGTCTGTCAGAATGCAGTGGAATACTGAAAAATGCATTATTGAGCTCGACCACTGAGAAGTAAGTGGCCTCTTTAGGAATGTTTGTTAGTATGATTGATTGGTCAGGTACCACTGGAAATTCTGGTATCACTACTTCATTAAGAGAGCGGAAATCTTGAACCATTCGCCAAGTTACCCCCTTTGCCTTGCGTATTAGGAAAATCAGAGTGTTGCATGGTTTCGACCTCTCATATATTACTCCCTGCTCAAGTAATGCTTGTATTGCGGGGAGAATGCCCTCTTCTGCCTCCTTGGACAAGGGGTACTGGCGTATACTGGGCAGAATTGCTCCAGGTCTCAAGGTGATCTTCACAGGCTCAGCCCCTTTGATCAGTCCCACATCATATAGACCTTTTGTCCACAACACCTCTGGGACTTTTGCCAAATCTCTCTCAGTTATTGTTGGGTCTCGTGCATGTCTGGACGCTGTTCTGTACTGTAGCTACACTCTAATATCAATGTCCGTCTCAAACACAACTGTCTCAGTTAGTGGGCAATCATCAAATAGTTCTTCCTCTGATATATCTCTTAATTTAACCCCAGGATCTATGAATATTATTGATGCCCACATCTCCTCTCTCCTGTCAGTTGCCAGCAACACAGCATATGTTGATCTTATTTCAAGGGCAGATATTTCCAATATCCTTTCACATTCTTTAATAGGATCCATAGACTCTTAAGGCCTGAACAGCAGGTAACTGTACTGTTTTCCCTTGCAGTGCTGGTGTGTGTGCTATCAAGGCATATACACCACACACAAAAGCTTATATGTTGACAGGAACTGCTCTGACCTGTTGTCCTAGCTCCTCTTGAGCTATGAGGGACAATATCCTGCTTGGTGTGACACCTGGGGCCATATTTATACTTTTTTGTCCTTCCCTTGTGAACGTGGATTGGAATGTGCGCCCTTCCCGTGTGTATGTTATCAAGTTATAACTCAAGCTTTCTATGGCCTTCTACTTGAGGCTGCTTTATGAATAAATGTTTCTGCTTGTACTTGTCTTGCTTCCATGCTTCCTGCCCTGAGCTCTCTATTTGGATGCCATAAGCATTCTGGGCCTGTATTCTTCTCTGATCAGGTACGACTATGCACATCTCCCTCGTCATTCATGCATTAGCGAAAATGGGCCTTCTCCTTTTTCTATATTTTCAGTAACAAAGGCGATGCACCAAAATTGTCAGTGCTGTGCTGCTTCACTTCAACAATGCAGAGATGCACCATATTTACTAAAATATGGCACACCCCTGTGTTTTCCCTAGCACCTGTGCTAAATTTAGCCTCCTAGAGTCAATGTAGGCACCCTTGCATCATAGTGCAGGGGTGCCTGCATTGCAGGGAATGATTGTTTGTGTGCAGGAATGTGTCTCTTCCTGCACATAAACAATCAGTAAATGTGAATTGCTAGTCCTTTGAGTGCAGCAGACTGCAGCACACATAGAAGTAGCAAATAGTCATTATTTAATGATTATTTACGTGCAGGAAGGGACCCTTTCTTGCACATAAACAATTATTAATTGCAATTTGCTCTTTCTATGTGTGCTGCAGAACGCAGCACACATAGAAAAAGCAAAAACGAGGGGAAAGAAAAGTATTTTGCCTTGTTGCACTATGCTAATGTCACCCCTGGGATGGCGTTAGTTTTTGGCACTGCCTCAGGTTTACGATTCCTCAAAAAGTTGAGGCAACATCAGAATGCAATGCGTGTTGTGGTGGAACGCCGAGAGCAACACCCACTGCACGCCCCTTTCAAGTGAAGTGATGCATGTAAAGGGGCTGTAGTCATAAGGCAGTGTTAAGCCACAAAAAGTGGCTGAACTCTGCGTTGTAAAAATGGCGCAGGTCATTGTACCACCAGAGCGCTCCAATGTCTCTAGGGCCTCGTAAATGAGGCCCTCTGTTTTTTTACCAACATTGGACATTTTCAGGGCTTTCTGGGTTAAAAAAAAAAAACAGCAACATAACCCACACCATCCTGGATGGAAGCAAGTGTCTACATTTCAGAAATATGTTGCTTTGGTATGGTTTCAAATGATGTTGACCAGCACAGACCCAAAATACCTTAGCTATCAGCATTCCAAAAATCAATCAACCTAATTACCAGTTTCTTTCTTGCATTTTCCATGGCCACATTCTTGAACCTTTTGTGTCCTAGACAGTGCGCACCACCATATGCAGAGTTCTGCAGAAGTCAAGTGGGAATGCAAGATGGTAGATATTTTTCTATTCATCATTAGATTTGCCTATAGGCTTGGCTTCTTATTATAAGTAAATGTCCACACAAAGCATGTTTGGAAAGCAAAGGTCTTCTGAATCTCTTTGCATTATTGGTAAATCACAAATGGAAGTAATAGATATACCCCAGTTCGTAAACTCAAATTCTTAGCTGCAGTTTTAAAATGCATATCTTTCACTATTCCATACCTTTCACAAAAAAAAAAAAAAAAAAAATATTCATGTCAGCTCCATACTGTAAAGTTTCAGGGTGGTCCCGCAAGCTGGGATGAAAAAAACTGGCTGAATAGAATTCCACCAAATTTGGCAGAAATGTATAATATTAACGAGAAAGCATGTTTCAATTGTTTGGTGTCAATCTCTTCAACCATTTTCAAGAAAATTATGTTTGTATTGAAGGCAGGGCATGGGGCATGTGGTCCCTAGGGCCCAAGATGACTTGGAGAGGTGGACTGCTTGGCCCCACCACCTTTTTAAATAAAATACAGCCCACACTTGGAATAGGGTCCCCAGGGCCAATGAAGAGTCCGGGGGGGGGCACATAGTCTCCCTCCCCTTTTAAAGTACATACTACCATGAGGGCTCTGGGGCATGGGGACTCCAGGGTCTAATGAGGCTTGGAGAGAAGGGACCACATACCTCATCCCTTTATAAGTAAGATCACAGTCCTGGGGAATGGAGTCCCCAGGGCCACAATAGACTTTGGGAGTGGGGCAATGTATCCCCTCCCCTTTTGTAGAAGGCACTGCCCATATGGCCTTTACAGGCTCAAGGAGGGGCCCTGTGCACTCCCCTCTATAATGTAATGCAGCCACGGAGAAGAGGATCCACAGGATGTGATAGCACCAAGGGGGGACACATGGGCCCCCTCCCTTTTAAAAAATAGGTCTCCCCAGGAGATAGGGATCTCAGGGGTCTAATAAAGCTCAGGGAGTGGGGTTGCATGGCCCATCAACTTTTTTATTATTATATTTGGCCCTGAAGGATGGGGTCCTTGGGTCCTATTAGTGCTCTGGGAAGGGAGCAACATCTCCTTCCCCTTTTTTATTGGATTTGCTCCAGGAGATAAGGTCTTTGGAGCTATTAAAGCTTGAGGATGAGGCTGCGTGACCCCTTGTGAGAGCGCATTGCAGTTTAGGCCACCATCCACGATGTTTAGAAACTGACTGTTGCGGGAGAAGCATGCACTGACTCCCCCCTGCATCCACCTCGCAACTATCGGATGCTAGGATACTCAATGGCATTGAGATGAACACAAGGGAAAGGGGTTGGGGAACAAACACTAAACTAAAACAAATAACTAAAATAATAAGTTAAAACAAGTTATCAAAATTACAAACATGCTGAGCAGTAATCTTCCTGAGATGTCCTCAGACCTAAGGATGCGCAATGAAATAAGATATTAGCACTGGTAATAGGACAGTTCTCCACCCAAAATGGTCACTGAATCTTATTGAATACCTTACTCTGGGCCGCACTGATATAAGACACACAGCTGACACACTTTAGTGTTTATGCATCACACTTTGGGTCGCTCTGTAGTACAAGGCTTAACAAGAAAACACAGGAAACAGGACATGTGTGTACAATTAAAACATGACTTAGTTGTTAAACATTTCAACTAGATCAAATTTATAAGTCATACAATAACATGTGTTGCCTTGGCACCTTAATTACACACAAAAACTGCGTTGTAAAATTTCCAGTCACAGCAATAATAAACAATGAAACACACAGAAACCTAAGTATAAGCAATTCGGAATTTGCGTCTACAATGCCCTGCAAATAACTTGTGAATCTTGAATCTCTTCCGGGGGCCTTGAGATACAATGTTGCAAGGTTTAAGAGTTTGCGGTCAGCAATCCTAGAAAATATCATAGAAATAACCTTTCCCCAATGAGCGGGGTGCCAGGAGTCAAGGTAATATGGGTATAAGTAGGCTTTATTGTCAAAAAGAATACTTGTGAGCCAGGATCAGGATGTAATGCGTCAAGTCAGAATTCCTTGATGCGAAGCATTGAATGCGCGAGAGCTGGCTATTTACAGTTCTCTGTCTTTCAAAATGGCCACCGATACTTCAAACGGTCAGCAGAATTTCAAATGCCCGTGTCCGACCCGAAGTAGCTTCTCGTTCTCTAAGAGACTTCTGCCTAATACTTGCAGCAAAGTCTCTGGTGGCAGTCAATAAAGAGAAATCCACAATGTGCAAGTAGGCATAGAAGGGCATTAACACCAGTACTACATGGCTGACTACTGCTCAACCCTGACCTTGTCCTTGCTCCCAATAAACTGGTGTATGTCCTTAATACTGTCATTGCTTCTGACTACTGCTAAACAGAATTGCCTCCCAGTGAACTGGTATAAGTTCCATAAGTACCAAAGGTATTCATGTGTGCAGACCGCCAAAGGAAATGCCAGGTAAAGTGTGTGCAGACCACCATAGGAGATGCCAGGAAAAGTGAAGGCCTGATGGAAAAGGCCAACCGCCAAACAAAATAGCAGTTTCGTAAGGAGGCTATCTATATAATACTGACACTACCACCCTAAGACCCCTCTCCAGAGCCAGGGCCTGGTTTCTGAGGATGTTGCGCATTAAATAGTTGAACCAACCTGAGGGCATGAACCTGGTGAGGGGGTTCCCATGATCTCTCCTCTAGACCATAACTCTTCCAGTTGATTAAATAAAATAAAACCCTGTGTGTACCTTTGGCATCTAAAATGGCCTGGACTCCACATTCCGCATGGTCATCCACAACCACCGGTACGATTTGAACATGGAATTGGGTATCTTGAAAGACTGGTTTAAGCAAAGATACAAGAAATATGGGATTGATTTCCATGTGGGCTGGTCATGTTTATGGTACTGCATTGGGTCATACCATGCTTTCAACTGGATATCGGTTAATGAAACGTGGTTGCAATTTCTTATACTCCCGACGCTCAAATTTCTGGAGGAAAGCCAAACTAAATCCTCAATGTGATAGGTAGGAGCCATTCAACTTTTCCGGTCTGCATACTGGGAAGAGTGGAAGATATGAGGGTCAAGAATTGGAAGGACCCTGGGGTGAATACATGTGAGGGCAAAAAAGGGAGAATAATAAGAAGAGGAATGTTTGGTACTGTATGGCAACACCCAAGATTCTTATTCTTTGGTATAATATTATTAGAACTTTTCTAGTTCCTGGCTGCCTCGCTCAGTCTGCCCATCAGATTTAAGGTGACAAGGCAAGGATAGAAAACAAGTGATCCCCAAAAGACTTACAAAGTGCCCTCCAGAAGCAGTGTATGAACTGGAAATCCCGATCAGAAATTATGTTAGATGGTAACCCAAGTAGATGAACAATATGTTGCAGAAACTGATAACACAGGGGCAGTAGATAACTCTTGTAATGGGAATAATGGCACATTTTGGTCAAAACTTCCACACACAATCTTCAGGACAGTAGTTTACCCTTGGACTCAGGGGAGATCAGTTACAAAATCCATGAAGATAGGGTGCCATGGCTGCAGGGATGAGGCAGTGGCTGCAAAATGCCTGACGGTCTTACAGAAGAGCTTTTCGTTCGTTGACAGGTTTCACAAATTGAAACTAGTTGCTTGCAATCTTTGAACATGAATTCCCATTAAAAGGACCTTTTTAAAAGGTCATAAGTCTTGGTAACCCTATAGTTACCGGCTAGCGAGCTTGCATGGGTCCAAGTCAACACTTCCTCTTGTAGCTCCTTTGAAGGTAAGTATGGGGTTTTGTAGTGAAACAATAGCCCTTGGTCCAGTTTTCTTCTGGGATTGGCTGCCAGCCATTTGAGAACATCTACCTGTTGAGCAGCTGTCACCATGTTGGATCAATGTTTCTGGTGAGGACGGCATTCTTTAAGCTGGTCCACCCATCAAAGTTGTAATTTGGTGGTCAGACCATTTGAAGTGCGGCGGCCCGACAGCCACCACAAGGCTGGCAGTCCTAGAACTGCCAGCCTTGTAATGAGGCTGTTAGACTGGAGATGGAATAGCACATGTGACTCCTTTGGTGTCCAGCTTTCCACAAGATGGCTTAGATTGTAATTGGAATAATAAATGTAACTCCCTTAGTGTCCAACACTTTCTGCAAAATGGTTTTGATTTGAATGGGAATAATAGAAGTGCCCCTTTTTGTGACCATTACCTTCCCCAAAATGGTTTAGACTGGATTGTGAATAGTAAATGTGACCACATCATTATCCTACACCTTTTCCAAAATGATAGACATTGGAGTGGGAATAGTAAATGTTACCCATTAGTGCCCAATATTATCCTCAAATTGGATTAGATTTGAGCAGGAATAATAAGGACCAGCTTTAAAAGGCCTTACTGCCACCAGAGTGTCACTTTTTGTCACTCCGTATCCGGAGTTGGATGGGTGCTTGAGGGCATCACAGCAGCCACAAGGGGGTGAGTACACTCTAATTCAGCTGACTTTGCGCGCATTACGAGGTGTCTGGGTGGGGGAGGTGGGCAGTGGGTTCCCCTAGGCCAGGGCGATCTTGGTAGGCAAGGTCCCTTGTGAGGCAGGCTATGTGGCACCCCATCCCCACTTGTGGTTAGAGCAATCTACACCCAATCAGGTTCCTGTGACTTCCAGGTGTGCAGCAAATGGGCTTAGGCCTCGTACCCCATGGGCATGTGATTAATCTAGGAACTATAAGTGCATGGCGTAGTGCAGAGGGCTGCTCACTATCTGTTCTGTCTGCAAACGGTAGTGGTGTTGCATGCACTGAACATGTCTTTCTTCTGTCTCCCCCCCTTTTTGTGGGCTCCGTGTTCTTGTGTGCAATAACATCATCAGGCGGAGGAGCATTGGTACCAGAGCTGGAGGGAGCTGCATCCCACTTGGCCCTGAAGGGTGAAGCAACGGAGTCTGAAGCATCCAGTGGGATGGAAGGCAAGGAGAGCTCCACGGCAGGGACAGGAGCAGAGACCAGCGACAGCGACTCCTCCACTGATGGGAGCTCCCTTGCGGTGGTGGGCCCGTCTGTGCCCACAGCATCAAAAGGTACAGCCCCACCCCCCTACCAGCACCGCCCTCCCAGCTGCCCCTCAGCGTGTGTCCCTCCCTGTTGGGAAGTCTACCTGGAGGTCATTCATTCTGGCCAGGCAGCCCAACAGAGAGCCCAACAGAGAGCATTTCAGGCTCTGGCCTCTGCACAGATGGCAGCCATTGTCTCTGTGTCCAGCCACCCCCTCCAACCTCCTCCACCTAGACCCAATCCCCTGTACCTCAGCCTATCCCAAGCACACCATCAGACCAGCATGCACACACGTCAACACACAAAAGTGGCTCAGGCAAACATAAGCACCACACAACCCACAGGCACGCACCCAAGCATCATACCCATGCACACATACCAACATCCACTGCCTCCACTGTGTCCCCCTCCTCCACGTCTCCCTCCTCCCTCCCAGTCTCATCTCCACTCACACCTGCATGCACTACATCCTCAGCCACTACCTCCATCACCAGCACGCCCATCAACACACACCGCTCAAGTGCATTCACCACCCCCACCACCATTCACACATCCCCAGTGTCCTCTCCCAGTGTGTCAGTGAGCCCTCCTCCCAAAGTACACAAACGCAGGCACACACCCACCCAACAGTCACCCACCTCACAACAGCCTCCAGCCCATGCACCTTCACCCAAATTCAGAAGACGTACACCTCCTACAACCACTACCTCTTCCTCCACTCCCAAACCCCCTCCATGTACCCGTCCCAGTGTTTCTAAAACACTTTTCCTGGCTAACATTGACCTCTTCCCTACACCTCCCACCCCGTCCTTCCCCTAGGGCCAGGCTTTCCAGGTCCCAGCCCAGCACCTCAGCCACCACATCCCCAGGCACAGTGGTGCCAGCAACTGCGGGGTCATGGAGTGCACCAACCATCAGGGCTGCCAGTGTGCCACGTAGCGAGGGCGAGGACATTCCACCACCTGCCAAGGTGAAAAAGGTGCCCACATCCCAGAGGGAGAAGCCGAAAACACCTGCCGCCAAGGGGTCAGCGAAAACGAAAGGGGATAGTGGCAAGATAACTGCGCCACCATCCAAGGTGGGGAAGGGCCAAAAACAGAAGTGCAGGTCAGGAGAGGGCATGGTGGCACAGACTGAGGGACCAGTGTCACACCTTCTGTCCACGTCCACACCAACCAGTACAGTGGCGAACACCGCCACCTGCACCGCCACCTGCAGCGCCTCCGGCACGTCTACAGCCGCTGCGACAGTCCCCAGCGTCTTCCCCAGTGGGCAGCTGTCCGAGTCTGCACGAGACATTTTGGTTTCTCTCTCAGCAGGTGCTGACACATGCCCCGCCGCCAGCCCTGCCGCCAAAGACCCCGGTGTCAGCACCGCCACCACGGACCCCGCCGCCAGCACTGCCACCACAGACCCCACCGCCAGCACCGTCACCACGGACCCCGCTGCCAGCACTGCCACCACAGACACGGCTGCAAGCACCGCCAGCACCCCCGCAATGTCCTCGGACAGTGGAACCACCGCTGACATGCCTACCATCCCCAGTGGGTAGTCGTCCGAGGCTGGTGGTGAGTTCCCGGACCCTGGGCAGCTTCCATGAAGCATTACTGTCATCACTGTTGGCACCTGCAGGTGGAATGCAAAGCTGCAGCAGTGTGGGGTATGTCAGTGCCTCCATGGCGTATCATGCTACCTGTACCTCACCAATGTCGTGCCACGCACACCCAGGTGAGTGAATTGTACCGACCCCACTGCACGTGGAGCACTCTGGGCACCAGGCCCCCTCCAGAACCAGTGGAGAGATACATCCACTAACTCAGTCCTTGGCAGGATGAAGCACTCTGGGCACCAGGCCCCCTACAGAACCAGTGGAGAATCACATCTGCTACCTCAGTCCTTGGAGGATGAAGCACTCTGGGCACCAGGCCCCCTCCAAAACCAGTGGAGAATCACATCCACTACCTCAGTCCATGGCAGGATGAAGCACTCTGGGCACCAGGCCCCCTCCAGAACCAGTGGAGACTGTTATCCCCTTGAGAGACTGCAGCAGTGGCGTCATGCGTTCATCTGGCTGAGGTGCCCTCCTCCCCCCGAGGTGTCTGTTTCATTTCGATCTAAGCCCCTGCAGTGTTCTCTCCGTTTCCAGTCAGGTATCTAGTGTGGGCTTCACCCATGCATTTTGGGCCCTGTGGTCCACAGACAATGATTGGTGCACTGTCCGGACTTGTGTAGTTGGTGTACATAATTGTATTTACTGGATTTTGAACTTTGATAATGGGATTTCACATGATTACATTTGTTCAAATAATTTCCTTTTGTCCTTGCGTTCTTCCAGGGGTGGGGGGTGTGCGTAATGTTGATGCATGTATTTGTATGTATGGTGTTGTGGGTGAGGGTGGGGGTGTGGGTGTTGCGTGTGTATGTCACGCTTTTCCCTCCCCCCTCCCCTGTGTTGTAGGTGCAGTACTCACAGTGGTCATTGCCGCAATTTTTCAGCATCGGCAGTATCTGCAATTCGGGCTCCATGATGTCCTGGTTCCTCATGGGGTGTGGAGAGGTGAGTGTTTTCCCTTCTGTGTACTGTTTCCGCCCTGTTTTTGTTCGTGTTGGTTCTGCCCCGGAAAAGGTGGCAGATAGGCCTCTTGTGATACGGTGGGTGGTAGATTGTCTTCCGCCTGTCTGTTGGCGGTTACCACCGCAGTGTTTGTTTCTACCGCCGTTGCAGTCAGAGTGTTAAAGTGGTTGACTACGTTGGTGGTTTCTGCCATGGTCATGATTCAATTTTTTCGCACGGACTGTTTGCGACATTACCGCCGCTTTAACACCGACCGCCAGGGTTGTAATGAGGGCCTATGTGTGTTGTCAGTATGCTTCACTGTGTCACTGAAGTTCTGCTAACCAGAACTCCAGTGTTTATGCTCTCTCTACTTACCAAATTTGTCACTATAGTTTAGTGACTCCATATTCCAATTCTGATTGGCACACTGAACCCTCCTTATAAGTCCCTAGTATATGGTACCTAGGTACCCAGGGCATTCGAGTTCCAGGAGATCCTTATGGACTGCAGCATTTCTTTTTGCCACCTATAAGGAACTCATACAGACCTTTCTTCTGGACTGCCACTGCATCCTGAGTGAAATAGTGCACACACTATTTCACAGCCATTTTACACTGAACCAAGGGCCAGATGTACGAACAGTTTTGCATGACGAAAACTGCGAAAATTGCAGTTTGCGCCATGCAAAATGGCATGCAAAATGGCCATCGCGATGCACATTCCCATTTTGCGAGTAAGTACAGACTCGCAAAATGGGAATGTGACTTGCAAATAGGAAGGGGTGTTCCCTTCCTATTTGCGACTCGCACCGCGATGCAGAATTGCTTTGTGACCGCGAAAGGGGTCGCAAAGCAATTCGCAGTTAACACCCACTTGAAGTGGGTGTTAACTCATTTGCAAAAGGGAAGGGGTTCCCATGGGACCCCTTCCCCTTTGTGAATGTCGCACAAAATGTTCTTTCAGAGCATGCAGTGGTCCAATCGACCACTGTCTACTCTAAAAAAACGAAACCAAATGGTTTCATTTTTTATTTTGTTTTGCAACTTGTTTCCTTTAAGGAAAACAGGCTGCAATACAAAAAAAAATCTGCTTTATTGAAAAAGCAGTCACAGACATGGAGGTCTGCTGTCTCCAGCAGACCACCATCCCTGTGAGTGCAGGGAATCGCAAGGGGGTCACAAATTGCGACCCACCTCATTAATATTAATGAGGTGGGTCTTTGTGACCCCCTTGCGATTCGCAGAAGGTGTCTGAGACACCATTCTGCAAACAAATTTGCGAATCAGAAATTGCGAATCGCACCGACTCGCAATTTCCGATTCACAAATTCATATCTTGCTGCATCTGGCCCCAAGTAACTTATATGTCACCTATATGTCTAACCTTCATTTACTGAAGGCTAAGTGCAAAGTTACTGTGTGTGAGGGTACCCTTGCACTGGCAAAGCTGCCCCCACGTTGTCCAGGGCCAAATCCCTGAACTTCGTGAGTGCGGGGACATCATTATAAGCGTACACTACATATATGTCAATACATGTAGATTCACAATGGTAACTCCGAATATGGCCATGTGAGGTGTCTAAGATCATGGACTTGACCCCCCCCAATCCAAATCTGGTATTGAGGGGCCAATACCATGTACCCTGGGGCTCCACCATGGACCCTCAGTACTGCAAAACCAGCTTTGTTTTTAGGTTTCCACAGCAGCCCCAGCTGCTACCACCTCATAGACAGAACAGCTCAAACCCAGGAAGGCAGAACAATGCACTTCCTTTAGGAGAGAGGTACTACACCCTCTCCCAATGGAAATAGGTATTACAGGCATGGGAGGGGTAGCCTCCCAGAGCCTCTGGAAATGCTTTGAAGGGCACAAACGGTGCCCTCCTTGCATAATCCAGTCTACACCGGTTCAGGGACCACCAGTCTCTGCTCTGACATAAAACTGAACAAAGGGGTGGTGCCCTTAGCTCTTCCAGAGTGTCCCTGGCAGTTGCCATCTTGGATTCCCAGGTGTGGGGACCCACTGGATACCTCTGGTTGGCCAGTGCCAGAAGGTGACATCAGAGACCCCTCCTGATAGGTGCATACCTGGGTAGGTAGCCAATCCCCCTCTCAGGGCTATTTAGGGTCTCTCCTACGCATGATTCATCAGATTCGGTTTGAAAGATTCCTCCAGAACACCTCTGCGTCCTCTGATTCAGCTTCTGACCATCAGATCAACCGCAGACTGCTCCAGGAACCGCTGTAACTGCAAGAAAGTATCCTGTGACCTGCAACTTCAGCTCCATCCAGCATGTGCACTACTTTCCAAAGTGTGCACACTCTGAGGACTGTCTGTTTTCACCCTGCACCAGAAGAACAAAGTAATCTCTTGTGGAGTGACCAAAATTTGTACTCTGGGACTCCTCTCCTGATGACGAGCGTGCTCCCTGGAACACAGGCAGTGGACCGAAGTGACCCAGACTGTCCAAAAGGTCCAGTTGTCCATATTTGGTGGAGGTAAGAGCTTGCCTCCCCGTGCTACGACAGTACCCCTGTGCACTGTGTCTTCTGCAGCTCCTTGGGCTTCTGTAGACTTCTTCCAAAAGTTCTTCGTGCACAGTGTAGCCCAGTCCCCAGTACTGGTCACTGAGTTGTTCTCGGCAGTTTGGCACCCTCCAGTGTAGTGCTGAGACGACCACACTTTGCATCTTCTTTGTCCCGGGTTCTGGGACTCTTGTGGGTGCTGCCTGGTCTAAAGTGCTGAGAGCCCCCTCTGTCTCCTCAGTCTGAGTTGAGACCCCCAGGTCCCACCTGGTCCAGGCAGCTCCTCTTTGATGCACGCCACATACTTTCTTGAACCAAGGCTTGTTGGAGGAATCCAGCGACGCAAAGAGCCTTCATCCAACAACTCAACGTGGACATCTCTTGCACCAAACAGGAACCCGCAGCTCTCTTCTTTGGTGCATTTCTGCACTTTTCTTCTAACCAGAGAATCAACTTTTGAACCTTTTTCCAGGTTGGCAGGGGCTCCTGTTCTTCCTGGACTCTTCTTTGACTTCTGGACTAGGTCTCCGCTCTCCACAGGTCTTCAGGTCCAGGAATCCATAATTTGTTGTTGCAGTCTTACCTGGTCTTGCATAAAACTTGCTGTACTTTACTCCTGCTTTCCTGGGATCTGGGGTGGGGTACTTTACCTACCTTTGGTGTTTTCTTACACTCCCAGCACCCCTCTACACATTACACTTGCCTAGGGGGGAACTCAACAATCACATTCCACTATTTTAGTATATGGTTTGTGTTGCCCCTAGGCCCATTGCAATCTATTGTATTTTCTACAGTTTGCACTATTCTATGACTGTTTACTTACCTGATTTTAATACTTACCTCCAGAAGGAGTATTGCCTCTAAGAATTTTTTGGCCTTGTGTCACTAAAATAAATTACATTTATTTTTGGTAACACTGAGTATTGTATTTTATTGCGTATAAGTACTGTGTAACTATAGTGGTATTGCAGGAGCTTTGCATGTCTCCTAGTTCAGCCTTGGCTGCTCTGCTACAGCTACCCCTAGACAGTCTAAGCTGCTATAACACTGCCTACATTTCACTAATAAGGGATGATTGGGCCTGGTATAAGGTGTAAGTACCTTAGGTACCCACTACAAACCAGGCTAGCCTCCTACAACTATCAGGTATATTATGCTGTTTGGACATACAACATGGACATGTATTGTTCTTAGGAATGTAGGTAAAAAACTTTGAGTGTACAAGACCTGTGCCAAGACAGCTTGCACAGTATTAGGATGGAAGTGTTGAAGACTCCACTGGACTTGTTCCTTGTTGTGTGGTGGGATTGATGCATCATGTGTGCCATCATGTGGCCAGAAAATATGTAGTCCTAGGGTAAATTCATGTTAGTTTCCCTTTACATTGGCTAAACACTCTTTATGTATGAATTATATGTAGCTGTTGATGTGTTTCATCATTATAGGCCAAAGTGCCTGTGGCACATCACTGACATGCGTTTGTGTTATATCATCAAATGCAGAACCACTGGATTCTAATGACTCTGTGATCAGAAACTGTTGTACTGCATTATATGATGCTGGATTCCTTTTGTGAGGTGGGCCATATGGCTCCAGTTGATCACATTAACCAATTTCAAGTTTGCCTATTCTATAGGACAATGCCTGATATATTCCTTCCTTCTACAGTCTGGCGATCTGTACATGTAAATTTGATCATTTAAATAGTATGATTCAATCATGTATGATTTGCTATGTTTGCATAGTGACAGCCTATGAGCTGAACAATGTAATAAATGTCTTCTTTGACAAGACACTTGCAAGTATGTATTTGTGTGGAATGGTTCTAATCCTGGGCTGGACACTGTGTACATGCAACATATCCCTTCTTCAACAAATAGCTTGTTTTTTTCATTGTATGGGTTACATGTTCTTACATATCTAGATTGCTAAATGTGAAACTCAAGGCAGCAGACAATGAATTTGCGGCATGTGAATTTATTACAGTGCTAAGGGTGGAAACAAATTTTGGCAAAATGTAGCATAAATGAAAAGTCAAGGGGTAAGTAATGGTGAATTAAACCATAGGAGTACTTGCCACCATGGAAGTCCAAAGTCCAGAATGCTCCTCCCATCAGAAATGGAATGAGGTTCAGGTTTAGTCCACAGAGTGAATGTGTAACACACAAAGGAGGACATTAAGGATGAGGTTTCTTGTTGGCAGTAATGGATGTCTTGTCATCTGTACTTCTCATGTTTTCACATGGATGTTCTCGCTTGTGAGGGTTCGGGGGTTTCAGCTGCTATATAGGTAAGTGTGTCTGAGGGTGGTTGGTCCTCTGGCAGGGCCTCCCTTCCTGTGTCTGCTGCAGATGTACTTGGGTTTGATGGAGTTGGCGCACAAGAATGGGTAGATGGTTGATGAAAAGTCTTGCTCAGGGTTGTAAATATGCCCCTCAGCACTCCTGTTAGGGTAACCATGTTACAATTATGGTCCTTCATATGCTGGTTCCTGCAGCTGATGACTTATCCCCAGTGCCAGGCTGACCTTCCATACCATTGCTATCTGTCAATAAAGAGAACCTCGGCCAGCACGATAAACCTACCAATGTGCCTGTCACCCTTGATGGTGGGGAGTATGCCTAATATACAATATTACAGGGTGGGAAGCACCGTTCTTTCCATTGCAACTGTCATTGTTTCTGTAACTGCCTTCCATGCCCCTCAAGGGGCATGCCCATTCCATGTGATAGAAGTCAGAGAGTTGTGTATGAAAGTGGGGACATTCTGGGGAAGCCCCGGGAAACATCCAGTGTATTCTTTGTGGTGTCAGGTAGGTCTGGTTTAAGTGATTAAACTGCTTATAATGGAACTATGGATTCCTGGAGACCCCTGTAATGTGTATTGTGGCCCGCACCCATTGTTTTTCAATAAAATCGGTGCCCAGGGCCACCATCCACTTGGCCTCGCTGACACCACCTGCAGTGCTGGACGTACGCAATAGATCACTGTGACTTTTCCTTGTTGTACCTCCCCATGGGTTATCAGGACCTGCAGCAGAGGCAATGTCCTAGTCTCTGCCATTCCTTCATAGCATATCCACCATCTGTTGGATGGTGTTATAGCCTAATAAGTATCCCAAATAACTCCATAGTCACTGCAGCTAAGCTGCTGCACAGTATAGCTCACAATCTGGAACTCTCAACCCTCCTCCTCTAGGGGACGCAGGTTGTTATTAACACAATTCTCTTCCTACCTCTCCCCAGATCAAATCAGACAGTAGCCTATTCAACCGCCTGAAGAAGTATATTTGGCACCAGAAAGGGTAGCTGTTAGACTTGGCACCATTGGCATGGTCTCCCCTAACTTTTTGCCTCTACTTCCCAGGTTGTTCTCTGTGTGCTGGATTCTGTTTTTGCTGTTATGTTTGCTCTGGACACTTTACCACTGCTGACCAGTTCTAAAGTGTAAGTGTTCCCTGTATAAATTATATGTGTGTATTGGCTTATCCATGATTGGCATATTTGATTTACTAGTAAGTCTCTAGTAAAGTGCACTAGATGTGCCCAGGGTCTGTAAATCAAATGCTACTAGTGGGCCTGCAGCACTGGTTGTGCCACCCACATTAGTAGCTCTGTAAACAAGGTTCAGACCTGCAACTGGAGTGTCTGTGAGTGCAGTTTTAACTGCCAATTCAACTTGGCAAGTGTACCTACTTGCCAGGCCGAAACCTTCCCTTTTTATACATTCAAGGCACCCATAGGTAGGCCCTAGGTAGCCCCATGGGCAGGGTGCACTGTATGTTAAAGGTGGGACATGTACTTATGTGTTTTGCATGTCCTGACAGTGAAATACTGCCAAATTCGTTGTTAACTGTTGCAAGGCCTATCTCTCTCACAGGTTAATATGGGGACTGCCTTCAAGTGTTAATAAAATTCAGATTCCCTTTGGGAGAAGATGGACACATGGAGTTTGGGGTCTCTGAAATCACAATTGCACAAATACATCTTTTAGTGAAGTTGGTTTTTAGATTGTGTGTTTGAGAATGGCGCTTTTAGAAATTAGGCATTTTCTTGCTTACACCATTCTGTCACTCTGTTTGTGGATTCTCTGTCTGGGTTAGTTTGACAGTTGGGCTGTTTGCACCTCTCCTCTAGACAGTGACTCAGAGGGAGCTGGGGTGTAGCCTGCATGTCCTGATGAGCCATCTGGGCTGAGGAGAGGGGAGAAGTGGTCACTTACACCTGAAAGGGCTGTGCCTGCCCTCACACAATGCAGTCTTCAACCCCCTGGTGTGTGCCTGGGGCCTGGCCTGAGGAAGGCAGGATCTTTAAAACAACACTACTTCAAAGGCAGAAAGGGGTATAATCAGATTATTTCTGAAACCAAGAGGAACCTCTGCCAAGGAGAAATACTGGAGTAACTGGAGGAGTACTGCCCCTTTGCCTGTGACTGTGCTTTGCAGGGTTGGCCTGCTTTAGCTGCTTCTACCTGAGAGAGGACAAAGACTGACTTTTGTGTGACTTCCCATTGGTGAAGAATCTCTGAGGTCTTGAAACTGAGCTTGCCTGCTGTTGTAGAAGTCTCAGAGACAGCAACGACTTCTCCCTGCCAGCACTTGGGCTTTCTTCTGAGAGTCCTACCTACCAAGTGGTGCCCTAACCTGCCTATGTGCCCTTGAAAGGTGCATCTAATGGAAAAGGACAGAAATCCATGCAAAGACTGCTGTACGGGGAATCTTTCGATGCGCCACCTGCTTTGTGGCTGAAAAACAAGGCAGCGCCGGCCTCGAGGCTAAAATCAATGCTCCACCTGCATTGCTGCTGGGGCATCGACACAACGTGGCTGGGGAAACAATGCTCAACACCCACAGTGGCTGCTGTTAATGATGCAAGTTCCACGCAGCACAGTTTCTTGACACCATGTGACCGGATTTCACAACATGGCTGGGCGCGGAAAGTCAACGCAAAGCCTGCCCGGAGCCGAGGTTCCTATCCGGATCAACGCGTCGCTCTCTTGCAGAGAGGAAAAACTATGCACGCCGACAGAGGTTGAACGACACATGGTCTTGCTTGCGAGTGATAAATCGAAGCATCGCTGGCCTTTTCCGATGCACACCTGCCCGTGCGGTGTTATTTTGACGTAACCCAGGTACTTTTGAACGCTAACAAAGTGCTCACTGTTTTCAAAATTTAAGACTGTTTGTGCTTTTTAAATTCAAAACTTGACTTGGGGATATTGGATTATTGTTGTTTTGGTCTTGTTTTGTTTAGATAAATATTACCTATTTTTCTAAACTATGTTGTGTAATTTTGTGGTGTTTTCACTAAGTTACGGTGTGTGTTGGTGCAAATACTTTGCACCTTGGTTCTGAAGTTAAGCCTGTTTGTTCATGCCAAGCTACAAGGGGGTGAGTGGGGGTTAACTGAAGGTGATTCTCCTTACCCTGACTAGAGTGAGGGTCCTTGCTTGGACAGGGGGTAACCTGACTGCCACCCAAAGACCCCATTTCTTACACTGGTGAACAGTGGTTGGGATTGGACTTATATTTGTACTTGACATACAGTGATTGAGTGTACAGTACTGTTTTCAGTGCAGACCATTATGTCACCACATACTACTTGTCTTTGTGACTTTTGTTTTTTTTTCTTTCTCTTTTTTGGATTTTTTCCCTACTTCTATTGTGTGGTAATCCTTGATTAACATTTGAACTCCATTTGGGAACTTGTTTTTCTGCCTTTGGAACTTTGTACTTTTAACTCTTCATCATGTCTCAATCTGGAGATGCATCAGCTGAAGCTGCCTTTGATTCAGGTAAAGTGGAAAGTTATACGAGTTGCCCAGTTGAGGCAGTTCTTCAAAAACCTTGCTTGTCCCATTAAGGGCTCTGTGAGAAAGTAGCCTCTTTCTAGCCTTGTTACCCCCACTTTTGGCCTGTTTGTGAGTATATGTCAGGGTGTTTTCACTGTCTCACTGGGATCCTGCTAGCCAGGGCCCAGTGCTCATAGTGAAAACCCTATGTTTTCAGTATGTTTGTTATGTGTCACTGGGACCCTGCTAGCCAGGACCCCAGTGCTCATAAGGTTGTGGCCTATATGTATGTGTTCCTTGTGTGATGCCTAACTGTCTCACTGAGGCTCTGCTAACCAGAACCTCAGTGGTTATGCTCTCTCTTCTTTACAAATTGTCACTAACAGGCTAGTGACCAATTTCACCAATTCACATTGGCATACTGGAACACCCTTATAATTCCCTAGTATATGGTACTGAGGTACCCAGGGTATTGGGGTTCCAGGAGACACCTATAGGCTGCAGCATTTCTTTTGCCACCCATAGGGAGCTCTGACAATTCTTACACAGGCCTGCCACTGCAGCCTGAGTGAAATAACGTCCACGTTATTTCACAGCCATTTACCACTGCACTTAAGTAACTTATAAGTCACCTATATGTCTACCCTTTACCTGGTAAAGGTTGGGTGCTAAGTTACTTAGTGTGTGGGCACCCTGGCACTAGCCAAGGTGCCCCCACATCGTTCAGGGCAAATTCCCCGGACTTTGTGAGTGCGGGGACACCATTACACATGTGCACTATACATAGGTCACTACCTATGTATAGCGTCACAATGGTAACTCCGAACATGGCCATGTAACATGTCTAAGATCATGGAATTGTCACCCCAATGCCATTCTGGCATTGGGGAGACAATTCCATGATCCCCCGAGACTCTAGCACAGACCTGGGTACTGCCAAACTGCCTTTCCCGGGGTTTCACTGCAGCTGCTGCTGCTGCCAACCCCTCAGACAGGTTTCTGCCCTCCTGGGGTCCAGCCAGGCCTGGCCCAGGAAGGCAGAACAAAGGACTTCCTCAGAGAGATGGTGTTACATCCTCTCCCTTTGGAAAAACGTGTCAGGGCTGGGGAGGAGTAGCCTCCCCCAGCCTCTGGAAATGCTTTGATGGGCACAGATGGTGCCCATCTCTGCATAAGCCAGTCTACACCTGTTCAGGGATCCCCCAGCCCTGCTCTGGTGCGAAACTGGACAAAGGAAAGGGGAGTGACCACTCCCCTGACCTGCACCTCACAGGGGAGGTGCCCAGAGCTCCTCCAGTGTACTCCAGACCTCTGCCATCTTGGAAACAGAGGTTCTGCTGGCACACTGGACTGCTCTGAGTGGCCAGTGCCAGCAGGTGACGTCAGAGACTCCTTCTGATAGGCTCTTACCTGTGTTGCTAGCCTATCCTCCTTCCTAGGTAGCCAAACCTCCTTTTCTGGCTATTTAGGGTCTCTGCTTTGGGGAATTCTTTAGATAATGAATGCAAGAGCTCATCAGAGTTCCTCTGCATCTCTCTCTTCACCTTCTGCCAAAGGATCGACCGCTGACTGCTCAGGACGCCTGCAAAACCGCAACAAAGTAGCAAAGACGACTACTGCAACCTTGTATCGCTGATCCTGGCGCTTTCTCGACTGTTTCCTGGTGGTGCATGCTCTGGGGATAGCCTGCCTCCTTCTTGCACCAGGAGCTCTGAAGAAATCTCCTGTGGGACGACGGAATCCTCCCCCTCTGCATCACTGGTCCTCTGGGTCCCCTCTCATCCTGACGAGCATGGTCCCTGGAACACAGGAACTGGGTCCAAGTGCCTCCCACAGTCCAGTGGCCCTTCTGTCCAAATTTGGTGGAGGTAAGTCCTTGCCTCTCCACGCCAGACAGCAAACCTGTGTACTGCGTGATTTGCAGCTGCTCCGGCTTCTGTGCACTTTTCCAGGACTTCATTTGTGTGTAGCATAGCCTGGGTCCCCAGCACTCCGTACTGCATTGCCCAACTCGCTGAGTTGGACTCTGACGTCGTTGGACCCTCCTTTGTGACTCTGAGTCGTCCGCTGTCCTCAGATTCTCTAAGTGCGTGCTCTGGTACTTCTGCAGGTGCTGCCTGCTTCTGTGGGGGCTCTCTGAGTTGCTGAGTGCCCCCTCTGTCTCCTCCTCCAAGGGGCGACATCCTGGTCCTTCCTGGTCCCCAGCAGCACCCACAATCCTCAACTGTGACTCTTGCAGCTAGCAAGGCTTGTTTGTGGTATTTCTGCAACCTCCAGCACGTCGTGGGACATCTTTCTTCCAAAGGAGAAGTTCCTAGCCCTTTTCATTGTTGCAGAATCTTTGGCTTCTTCAACCAGGAGGCAGCCTTTTTGCACCTTCATCCGGGGTTTAGTGGGCTCCTGCCCCCCCCCCCGGACACTTTCATGACTCTTGGACTTGGTCCCCTTCCTTTACAGGTCCTCAGGTCCAGGAATCCGTCTTCAGTGTTTTGCTGGTGCTTGTGGTTCTTGCAGAATCCCCTATCACGGCTATTCTGTCTTTCTGGGGTAGTAGGGTAACTTTACTCCTACTTTTCAGGGTCTTGGGGTGGGGTATTTTGTGGGTGTGGTGTTTTCCCACAGTCTCAGTGACCCTCTACAATTTCCCATAGGTCTGGGGTCCATTTGTGATTCGCATTCCACGTTTGGAGTATATGGTTTGTGTTGCCCCAAGACCTATGTCTACCTATTGCATCCTATTGTGAGTCTACATTGTTTGCACTGCTTTTCTTACTGTTACTTACCTGTTTTGGGTTTCTGTACATATCATTTGTGTATATTACTTACCTCCTAAGTGAGGGTATCCTCTGAGATACTTTTGGCATATTGTCACTAAAATAAAGTACCTTTATTTTTAGTAACTCTGAGTATTGTGTTTTCTTGTGATATAGTGCTATATGATATAAGTGGTATTGTAGGAGCTTTGCATGTCTCCTAGATCAGCCTAAGGTGCTTTGCCATAGCTACCTTCTATCAGCCTAAGCTGCTAGAAACACCTCTATTCTACTAATAAGGGATAACTGGACCTGGTACAGGGTGTAAGTACCACAAGGTACCCTCTATAAGCCAGGCCAGCCTCCTACACTCACCATTTGGAGTTGGAGAAAATGAGGATGGCCATAGAAGAGAAAAGGTTGTTATTGGCTCATCTTGCTCAGCTTGAGGGAGATTGATCAGAGGAGCCAGTCTAGTAGGAATGGTGCGAGTAATAACACAGTGCAGCCTGATAGGAGGGTGCACATTCCTAAGGACCTTGTGAAGGATTACAAGAGGGAGGATGACATACTCTTGTGGTTCAAGGGGCATGAGTCTTCTCTCCATATGAATCTGGTCCTTGAAGCTCATTGGACGGGTACGTCAGTGGAAGCACTTCGAGGTGGAGGGAAGGGATACTCTGACAACCTTAGGTGATCCCCAGGGGCTCACTTACACTATCATGAACAACGCCTTGATCACTAGGTATTGTCTGACCCCTAATCAGTATAAGGACAAGTTTAGGTCCTATAAGAAGAAGGAAACCCAAACATGGTTGGAATCTGTTCACTCGTTTTGCAGGTTACAGGATGGTTGGGTGAAGGGCAGTAAGATAACAACATACAATTTACAATTTAATTGCTTGGGAGCACTTGTATAGTTTATGTTTTCCAGGGCTGCACCAGCACCTAATTGACAACAAGCTGACTGACCCCAGGAAGCTTGCGCAGGAAGCGGACCGTTGGGAAAGCACCAGGGTCCAAAAGAGGTATGGGGGGGACCATGCCAAGGGTGGGCAGGGTCCATATCAGAAGAAGTGGGTGGTAAGGATATACAGGGGGAGTTCTCAAAAGGACCCCAACCTAGTTCCCATGGTAAAGAATCCCAGCCCAGGTAAAAAAAAAAGCATTGGTCTATACGGGGAAACCTGCAGATCAGGAGGGTCACATGAGGGGGGACCCCAAATGTCCCAAGTAGACTCCGGCACCCACTGGTGCTCAGTCACAGGGTTTGGTCAGTGTAGCTAATTTGCTAATATCTCTAGGGCGTCAGAGTACACGTGGTACTTATTTGTTCCTAAATAATTGTACAAATGCTCATATATGTTGAGTCAGTGTTTCTCAATGGGCTTATTGGGTGTTCTATCAATAAATCTTTTCTTTCAAACACTAGTGTGCACTCCCTGAGGGAAGATAACATTGTGTACTGTTTTTGAGTTGTGAACATCGAGCAAATATAAATGGATCCATTTGGGGATGAGAGAGACAAGATATTTCAAAAAATGTTTCCACAGGGGTCAGAAGACGGCTGTACATCCTGTGCAGCAGTAAAACAACCAGAAAGTCTGAGGACAAAATATATTCAATTAGAGAAACTTAGGAAACTGAAATTATCACATTGGTGGGACTCTACAGTATTTAGGAAATATAGTGCTGATATAAAAGTGCCACGTAGCTTGAGGGTAGTTATATTTACATAATTTGATGATTTATCGCCAAAACACATGTCGGATTGGGAACAATTACTTTTTGAAGCATCTAAAGGTATGATGCTTATTCTAATAGAACATGGGGAAGAAAAAAGCAAGAGTCTTTTGAAGGAGATTAGAGACTTGGAATTAGAGATCCAAGCTTTCAATTTACCAGAGGTGAGGGCTAAGAACGAAAATATCCTAAAAGAGGTATTAGATAAAATCAGACATATATAAAAATTAAGAAAATGACAAAGATACGTAGAGATGATAAGGACTATGAGAATGGACGACTTTATACTTTTGCTAAAAAATGTGATGGCATATCAACTAAACTCCTAAACACTAATCCAACAGAGGAAAAAGATATAACAGGAAGCGAATCAGAATTTTCAGTTACGTCAGAAGAACAAGGAATAAATGCCTTATCTAGTGATAACATAAATACAGCTTCAAGTGCCGATCAAATTGTGTCCTCCTATTTTTTTACAGGACACCAAGAGGTACAGGTTGGGAAACAAAATAAATTTTACCCACAAGATCCCTCCAAAACAGCTAGGAGAGCATGAAGGGGAAAAAGGAAGAACAGAAACACCAGGGGCAACAGAGGTGTAAAAAAGGGCAGCCAAATCCCGAAAATAGAACAACCAACAACAATGTGTCCTTAGTATGGGAGTGCATCTGTCAATTATTTTTAGAATGATAACATTTCTATTGTTAACTTATCTAACTACATGTTAACACAAGATCAAATAAATGTGTTAAGAGGAGGTTTGGGATTTTGCCACTCTAGGTATTGCAATGTGACTCAGGTCCATATAGATCTGTTTAAATTTTTGAGACAATTAAAACTCAAAAAATATTTTTTTGAGAAATCTAACAAGTACGTACAGTGAATTCACCACCAAGCAATTATACAATAAAAGATATTGAGGACATTCAGATTTTGCTTTCCCTTGACAATACAGACATTAGTGATCTGGATAGACAACAAATACTAGAGGACCTAAGAATCAGACAAGATCTATCTCTAGATAGCGGATTGAAACCCAGGTTTGTTTTTATGCCTGTCTAACCTATGGATAATGTTATAGACACTTTTGGTAAGTTAGTTAAGGAGGATCTGCATAGATTAAAAAGGAAAATCAGAGAGGGTAAAACACATATAACACAAATGGAAAAGAAAGCTTTAAAAGATCTAAGTGAGAATAAGATAATAGTCATTAAAGAAGCTGACAAGGGTGGCAATATTGTCATTCTTAACAGATCTGACTATAGTGAAGAAATCAAACAACAGTTGGCAGATAGAACTTCATACACGAAGTTAAGTGAGAATCCGATGAATCAAATTGTGTATAGATTAAATACACTATTACAAAGGTGGCAAGATCAGTGTTTGATTTCTGACTTGGAGTACAGGTATAGAGTAAATACACACCCTATGGCTCTGTGCATTTATACATTACCAAAAATACTTAAGAACTGTACATCGCCGCCTGGAAGACCTATTATTTCAGGAATTGGTTCTCCTACTGAAAAACTCTTGGAATATACAGATAGATATTTACAGCGGATTGTTAGAAACCTTCTGTCATTCCTGCAGGACACTTAAGATGTCCTTAGTAAATTGGAGGATGTATTATGGACATCAGAAATGACATTGGTGACATTGGAAGCTAGTTCATTATATACTTGTATACCTAAAATTAAAGGTTTCAAAGCGGTCTTTTACTTTCTTTCAAATCAATCAGCTTCTCATTTAGAACATACAGATATGCTGATCAAATTGACAACATTTATATTGTATACAATGTGTTTATCCATGAGGGTGTTTGTTATCGACAAGCTCAGGGAGTAGCTACGGGATCTCGATTTTCACCGTCATATGTAAATTTGTATATGGGCTTTTTTGAACAAACATATATTTGGAAAAAAGGTCCCTCACATTTGACAGAACAAATATTCTTTTTGGGGAGATATATTGACAACATCTTTTTAATCTGGACAGGACCTGAATCACTATTATTGGAGTTCTGTACCTATCTGAATGCTAATGACTATAATATCCAAATGACCTTTGAATTTAGTAAAGATTCCATTAGCTTTTTAGATGTACAACTTACCACCAAAGGCAGTACAGTTCAAACAAGGATTTATCGTAAACCTACTGGATGTAATGCACTGTTACATGCGGATAGCTTCCATCCTAATACCCAATTGTCAGCCATACCTTTTGGTGAGATGACCAGGATAAAAAGAAATTACAGTGAAATAGACGTATTCGGGATGGAGTTGGGCCACTTGGAAAACAGATTCCTACGAAGAGGATATACTAGGAAAGTAGTGTCAGCAGCTAGACAGAGGATTAACAAAGTATCTAGGACGTCCTTATTAGATAAACAGAGAAAACATAAAAGGAAATCATCACCCAATTCTGTTACTTTTTGTACACCTTTTAGTCAAAAGAGTGATGACATCTACAAAATACTACGTAGACATTGGAATGTTTTATGAACGGACAACACTCTATCTCATATAATTTCTCACAAACCAAAGATGATATATAAAAGAGAAAGAACAATTAGGGATGTGGTTTGTAACAGCTATCTGCCCCCTATAAAGGATAACATTGGAATGTGGTTACCCAAGAGTCCGTGTGGATTCTATGAGTGCAGTTGTTGCAATATGTTCAGCATAGCACTACATGGGACCTTCAGTTTTAGTTTCAATGGTAGCAACACATATAAAATAAACACCTCCATTAACTGCAATACAAGATATGTGTTTTATAATCTACTATGTGAATGCAGCAAAGTTTATGTGGGCAGCACAATTTGGGCTCTAAAAGAGAGAATACAAGGACACATGCACTCACTGAGAAACAATGATCCATCATCTCCCATGGTATGTCATATTAGTGAGGAACATCCAACATCAGAAATCCCATTGATTAAATATGTAGAAGATTAGTCATACTACAGCAAACCAAAGGGGTGGTAATCGTAGTTTGGAATTAAGAAAAAATGAGGCGAGATGGATCATTAGATTGAAAACTGTGGAATTACGTATGAACATAGATAATGAGATGTATCACGTCTTATAATCATTTATTTAGCACATGTATTAATCTAATGTATATGCTATTTGATGGTTGTTTGTTTTTCTTAAATATGTGATAAAGAATAAAAGTTATTGAGGATGAGAAAATACCAGCCAAAATTATGTAAAAAAATGTTTTGGAAAACATAGCATCATATGCAATATCAATTTATGATATGTTCCATCTATGAATTAGGTATAATGTATGCTACACATCTTACCTTAACTATCAATATGGTAAGGGTATTCCACCTTTTGACTAATCACTAATACTAAATATGACATTAATGACAATTGGTTATCTTGTTATCTATATTTTCTGTAATAGGCTTTTGGGCCAAACTTAATTTGCTAGAGAGGTATAATTCTGACGTGTTTAACATCACAATAAAGTTCTACAAATGGTGATACCAATATATGTTTCTTGTTTGAAACATAAACACATCAATGTACTACAAGAGGGAAATCATTAGTGACGTGTGATTGTTTGTTTATACTATAATACATTTTTTAGGAGAATCTGATGCAATGGACTACGTATACGGGTTAGAGCACATAGGCCCTCATTATGACTTACCGCCATGCTGACTGCGCAATATACCGCCACCGCAGCGGATATCCGTTCACCATATTATGACACACACACACCAATCTGTCACTATTCAGCCACAGACAGAAGTTTGACACACCAAAGGTCAGTGATAAACTGGTGGTATCAAAACCCACACCGTTACGCCAACAGAACATCACCCACCACATTATAACACAATCACCACAGCGGACATTCAACCGCGGTAAAACATTGGCGGTACATACCGCCACTCTCAAAATACACACACACATACAAAACAACACCACATTGGACAATTCAAACAACACACATCTGACACCCATAAATACACCACACCCACACCACTATAAAACACACACCCACATTATCCACAACCCTTTACGAATACAAATCATTGACACCCGAGAGAGACAGCAAGACCACTCATACAACCAGAGCCATATACCACCATCACCTATATACCACCCACCCACGCATCTCACAACACACGCCCCAACACATTGCCCTACACACCCTCACTCACACTACTCACATAACCCCCATGGCACCACAACGACACCCCAGATTCTCTGAGGAGGAGGAATTCATCTGGGTAGATCCACAGCTATTTGGAGCATAGGTGCAGCAAATATCCATTGCTAGGAAGATGGAGCTATGACGGAGAATCGAAGACAGGGTGAACACCGTGGGACAGTACCCCAGAACAAGGGATTGACATCAGGAAGAGGTAGAATGACCTACGGGAGAAGGTACATTCCATTGCAGCAAAACACCAACTTGCTGTACAGAGGACTGGCAGTGGACCGCCCACCTCCTCCGCCACAACTAACAACTTGGAGGAGCAAGTCTTGGCAATCATGCATCCTGAGGGCCTGGCAGGAGTAGCAGGAGGACTGGACTCTGGTAAGTCAACATTCTATTTCTATTTCCCCCCTCCCTGCATGCCATCACATACCCCCACTCTCACCCTCACTCCCATCACTCCACCACCTCCCTCACCCCCCACCATCACATCTCACTCACCCAGTGTGCCCATACCTCTGTCCCCAGGACATGTCAATCAGCAGTGTGTCCATCAATACAGGGACCCCAGGGCACCCCCATACCCAAGACAATCAGGGACCTGGGGTCAGTGGCAGTGGGAACAAAGTTCAGGGGACAGATGCACAGGACAACAGGGAAGCTGGGAGGACTGCTGTGCACCAGGGGGAGGACAGGCCTAGGGAACCTACTCTCCAGGAGGCATTCACCAAGATCCTGGGAGCATACCAACATTCCCAGGATACGCTGGGCCAGATCCTGGACAACGTGCAGGAGAAGAGGTGGCTGCAGGAGGGACAGTACCAGGCTATCAGGGGGGACTTGAAGGCCATTAACACCACCTTGGTCACCATTGCAGGGGTGCTGGCAGACATGGTCAACAATATGAGAGAGACAGTGTCACACCAGCAGGCCGCTACCACTAGCCAGACTACTGAACAGCCCTCCACTTCCGCTGCAGCTAATGGACAGGACACCCCACCACAGGACCAACAGGCCACCAGCACCCCTCCCCCTGCAGAAGGAGAACCACCCCACAAACATTCCCTGTGATTCAGGCAGAAGCCAGAGACTATTGCCAAGACCCCCGCAGAAAATGAACCTCTTCTGATTGTCAACCTTGTGTCCCACGCTGTGACCCTGTCCATCTTGAACTGCCATTGATCCCCTCCCTATGTCCCCATGGATAATGCACCTATGCTGCAAATAGACAGGAACTATACTCTGGACTTTCATCCATCATCAACCCAGCCCATTGCACTACACCCTTTTCTTCATAGCACTGCAATTAACACAATTTGAAAAAATACAAGTATGGAGTATGTCAAATAATTATAGTAGGTATTTGTTTAACAAGGTTTAAACATTGCAATTCAACTGTACAGTAATGTTAACATAGGATAGACTAATAGTTTGCTGCAGTGACAACACCAGGAGCAATAGTGGGGCACCAACATCTGCAAAACGAGTTGCCAAAGGGTACAGTGAGTGGGTGTAGGAGGCTGGCCTGGCTTATAGTAGGTACCAATGGTACTTATACCTTGTGCCAGGTCCAGTTATCCCTTATTAGTATATTAGTAGTGTTCTAGCTGCTTAGGCTGATAGAGGTAGCTATAGCAGAGCAGCTTAGGCTGAACTAGGAGACATGCAAAGCTCCTACTATACCATTTATATCATATAGCTACTATATCATTTGAAAGACAATACTCAGAGTTACTAAATATAAAGGTACTTTATTTTATTGACAATGTGCCAAAAATATCTTAGAGGATATACTCCCTTAGGTTATAAGTAAAATACACAAAATATACACACACACCAAAATCAGGTAAGGAGCACAGTCGGAAAGTAGTGCAAACACTGTAGAATACTATAGGATGCAATAGGCCTAGGGGAACACAAACCATATACTAAGAAAGTGGAATACGAACCACAAATGCACCCCTAGGCTAGTGTAGTGTGTAGAGTGTCGCTGGGAGTGTAAGAAAATACTAAGGGTGTCCAAGTTACCCAAACCAAGACCCTGGAAAGTAGAAGTAAAGTACTACTATTTCCCCAGAAACACACTAAAGTTGTGATAAGGGATTTTGCAAAGACCACAACAGTCTGCAAAGCACTGAAGATGGATTCCTGGACCTGCAAAGGAAGGGGACCAAGTCCAAGAGTCGCTAAAGTGTCCAGGGGGGGCAGGAGCCCACTAAACCACGGATGAAGGTGCAAAATGGCTGCCTCTGGATGGAAGAAGCTGACGATTAAGCAACAAAGAAAGGTGCTAGGAACATCTCTTTCATGCAGAAGATGTCCAATGGAGTTCTGGAGGATACAAAGTTGTTTCCTTGGCAAAATACTGCAAACAAGCCTTGCTAGCCGCAAGAGTCACAAATAAAGCAAAAGGGTGCTGCCCGGGCCCAGGAAGGACCAGGATGTTGCCATTTGGGAGAGGAGACAGAGGGGGCCCTCAGTAACGTAGAGAGCCCATGCACAAGCAGGAACCACCCAAAGAAGTCCTTGAACACGGATTCATGAAGGCTGAACATGGGAGTACTCTCAACACTGCAAAAGGAGGTCCCACGACACCGGAGATCAACTCAGGGAGCTGAGCATCACAGGACAGAGTGCTGGGAACCTAGGCTTGGATGTGCAAGTAGGATGTCTTGGAAATGTGCACAGAAGCCCTTGTAGCTGCAGTTCACATGGTGCACAAGCTTACTGTCTGGAGAGGAGATGTAAGAACTTACCTCCTCCAAATTTCGACAGTTGGACCACTGGACAGTCTGGGTCACTTGGGTCCACCACATGTGTTCTAGGGGCCACGCTCGTCAGGATGAGAGGGGTCCCAGAGTACCGGTGAAGCTGAAGTTTGGTCCCTGCTGAAACAGGGGGAAGATTCTGTCAACCCACAGGAGATTTCTTTGTGGCTTCCAATGCAGGATGAAGGCAGGCAGCCCCCAAAGCATGTACCACCAGGAAACAGTTGAGAAAGTCGGCAGGATTAGGCGCTACAAAGTCGCTGGTAGTCTTCTTGCTGCTTTGTTGCAGTTTTGCAGGCGTCCTGGAGCAGTCAGCGGTCGATCCTTGGCAGAAGTTGAAGAGGGAAGTGCAGAGGAACTCTGGTGAGCTCTTGCATTCGTTATCTGAGGAATAGCCCAGAGGAGAGACCCTAAATAGCCAGAAAAGGAGGTTTGGCTACCAAGAAAGGAGGTTTGGCTACCAAGAGAGGTAAGCACCTATCAGGAGGGGTCTCTGACATCACCTGCTGGAATTGGCCACTGAGAGCAGTCCAGTGTGCCCCCAACACCTCTGAATCCAAGATGGCAGAGGTCTGGGACACACTGGAGGAGCTCTGGGCACCTCCCCTGGGAGATACTGGTCAGGAGAGTGGGCACTCCCCTTTCCTTTGTCCAGTTTCGTGCCAGAGCAGGGCTGGGGGATCCATCAACTGGTGTAGACTGGCTTATACAGAGATGGGCACTATCTGTGTCCATCAAAGCATTTCCAGAGGCTGGGGAAAGCTACTCCTCCCCAGCCCTTCACACCTATTTCCAGAGGGAGATGGTGTAACACCCTCTCTCAGAGGAAATCCTTTGTTCTGCCTTCCTGGGCCGGGGCCCAGACCCCAGGAGGGCAGAATCCTGTCTGAGGGGTTGGCAGTAGCAGCAGCTGCAGTGGAAACCCCAGAAAGGCAGTTTGGCAGTTCCCGGGTTCTGTGCTAGAGACCAGGGGGATCATGGAATTGACCCCAATACCAGAATGGTATTGGGGTGACAATTCCATGATCTTAGACATATTACATGGCCATGTTCGGAGTTACCATTGTGACACTGCACATAGGTAGTGACCTATGTGTAGTGCAGGCGTGTAATGGTGTCCCTGCACCCACAAAGTCCAGGGAATTTGCCCTGAACGGTGTGGGGGCACCTTGGCTAGTGCCAGGGTGCCCACACACTTAGCAATTGGCACCTAACCTTCACCAACTGAGGGTTAGAAATATAGGTGACTTATAAGTTACTTATGTGCAGTGAAAAATGGCTGTGAAATAACGTGGACATTATTTCACTCAGGATGCATTGGCAGTCCTGTGTAAGAATTGTCTGAGCTCCCTATGGGTGGCAAAAGAAATGCTGCAGCCCATAGGGATCGCCTGGAACCCCAATACCCTGGGTACCTAGGTACCATATACTAGGGAATTATAAGGGTGTTCCAGTGTGCCAATGAGAATTGGTAAAATTAGTCACTAGCCTGCAGTGACAATTTTAAAAGCAGAGAGAGCATAGACCCAGAGGTTCTGATTAGCAGAGCCTCAGTGATACAGTTAGGCACCACACAGGGAACACATACAGGGCATACTTTATGAGCACTGGGGTCCTGGCTAGCAGGAACCCAGTGACACAGGCAAAAACATACATACATACAGTAAAAATTGGGGTAACATGCCAGGCAAGATGGTACTTTCCTACACAACCCCCCCCCAAACGAGGGACAATAAGGCTAACATTGCCCAGATGAGTCTTCATTGTCTAAGTGGAAATATCTGGAGAGTCCATCTGCATTGGAGTTGGTACTCTCAGGTCTATGTTCCACTGTATAGTCAATTCCCTGTAGGGATATGGACCACCTCAAAAATTTAGGGTTTTCACCTTTCAGTTGTTTTAGCCAAAGTAGAGGTTTGTGGTCTGTCTGAACAATAAAGTGAGTAGCAAGCAGGTATGGTCTCAACTTTTTCAGTACCCAGACCACAGCAAAGGTCTCCCTCTCTATGGCAGACCAACGCTTTTCTCTAGGGGTCAACCTCCTGCTGATAAAAGCAACAGGTTGATCCTGGCCCTCAGTATTAAGCTGTGATAGCATTGCCCCAACCCCCAATTCAGAAGCATCAGTCTGGACTAAGAACTTTTTGGAGTAGAAAGGGCTTTTTAGGACAGGTGCAGAGCACATGGCCTGTTTGAGCTCATCAAAAGCTTTTTGACAGCTAGCTGTCAACAATACCTTTTTAGGCATCTTTTTACTAGTGAGGTCATTAAGAGGAGCTGCAATGGAGCCATAATTCTTAATAAACCTCCTGTAGTACCCTGTGAGGCCTACAAAGACTCTCATCTGGGTTTGGATTGTAGGGGGAGCCCATTCCATAATTGTCTGGATCTTCCCCTGCAGTGGTGCAATCTGTTCTCCACCTAACAGGTGGCCCAGATAAACCACTTTCCCCTGCCCTGTCTGGCACTTTTAGGCCTTTAAAGTGAGGCCTGCCTTTTGCAGGGCCTCCAAAACTTTCCACAGGTGGACCAGCTGATCATCCCAGGTGGAGCTAAAGACAGCTATATCATCTTGATATGCTGCACTAAAAGCTTACAACCCTTGCAGGACTGTGTTCCCCAAGCTTTGAAGGGTGGCAGGTGCATTCTTCAGACCAAAGGGCATCACAGTGAACTGATAGTGCCCTCCAATGGTTGAGAATTCAGTTTTAGGTTTTGCATCTTCTGATAACTTAATCTGCCAATACCCTGCAGTTAAGTCAAAAGTGCTCAGATACTTGGCAGAAGCCAGTGTATCAATCACCTCTTCTGCCCTGGGTATAGGGTGAGCATCTGTCTTGGTTACTTGGTTGAGCCCTCTATAGTCAACACAAAACCTCATCTCTCTTTTTCCATCCTTACTGTGAGGTTTAGGGACAAGCACCACTGCGATGGCCCATGGGCTTTCTGAAGCCTCAATCACTCCTAAGTCTAGCTTTTTCTGAAACTCTTGTTTAATGCGGTACCTGACATGGTCAGGCTGCCTATAAATCTTACTTTTGACAGGCAAACTGTCTCCAGTGTTGATTGTTTGCTCACACCAAGTAGTGGTACCTGGTATCAGTGAGAAGAGTTCAGAAATCTGACTTAAGAGATTAACACAGTTGTCTTTCTGCTCAGCAATAAGACAATCTGCCAATACTACTCCCTCCACTAAGCCATCTGCTTCAGAGGTGGAGAAGAGATCAGGGAGAGGGTCACTCTCCTCTTCCTGTCCCTCATCAGTTGCCATGAGCAGGGTGAGATCAGCCCTGTCATAGTAGGGTTTCAGGCGGTTAACATGGAGCACCCTAAGGGGACTCCTGGAAGTGCCAAGGTCTACCAAATAGGTAACCTCACCCTTTTTCTCAACAATTAGATGGGGTCCACTCCATTTGTCCTAGAGTGTTCTTGGGGCCACAGGTTCCAATACCTACACCTTCTGTCCTGGGTGGTACTCAGTCAGGAAGGCCTTCTGGTCATGCCATTGCCTTTGCAGCTCCTGGCTGGCCTGAAGGTTTTTACTGACCTTTTTCATGTACTCAGCCATTCTTGATCTTAGGCCAAGTACATAATCCACAATGTCCTGTTTAGAAGCTTTTAAAGGTTGTTCCCAACCCTCCTTAACAAGAGCAAGGGGACCTCTCACAGGGTGCCCAAAGAGGAGCTCAAAGGGGCTAAAGCCCACTCCTTTTTGGGTTACCTCCCTGTAAGCAAAAAGGAAGAAAGGTAACAGGACATCCCATCTCTGTCTGAGTTTTTCAGGGAGTCCCATTATCGTACCATTGAGAGTTTTATTAAACCTCTCAACCAGACCATTTGTTTGTGGATGATAAGGAGTAGTGAACTTGTACGTTACACCACACTACTTCCACATTGCTTTGAGGTATGCAGACATGAAGTTACTACCTCTGTATGACACCACTTCCTTAGGGAAGCCTACTCTGGAAAAGATTCCCAGGAGGGCCTTTGCCACTGCAGGAGGTGTAGTGGTCCTTAAGGGGATGGCTTCAGGGTACCTAGTGGCATGCTCCAATACCACTAGGATAAACCTATTGCCTGAAGCTGTTGGAGGGTCAAGGGGGCCCACTATGTCAACCCCAACCCTTCAAAGGGCACCCCAACCACAGGAAGTGGAATTAAGGGGGCCTTTGGAGTGCCAGCAGTCTTGCCACTAGCTTTGCAGGTCACACAAGAGCGACAAAACTCTTTAGTGTCCTCTGACATATGAGGCCAGTGAAACAGGGGGACAAGCCTGTCCCAAGTTTCACTTTGGCCCAAATGCCCAGCCAAGGGAATGTCATGAGCCAAGGTAAGAAGAAACTCTTTGTATTGCAATTGAATGACCAATCTCCTGGCAGCTCCAGGTTTAGGGTCCCTTGACTCAGTATACAAGAGGTTGTCTTCCCAATACACCTTATGGTTATCACTGACATCCCCATTCTGCTGTTTGACAGCTTGCTGTCTCAAACCCTCTAGTGTGGGACAGGTTTGCTGTGCCACACTCAGGGGCATATTTATACTCTGTTTGTGCCGAATGTGCGTCAAACATTTTGACGCACATTTGGTGCAAACCATGCACCATATTTAAACTTTGACGCCCGAGTTCTCGGACGTCAAAATTCCTCTGTGTGCGTCATTTTTTGGATGCGGGAAACTGCCTTGCGTTATTGACATTCAAGGTAGCCGTTCCCGCCCAAAAAAATGACTTTAAGGCCTGTGCGCCTTATTTATACTCCAGCGTCATTTTGACGCTCAGGAGGGGGCAGGCCTTAAAAACGGCGCACAGCCTGATGTGGGCCGTTTTTTAACGCCTAGGTCACGGCAGGCATTAAGGGACCTGTGGGCTCACTTCCATGGTCTGTGATCATGGAAGGAGTCCAGAGGTGCCCTTCCCCGCCCCCATAGACACCCCCTGCCACTCTCGCCCACCCCTGGAGGACACCCATGGATGGGGGACCCATCCCAAGTGAGTACAGGTAAGTTGAGGTAAGTATTTTTAAAAACATTTTTTAAGTGTCATAGGGGGGCCTAATTTGGGCCCCCCTACATGTCACTGTGCCCAATGACCATGCCCAGGGGACAGAAGTCCCCTGGGCATGGCCATTGGGCAAGGGGGCATGACTCCTGTCTTTGCTAAGACAGGAGTCATTTCAATGGGGGTTGTGCATAAAAAAATGGGGCAAGTCCAGTTTGAGGCATGATTTTTGCCTCATACCTGATTTGCACCATTCTTTGACGCACAACCCCTATTTTCCCCTACGCAGGCGCTGCCTGGTTTGAGTCATTTATTTTTACTCAGACCAGTCCGCAGTGCCGGCTAATGTCATTCCCTAAATAAGGCGCCCGCATGGCGCGTAGGAATGGCGTTAGCCGGAGGTAAACTTTTTTACGCAAGCCAGCGCGGGAGCTGGTTTGTGTCAAAAAGTATAAATATGGGCCTCAGCTTTCCCTAGCATGCCCCCTGCACCCAAAAGCTCAGCAGTGTCTGCTGCCAGCTCATCTGGTATAGATTCTGCACAGGGAGAGGATTCCTCTTCCTCAAAAGGGGAATCTTCTGGAGAGGGAAGGATAATGTGCAAGGATTTCCCTTCCTACCCCTAGCTTTTGGGAGCACTTGGCCCATTTTTCCAGGATCCAAGGTTCACTGTCCTTTTTGGCCTGAGCCCTGGTTAAAGCAAAAATATGCTCAGGAATGCTCAGCATTGCAGCACGAGCCTCCAACTCCACTTCAGCCCAAGCTGATGTCTCTAAATCATTGCCTAGTAAGCAATCTGCAGGTAATTCAGTGGCTACCACAACTTTCTTTGGACCAGTACCCCCTTCACCCCCCCAGTTGAGATTCACAACAGCCATGGGGTGGCTAAGTGTGTTAATATGAGCATCAGTCACTTGGTACTGCTGACCAAGTAGGTGTTGATCAGGGTGAACCAGTTTCTCTATAACCATAGTTACACTGGCTCCTGTGTCCCTGTAGGCCTCAACACCATTAATTAGGGGTAGTTGCTTGTACTTACCCATATTAAGGGGACAAGCGACCAAGGTGGCAAAGTCAATTCCACCATCAGAGACTAAAACAGCCTCTGTGGTCTCCCTAACAAGACCAACCCCAACTACACTGCCAATAGTGGGTCCAGCTACACCTTTGGATTGGCTATTTGTAGTAGACTTCCCACCACCACTGCTATTACTAGGGGCACTAGAGGTTGCAGTTGGGGTTGTGGTGGTGGGAAGTTTGGTGTTTTTCTTTGGACAAGTGGAATCACTTGCCCAATGGCCTTTTACTTTACATAAATAACACCAAGGCTTTTTCTGATTGTTAAAAGAGGATTTGGACCCACCACCCCCAGAGGATTTTTGTGGGCCTGATGAAGACTCAGAATGTTTTCTATCTTTGTCCCCACCCTTGTCAGAAGACTTACCATCCTTCTTCTTGCTATCCTTGTCAACCCCCTGTGTGAACTTTTCTCTTCACTCCTGTTCTGACCCATTTGTCTGCCTTCTTTCCCAATTCTTGGGGAAAGGTCAGATCTGAGTCTACCAAGTACTGGTGTAACAAATCAGACACACAAGTGTTCAAAATATGCTCTCTCAGGATTAGGGTATACAGGCTTTCATAGTCGGTCACCTTACTGCCATGTAACCAACCCTCCAAGGCCTTCACTGAACAGTCTACAAAGTCTGTCCAGTCTTGAGAGGACTCTTTTCTGGTGTCTCTGAACTTAGTCCTGTATTGTTCAGTGGTTAAGCCAGATCCATCCAAGAGTGCATCCTTCAAAACTTTGTAGTTATTAGCATTACTTTCTCTGACAGTAAGGAGCCTATCCCTACCCTTACCAGTGAAAGATAGCCACAAGATAGCAGCCCACTGCCTTTGAGGGACCAACTGTACCATACAGGCCCTCTCAAGTGCAACAAACCACTTGTTAATGTCATCCCCCTCCTTGTAAGGGGGGTCTATCTTATGCAGGTTTCTGGAATCTTGCTCTCTAACAGGATTGCTATCAAAAACACTGCTGCTGCCACCATGGGGAACTAACCACAATCTCTGCCTTTCCCTCTCTACATCCAGAGATTCCCTGTCTAAGGCCAGCTGCTGCTGTTTAAGCTTCAGCCTGGCCTCTTCCAACCTCAGCTTTCTGAGTTCCCTTTCCACTAAGTTATCCTCAGGGTGGGAGGCTTGGGAATTGTGAGACACAGAGGAAATATGGGAATTGGCAGAGAGAGACCTGTCCCTAACTGGCTGGACCTAAGTAACTTGGCCTTTAGGAGTGAAAGGTGCCATACTAATGTGTGACCCCCTCCCACTACCAGTGTCACTAGGTGACCTGCTCGCGCCTCTGAGTCTGGCTGGGGCCCCCCTCTTCTACCTCCTGTTCCTGGGATGGGCCAGATTGGTTCTGGTCATTTTCTAGGAGAAGGCTAAAGAGAAAGTCTTTGGTAGGATTCTTGCCAATGTTTAAACCTCTTTCTATGCAGAGACCCCTCAAACTTTTAAAGTTTAAACTCTCATATGTTGCCTGAACAACTGTGGGAGTAAGCCCTACTGCAGACATGATAGAAAAAGTTTAGGACAGAGAGAGAAAAAGTTTTTGGAACTTTTAAAAGAACAGTTTTCAGAAACTTCTCAGAAACGTTGTTAAACATTTTAGAGAAGGAAAGTTAAACTGTTTAGTTCAATGTGTATATCTTGAAGTATTTGGTATATGTTTTTCTCATGAAAAGCACCAATGAGAAAGTGGTAAAGCAGTTACAAGTACTTAGCCCACAGCTGCACCACCAATGTAGGAGGCTGGCCTGGCTTATAGTGGGTACCTTGTGGTACTTAAACCATGTGCCAGGTCCAGATATCCCTTATTATTAGATTAGAGGTGTTCTAGCAGCTTAGGTTGGTAGAGGTAGGTATAGCAGAGCAGCTTAGGCTGAACTAGGAGACATGCATAGCTCCTACTATACCACTTATATCACTTAGCACTATATCATAAGAAAACACAATACTCAGATTTACTAAAAATAAAGGTACTTTATTTTAGTGACAATATGCCAAAAGTATCTCAGAGGAAATACTCCCTTAGGAAGTAAGTGATATACACAAAATATACACACACAAACCAAAATCAGGTAAGTAACAGTTAGAAAGGTAGTGCAAACACTGTAGAACACAATAGAATGCAATAGGGAAAAATAGGCCTGGGGCAACACAAACCATATACTCCAAAAGTGGAATGCAAACCACAAATGGACCCCAGGCCCAATGTAGTGTGTAGAGGGTCGCTGGAGAGACCCTAAATAGCCCTCAGAGGAGGATTGGCTACAGAGAAAGGTAAGCACCTATCAGGAGGGGTCTCTGACGTCACCTGCTGGCACTGGCCACTCAGAGCTGTCCATTGTGCCCTCACAGCTCTGCATCCAAGATGGCAGAGGTCTGGGACACACTGGAGGAGCTCTGGGCACCTCCCCTGGGAGGTGCTGGTCAGGGGAGTGGTCACTCCCCTCTCCTTTGTCCAGTTTCGCGCCAGAGCAGGGCTGGGAGGATCCCTGAACCGGTGTAGACTGGCTTATGCAAGGAGGGCACCATCTATGCCCTTCAAAGCATTTCCAGAGGCCAGGAGAGGCTACTCCTCCCAGGCCCTTCACACCTATTTCCAAAGGGAGAGGGTGCAACACCCTCTCTCAGAGGAAATCCTTTGTTCTGCCTTCGTGGGACCAGGCTACACAGGCCCCAGGGGGGCAGAAACCTGTCTGAGGGTTGGCAGCAGCGGTAGCTGCAGAGAGAACCCCAGGAAGTTAGTTTGGCAGTACCCGAGCTCTATGCTGGTGACCCGGGGATGCATGGAATTGTCCCCCCCAATACCAGAATGATATTGGGGTGACAATTCCATGATCCTAGACATGTTACATGGCCATGTTCGGAGTTACCATTGTGACGCTACATATAGGTATTGACCTATATGTAGTGCACGCGTGTAATGGTGTCCCCGCACTCACAAAATCTGTGGAATTTGCCCTGAACCATGTGGGGGCACCTTGCCTAGTGCCAGGGTGCCCTCACACTAAGTAACTTTGCACCTAACCTTCACTAAGTGAGGGTTAGACATATAGGTGACTTATAAGTTACTTAAGTGCAGTGTAAAATGGCTGTGAAATAATGTGGATGTTATTTCACTCAGGCTGCAGTGGCAGTCCTGTGTAAGAATTGTCTGAGCTCCCTATGGGTGGTAAAAGAAATGCTGCAGCCCATAGGGATCTCCTGAAATCCCAAAACCTTGGGTACCTAGGGAATTATAAGGGTGTTCCAGTGTGCCAATCAGAATTGGTAAAATTGGTCACTAGCCTGCAGTGACAATTTTAAAAGCAGAGAGAGCATAAACACTGAGGCTCTGGTAGCAGAGCCTGAGTTATACAGTTAGGCACCACACAGGGAACACAAATAGGCCACAATCCTATGATCACTGAGGTCCTGGCTAGCAGGATCCCAGAGACACATATCAAACATACTGACAACATAGGGTTTTACACTATGAGCACTGGGCCCTGGCTAGCAGGATCCCTGTGAGACAGTAAAAACACCCTGACATATACTCACCATCAAGCCAAAAGTGGGGGTAACAAGGCTATAAAGAGGCTACCTTCCTACAGTAACCATTGCAAAAAGAGGGTACTTTCCTACAATGTCCCCACTACAACACTAACAGTAGTGGGCAATGGTCAGAAACATTGCAGGCTAAATAAGCAGTGGTCACTCTGTGGTCTCATAGTGAGGTGTTGGAAAAAAAAAGGTCCAGATGTGTGCTCATCATGTACTTGAGAGTAAGACAAGTACTATCCGGGTGCTGTACCCACCATACATCATGTTGTTACATGTGAGCCAACCACTACTGAGAGTGTCATGTAACTTGCCGGCTTTCAGCACCCTATGCTGGCTGCACTGAACAATCAATCTCCATATCTAGAATACAGTTGCATTTGTCCGCCCAAACACAGGGTGCCAAAGGCAGTTCCAACAGAGCCAGAGAATGTTCAATCAAAAGTTCAAGTATTGGGGTGTATAATGCAAAACTTGAGAAGGGATCTCCATCTAATAGTCCCTTTCGGACCAGTTAGCAGCTATCTCAGTCTATGCACTAAGCGTGCATCACATAGAGAATCCCCAGGGTGATCCAAACCAACACTCCCCATAAGAAGGCCAAGTAGGCTGTACCATAAACATTTCCCCTCCAACATGTCTGTAATTTTCGGAGGTCCTCAGTTACTTAGTGAGTCTCCTGAAGGAGTGCGATGTTTATGCGTAGTGTGGCCATTCCTCTGACATTCAGGAGGCAATAGGTGGGGGTTGATACTTTATTAACTTCTCCCATTAAGTATGCAAGTGTATGTCCAATCAACCCTTGCCAGCACTACCTGTGCAGTGTCACTACAGGTCACACCTTGTCTCGCCTGCCCCCACATAATGTGCCCTGTGCCTGTAAAACTTTTCTGATGTTGCTTCTTCACTGACACAATCCCACACCCACCATTCTAGGTGAATAGCTTGCAGCATAATCTGTCTGTAACATTAGAACACCTAGATAAATAGGAGTCTAGAAACATTTTATACATGGCAGAATTGGAAACAAGTATGAGCAGGGCAGCCATTGTTATGTTGCATGTCCCGGTGTGCCCCTGGTGTAAAACTAAGGTCCCCAGTGTCTTCTATGGCCAGCCACTCCAGCGAGGCGCCAACTTCCCCATTCACAGGTCAGGGTTACTGGAAGGTGAAACACCTAGAGACAACTTCTCCCGTACTTGCCCATCAATCACACACCCCACATTGATTATTGTTGTCGTCAGATGATTTTGTCTGCTTTTTGGGGACTTCCATCTGATGGAGCTTCTGTTGAACCCCGACATAGGGGCTGCTGTAGTGCTGTACCTCCACCGTGTAGTCAGGGTATGCCATTACCTCTGCTGCTTCACAGTGCCAGGGGCCTGGTAGCAAAAGGCCTGAAGTATCACATCTCTCTTGTAGTAGTTCAGTAGACTGGTGATCACTGGGCGTGCGGCTGCACCCAGTGTTGGGTGGTCTGTCCTAGAATCCAATGGTCCAGCTCAATGGAAAAGAATTTGGGAATCTGTCCTGCCAGCAGGAACAGTTCCATGGTGGGTTCTTCCACTCTTTCTGGCAGTCCAACACTTTGAACATTATTGCAGAGGGACCTGCCCTCTGAATCCTGTGCCTTCATCAGTAGGTGCTTCACATCCGCCTGCAATAGTTGCAACCTCAAGTGTTCCTCATATTGACAACCAATTTGGTGTCATAAACCTGTGAGGATAATTTTTGCTGGTGAGCTCGCAAGAGAAAATACCTTCAAGAAGACGGAGTCTGTCTTGACCTCCAGGGTGAACACTGTGTTGTGGATAGTCTGCAAGGCCTGGGTAAGCAGCTATGAGTGTCCCCCCATCATGTCTTCCATTGGACCATGATTTCTAGCACCGGTGTAGATGTAGTTAGGATACCTGGCTGAGAGAAAGTAGACTCTTTCTAGCATGGTTACCCCCATTTTTGGCCTGTTTGTGAGTGTTTGTCCATGTGTTTTTACTGTCTCACTGGGAACCTGTTATCTAGGACCCAAGGGCTCATAGTTAAAACTCTATTTGTCAGTGTCTTTTGCCTGTCTCACTAGGATCCTGCTAGCCAGGACCCTAGTGCTTATAGTTTGTGGCCTATGTGTGTGTTGTCACTATGCTGAACTGTGCCAATGAAGTTCTGATAACCAGAACTCCAGTGCATAGGCTCTCTCTACTTACCAAATTTGTCACTCTAGTTTAGTGACTCCATATTCCAATTTGAATTGGCACACTGGACCCCCCTTATAAGTCCCTAGTATATGGTAGCTAGGTATCCAGGGCATTGGGGTTCCAGGATATCTGTATGGGCTGCAGCATTTCTTTTGCCACCCATAAGGTGCTCAGACAAACTTTATACAGGCCCACACTATTTCACAGCCATTTTCACTGCACTTAGGTAACTTACAAGTTACCTTTATGTCTAACCTTCATTTACTGAAGGCTAGGTGCAAAGCTACTAAGTGTGAGGGCACCCTTGTACTAGCAAAGGTGCCCCCATGTTGTCCAGGGCCAATTCCCCGGACTTTGTGAGTGCAGGATACCATTACACATGTGTGCTCCATATATGTCAATACATATATGTAGCTTCACAATGGTAACTCCGAATATGGCCAGGTGATGTGCCTAAGATCATGGAATTGTCCACCCATTCCAAATCTGGTATTGGGGCAAATCCCATGCACCCTGGGGGCTTCACCATGGACCCCAGTACCGCCAAACCAGGTCTCTGAGGTTTCCGCTGCAGCCCCAGCTGCTGCCACCTCACAGACAGGTTTCTGCCCTCATGGGGACTGAGCAGCTCAATCCCAGGAAGGCAGAACAATGCGTTTCCTTTGGTAGGAGGGTGTTAAAGCCTCTTCCTCTGGAAATAGGTGTTACAGGCTTGGGAGGGGTAGCCTCCCAGAGCCTCTGGGAAAACTTTGAAGGGCACAGATGGTGGCCTCCTTGCATAAGCCAGTCTACACCGGTTCAGGGACCCCCAGTCCCTGCTCTGGCACCACCTCAGGGGTGGTGCCCAGAGCTGCTCCAGTGTGTCCCAGGCGTTAGCCATCTTGGATTCCTAGGTGTGGGGCACTCTGGAGACCACTTAGTGGTCAGTGCCAGCAGGTGACGTCAGAGACCCCTCCTGATAGGTGCATACTTGGTTAGGCAGCCAATCCCCTCTCTCCTTGCTATTTAGGGTCTCTCCTCTGGGTGTTTCCTCAGATTCAGCTTGCAAGACTCCTCCAGGAATCCTCTGCATCCTCTGCTTCAGCTTCTGACCGTCGGATCAACTGCAGACTGCTCCAGGAACCACTGTAACTGCAACACAGTATCCAGGATGACTCCTGTGACCTGCAACTTCAGCTCCAGCCAGCATTTGCAACAGTTTCCAAGGTGTGCACGCTCTAAGGACTGCCTGTTTTCATCCAGCACCAGAAGAACGGAAGGAATCTCCTGTGGAGTGATTGAGTCACTTCCCTGCTTCTTCAGGCATCCTTCTCCCACGGCCACTAGTACTCTGGGACTCCTCTCTTGATGACGAGCGTGCAACCTGTAACACTGGTGGTGGACTGATGTGTCCCAGACTGTCCTAAGGTCCAGTTGTCCAGATTTCATGGAGGTAAGAGCTTGCCTCCCTGTGCTGTGACAGCTCCCCTGTACACCGCATTTTCTCCAGCTTTTTGGCTTCTGTGTACGTCTCCCAAGAATCCTTCATGCACAGCGTAGCCCAGGTCCCCAGCACTCCAACCTGCGACGCTCAAGTCGCTGAGTTGTTTTCCAGTGGCGTAGGACCTTCCTTTGTAGTGCTCCAATGACCGCACTTTGCATCTTCTTTGTCCCTGTGTTCTGGGACTCCCTGTGGGTGCTGCCTGGTCTTCTGTGGGCTCTCTGAAGTGCTGAGAGCCCCCTCTGTCTCCTCAGTCTGAGTTGAGACCCCCAGGTCCTTCCTGGGTCCAGGCAGCTCCATTTTGACGCAAACCGTATATTTGCGTGAACCAAGGCTTGTTGGTCAAATCCAGCGACGCAAGCAGTCTGCATCTAACAAATCGACGTGGGACATCATTTGCACCAAGCAGGAATGAGCAGCCATCTTTTTTTGGTGCTCTCCTGTACTCTTCTTCTTCCCGGAGAATCCAATTTTGCACCATCTTCTAGGTTGTCAGGAGCTCCTGTCCTTCCTGGAATCTTCTTTGACTTCTGGACTTGGTCTCCTCTCTCCACAGGTCTTCAGGTCCAGAAATCCATCATTTTTTGATTGCAGTCTTGCTTGGTTCTTGCAAAATCACTTATCACAACTTGTAGCGTGTCCTGAGGAAACCTGCTGTACTTTACTGCTGCTTTCCTGGGCTCTGGGGTGTGGTTCTGTACATACCTTTGGTGTTTTCCTACTCTCCCAGCACCCCTCTACACACTACACTTGCCTGGGGGGAATTCGTGATTCGCAATTCACTATTTTAGTATACGGTTTTTGTTGTCCCTAGGCCCCTTGTAATCTATTGTATTTTTTACTGCTTTCACTATTCTATGACTGTTTACTTACCTGATTTTGGTTACAAGTGTATATAGTGTGGATAATACTTACCTCAAGGAGTATTGCCTCTAAGATATTTTTGGACTTGTGTCACAAAAATAAAGTATCTTTATTTTTGGTAACACTTATTATTGTCTTTTTCTGTGTAGAAGTTCTGTGTAACTATAGTGGTATTGCAGGAGCTTGCATGTCTCCTAGTTCAGCCTAAGCTACTCTGCTACAGCTACCTCTAGACAGCCTAAGGTGCTAGAACACTGCCTACATTTCATTAATAAGTAGTAACTGGACCTGTTATAAGGTATAAGTAACTTAGGCACACACTACAAACCAGGTCAGCCTCCTACACCGGCCTCTCCTCTGAGGCCACCAAGGGTAGCCTTCCAATCTTGGGCTTCACTATCTTGTAGGAGGGTCATAAATGGCCTTTAGTAATGGGGGCAGAAGGAAAGAACCAATTTCACAAGTTGTGGCCTCCTTCTGAGGGCCCAGTAGTCACACCTTTAGCCTATTTGGGTAAGAGTCAGTAGTTAGCATGTATTTGTGAAGAGGGTGAAATCTGAGGCCCAATGATTGTGTGTAATTATCCCCACATACAGTCCCTAATTCTGCTGATAAAGTCTCCCCCTCAACAGGGGTATGAGGGGACACCCACAGGACGGCCATACAACTGGGATTTTGCAGTAGGGCCCTCTTCCCAGCCCCAGCATGGATTCTGTGCACAGGTCTCTCTCTCCCCGGCTCGAGGGGCCAGTGCGCCCAGTCTGGTCACGGCAGTGCCCTACTGTTTCAAAGGGGGGTGTTGCCACCAGTGTTCTCCATCCTACTCTCCCACGTGGCTGTAGTCACCACTGGAGGTCAGGCATGGTTCATTCGCCAGTGCTTCCTATGACCCCAAATGGGTCTCCGCTCCACAGACAGCTCAGTTATCGCCACCTCTCCCCAAAATCTGCTTCTATACATGGAGCTAGTCCAAAGGCCTCCTGTTAGAAACTGGGGCCCTGATTTATACCTTTTGATGCAAACCTGCATTAGCACAGGTTTACATCAAAAAGTATAGCGCTGGCTAGCGTCATTCCATAGCCCCAGCTGGGCACCATCTTTAAGGAATGGTGCAAGTCTGCGCTAGGGCCCGTATAGTGTCAAAATACATGAAGCTAACCAGGTGGGGGAGGCGTAAGGAAAACTGGAGGTTATGCGTAAAAGAATGGTGCTAGTCAGGTTAGAGTCAAAATAATGACTCTAACCTGACTAGCAACCTATGTTAGACTCACATCCCCCATGGACATGACCCCTGTCTAAGTAAAGACAGGAGTCATGTCCCCCCAGCCCAATGGCCACTTAGGCCCCCTGGGCATGGCCTTTGGGCACAGTGTCATGCAGGGGCCCAAGATAGGGCCCCCGAGTGGGGGAAAATAAATTAAACTACTGATGGGGACATACCTGGTATGGGTCCCCCATCCTGTACTATCCCTCTGGTGTGGGTGGGGATATCCCTGGGGCCAGAGAAGGGCACCTGTGAGCTCTTTCCAAGGTCTCTGAAAATGGAAACATGCCTACAGGTCCCCTAACGCTCGCCCTGACCCAGCCATTAAACAATGGTGCAAAGCAAGTTTTGCACCATTATTTGACCCCTCCTCCCCCGTGATTGATTTTAGCACATGGGATGAATACGGTGCTAAGTCCATAGAGTCACGTTTTGCACAGGAATGACTACCTTTCATCTCATTGATGCAAGGTAGGTTTCCAGATCCCAAAAAATGACCTTAACTCCAAAATGTTGGTGCTAGACCAGTCTAGCACCAAATTTTAAAGATAGAGTTCATTTTTGCACCTACTTTGCGTAAAAAAAAGTGTACGCAAATTCAGCTCAAAACAAGTATAAATATGCCCCAGGGTTTCTGGCTGGTAGAGGTATTCACATTGTCCAAGCAGGAACCACAATCCTAGTCAGGTTAAGTCAAAACACATCCTAAATTAACCTCTTCTCATCCCCTGACAGATTGGCACAGAGCATTCAGGCCTCAATTAAGGGGCAATGTGTAAAGTGTTTGTGCAACACTTCAAACAGTAAAACAGTGAAAACATCACACTGAAAGATACCACACCTGGTTAGAGCAATAGAGCTGAATGTAATTTACAAAATAAAACCAAAACAGCAGAAATCCAATAAGAAGAACTGGAGTTATGATTTTTTCTTTAAATAAACTGAAATGTAGTGCTCAAAAGCATAAAGTGCCAACAAGGGCTATCTAGTCACGCTACACTGAGTCAAATTCAAAAGTTCAGGCCGACCATGATTGAGCGCAGGTTGGATACAAGGACCAGCCTTGGCCCAGTGCAAAGTACCTTGTTTGCGTCAACGTCAAGAGAGATGTGAGGAACAGGGGAAGCGATGCGTCATCATAAATCCCTAGGTTGGAGGCGATGCATCAGCTCCGAGCCAGGCAAATTTGGAGATGTTTCAGAAATGGAGGCGATGGGCCTCGTAGTCGGCAATGTGATGCAGTCAGTCTTTGCAGCAGTGGTGATGCATCAGCGTAAATGAGATTACCAGTTCTGAGCTGCGCAATAACATTAATACATAGCTTCTTTGCTGGAGAAGCACTTTATAACCACGTCCAAGGGCCCAGGACAGAATTTACACCACTTGGTAGGGCAAGATGCACAGATGGCAGTGTCCAGGTGATGTAGCAGGTAGGTTGGTTATCTTTTATGTCCCTGAGACTTCAGAAAACTGAAGACCATTCAGCTGGCCCTTGAAGTCACTCTGGGTGTTGGGTTCAAGTGATGTGAGTCCAATCCTTTTCATCCAGCAAGGAGAGAAGCAGGCAGCAGGCCAGGACAGCAAGAAATCAGTTCTTCCAGAGCAGCAGTCCAGCAGAGTGACAGTCCTTCAGCAACAGAGCAGTCCTTCCTTCTGGCAAAGTATCAACAGGTCCAAAAGTGTACTGAGTTGATAGGGTCTGAGGTCCAGTTCTTATGCCCAGCAGTGGCTTTGAAGTGAGGGGTGCTTCAAATAAGGGCTGTGAAGTACACAGAGGTCCTCCCTTCCTGCCCTGGCTTCAGAATCACTACAGAGGGTTAAGCTGTCCTTTGTGTGAGTTCAGGACACAGCCTATTCAGTTGTAAGTGCGAGGCTATGTCCAGCTCCTCACTACCATCCTGCCCAGGGTGGCACACCAGGCTGTGCATGGCCCATCAAGTCACACCTAAGCACCTTTTATGTGTGGCTGTCTAGAGGGAATGTACAAAGGCCCGCTGTCAACAACCTCAGCTGTGTATTGGAGTCAGGCTGCAGGCACACAGGGCTAAGCACAGGAAAATGCCAGCTTTCTAAATGTGGCATTTTGAAGACTGTAACAATAAATCTGACTTTACCATTAAAGTGGATTTATCATTGGAATTTCACAGGTACTAAATATGACATATCTACCTCTTCTCATTTGGGAATTACAACTTATTAAATGTACTAAGGAGTCCCCAATGTTGTCCTATGATAGGGGTAGGCTTCACAGTAGTGAAACACAGTCATGAGAGTTTTTCACTACCAGGACATGTAAAATGTGAAGATATGTGTCCTGCCCTTCATCTACACAACACCCTACCCTGCGGGCTACCCATTGCCTACCTTAAAGGTGCCATATATAATAACAGGGGAGTTTTAAGGTTTGGCAAGGGAATTTTAAATCCTAACTCAACTTGCGTAAGTGAGTTGCACAAGCAGTTCTGCACTTCCACTAATAGCATTTAATTGACAAGTCCTCTGTATATGTAGTGCACTTTACTAGGGAAGTAAAGATAAATTAAATATGCCAATTAGGTATATAATAATCAAACCATGTTTTGCGGGGAGAGTACAAGCACCTTAGCACTGGTTAGCAGTGGTAAAGTGTGCAGAGTCCTAAGGGCAACAAAAACAAATCAGCAAAACTGGAGGCAAGCAGGCAACATGTTTTTGGGAAGTCCACCCTAACGCTCTCAAGTCTAGCACCTTACCTCTTAGGCAGCCCATCGCAGCATCCTCTATCCCACTCAGCACCATGGCCACAGTCACTGTTGGGGGCCCTGGTGTAACCCAAGCCCCTAAGTCACTCTTGTGACACCCACCGTACACAGTGGCCAGGTGCGTCTGGCTCATTCACCGCCACCACGCAGGTTCCAGCTCGACCCATGGGACGACTTCAGAGGCCTATCCTCATAGGCCACCTGCCATGCCCCAGGTCGCTCCGTGGAGTTGGGTAACATGCCTCATAATTGACCTGTTGGCCACTTCCTTCTTCATTTACTGGCTTTACACAGCTCTGGAGGCATTGGCTAAAAAGGAAACAGACCCTTGGGGCTCCCAGAGGCTAGTTTGAGTAAGATTATTTTGGACCGTGTGGAGCTTCCACAGCACACGTTCACACTGGTCGCCATCTTGGCTATGTCCTGAGAGAGTACTGTCTTTTTGTTAGGATTGACTGATACCTTTTCATGCTACTATGACATAATTATTGCGATATTTCATTACACTTGAAGGCAAAAAAATAGATGAAAAGAAAATGGCAGAAATATTTTACTGGCCTATTCCTACTTCAGATAAGGCATTTCTGAGTCTTTTGGGGTTTGATAACTTTTATAGATGATTTATTCATCAATTTTCTGAAATTGTAATGGCTATTACAATGATATTAAGGAAAGGAGTAGTGCCTGCATACAAGCTTAGGGACCACCTGACGCTAATATATAAAAAGGTGTCACAATAAATATTTAAACTCGGTGACCTCACAGAGACTTAAGGCACTATACATTTGCGTTCACTGCTGAGATTTAGATTACATTTTACATACAAATGGCTATAATTGATTACTTTATTATTTCACATCTACACTTGGGAAACTGCTAGAAAAATATTTCAAAGTTAATTTCTACTTCATTATCAAAATCTGATTGTATTGTTAAAATGAGATTACTTTTAACCTTAGGGGAAATACTGCCCAAGCCAGAGCACGCTTACAACCAGTTCTGTCATTCATCACACCTCCAGAGGCCAATTTACAATCCTGATTTCTGATTTGACTTGAAAGCCCTGCCTTCTAGAGGAAGGTGACTTAGCCTCTGGACCCAATAAGACAGAGGAGCTGGAAACAACTGACCACTTAACATTAGCTATCTGTGAGGAGGGAGGAAAAGATGGCATAACAATGGACAGCCTTGACACTACCTCATTTGACTTGGAGATACCAAATTAGCCTACTGTCATTATTTAGCGATACCATTCCAAATCCCTTGACATCAGCAATGGGAGGAGGACGAAAGGAGAAGGATCTCTGAAACTGCCAGAGGGTAGGAACCTACTGATAATTTGGGAAGGGGTTTTGGATGAAGTCAGAGACACTGAAGCTGTTAAAGGGGTTTCAGCCATCTTATACTGAGGACTCTTGGGAACTTTTATTGTAAGATGAAGAAGACATTCCTCAGGAAAAGCTGGATGCAAGCTAGAAAATAGACAGGATTTGGTAGGGAAAATTCTCCAGTGATATGAAAGGGACATGTCAATCACCTCTGCTAAACTGACGCAAATTCCTAAGAACTTCAAAAACCAAAAGGCAGTCTGAGACTAAAACTCTAATTTTGCTGTGAGATATAAAATATCAGTATGCATTTATTTACATCAACAAACTCAAACCTAATATCACTCTACAAGTATTCACAAGTTGCAGTATAAATCCCCACAACATAAGGCCTGATTTAGAGTTTGGCGAGGGGTTACTCCAACACAACAGAGACGGAGAACCAATCCTCTGAAATATAAATCCTATAGGATACAAATCAGGCCCATAGCCTGCTAAACAGCAAATCCTATTCAAAGCATTACCTCCCAGTGCGACCAAACATTGTGTGAAATATAATGCTTGTCCTTCAACCTAGTCCTCCTGGTACCTCTGACTTTCCACTGACCCCCTTAGAACCCTCCTTAGAACACAAAGTGCACATTTGCTCTAAAGCAAATCATTGCTCTCTAACGTCATCAGCATTCCCTCTCACCACAGAGCAACTCTACTGTGGGCACTGCCTATTGCTGCTGTAGGGCTAATTTGGGCAACCAGGCCTTGTTTTGGTCCCCTGGCAGAGACCACATCCCCCATAACCACCAAAGGTCTCAGTGTCCCATAAACACCAAACAAGTGAAAGGTGGATAAATTACCAGAAAAGCAACCAATTGAAGTCCCCTAATTGCAGAATCTTTACTGATTGCTGCAAGTGGACTCTTCAAGTACACGTGACCTGGTTATCTTTGTATCTAGCTACAGGTGAAATGCCAAGAGTACTGTAAGTGTCCTAGCCAATTGTGAACTCACCCCTATAAGGGCCAGCATGGTTCGCCTACGATCTGGACACCCCACTGGCTGCAGAATGATACACATATGAAAAAAGTGCTCAATTAAAATGTTGTCACCCCTTGTGGAAAGGTGAACCCCATCAAGAAGAAGAAAACTCTCCACTTCTGATGCAACCATGGGGGATGCACCTTAGCTTAGATGACCACAGGAGGTTAGAGATCTTTCTGTTCATGTGCCTTGCTAACTCATCGAGCACCTGAACAGAGATCATCCTTTACCACACCTGTTAGCACGACTTACCTTATTAAGTAAGCTTACAAGGGGACGTGAATAGGTCGATGATCCTTTTGACTCGCAATTAAGATGTTCTTACCATACATCAGTACATAATCAAAACACAATAATAAAAAATCATTGGTAATCAATAAAATCAATGGAGTCAGTAATTGTCACCCACCATGACCTTTCAGTCATGAATAACCACGTCTTTAGTAAAAGTTTAGAATATTTATTACTCTATATTAACAATGCTAAGGTCATGTAGATCAATCTCAATATCGAAAGAAACACATACAGAAACAACACTGGTAGTCCAAAGCATGCAGAAGAAATGTAATCTAATCAAAGCTTGAAGAACAACACACTCTAAAGTTCTGGTGCAAATCAGTAGCAAAGTCAGCTGCGTCAATGCCATGCTGAACATGAAATTCAGCAGAGAAATTCATCAAGCATTAGTCCCTTTTATTATAATTCATTAGTGAAAATCCTTAACTAACATTAGATTGGCATCCGCATGTTGGGCTTCATGTAAAATAATTTAGTAACACAAATTTGGAAAAACGTCTAACTGAGGGGCATATTTATACTCTGTTTGCGCCGAATGTGCGTCAAAATTATTGATGCACAATCGGCGCAAACCCTGCCCCATATTTATATTTTGACGTACGATCCCGAGGGCGTCAAAATTCCACCATGTGCGTCATTTTTTGGAAGGGGGAACCAGCCTTGCGTTAATTATATGCAAGGTGGGCGTTCCCTTCCAAAAAATGACTTTAAGGCCTGTGCCCCTTATTTATACTCTGGCGTCATTTTGACACACAGGAGGGGGTGGGCCTTAAAAAATGGCGCACAGCATGATGGGCGCTGTTTTTTAACGCCTGGGTCAGGGCAGGCGTTAAGGCACCTGAAGGCTCGGAAGGAGCCCAGAGGTGCCCTCCCATGCCCCCAAGGACACCCCCTGCCACCCTTGCCCACCACAGGAGGACACCCAAGGAGGGAGGGACCCATCCCAGGGAAGGAAAGGTAAGTTCGGGTAAGTTTTTTTTTCCGATCTTTTTTGTGGCTTAGGGGGGCCTGATTTGGGCCCCCCTACATGCCACTATGCCCAATGACCATGCCAAGGGGACACAAGTCCCCTGGGCATGGCCATTGGGCAAGGGGGCATGACTCCTGTCTTTGCTAAGACAGGAGTCATGTCAATGGAGACTGGGTGTCAAAAAAAAATGGCGCAAATCCGGTTTGAGGCCTGAATTTTGCCTCAGACCTGACTTGCACCGTTTTTTGATGCACAAGCCCCATTTTCCCATACGCCGGCGCTGCCTGGTGTGACTCATTTTTTTTTACGCACACCAGTCCGCAGCGCCGGCTAACGTCATTCCATTAATAAGGCACCCGCATGGTGCGTTGGAATGGCGTTAGCCGGTGGTGAAATTTGTGACGCACAACTGCGTTGGTGCAGTTGTGCGTCAAAAAGTATAAATATGGGCCTATGTCTCTATCAAAACAGTGCAGTTGGTACCTAGAAAGTAAAGCAAATATGCATAATAATCACAATCTGGATACACCTATCCTCCGGGTGGATCAGCAAAGCAGAATCAGTCTCCATCCTCAGGACATCATTCGATCAGCAAGGCATCGGGCTTCAGCATAAGAATTTAAAAGGGCAAAGTCTTTAAGAATAAAAGTTAAGCATGTCTCTTGTCAAGACGCATGAGAAAGTAGTAACCTCTCGGTCACAAAGAAAATGGCCAATGGGCTGTTTTCTCTCTGTGCAGTGTTGTTAAGTCAAAGTTACCTAAACTACCCCCCAAATCCCTATTGGTCAGTTAATCGTATGTTCACACTCCGTCCAATAAAACTAAAATCCCAAATCTATGAATTCTGATATTTCTCCATTCACATATCGTTGATTGGTTTGTCTTGTGATGTCCTCATCATCCGGCTTATCAGGTAACAATATTGTTGCAGCTTCTACTCTAGTCAGTATCTTTATTGTTCTTGTCCTGGGAAAGTCAGTCTCACACCCATTAGACATAAAGGCCGTCATTATGACATTGGCGGTAAGTGCTGACTGCCACCAACATACCGTGAAAGCAGCGGTATACCGCTATGCGTATTATGACCCACATATAGAAATCCGCCACTATACAGACACACAGACAAGTCCACCAGCCCAAAGGTCAGTGATAAACTGGTGGTACCAAAACCCACATTGTTACGCCAACAGAAATACGCCCACAGCATTATGACCCATGAATCACCGTGGCGGACATTCAACTGCGGTAATCTATTTGCGGTACATACCGCTGCGCTCAAAATACATACAAATTAACAAAACAACACCGCATTGGACAATTCAAACTACACACACCTGACACACACACCACACCCACAACACTATAAAACAAACACCACCGCTACCCACAACCCTTTTTCACTACAAACACACTAGGAGACAGAGTGGGGCACAGATATCTGAAAATAGAGATGCCAAAGGATACAGTAAGTGGTCATAGATCTTGGAAAATTAGTCTGCCATGTACAATGTCCAACACAAAACTGCAATGGAAGATGAAGTTACAGTGTCTTACCTGTGTCACTGGAAGTACTGTTGAATTATGGTAGTTCTGTTGTCCACATCCTCTTCCTCTGCCTCCTCTTCATCACTGTCCACATGCTCCACCACTGCCACACAACCATCTCCTGCCTCATCCTCCTGCAGAAAAGGTACCCGGCGTCTCAAGGCCAGGTTGTGTAACATGCAACATGCAACGATGATCTGGCACACCTTCTTGGGTGAGTAGCACAGGGATCCACCTGCCAGATGGAGGAACCAGAATCTGGCCTTCAGGAGGCCAAAGGTGCGCTCAATGACCCTCCTTGTTCGCCCATGTGCCTCATTGTAATGTTCCTCTGCCCTTGTCCTGGCATTCCTCACTGGGGTCAGTAGCCATGAGCGGTTGGGGTAAACAATATCGAGGGATACCTGTTAGCCAGACACTCACCCTTAAGGCCAACCCCACACTAATATACCAACATACACTGGGTGGGGACCATGGGCTCACCTATTAGCCACACCCTGTGCCGCTGGAGTTGAGACATCACATTTGGAATGCTGCAATTCCTCAAGATAAAGGCATTATGCACAGAGACAGGATACTTTGCGTTGACAATAGAGATGTACTGGTCTGCCAGGCACACTATCTGTACATTCAGAGATTGAAAGCTCTTTCGATTTCTGAACACCTGTTCATTTCTCCAGGGTGGGACAAAGGCAATATGTGTACCATCAATAGCACCAAGGATGTTGAGGATATGTCCCAGTGCATTGAAGTCAGTCTTCACTGTGGCCAAATACTCCACCTGGGGGAATATGATGTAGCTGTGCATGTGTTTCATCAGGGCTGACAACACTCTGGTCAGTACGTTTGAAAACATAGGCTGTGACATCCCTGATGCCATGGCCACTGTTGCTTGGAAGAAACCACTTACCAAGAAATGGAGCACTGACACAACCTGCACTAGAGGGGGGATACCTGTGGGGTGGCAGATACCTGAAATCAGGGCACACAGCTCTTGGCTTGTGGCCCTATCAAGTCTGTAGGTTAGGATAATGTGCCTGTCCTCCATTTTTGCCCGGTCCACCAGGGGTCTGTACACAGAGGTATGTCTCCATCTCCTATTCATCCTCAGCACTTGAACTCTAGGGTGAAAAACGGTGAGGAGATGGTCATATTCAAACATATACTCAGGTTAGCATGCCTTGCATTTATTACAGAAACTTAATGTGAACGTTTAGGTCCATTGATGTGCCTATGTCTGATGTGACACAGTTAGGTGCCATGGCCTGTGCCCCCCTGAAATGGCGGACACCTGACCTGTGAGGAGGGACAAGAGGAAATGAGGTAATTCCGCTGACATTGTGCGCCGTTGCAGGAGATTGTCAATGAATGCCGTGCAGCACATTCTTGGTTATCATTGGGGCCTAAGGGTTCAAGGAGCCAATGGTGATGAACGCCAGCGGTGATGGTATGCACCGCCATGAATGTGACCACCATTTTCTATCTGTTCACTCACTTGCTACCTGACCTTCAACAGGAGAGGACCTACACTGAAAGTGCTGCTGTGACCTGTGTCTGGAAGCGACCATGGCTCGAGTGTCTGGGGAAGGTCCCCTGCCTTTACTTCTGAGAAGTTGGAGAGACTAGTGAATGGGGTCCTATCCCAGTACCATTTACTTTATGGTCCTCCAGACAAACAGGTAAGTACACTGTGAGCACGATGCGTGTGGCATGAATGTATGGAGTGCTGTGTGTGTAAGCCTCGTGCGGAGGGGGACTGAGGGGTCCTGGGCAGAGCGCTGCATGTTTGGTGGGCAATGTCTGAGCATAATCAGAAAAAGGGTATTTGACGTGCCATCGCCAAGGAGGTGTGGACCCTGGGGGTCTTTGACAGGCAGAGTACCCACTGTTGTAAACAGTGGGAGGACCTGCACTGCTGGGCAAAGAAGATGGTGGAGGCCCAGCTGGGGCTGGCCTCCCAACGAGGAAGGGGTGCCCTTCGTACCCTGACCCCCTGATGTTCCGCATCCTGGCGGTGGCCGATCCGGAGTTGGATGGGCACTTGAAGTCATCACAGCAGCCACAAGGGGGTGAGTACAGATTCAGAATAATGAATTTGCCCACCAAGGTGGTACCTAGGTGGGGGATGTGGGTCTGTAGGTGCACATAGGCCAGGGCGAACATGGCAGGGTAGATTCCATGATGGGCAAGCTCGGATGCACTCCAACCCCAATAATGCTAGTGGGCATCTTCTACGGGGCAGGGTCTTGTGGGTTTCAGGTGTGCAGCTAATGGTGTTAGGCATTGTACCCCATGGCCTGGTGACAAGCATTGTAACTGGTAGTGCATGGCCTAGTGCATAGGGCTGTTTCCTGTGAGTTGTGAACGCCAACTGCAGTGTTGTTGTTGGCATTGACCAAGTATATCCTCTGTCTCTCCCACCTTTTTGTTTTGTCACCCTGTCCTTGTATTCATTAGCATCATCTGGCGGAGGATTAGAGGCACCAGTGAAGGAGGGAGCTGCATCCCGCATGGCCCTAGAGGCCGAATCCACCGACGGTGAGGGCACCAGTGGGACTGAGGGCGATGGGAGCATGACGACGGAGACAGGAGGGGACATTTCTGAAAGTGACTCCTCCTCTGATGGAAGCTCCCTGGCAGTGGCAGACACCTCTGTGCCCACCCCAACTACAGGTACTGCCGCCACCCCCTGTACCAGCACCGCCCTCCCAGCAGCCCCTCAGCGTGTTTCCTGTGCCAGCTCACCCAGAAAGGTGGGCATCTCCTTAGCCCCAGGCACCTCAGACCCTGCCCCAGTCAACCCTGCTGCCCTCAGTGAGGAGGCTATTGACCTCCTGAGATCCCTCTCTGTTGGGCAGTCAACCATACTCATTGCCATCCCGGGTCTAGCAGGGCATTTGCAACAAACAAATGCATACTTGGAGGGCATTTACTCTGGCGTGGCGGCCCAACTGAGAGTGTTCCAGGCTCTGGCCAACTCACCGATGGCAGCCATTGTCCCTGTCTCTAGCCTCCCCCCTCCCCAGTCCCATTCCCCTCAACCCCAGCCTATCCCAAGTACAGCTTCAGACCTGCATGCACCCAAACCAACACACAGAAGTGGCTCTGGCAAACACAAGCACCACACTTCATCCCACACACTCACACAAGCACCATTCCGATGCAGACACACCAACATCCACAGCCTCCACTGTGTCCCCCCTCCTCCTCGCCCACCTCCCTCCCAGTTACGTCTCCACTCACACCTGCATGCACTACATCCTCATCCACTACCTCCATCACCAGCACACCTATCACAACACGCCCCTCACTGGCAGTCACCACCACCCATCCATGCACAGGTCCACTGTGTCTGTGCCCCCTCCTCCCAAAGCACACAGAAACCCAACAGCTATCCACCTCACAACAGCATCCAGCCCATGCACCTGCACACAAACACAGCAGACAGACACCTCCCTCAACTACTCCCTCTTCCCCCACTCCCAAACCTTCACCCTCTTCCAGCCCCAGTGTCCCTAGAAGGCATTTCCCCTCCACCACTGACCTATTCCCTGCTCCCCATACTTCACTTCGGGCCAGGGTGGGCAGAACCCAGCCCAGCACCTCAGCCACCCAGTCCACGGCCACCGTAGTTTCTGCAACTACTGCAGGTGTGAGACGCTCCAAGGAGATACATGCCAGCACAGCCAGTGTGCCTGCACCACCTGCCAAGGGCAAGCAGGGGCCGCCAGCTAGCAAGGGCAGGAAGGGGACACCAGCCAGCAAGGGGATGGAGGCACGACCAGCCATCAAGGGGAAGGAAGAAACTCCAGCCAGCAAGGGCATGAAGGGAACACCAGCTGGCAGAAGTAAGGAGGCACCACCATCTGCCAAGAGCAGGCAGGGAACAACAGCTGCCAAAGCCAATGTAACAGGAACAGACACCGCAGGTAGAATGGATCTGGTGCCTGGGGCTGGAGCAGTATCTGGGCAAATAACACCAGCCATGGCACTTCAGCCATCAGAGGCTGCAGGGGAAGGGCTGGAGTCTCTCCACACTACTGACAACACTGCCGCCAGCCGATGGTGTGTTTGGCGGACCAGTACATCTTCCATGTGAATGCCAAGTATCCTGTCTCTGTGCATGACGCCTATATATTGAGGAATAGCACCATTCCATATGTGATTGGCCAACTCCAGAGGCATTGGGTGTGGCTAATAGGTGAGCCAAAGGTCCCCATCCGAATATATTTGTATGTCTGGTTATGGGATTGCCCCTAAGGGTTACTGTGTATCTTACAGTTGTCCCTCGAAATCTGCAGGTGACTCTGTTTACCCCAACCTCTCATAGCTACTGTCCCTAGTGAGGAATGCCAGGGCAAGGGCAGAGGAATGTTACAATGAGGCGGCACATGGGCGTACAGGGAGGATTATAGAGCTAACCTTCGGCTTCCTGAAGGCCAGGTTCCGGTGTCTCCATCTGACAGGTGGATCCCTGTACTACATCCCAAGAAGGTGTGCCCGATCATCGTGGCATGCTGTATGTTGCACAACCTGGCCTTGAGGCGCCAGGTGCCTTTTTTGTAGGAGGATGTGCCTGGAGATGGTCTTGTGGCAGCAGTGGAGCCTGTGGACAGAGGAAGAGGAGGCAGAGGAAGAAGTTGTGGACAACAGAACAAACATAATACAGCAGTACTTCCAGTGACACACAGGTAAGACACAGTAAGTTCACTTTACATTTCAGTTTTCTTTTGGAAATTGTACATGGCAGCCATTTTCCCTGTGTCTATGGCCACTGACTGTTCCCTTTAGGAATCTCTATTTTCAGATCACTGTGCCCCATGCTGGCTTCGCTATATGTGCTGCTGCCCCCAAAGGTCATCCTGTAGCATATTTCACTGTACATATAAGTTGCAATGCTTTGATGATGTTGTACTAATACATTTGTGAATCATTAGAATGATTGTTATTTGTTTCAAGGGTGTTTATTTAGGTGCTAATAAGTATAGGGGTATGTGCAAGGGGCTGGGGTGATGTTGGAGGAAAGTCCATGGTAGAGTCCCGTCTCCTGGTATCACAGGTGCATTGTCCATGGGGGCATGGGAAGCGGAGCAATGGCATTTTAAGGTGGACAGGGTAACAGAATGGAACAGAAAGGTAACAATCAGGAGACTCCTATTTCCTGGCGGGAGTCTTGGCAATGTTCTCTGTCTTCTGCCTGGATCGCAGGGACCGTTTACGGGGTGGTTCTCCTTCTGCAGGGGGTGGGATGCTGGTGCCCTGTTGGTCCTGTGGCAGGGCCCCATGTCCACTAGCGTCGGCAGAGGTGGAAGGCTGTTCCTCGGTTTGGCTAGTGTCAGGTGCCCTTTTTTGTGCCACTGCCTCCTCATGGTCTTGCCCATGTCAGCCAGCACCCCTGCAATGGTGACCAGAATGCTGTAGATTTTTGTTAGGTCATCCCTGATCCCCAAGTACTGTCCCTCCTGCAGCCGCTGGGTCTCCTGCAACTTGGCCAGTATCTGGTCCATTGTCACCTGGGAATGGTGGTATGCACCCAGGATGTTGGAGAGTGCCTTGTGGGGAGTGGGTCCTCCCAACTTCCATGTTGTCCTGTGCCTCTGTCCCTTGAACCATGTGCCCACTGCCACTCACCCCAGGTCCCTGATCGTCCTGTGTTTGTGGGGTTGCCTGGTGTCCCTGTAGTGGTGGACACACTGCTGATTGACGTGTCCTGGGGACAGTGGCATAGGCCCACTGGGTAGGTGCTGTGCTGTGCTGGTGTTTCCTGATGGGGGAGGCTCTGTGGTGGTTTGGGACTGTGGCAGGGGAACCGACTGTCCAGAGGCCCCTGATGGGCCAGGTTGGTCATCGTGCAGAGCTGCTGTCGTCACTGTGGGCCTCTTCAGGGGGGGTACTGGATGTAGATGGCACTTCTTCTCCGGTGACATTGAGTAGGGGTCTTATTGGGATGCAAATGCGTTGTTAATGTATCTGTGTGGGCCATATTGTGAATGGGTGTGTTTCCATCTCTGATTGTGATTTCCTTGTCAGCTTTGCCTTGTGTGCGTTGTGATTTTGTGGGCTGGGTGAGTCTCTTTACTGGGCATGCCGTGGTGATGGGTGTCCATGCAGGTCTGTGATGGGTGTCCATGCATAGGTGTTGCATGCAGGGCTTGGTATTGGGATGGGTGGGTTGTTATAGTGGGATATTTGTGAGTTGGTGGAGTGATGGGGGTGAAGGTAGGGGTAGGAGTTTGTGATGGCATGCAGGTAGGGTGTGGGATATAGTAGAATAGATTTGACTTACCAGAGTCCAGTCCTCCTGCTACTCCTGCGAGGCCCTCAGGATGCATGATCGCCAAGACTTGCTACTCTCATGTAGTTAGTTGTGGGGGAGGAGGTGGGGGTCTACGGCCAGTCCTCTGTACAGTAATCTGGTGTTGTGGTACCACGGAACCTACCTTCATAGCTCCATCTTCCTTGCAATGGACGTCTGCTGCACCTGTGATCCGAAAAGCTGTGGCTCTACCCTGATGATTTCCTCCACCATTACCCTTAGCTCCTCCTCTGAAAACCTGGGGTGTCTTTGGGGTGCCATGGATGTGGTGTGAGTGATAAGTGTGAGGATGTGTGGGGTGATGTTTGGGGTGATATGTTGTGGTGTATGCTGTGATGTGCTTGAATGGTGTGTGGGTGATGGTGGTCTGTGCCTCTGATTGAGTGGGTGCTCCTTGCTTGTCTCTCTGTGCTTGGTCTCTTTTTTTTTACATAAGGGGTTGTTGGTAGTGTGGGTGGGTGTTTTATAGTGGTTTGGGTCTGTGGTTGTGGTGTGTGTATGTGTGTCAGGTGTGTGTATTTTGAATTGTCCAATGTGGTGTTGTTTTGTTTGGGTGTGTGTATTTTGAGCGCGGCGGTGTGTACCGCCAATGGTTTACCGCGTTTGAAAGACCACTGCAGTGATTCGTGGGTCTTGATACTGTGGGCGTATTCCTGTTGGCGTAACGATGTGGGTTTTGCTATCGCCATTTTATCACTGATCTTTGGTGTGGCGGACTTGTGTGGGTGTCTGTATAGTGGCGGAATTCTATGTGTGGGTCATAATACCTGTGGCGGATTACCGCCGCGCTCACGGTATGTTGGCGGTCAACAGCACGGCGGTAGGCAGCATTTACCACCAGGGTTGTATTGAGGGCCATAATCTCCTAGCAGTCGGTTAACACGAAAAGCTTCTCTTATGAGCACAATTAAGCAATACAATAGTAATTCACAGTTTAACTTTCTTAGTCAGCTATTTTTAATAAATGCTAAGAAATACAGCTTTTACATGAGGCCTGGCAACTAGGCCAAGACATTTGCTAAGTTAAGGCCTACAATTAATGAAGCTAAAACCTATTTCATAACCCTTAATATGATATATTACTGCATTAGTCCAACATAAATTCAACATTTCATATTATTTAATCATTGATTAGTACATTTCGTTAATTTTGGTGACCATTCTTCATAATCACATTTTCAAATGCGTGCATTATTTCTCTACATTATTATATATCCTATATAAACTTATTATTCAAAATACATAAACACACATTAATAATTTTTATTACAACACCTGCACTAGCAATCCTTCGTCTGATGACTAAATATGTCATCACACCATTACCCACAATTTTTTTGCACAGCTAAAATTCTGACTATTCAATCACTTCATACTTTTGTTTCCCCTTTGAATTTTCTCTGTACATTTTTCCCTTTTCTTGTCTTCCCTCCTCTGATTATTCTTTGATCTTTTCAATTCAATTATTTTGCATAATTTACACAATCTTCATATCCCAAATAGGCAAACCACAACAATTAATATCCCTTGTAATATTTTCAATTAAATCCGATTACAAATCTTGCTGAGCCAATTTCCCACTGAAGCAAACCCCTTGCCAACTTGTTCCCAAACACCTGGTTCTTTCAATTCTTTCAAATCAGCACTTGCATTAGTCAGATTAGTAAGCAAGTCTCTTATCTCTTTACTGTTATCTGGTATATACAAACAACAATGCCTACAACTAATCATTCTACATATTCCACCATCCTTCGCTAAAAGAATGTCTAAAGAAAGATGATTTTGAAGAGTCATAACTCTATCAGCAGCTAATTCAGTATCTATCAGGAGTATGGCTCCTGAAAAATGTGTCAGCATGTTATCCACAATATTAGACAACTTTCAAATCTTTATCAAATTCAGAATAACTCCCACTGAAGGAATCACTGCTCCAAATATATCTCCGACTAGCAGAAGAGGACTCCATCCTTTCTTTCTTATGATGTAATTCAGTCACTTTCGGAAACATTTTCAAATCCTCCATTTGATAAATCTTTGGGAAAACTATCCCAAAATAACATGTCCCATACCATCCTCTTGGGAGACGGTAATAAGCATTAAGACCACAGATGTAGTAAATCCCTGAAAGTGCAGGGTCCTGTCCATTCAACATAAACATCCATTTACTCTAAAACAAAAACACATGCCTACGTTCACTCATTCCCACAAATAAAGTGTCAGTGAGAGATTTAGTCCTAGAAATACATTTTTTGATGCAAAAGCGGCACACACTTACAGAATAGAATTGTATTTTGTAAGTTTGTGCCGCTGTTGCATTAAAAAGCAGCGCAAATACGGCACTAAAAAAGTATAAGTATGGGCCAAAGTTTCTCTACATTTTGTACATCTAAAGCTATTGCACTATAAGCATAATCATTCTTGTAAGTCCTTTTCTCGAAGCCTTTTTTCTAATTTCTCTTTTAATGCCTTTCTCGTGTCATCTGTGTGATCTAAGAAGCTTTTTTCTAAAGGTGTAAGCAAGCATGTCAAATTTATTCTATGTCCATACGCTGTGCCAAACCTCAATATAAGTTCAAAGTAAATTTATTACTATGTCATTATCTTTAGTCACTCTACTCCAATACCTAATTATAGGAACAAATGAAAACACTACATCAAAATTAGAATAAAATTACTTGATGTCCTCTTGGTTATAAAATCTCGTTAGTAACACACTACAACTTATCTTGTAGGGTAAAGGCAGACTATGATAGGTGACTCCTTCCTCAACTGATGATGGAATTTGCATACACACAAAGCAATTCTTCGCATCCATTGTCTCAACATACTCACAACATACACACACATACAGTCACAACATACACACATAAGCGATAGAAAACATTAGAAGAAAGTTCTCCATGCCCATTAGTATCCTCATGCAAATATTTTTCACTGAACCTAAACTTCACTAATGCAGTTGGTGCAGTAGTTGTCTCAAAAGCAGAAGCATGGTTGGCTTCTCTCTTATCAAGAACAGACATATTCACAGTCAACACCATAAACAATATCCCACTCATAATCGCCAAACCAATGCCCATGTATTTACAGTGCGTAGCATCTCTACCTTGTCGACTAATGTTACTCATGATCTGTAAAGAATCAGAAAGCATAAGAAATTTTAGAAAAACTTGCAGAAAAATGAAAAATAGATAACTCTTCTTTCAGCACTTCAGTTTTACTTCCAGGATCACTTGTCAAAATCGGTTAGCAGCTTTGTCAAAATCAGGTTTCAAAAGTAAAATCAGGTTAACAAATGTCTCTTCCAATTACTTCAACAGTTTCTTTCTGAACATTTCTCTCAGATTTTTTCAACAGTTCAGATCATTATCTTCCTTCACGTGCCAAAATACTGACATGGAAATTCTCTATCAAAACAAAAAGATATAAACTCTTGCTGCCATTCGGTCGTAGTTGCATATGCCTAATCAGGACCTGCGTATCTTTGACTTGCTATTCTCTTTCTTTTCAATTTTTGATCACCATTCAGCTCTCCCTCACTTAAATCTTTTCTCCTTGTGTTATCTATTTCTTCCACGATTGTTGGTTCAATGACCACTTCTTTCCCTTTCTCCACCTGTGACTCTCGCCACTTATCTCCTTTCAGTGGACCCTTTGTCTGTGTTCTCTTCAGAGTCGATCTTGAACCTTCTACTTGTTCTGTAGTGTTTTCTCTTGACGGACATGCAACCGATTCAGGAGGAGTCAGATCACAGTGACTTTGATCCACCTCAACTCCTTCCACTTCTGGGTCAAGCAATTGCTCTGTTTGCCTTTCACAATCATCTGCTTCTGGGAAAGCCATCCTCTGACTAGGATCTCCTGCTGCCTCAGTTGAGATAGGTTCTCATTTACCCTCCTGGAGGTCTCCTCCCTCGTCTCTCACAGGAGTGACTGAACCGTCCTCAACGAGCTCAGATCCAGTTTCAGTTCCCCTGTGTTCTCCTTCCAGCCCTGGGACTTGCCTCACCATTGTTGGTACTCTCAACAACGCTTCTTTATGATCCAGTGGGCATGCCACTTTCTTCGTATGGCTTGCATGAATCCAGTTCGTAATTCCAGCACACTTCACAGCTGTGGTAGTTGTCAAAACTACCTGATAAACTCCCTTCCAACGAGGCTCCAAACACATCTTTCTCATGTGCTTTCGGATCACAACCCAGTCCCCAGCTCTCAGGTTGTGTCCTGGGTCATGGATCGGTGGCAGTGTGGTGGCTTCCACCTGCTGAGAAAAAGAGCGAACCACATCAGCCAGACCTTTGCAGTAATCCAACACCATATCATCTGTAATATTGACAAGTGCATTTGCTGGCACCGCTGGTAACCTCATTGCTCTGCCCATGAGGATCTCATGCGGTGACAATTCTGTCTTCCTGTCAGGTGTCTTTCTCATTTACATCAACACTAAAGGCAATGCGTCAGGCCATTTCAAATTTGTTGACGCACACATCTTTGCAACTCTTGACTTCAATGTACCATTCATCTGTTCCTCTAGTCCTGATGCTTCAGGGTGGTAACTACAATGCAACTTCTGCTCAATATTCAATGTTGCACACAGAAATGTAAATACTTTATTGTTGAAGTGACTTCCCCTATCTGATTCTAAAGTGATCAGAAACCCGAAACGCGGTATAATTTCCCCAAGCAGTAGTTTCACTACTGTGAGACTACTATTTCTTCATGTAGGGTACGCTTCAATCCAGTGACTAAAGATGCAAACAATCACCAATGCATATCTCAAACCTCCACACACAGGCATCTCAATAAAATCCATTTGCATTCTGCTGAATGGACCTCCTGCTCCTCCAATGTGGCTCAAATTAACCACTGTCCCTTTCCCTGAGTTTAGCTGTTGACAAATGACACATTGATGGCAAACTGCTTCAGCAACTTGTCTAAACTATGGGTTGAACAAATCATGTTTGAACAAACAAATCATTGCATCCCTCCCAATATGTGCTTTACCATGATATTACCTCACCATTTGAGATAACAAGCTATTTGGCAAAACCAATTGACCCCTTTCAGAAACCCACAATTGATCTTGTCTCTGTACACATTTCATTTTTCTCCATTAACATTTTTCCTCCATGTCAACATTATTCTGCAACGCGTTTAACTCTTCCAAAGTCTCAATTATTTTCAATGCATAACTTGTACATGTTTCATCTTCTTCGGGTAACAGTTTCCTCTTGTCTTTGAATGATATACAGTTCAATGCGCAAAACCTTACGACTTGATCCACATATCCATTTCCCAATGACACATAGTCCTGCGTCTTCAGATGTACACTGCATTTTACCATGGTGATCTTTTCAGGCATTTGAACAGCAATTAACAATTCTTTAATTCTCTCACCATTTCTCACTGATGAACCAGATGAGGTCAAGAAACCTCTCTGTGACCACAACTGACAAAAATCATGAACTATTCCAAATCCATACTGGCTACCCATATAGAGTGTAACTTTTAACTGAGCAGAGACATGGCATGCTCTAGTAAGGGCTACCTGTTCCGCTACTTGGGCAGAATACCCTCCTTGAGGCCAAGAAGCTTCCAAGGTAACTGTACTTGTGCACACAGCATGTCCTGCTCTCAGTGTCCCTATATTGTCTCTCAGACAAGAACCATCGACAAAGATAATTTGATCATTTTCTTCCAATCTGGTATCTCTAATGTCAGGTCTCATTTTTGTGTTTAAATCATTTACTTCAAGACATTCATGCTCAACATCTTCCTCTTTTCAATTTCAGCATTTTCCTCGTAAGTAAGGTTGCCTGGTTCAGCACTGTACACCTTTTCAATGGCACATTTGATGACCCCAGAATACTCATTTCATATCTAGTCAAACTCGCACCAGTCAAGTATTGGGTTTTCGTCCTTGTCAGTATAATCGCAATAGAGTGAGCGACCATTACATTCAGGTGATGTCCCATGGCAATACCCTCACACTATGTAAGTCTCTGACCAACTGCTGCAACTGCGTGCAAACAACCCAGTAAGGCTGCTGCAAATGTGTACAAAGTAGCTGAAAAATATGCTACTGGGCCGTTTACACCTCCATGGACCTGTGTCAGGACAGACAAAGAACATGCATCACGCTCATGACAAAACAATGTGAAATGTTTTGTGTAATCAGGCCTACCCAATGCTGGAGCCCTGCACAAACTCTCTCAATTCAGTCAACACTTTCTTTTCACACTGGTCTAACACTATGGGATCAGTGACTTCCTTATGAGTCAGCTTCTGCAATGGTCTTGAAATGACTGAAAAAATTTGAATCTATTGGCGACAATAACCTACCAACCTACCATCCCCAAAAACATCCTGACATCTCTCTATGTAGTCGAGGGATTTATCTGCAATATGGTTGTAATCCTTTATCTGGATATCTTTCTTGAACCCTTTTCAATCTGATGACCCAAATATTTCACTACTTTCTGACAGTACCATTCTTTCCTAAATGGTTCAACAGGGCAATCGTATCATACTTTAACTCGTCCTTTTTTTAATATGCAATCAACAAGTCATCAATATACTGCACTAAGGTTGATTGGAAAAGCAATTCCACTGACTTCAAATTTGTTTTCAAAATCTGATTGAATATGGAAGTTTACTCTGAAAACCATTGAGGAATTCCACACTAGCAATAGACACGATCCAGGAATTTGAAACTAAAGAAAAATTAACTATCCTCATGAAGAGGCACAGAAAAGAATGCTTTTGACAAATCGACAACAGTGATCTACTCGGCATCACATGGAATTTGGAACATTATCACAGCTGAATTTGGCACCACAGGACAACATTTGACCACAATCTAATTTATTTTTCTCAAATCCTGAACAATTCGCACTTTCCCACAGTGCTTCTTCAACCCCATTATTGGTGAGTTACATGGACTGCCCAATACTTCTTACAAAACCCCTTGCTTTACAAAATCTGCATTTTTCTGAGCTACTTTCATAAGGACATCTGGCTGCATATGGTACTGTGAAAGTTGAGGAAAAACTGCATTCGGCTTCACTGTAACTTTGACTGGCCCCACTCCCTTTATCCAACCTACTTCTTTTCCTTTCAGATCCCACACCTTCTCTCTTACCGTTTCCCTGCAAGTCAGGATGAAGCTCTTTCACTGTGAACATCGGGAAAAATTAAATCAAAGGGTACTCCTCATTTGTAGATTCACACTCTTTTTCTGGGGTTTGTTCTTCTTCATCATCACTATTAGTCTGAATCTCGATTTCATCATTTGAGCAAGTAATCAAACACCATGGGCCATATTTATACTTTTTGACGCAAAACTGCGCTAACGCAGTTTTGCGCCAAAAAAATTAGCGCCGGCTAACGCCATTCTGAAGCACCATGCGGGCGTCGTATTTATTGAATGGCGTTAGCCTGTGTTAGCCGACCGGCGCTGCCAGGTGTGCGTGAAAAAAAATAACGTACACCAGGCAGCGCCGGCGTAGGGAAAAATGGCGTTTGGACGTCCCAAAATGGGGCAAGTCAGGCTGAGGCAAAAAAATCGTCTTAACCCAATTTGCGCCATTTTTTTTGGGCGCCCAGACGCCATTAACATGACTCCTGTCTTAGCAAAGACAGGAGTCATGCCCCCTTGCCCAGTGGCCATGTCCAGGGGACTTCTGTCCCCTGGGCATGGTCATTGGGCATAGTGGCATGTAGGGGGGCACAAATCAGGCCCCCCTATGCCACAAATGTTTTTAAAAAAAATACTTACCACAACTTACCTTTTCTTCCCTGGGATGGGTCCCTCCATCCTTGGGTGTCCTCCTGGGGTGGGCAAGGGTGGCAGGGGGTGTCCCTGGGGGCAGGGGAGGGCACCTCTGGGCTCATTCTGAGCCCACAGGTCCCTTAACGCCTGCCCTGACCCAGGCGTTAAAAAGAGGCGCAAATGCGGGTTTTTTTGCCCCGCCCACTCCCGGGCGTCATTTTTGCCCGGGAGTATAAATACCACGCACATGCCTGGGAGTCATTTTTTTAAGACGGGAACGCCTACCTTGCATCTCATTAACGCAAGGAAGGTGTTCACGCCAAAAAATGACGCTAACTCCATGAACTTTGGCGCTAGACGCGTCTAACGCCAAAGTATAAATATGGAGTTAGTTTTGCGTCGAATTTGTGTCGAAAAAAACGACGCAAATTCGGCGCAAACGGAGTATAAATATGCCCCCTTGTTTTTCATAACAAGTCTCTTCATATAGGGTCCCTTTTGATCTACTTTTAAGGAGGTCACTCCTCATCTGAACTGTCACTCGTCCATTTATCATTTATTCCATTCTCACTGTGTAACGGGAATTGGTGCACTATATTACTATTTCTGTTATGCCTCTGATCTGTGACCTGCTGAGAAAGCATCGTCTCTTACTGCTCCATTGGGGCTTGTGGTATTTGAATTTGCTGTCTTGGTACTATGGGAACCTGCTGTTGAATCGACTGCAACTGTGACACTTGTGCACGGGGCATTTGCACCTCGTGCCTGGGCTGAACATTCTGCGTTTGTTTCACATTATTCTGAAAATTTGGATTAGGACCCCTTACTCTCGGTCCTCTCACATTCTGGAATTAATTGATGTCATTACTCTGCTGAATAATACCTTCCTGCACCATCATTGGACAGTCCCGTTTATAATGTCCAATTGCTCCACAAATGTGACATGGCAATAGCTTCTTCATTCCCTGCACATCATTCTGAACCATTACAGTATTCAAGTCTGGATCATGATTCATATTGCCTCCACGACCTGTACCTCTTATCTGAGGCTAAAACATCATGTTTCCCTGCTGCTGCTGTGGTAACTGCTGCAAAAAATCCCCTTGCACTCCAGTTTCAGCTGCTTTGATCTGCATCACCATCGCCTTCTCTTTCAACTTTTTCTGCTTCAACTCAATCTTATCCCTACAGTATTTTGCATCCTGCAACACCTCATCAATCGGCTTTGCTTGCCAGCAAATCAAATGACTCTTAATCATCTGGCTAATTTCAGGTCTCAATCCTACCACAAATCTGAACACAAAGTGAAGCATGTCTTTTGCCTCAATTGTCTCTGTACCACTGTAATGCTTGAATGCCTGCAACAATCTCTCATAATATGCGTGTATCTACTCCTTTGCTTCCTGAGCTGTCCTGTCAATCCTCTTCCAGCCAATATTCCTGGGCGAAATTCTCAATTTCAGAAACTCAATCCCCTTGTAGTAATATTTCATTACCTTAGGAGATGGTGCACCTCTATTTCTGTCTCTCTCCAGTTCACTTGTTGGCCAGTCTACACTCCTCTTACACTCGATCCACAGATCAGTTGGAACCACTATCTTTAGTAATGTGTTCAAGTCTTCCCAAAAACACTTTGCAAGTTTCACAAACCTGTCTGTCTGGTGATACCACTCTATTGGCTTTTCTCTCAGTTTAGGATAATCATTTATAAATGACAGAATGCCACTTCTACTCCACAGGACATGAAGAAAATTCCCCCCTAAAATCTCTCTCACTGGTAAAATCTTTACTGGATCTTTATTCTGCTGCACATTTTCAGTCAGCTCCAAAGAATCCCTTTTTCTCTTGTCTCTTTTCTTTACCCATCTGCCTTCCCATTTATCTAATGCTCCCCAGGTCTCAGCACTTTGAAGCAATTACTTAAGGTGCACCTTCATTCCGGCAGATCTCATGTGTTCAAACGTTTCCGTCTCAAAATCTAATCTGTAACTTCTTTTCAAATGCTTTGTTTTCTCTATTTCTATGCCATATTTCTCTTCCAAGTCAGCTAGTCTCTCATGTACATTTCTCACCTCTCTCATAATCTTTGGGCACAGATATCTCAATTCTGCCTCTGTGTAGGATTCCAACCTATTCACCCCCATAGTTCCCTTGATGAGTCGACCCGCTTCCATGCTTAGCCTAGCACAATTCAAATGTTCCTATCCTTTAGGGGCACTCTGTGTGGTATTCAGCTTGTCTAAACATTCAGTTAATTGCTGAGCTGTCAATCCTTATAATGAAATGTTACTTGCTTGGACCGGTGGCACCTGCTTTGCAACTGCATTCAGAGTCTGTGGTGTCAATAATTTCAAACTCTGGTTAATGTTTGGCCCTGTTACCATATCTAGAAGTGCAACGAATGGACTAAGGTCTAGCAATGATGTTGATCCATCAAATGTCTGTCCCACAGGAGAGACTACTTGGACATGTTCATTATGTCCTCATCTCATTAGGTTCTGGGACATTGCTCCCTGTTCACCTACAGTTGGTTTCTTCTGTGCAAATAATGGTACAGCTGCTCCAACAGTAATAGGTAGGGATATAGCATCTGGGGCTGCTCTGCCTCCTATGCTCTGTGGGAGAGTAACTCCCATATTCTGATTCATCATCAGAGTCATATCTGACTGTGTCCCTGTCACTGGCGTAAATCTAGGCATTGCCTGTGGCTTTACTTGGTGCAGTAAAATCAGAGTTGGCTCAGTCTGAACCAGTATCGGTCTCGGGAAGACCTGCTCTGTGGGCACCACTAAGTTCAAATTTGTTTCCATAATGGGCACATCAGGATAAATTCTCTGCACCTGTGTTGCATCTGGGTCTGCGCTACAAGAGTGGTAGGCACATTAAGACCACTTTGCACTGCATTCTGTGTCAGGCTAGCATTAAACTGCACTGGACTCATTGTCCCATTAATCTGTGTCAGGGCTGTTGGATCAACACTGGCGCCTTGACCACCCTCATGCACTTTACATTGTGGTGGTCGATCTCTCAACAACTGTGTAATAAACTCCTCATAGTCTGAGTCCTCCTCCACTGTTGAACACTTTCTAGCCTCCTTACCCCTGGATGTGTGGTTCTAAAAATTCTGGACCCATGTAATTTACTTTGCCACAGCAGTACGATTTTAGTATCAAAAGACCAATAATGACTAGTACACTAAGCATGAGCATTTTCGCTCAATTCCAGCAGCGTTTTCACCTCGAAATCGCCATTTTCGTCCTGCACTCGTGGCTCCCATTTTATACACGGCAGCCATTTTTAAAAGTTGCCCTCACATAGGCTTATAATACAGTCAGATTTGATTCCAAGGACACGTACACCTTGATTGACTTTTCTCTGACCTGGGCAAGCTGGAACCATTGCCTCAGGCCAAACCTGTTTGGTCAGTCCCTCTCCCAGTGGCCGAATCAAATAGCATCAAGGCACACCATGCCATAAAACCCTTATTATCGCTCACACACCCTGCCTAATCTTGCTCACACCTGCACCTGCTCTTTTCTTCTTCTTACTTTACGAGGGGGAGGTGCCCGTTTTTATTGGGGGTCCACACTTATCTGATGTAAAATACTAGGCCTTGCCGGGTAATTTATTATGGGTTGGATGACATGAAATATGAGGTTTCATCATGACACTGTTTTTTCCTTTGTAGTGAAAACATGTGAATGACCAACCAAAATGTCAAGAATGTTTGCCTAAAGCTTAAAAAACTGTATATAAGGAAACCTGACTTTGCATTGAAACACAGTCTCCTGAGAACATACAAACCGTGCTGTTGTACTTCTAGGACGCTTGTCACTTGGTTGCAGCCAATAAATTCGATCTTTGACTTCACCTAGAAGACTCTGAGTTTCTGTGGTCTGAATCAGGAAAGTACCTGAGGTCTTTGGGTGTACCCTGGCACCGCTGGGTTACCGGATCAGTACCGGTTCTGAAAAACCCAGTACCTCAGTTGGCGCCCAACATGGGGCGATACCAGCGGTACCGGTCCAAGCCTGAGGTCCGTGGGGAGCTTCGTGTGAAAATTCTGGAGGAAGGCCGCCACTTCATCGACCCCTGCATGTCGACGTGGTCCGAAAGTCTTTGCTGCGAGGTTCCCCGCTTCCCGACGGCTACGAAGGACTGCTGCCCTGGCTATCGCCCTGATTTGGACCCTTGATGTTTGGTAGAGCGAAACGATAAGACGAGTCTTCTGGTGACGTCATCGATATTTTCAGTTAAGTATAAGTGGAGCGTCTCCCAGTCCTTAGTTGGACACTTGGTTTGGTCCTTAGTTGGACATTTGGTTTGGTATCCCTTCGGGATCACTTTGATTTGGAACTTGCAAGTACCAAAGCCGAAGGACTCGTGTATTCACGAGACTATCGTAAACGATAATCCTTTGAAGTTTGAAGCTAGACTAGTGAGCGAAGATGCCTGGTCTTAGCAGACTTGGAAATTTGTTTTGTCTTGGTTGTAAAAGGGACTCCCGGTTGGAGGACTCATGTCCGGTTCCTCCGATTGGAACTCCAACCTATGAACTATATGTGAAGCACGGAGTAGGCCCCATCACGTTTAATAAAGTATGGGTCCGCTATTCTTGGAAATAATTGAGAAAAGTTTTCTTTTTTTCTTGTAAATATGACTTACAACTAGGATCTGCAAACGGTTCTGTAAGTAAATTGCGACGGCGCTATTCATGAAAAATGGCTAAAGCGCGCTGTATTGTGTGTACTGAGTGTTTTCTGTTTATATCTGAAATGAGCTCAATGTGTGTTTGTGGGTCTTCTTGATGTTTTCAGTTTGTTAAGTAAAATGTTGGTTAATTAATATTAAGTAGAAACTTAAAAAAAATCCAGAAATGAACCATGTGATGTGCTAACATAGCTATATGTTGCTCTTTAATTTATAGAATGAGCAACTGTGCACATATACAAAACTGCCGTTAAATGCTTAATAAATTAGAAAACACATTCAATAGATATAAATAGGGCCCCAAAAAAACGAAATTATCTATTTTTGCAAAAAAATAAAAAATACATTTACAGCATTTTTCTTAGATGCATTGTAAGAGATGTTCACAGGCAAACTTTTCAGCTGCAGTATATTTGATAGGAATGTTCAATTCAGCCAGCACTTTCCCAGTTAAACATGGGTGGAATTTTGCATAACCTTCCTTTTAAATGAAAGTGGCGCAAAAATGTGACGCATTTCAAGTTAGGCTTATGCGCTTAGGCTTGTGAGTTAATGTATCCCAAATAATAGGCAAGGGATGCAGCTTGCTTTTATATGTGGAATTATCACCAAAAAAATAATAATTGGGTTTTTATTTTATTTTTAAAAGAAAATTATTAATTATGGAAAAATTATTTAAAAAATAAGTGCCTTTCAAAATCGTTTTTTAATATTTATAAAGCTTAATACCTATACTATGACCTCCTAACATTAAAATTTAATTTAAGTTATGTTGCACCGCTAAAATGACATTTGTATGTGCAATTTTCCCTTGGCGCAGGAGCAAACAAGCTCATTTCTATAAAGTATAAGTTAATATTTTCAATGGCTGACTCATGGATTGTGTAATAGACATTCTGGTAATGCATATTATGCAAGAAAATTGTAGGATATTGATTTTTTAATGCCTAAAATATCAAAGTCGATTTTGGGCAAAAGCACTGTTTAAACTGCATTTTCTTTCATTCAGAGTACTTTTTAAAGTGTCTCAGGCTTCAGTAAATGCATACATTTAGGTTTGATATATATTTGCAGGTTGTGCCTTCTTATGATTCAATGAGTCAATGTGCCAGTACAAAGGTTTGTTTTAATATCAAGGTTGAAGGTTCTAACTTCAGCTGGGCCTACTGAGACGTTCATTCATTCGAGGTTGATGAAATATGTACCATTGCATGGGATTGCAACAAGCATTTATTCTAACAACTGGTATGTGTGTTATTAAGGTTTGTGAATTATTCACAGTAAATGTAGTTTAATAATCTGGAAATAGAGATAATTTTTTTAGCGCCTAAAAAGGATTTTTTTTTTTTTTTAAATAGAGTGAATTATTGCAGGTTAGAAGGAAAATAGGAAGGCCTACTGTCTTTGACAGATTCAGAGTGGCAGAAGCTAGGAGAGCTACAGAGGCTGGCTCAAGTCATGCTGCTGAGATGCTATCTTTAGTTTTCCCATAAACAATGGAGGAGGCTGTCATGTTGACACTTGTGACCTTTTAAATTAGGGCCTTGTCTCTGTGAAATGCAGAATGACCCTACGGGCCTCTAAAAGTGGGATTTCTGGTTTCTCCAGAAGAACATCAATACAATTAAAGAACTTAATTCCAAAGGGAAAATATAAAAAAAAGGGGTTTCTTCGAAAGTCCCAATATCATGTTAAATGCTCTGCAGAACTGATACATTTGTGTCTCCGCTCTAAAAAAATAAAATGATGCCTGCTAGTTGCTTTTATTTGACAGAAAACAAAGGCCCGTATTTGTGCTTTTTTTAGCGCCGCATTTGCGCCGCTTTTTGACGCAGAGCGGCGCAAACCTGCAAAATACAATGGTATTTTGCAGGTTTGCGCCGTTTTTGCGCCGCAAAAGGGGTATAAATACGGGCCAAAGTGTTGCATTAAGTCTTAGACAGAAAATAAGATGCAGCCCTTTTCTAAAATTTTGAAGGCTACATGCCTTAATGAGAACGATTTGCCAATTAAGACTTATTTTTCACAGTGGAAATTGTAGGTGCCAAATTAATATGGAGTGTCAGTGTAACAATTTTTACTTTTAGAAAGGTTAAACTAAGGTGGCTTGATGTTGCGAAGTAACTGACAAGAGGGTAACAGTTAAGTAATGGAAATTTATTTTCATGTATTTGGTCCTATCATGAATTGTTCTTGATGGTCCTGTATGTTAGAAGAGAAACAGTAAAGTTATATTTGACAGCAGATTTCCATTGCCTGGTGATCTACTGTCAAAAGGAGGGTAAGGATTTTAAACCTGACAAATTAAACAGGCCCAAATATTGGGTTTTGGGCTGCAGGTTTACAGTGCATAAAGTACATGACATGGTGTTGTGTGTCACCGCTAATTCACACATGCTATTGTTTTGTCTATGCTTTTTGTGCTTGATACACAGCAAGTATATCTGATAGCTTGACGTTTTGTGCGTTTTTATTATTTTTTATTTGTTTTTTTTGCATGTTTGTTGCTGCTTTTGATACTATTACAAGCTCCCCTGTGTTGTGAGGGGATGGTCATGACGATGCCCATCGCTACGCATGGTCATTGGGCATAGTGGCATGTAGGGGGGCACAAATCAGGCCCCCCTATGCCACAAATGTTTTTAAAAAAAATACTTACCACAACTTACCTTTTCTTCCCTGGGATGGGTCCCTCCATCCTTGGGTGTCCTCCTGGGGTGGGCAAGGGTGGCAGGGGGTGTCCCTGGGGGCAGGGGAGGGCACCTCTGGGCTCATTCTGAGCCCACAGGTCCCTTAACGCCTGCCCTGACCCAGGCGTTAAAAGAGGCGCAAATGCGGGTTTTTTTGCCCCGCCCACTCCCGGGCGTCATTTTTGCCCGGGAGTATAAATACCACGCACATGCCTGGGAGTCATTTTTTTAAGACGGGAACGCCTACCTTGCATCTCATTAACGCAAGGAAGGTGTTCACGCCAAAAAATGACGCTAACTCCATGAACTTTGGCGCTAGACGCGTCTAACGCCAAAGTATAAATATGGAGTTAGTTTTGCGTCGAATTTGCGTAGAAAAAAACGACGCAAATGCGGCGCAAACGGAGTATAAATATGCCCCCTTGTTTTTCATAACAAGTCTCTTCATATAGGGTCCCTTTTGATCTACTTTTAAGGAGGTCACTCCTCATCTGAACTGTCACTCGTCCATTTATCATTTATTCCATTCTCACTGTGTAACGGGAATTGGTGCACTATATTACTATTTCTGTTATGCCTCTGATCTGTGACCTGCTGAGAAAGCATCGTCTCTTACTGCTCCATTGGGGCTTGTGGTATTTGAATTTGCTGTCTTGGTACTATGGGAACCTGCTGTTGAATCGACTGCAACTGTGACACTTGTGCACGGGGCATTTGCACCTCCTGCCTGGGCTGAACATTCTGCGTTTGTTTCACATTATTCTGAAAATTTGGATTAGGACCCCTTAATCTCGGTCCTCTCACATTCTGGAATTAATTGATGTCATTACTCTGCTGAATAATACCTTCCTGCACCATCATTGGACAGTCCCGTTTATAATGTCCAATGGCTCCACAAATGTGACATGGCAATAGCTTCTTCATTCCCTGCACATCATTCTGAACCATTACAGTATTCAAGTCTGGATCATGATTCATATTGCCTCCACGACCTGTACCTCTTATCTGAGGCTAAAACATCATGTTTCCCTGCTGCTGCTGTGGTAACTGCTGCAAAAAATCCCCTTGCACTCCAGTTTCAGCTGCTTTGATCTGCATCACCATCGCCTTCTCTTTCAACTTTTTCTGCTTCAACTCAATCTTATCCCTACAGTATTTTGCATCCTGCAACACCTCATCAATCGGCTTTGCTTGCCAGCAAATCAAATGACTCTTAATCATCTGGCTAATTTCAGGTCTCAATCCTACCACAAATCTGAACACAAAGTGAAGCATGTCTTTTGCCTCAATTGTCTCTGTACCACTGTAATGCTTGAATGCCTGCAACAATCTCTCATAATATGCGTGTATCTACTCCTTTGCTTCCTGAGCTGTCCTGTCAATCCTCTTCCAGCCAATATTCCTGGGCGAAATTCTCAATTTCAGAAACTCAATCCCCTTGTAGTAATATTTCATTACCTTAGGAGATGGTGCACCTCTATTTCTGTCTCTCTCCAGTTCACTTGTTGGCCAGTCTACACTCCTCTTACACTCGATCCACAGATCAGTTGGAACCACTATCTTTAGTAATGTGTTCAAGTCTTCCCAAAAACACTTTGCAAGTTTCACAAACCTGTCTGTCTGGTGATACCACTCTATTGGCTTTTCTCTCAGTTTAGGATAATCATTTATAAATGACAGAATGCCACTTCTACTCCACAGGACATGAAGAAAATTCCCCCCTAAAATCTCTCTCACTGGTAAAATCTTTACTGGATCTTTATTCTGCTGCACATTTTCAGTCAGCTCCAAAGAATCCCTTTTTCTCTTGTCTCTTTTCTTTACCCATCTGCCTTCCCATTTATCTAATGCTCCCCAGGTCTCAGCACTTTGAAGCAATTACTTAAGGTGCACCTTCATTCCGGCAGATCTCATGTGTTCAAAAGTTTCCGTCTCAAAATCTAATCTGTAACTTCTTTTCAAATGCTTTGTTTTCTCTATTTCTATGCCATATTTCTCTTCCAAGTCAGCTAGTCTCTCATGTACATTTCTCACCTCTCTCATAATCTTTGGGCACAGATATCTCAATTCTGCCTCTGTGTAGGATTCCAACCTATTCACCCCCATAGTTCCCTTGATGAGTCGACCCGCTTCCATGCTTAGCCTAGCACAATTCAAATGTTCCTATCCTTTAGGGGCACTCTGTGTGGTATTCAGCTTGTCTAAACATTCAGTTAATTGCTGAGCTGTCAATCCTTATAATGAAATGTTACTTGCTTGGACCGGTGGCACCTGCTTTGCAACTGTATTCAGAGTCTGTGGTGTCAATAATTTCAAACTCTGGTTAATGTTTGGCCCTGTTACCATATCTAGAAGTGCAACGAATGGACTAAGGTCTAGCAATGATCTTGATCCATCAAATGTCTGTCCCACAGGAGAGACTACTTGGACATGTTCATTATGTCCTCATCTCATTAGGTTCTGGGACATTGCTCCCTGTTCACCTACAGTTGGTTTCTTCTGTGCAAATAATGGTACAGCTGCTCCAACAGTAATAGGTAGGGATATAGCATCTGGGGCTGCTCTGCCTCCTATGCTCTGTGGGAGAGTAACTCCCATATTCTGATTCATCATCAGAGTCATATCTGACTGTGTCCCTGTCACTGGCGTAAATCTAGGCATTGCCTGTGGCTTTACTTGGTGCAGTAAAATCAGAGTTGGCTCAGTCTGAACCAGTATCGGTCTCGGGAAGACCTGCTCTGTGGGCACCACTAAGTTCAAATTTGTTTCCATAATGGGCACATCAGGATAAATTCTCTGCACCTGTGTTGCATCTGGGTCTGCGCTACAAGAGTGGTAGGCACATTAAGACCACTTTGCACTGCATTCTGTGTCAGGCTAGCATTAACCTGCACTGGACTCATTGTCCCATTAACCTGTGTCGGGGCTGTTGGATCAACACTGGCGCCTTGACCACCCTCATGCACTTTACATTGTGGTGGTCGATCTCTCAACAACTGTGTAATAAACTCCTCATAGTCTGAGTCCTCCTCCACTGTTGAACACTTTCTAGCCTCCTTACCCCTGGATGTGTGGTTCTAAAAATTCTGGACTCATGTAATTTACTTTGCCACAGCAGTACGATTTTAGTATCAAAAGACCGATAATGACTAGTACACTAAGCATGAGCATTTTCGCTCAATTCCAGCAGCGTTTTCACCTCGAAATCGCCATTTTCGTCCTGCACTCGTGGCTCCCATTTTATACACGGCAGCCATTTTTAAAAGTTGCCCTCACATAGGCTTATAATACAGTCAGATTTGATTCCAAGGACACGTACACCTTGATTGACTTTTCTCTGACCTGGGCAAGCTGGAACCATTGCCTCAGGCCAAACCTGTTTGGTCAGTCCCTCTCCCAGTGGCCGAATCAGATAGCATCAAGGCACACCATGCCATAAAACCCTTATTATCGCTCACACACCCTGCCTAATCTTGCTCACACCTGCACCTGCTCTTTTCTTCTTCTAACTTTACGAGGGGGAGGTGCCCGTTTTTATTGGGGGTCCACACTTATCTGATGTAAAATACTAGGCCTTGCCGGGTAATTTATTATGGGTTGGATGACATGAAATATGAGGTTTCATCATGACACTGTTTTTTCCTTTGTAGTGAAAACATGTGAATGACCAACCAAAATGTCAAGAATGTTTGCCTGAAGCTTAAAAAACTGTATATAAGGAAACCTGACTTTGCATTGAAACACAGTCTCCTGAGAACATACAAACCGTGCTGTTGTACTTCTAGGACGCTTGTCACTTGGTTGCAGCCAATAAATTCGATCTTTGACTTCACCTAGAAGACTCTGAGTTTCTGTGGTCTGAATCAGGAAAGTACCTGAGGTCTTTGGGTGTACCCTGGCACCGCTGGGTTACCGGATCAGCACCGGTTCTGAAAAACCCAGTACCTCAGTTGGCGCCCAACATGGGGCGATACCAGCGGTACCGGTCCAAGCCTGAGGTCCGTGGGGAGCTTCGTGTGAAAATTCTGGAGGAAGGCAGCCACTTCATCGACCCCTGCATGTCGACGTGGTCCGAAAGTCTTTGCTGCGAGGTTCCCCGCTTCCCGACGGCTACGAAGGACTGCTGCCCTGGCTATCGCCCTGATTTGGACCCTTGATGTTTGGTAGAGCGAAACGATAAGACGAGTCTTCTGGTGACGTCATCGATATTTTCAGTTAAGTATAAGTGGAGCGTCTCCCAGTCCTTAGTTGGACACTTGGTTTGGTCCTTAGTTGGACATTTGGTTTGGTATCCCTTCGGGATCACTTTGATTTGGAACTTGCAAGTACCAAAGCCGAAGGACTCGTGTATTCACGAGACTATCGTAAACGATAATCCTTTGAAGTTTGAAGCTAGACTAGTGAGCGAAGATGCCTGGTCTTAGCAGACTTGGAAATTTGTTTTGTCTTGGTTGTAAAAGGGACTCCCGGTTGGAGGACTCATGTCCGGTTCCTCCGATTGGAACTCCAACCTATGAACTATATGTGAAGCACGGAGTAGGCCCCATCACGTTTAATAAAGTATGGGTCCGCTATTCTTGGAAATAATTGAGAAAAGTTTTCTTTTTTTCTTGTAAATATGACTTACAACTAGGATCTGCAAACGGTTCTGTAAGTAAATTGCGACGGCGCTATTCATGAAAAATGGCTAAAGCGCGCTGTATTGTGTGTACTGAGTGTTTTCTGTTTATATCTGAAATGAGCTCAATGTGTGTTTGTGGGTCTTCTTGATGTTTTCAGTTTGTTAAGTAAAATGTTGGTTAATTAATATTAAGTAGAAACTTAAAAAAAATCCAGAAATGAACCATGTGATGTGCTAACATAGCTATATGTTGCTCTTTAATTTATAGAATGAGCAACTGTGCACATATACAAAACTGCCGTTAAATGCTTAATAAATTAGAAAACACATTCAATAGATATAAATAGGGCCCCAAAAAAACGAAATTATCTATTTTTGCAAAAAAATACATTTACAGCATTTTTCTTAGATGCATTGTAAGAGATGTTCACAGGCAAACTTTTCAGCTGCAGTATATTTGATAGGAATGTTCAATTCAGCCAGCACTTTCCCAGTTAAACATGGGTGGAATTTTTCATAACCTTCCTTTTAAATGAAAGTGGCACAAAAATGTGACGCATTTCAAGTTAGGCTTATGCGCTTAGGCTTGTGAGTTAATATATCCCAAATAATAGGCAAGGGATGCAGCTTGCTTTTATATGTGGAATTATCACAAAAAAAATAATAATTGGGTTTTTATTTTATTTTTAAAAGAAAATTATTAATTATGGAAAAATTATTTAAAAAATAAGTGCCTTTCAAAATCGTTTTTTAATATTTATAAAGCTTAATACCTATACTATGACCTCCTAACATTAAAATTTAATTTAAGTTATGTTGCACCGCTAAAATGACATTTGTATGTGCAATTTTCCCTTGGCGCAGGAGCAAACAAGCTCATTTCTATAAAGTATAAGTTAATATTTTCAATGGCTGACTCATGGATTGTGTAATAGACATTCTGGTAATGCATATTATGCAAGAAAATTGTAGGATATTGATTTTTTAATGCCTAAAATATCAAAGTCGATTTTGGGCAAAAGCACTGTTTAAACTGCATTTTCTTTCATTCAGAGTACTTTTTAAAGTGTCTCAGGCTTCAGTAAATGCATACATTTAGGTTTGATATATATTTGCAGGTTGTGCCTTCTTATGATTCAATGAGTCAATGTGCCAGTACAAAGGCTTGTTTTAATATCAAGGTTGAAGGTTCTAACTTCAGCTGGGCCTACTGAGACGTTCATTCATTCGAGGTTGATGAAATATGTACCATTGCATGGGATTGCAACAAGCATTTATTCTAACAACTGGTATGTGTGTTATTAAGGTTTGTGAATTATTCACAGTAAATGTAGTTTAATAATCTGGAAATAGAGATAATTTTTTTAGTGCCTAAAAAGGATTTTTTTTTTTTTTAAATAGAGTGAATTATTGCAGATTAGAAGGAAAATAGGAAGGCCTACTGTCTTTGACAGATTCAGAGTGGCAGAAGCTAGGAGAGCTACAGAGGCTGGCTCAAGTCATGCTGCTGAGATGCTATCTTTAGTTTTCCCATAAACAATGGAGGAGGCTGTCATGTTGACACTTGTGACCTTTTAAATTAGGGCCTTGTCTCTGTGAAATGCAGAATGACCCTACGGGCCTCTAAAAGTGGGATTTCTGGTTTCTCCAGAAGAACATCAATACAATTAAAGAACTTAATTCCAAAGGGAAAATATAAAAAAAAAGGGGTTTCTTCGAAAGTCCCAACATCATGTTAAATGCTCTGCAGAACTGATACATTTGTGTCTCCGCTCTAAAAAAATAAAATGATGCCTGCTAGTTGCTTTTATTTGACAGAAAACAAAGGCCCGTATTTGTGCTTTTTTTAGCGCCGCATTTGCGCCGCTTTTTGACGCAGAGCGGCGCAAACCTGCAAAATACAATGGTATTTTGCGGGTTTGCGCCGTTTTTGCGTCGGGAAGCGACGCAAATTGCACCGCAAAAGGGGTATAAATACGGGCCAAAGTGTTGCATTAAGTCTTAGACAGAAAATAAGATGCAGCCCTTTTCTAAAATTTTGAAGGCTACATGCCTTAATGAGAACGATTTGCCAATTAAGACTTATTTTTCACAGTGGAAATTGTAGGTGCCAAATTAATATGGAGTGTCAGTGTAACAATTTTTACTTTTAGAATGGTTAAACTAAGGTGGCTTGATGTTGCGAAGTAACTGACAAGAGGGTAACAGTTAAGTAATGGAAATTTATTTTCATGTATTTGGTCCTATCATGAATTGTTCTTGCTGGTCCTGTATGTTAGAAGAGAAACAGTAAAGTTATATTTGACAGCAGATTTCCATTGCCTGGTGATCTACTGTCAAAAGGAGGGTAAGGATTTTAAACCTGACAAATTAAACAGGCCCAAATATTGGGTTTTGGGCTGCAGGTTTACAGTGCATAAAGTACATGACATGGTGTTGTGTGTCACCGCTTATTCACACATGCTATTGTTTTGTCTATGCTTTTTGTGCTTGATACACAGCAAGTATATCTGATAGCTTGACGTTTTGTGCGTTTTTATTATTTTTTATTTGTTTTTTTTGCATGTTTGTTGCTGCTTTTGATACTATTACAAGCTCCCCTGTGTTGTGAGGGGATGGTCATGACGATGCCCATCGCTACGCATGGTCATTGGGCATAGTGGCATGTAGGGGGGCACAAATCAGGCCCCCCTATGCCACAAATGTTTTTTAAAAAAATACTTACCACAACTTACCTTTTCTTCCCTGGGATGGGTCCCTCCATCCTTGGGTGTCCTCCTGGGGTGGGCAAGGGTGGCAGGGGGTGTCCCTGGGGGCAGGGGAGGGCACCTCTGGGCTCATTCTGAGCCCACAGGTCCCTTAACGCCTGCCCTGACCCAGGCGTTAAAAAGAGGCGCAAATGCGGGTTTTTTTGCCCCGCCCACTCCCGGGCGTCATTTTTGCCCGGGAGTATAAATACCACGCACATGCCTGGGAGTCATTTTTTTAAGACGGGAACGCCTACCTTGCATCTCATTAACGCAAGGAAGGTGTTCACGCCAAAAAATGACGCTAACTCCATGAACTTTGGCGCTAGACGCGTCTAACGCCAAAGTATAAATATGGAGTTAGTTTTGCGTCGAATTTGCGTCGAAAAAAACGACGCAAATTCGGCGCAAACGGAGTATAAATATGCCCCCTTGTTTTTCATAACAAGTCTCTTCATATAGGGTCCCTTTTGATCTACTTTTAAGGAGGTCACTCCTCATCTGAACTGTCACTCGTCCATTTATCATTTATTCCATTCTCACTGTGTAACGGGAATTGGTGCACTATATTACTATTTCTGTTATGCCTCTGATCTGTGACCTGCTGAGAAAGCATCGTCTCTTACTGCTCCATTGGGGCTTGTGGTATTTGAATTTGCTGTCTTGGTACTATGGGAACCTGCTGTTGAATCGACTGCAACTGTGACACTTGTGCACGGGGCATTTGCACCTCCTGCCTGGGCTGAACATTCTGCGTTTGTTTCACATTATTCTGAAAATTTGGATTAGGACCCCTTACTCTCGGTCCTCTCACATTCTGGAATTAATTGATGTCATTACTCTGCTGAATAATACCTTCCTGCACCATCATTGGACAGTCCCGTTTATAATGTCCAATGGCTCCACAAATGTGACATGGCAATAGCTTCTTCATTCCCTGCACATCATTCTGAACCATTACAGTATTCAAGTCTGGATCATGATTCATATTGCCTCCACGACCTGTACCTCTTATCTGAGGCTAAAACATCATGTTTCCCTGCTGCTGCTGTGGTAACTGCTGCAAAAAATCCCCTTGCACTCCAGTTTCAGCTGCTTTGATCTGCATCACCATCGCCTTCTCTTTCAACTTTTTCTGCTTCAACTCAATCTTATCCCTACAGTATTTTGCATCCTGCAACACCTCATCAATCGGCTTTGCTTGCCAGCAAATCAAATGACTCTTAATCATCTGGCTAATTTCAGGTCTCAATCCTACCACAAATCTGAACACAAAGTGAAGCATGTCTTTTGCCTCAATTGTCTCTGTACCACTGTAATGCTTGAATGCCTGCAACAATCTCTCATAATATGCGTGTATCTTCTCCTTTGCTTCCTGAGCTGTCCTGTCAATCCTCTTCCAGCCAATATTCCTGGGCGAAATTCTCAATTTCAGAAACTCAATCCCCTTGTAGTAATATTTCATTACCTTAGGAGATGGTGCACCTCTATTTCTGTCTCTCTCCAGTTCACTTGTTGGCCAGTCTACACTCCTCTTACACTCGATCCACAGATCAGTTGGAACCACTATCTTTAGTAATGTGTTCAAGTCTTCCCAAAAACACTTTGCAAGTTTCACAAACCTGTCTGTCTGGTGATACCACTCTATTGGCTTTTCTCTCAGTTTAGGATAATCATTTATAAATGACAGAATGCCACTTCTACTCCACAGGACATGAAGAAAATTCCCCCCTAAAATCTCTCTCACTGGTAAAATCTTTACTGGATCTTTATTCTGCTGGACATTTTCAGTCAGCTCCAAAGAATCCCTTTTTCTCTTGTCTCTTTTCTTTACCCATCTGCCTTCCCATTTATCTAATGCTCCCCAGGTCTCAGCACTTTGAAGCAATTACTTAAGGTGCACCTTCATTCCGGCAGATCTCATGTGTTCAAAAGTTTCCGTCTCAAAATCTAATCTGTAACTTCTTTTCAAATGCTTTGTTTTCTCTATTTCTATGCCATATTTCTCTTCCAAGTCAGCTAGTCTCTCATGTACATTTCTCACCTCTCTCATAATCTTTGGGCACAGATATCTCAATTCTGCCTCTGTGTAGGATTCCAACCTATTCACCCCCATAGTTCCCTTGATGAGTCGACCCGCTTCCATGCTTAGCCTAGCACAATTCAAATGTTCCTATCCTTTAGGGGCACTCTGTGTGGTATTCAGCTTGTCTAAACATTCAGTTAATTGCTGAGCTGTCAATCCTTATAATGAAATGTTACTTGCTTGGACCGGTGGCACCTGCTTTGCAACTGCATTCAGAGTCTGTGGTGTCAATAATTTCAAACTCTGGTTAATGTTTGGCCCTGTTACCATATCTAGAAGTGCAACGAATGGACTAAGGTCTAGCAATGATGTTGATCCATCAAATGTCTGTCCCACAGGAGAGACTACTTGGACATGTTCATTATGTCCTCATCTCATTAGGTTCTGGGACATTGCTCCCTGTTCACCTACAGTTGGTTTCTTCTGTGCAAATAATGGTACAGCTGCTCCAACAGTAATAGGTAGGGATATAGCATCTGGGGCTGCTCTGCCTCCTATGCTCTGTGGGAGAGTAACTCCCATATTCTGATTCATCATCAGAGTCATATCTGACTGTGTCCCTGTCACTGGCGTAAATCTAGGCATTGCCTGTGGCTTTACTTGGTGCAGTAAAATCAGAGTTGGCTCAGTCTGAACCAGTATCGGTCTCGGGAAGACCTGCTCTGTGGGCACCACTAAGTTCAAATTTGTTTCCATAATGGGCACATCAGGATAAATTCTCTGCACCTGTGTTGCATCTGGGTCTGCGCTACAAGAGTGGTAGGCACATTAAGACCACTTTTCACTGCATTCTGTGTCAGGCTAGCATTAACCTGCACTGGACTCATTGTCCCATTAACCTGTGTCGGGGCTGTTGGATCAACACTGGCGCCTTGACCACCCTCATGCACTTTACATTGTGGTGGTCGATCTCTCAACAACTGTGTATCTGAGTCCTCCTCCACTGTTGAACACTTTCTAGCCTCCTTACCCCTGGATGTGTGGTTCTAAAAATTCTGGACCCATGTAATTTACTTTGCCACAGCAGTACGATTTTAGTATCAAAAGACCGATAATGACTAGTACACTAAGCATGAGCATTTTCGCTCAATTCCAGCAGCGTTTTCACCTCGAAATCGCCATTTTCGTCCTGCACTCGTGGATCCCATTTTATACACGGCAGCCATTTTTAAAAGTTGCCCTCACATAGGCTTATAATACAGTCAGATTTGATTCCAAGGACACGTACACCTTGATTGACTTTTCTCTGACCTGGGCAAGCTGGAACCATTGCCTCAGGCCAAACCTGTTTGGTCAGTCCCTCTCCCAGTGGCCGAATCAGATAGCATCAAGGCACACCATGCCATAAAACCCTTATTATCGCTCACACACCCTGCCTAATCTTGCTCACACCTGCACCTGCTCTTTTCTTCTTCTTACTTTACGAGGGGGAGGTGCCCGTTTTTATTGGGGGTCCACACTTATCTGATGTAAAATACTAGGCCTTGCCGGGTAATTTATTATGGGTTGGATGACATGAAATATGAGGTTTCATCATGACACTGTTTTTTCCTTTGTAGTGAAAACATGTGAATGACCAACCAAAATGTCAAGAATGTTTGCCTGAAGCTTAAAAAACTGTATATAAGGAAACCTGACTTTGCATTGAAACACAGTCTCCTGAGAACATACAAACCGTGCTGTTGTACTTCTAGGACGCTTGTCACTTGGTTGCAGCCAATAAATTCGATCTTTGACTTCACCTAGAAGACTCTGAGTTTCTGTGGTCTGAATCAGGAAAGTACCTGAGGTCTTTGGGTGTACCCTGGCACCGCTGGGTTACCGGATCAGTACCGGTTCTGAAAAACCCAGTACCTCAGATGGACTTCTACTAGTTTTCCTAGTAGCTTTCTTTCCTTCCCCCTCATTCTCCTGCGTAATTTCCGGAAGCAACTTAACCCCCGCAATGTCTCCATTCTCCATGCTTTCTGAACACAGTCCCATCTAGCCTCCGGTAGAGTCTTTTCTGCCTTTCTCATCGTCCTCTCAAATTTCAGTTGCTGTTGCTGCCTAGCTTCTAGCTCCCAAATTGCTAATGCCAAAAATTGTGCTGGTCTCGGAAGTGGCTTCGATCCGTATAGCACCATCCGTAAATGCTCCAAAACTCTCAAATTAAACGTCCCATTTGTAGGAAACTTTAAGTTCCCATCTTTTTCTGTCAATTTTCACCATTGCTTTAGCCAAAGACATGGCGTGACACCGTTCTCTTCCATTACAATGTAAGCTGGTGTACCTTCTGGTAGTGTAGCCTCTGCTACACTCATTGTAATATACATTATCTCCCCTCAGGGCACTTTTTAACGCTTTGAAAAACGTCATCTTTTCGACCTTTTTGTTATTCAAAATTAAATCAGGAAGTGACTTTTAATCCCAAGATTCATTTCACCAACGTCCTCAACCAGTTGCCTCTCACGGTCGGCTGCCAATCCGTGAGCAACCCTTGTCACTAACCGACCTATCCCGGCGCGGCTCGAATGATGTCAGACTCACACGTATTGTGACTGACAAAGTCTTACGGCTTGTCCTCTCTTCACTCCAATTCACACAAAACTAATGCATATATAGGGAACACTATTCAAAAAACAAAATCCAAAAACAAATCTGCTGCTTTACTACAGAAAAGGTAACACAATTGTTCAGAAACCATACGACTTTTTCACTGATGGCTTTTCCCGCACTTACAGCTACTCTTCTTTCTCAGTCTCCCAGATTCGCAAGTAAAATTTGGCCCGCAAATTTTACTCTCAACTGTTCAATGGGTCTGTCCAGGTGCACATATGACTCGCCAAATCTCAGTCGAAAATTTTCTTTCACTCACTTTAACTCACACTTCTGACATGTTGACCACGACTGATCAACCTACTAAACCAGAAAGATTACAACATAAAACCAAGGCCCATATTTATACTTTTTGACGCTAAACTGCGCTAACGCAGTTTAGCGTCAAAAACTTTAGCGCCGTCTAACGCCATTCCGAAGCGCCATGCGGGCGCCGTATTTATGGAATGGCGTTAGCCGGCGCAAGCAGACCGGCGCTGCCTGGTGTGCGTGGAAAAAAACCACGTAGACCAGGCAGCGCCGGCGTAGGGGGAAAATGGCGCTAGGGCGTCTTAAAATGGCGCAAGTCGGGTTGACGCAAAAAAATCGTCTTAACCCGATTTGCGCCATTTTTTCGACGCCCAGACGCCATTTAAATGACTCCTGTCTTAGTAAAGACAGGAGTCATGCCCCCTTGCCCAATGGCCATGCCCAGGGGACTTGTGTCCCCTGGGCATGGTCATTGGGCATAGTGGCATGTAGGGGGGCACAAATAAGGCCCCCCTATGCCACAAAAAAAATAAAAAAATAAAAAAAATTATACTTACCTGAACTTACCTGTACTTCACTGGGATGGGTCCCTCCATCCTTGGGTGTCCTCCTGGGGTGGGCAGGGGTGGCAGGGGATGTCCCTGGGGGCAGGGGAGGGCACCTGTGGGCTCATTCTGAGCCCACAGATCCCTTAACGCCTACCCTGACCCAGGCGTTAAATTCAGGCGCAAATGCGGGTTTTTTTGACCCGCCACCTCCCGGGCGTGATTTTTGCCCGGGAGTATAAATACGACGCATTTGCGTCGCCGTCATTTTTTTAGACGGGAACGCCTTCCTTGCATCTCATTAACGCAAGGAAGGCGTTCACGCAAAAAAATGACGCTCTTTCTTCATACTTTGGCGCTAGACGCGTCTAACGCCAAAGTATAAATATGGCGTTAGTTTTGCGCCGAATTTGCGTCGAAAAAAACGACGCAAATTCGGCGCAAACGGAGTATAAATACGGGCCCAAGTGTCTCATACACTTTTCAATATACTCCGGAGTCTTAGACCATGCAGGGTTTGTACATCAATAACCACGTGGACAATTTTTTAGCACAAAGCACCACACACATGAAGTTCGACAACTTCCCTACTCTCACACTGCCCAGTACGCACACTCCTTCTACAACTTCATTTGGAGTATGCAAACTCCCTAAAATCCTCACAAACCTCACAATTCACCTGTGATTTCCATGAGATGTGCCTGCGCAACCTATTTCATTCACACTATGGCTAGAATGCCTGGAACATCCTCAAACAACCATTAGAAGGATCCAGGATCTGGGAAAGTCATTTCTGGATTTAAGGGAACATCATTTTCTCTCCAATTATCATTATTGAAAAACAAAATCCAAATCTCAATAATGATGATTTCTGCTACCACCTCTGGGACCTTCAGTCCTGCTATTATCTCAGTTAACACCTATCACTCCATACTACTCATATATGGCAAGCTCTTAAGGAGACAGACCATCAGTCTCTCTGACCATCTCTGTTCATGTGTAGCACGTCTGACCTTAATAAGTAAACTTACAAGGGGGCGCGAATAGGTTGATAAACCTTTTGACTCGCAATTAGGATGTTCTTACCATAGATCCAGTATATAATCAATAATCAATACACAATAATCAATAGTCATTAGTAATCAATATAATAAATGGAGTCAGTAATTGTCACGCACAATGACCTTTCAGTCATGAATAACCACACCTTTAGTAAAAGTTTAGAATATTTATTTCCCTATATTAGCAATGATAAAGTCATGTAGATTAATCTCAATATCAAATTAATCACATACTGAAACAACACTGGTTGTCCAAAGCGGTGGAAAAAACGTAATTTAATCAAAGCTTGAACAACAGCACATTCTAAATTTATGATGCAAATCAGTAGCAAAGTCAGCTTCGTCAACATTGTGATGTACATGAAATTCAGCAAAGACATTCATCATGCATTAGTCCCTTTTATCATAATTCATTAGTGAGAATCTTCAACATTAGATTAGCATCAGCATGTTGGGCTTCATGCAAAACAATTTAGTAACACAAATTTGGAAAAACATCTAACTCTGGCTCTATCAAAACAGCACAGTTGGTACCTAGAGGGAAAAGCAAATATGCATAATAATCACAATCTGGATATACCTATCCTCCGGGTGGATCAGCAAAGCAGAATCAGTCTTCATCCTCAGGACATCAGTCAATCAGCAAGGCATCATGCTTCAGCATGGGAATTTAAAAGGGCAAAGTCTTTACGTATTAAAGTTAAGCATGTGTCTTGTCAAGACACATAAGAAAGTAGGAACCTGTCGGTCAGGAAGAAAATGCCAATGGGCTGTCTTCTCTCTGTGCAGTGTCATTAAGTCAAAGTTACGTAAACTACACCCCAAATCCCTATTGGTCAGTTCATCGTATGTTTACACTCCATCCAATTAAACTAAAATCCCAAATCTATGAATTCTAATATTTCTCAGTTCACATATCTTGCGATGTCTTTATCAGCCGGCTTCTCAGGTAACAATTTGTTGTAGCTTCTATTCTAGTCAGTATCTTCATTGTTCTTTTCCTGGGAAAGTCATTCTCAAACACATTACACATAAAATGTTGCATTAGCAAGAACATCATCTCCTAGCAGTTGGCTCACACCAAAAGCTTCTGTTATGAGCACATTTAAGCAATAGAATAGAAATTCAAAGTTTAACTTTCTTAGTCAGCTATTTTTATTATACGCTAAGAAATACAGCTTTTACATGAGACCTGGCAACTAGGCCAATACATTTGCTAAGTTAAGTCCTACAATTAATAAAGCTAAAGCTTACTTCATAACCCTTAATATGGCATATTACTGCATTAGTCAAACATATAGTCAACATTTAATATTATTTAATCATTGATTAGTACATTTTGTTAGCATTGGTAGCCATTCTTCGTAATCACATTTTCAAATGCGTGCATTATTTCTCTACGTTATTATATTTTCTACATGAACTTATTATTCAAAACACATAATCACTCACTAATCATTTTTATTAAAACGCCTGTGCTAGCACACCTGCCTCTGCATAATGTGCAAACAAACTATCCTTGCATCAGGAAAACATTTAGCCAACCTCACTTCTGCACCATTAAATGCAGCAAATCACTGGGTCCATGCTCAACAAGATATTTGCCCCTTTTATGTAGGACGACTATGACCTGAGGAGGAGGCTTCCTGGGTTGCACCCTTTGCACTGCTGCCCTAATGCTCTCAATGCACAGGATTCCCTGACCCTGTCACCTCATGAGAAAACCGGTTTACTAGTGTGCTCCACAAAATCTCTCGTACCCTTGATGAGTCCTATGCATGACAAAGTATTCTAACAGCAATACTTCACGAGAAGGCCTAGCACTTATTGTACAGAGATAGCATGAGGAGAGGAATAACTGGATATTAGACTGTTGAAAACATTAGATATTGTTGAGAACATATAACTTGAAACACATCGGTTTCAATCTCCCATCCTCTACCCTCGTTGCTTATTGACACCTGAGACTGCACTAGCCATGGCAGCCCTGTTGCGGATTGGATAAGGGCTAAAATCTGCTGAATCAGTCCCTCCCACTGTCAGACCAACTTCAGCACCCTAACAAAATGGAATCTGGAAAGCAGGGTTCCATCGACGTGTAGGAACAGTTATCTTGCCTTCCCCTGTTGACGGACCACTATGTATTTATTATACGTCCCTGACAGGTCAGTAATTGGACCCAGGGCCTTATGGAGGATAATGTGCTGCCCATGCCCTTCCTGGTCGGTCTTTGAAACGAGAAATGGCACTTCAAGTGTCTTTTCAATCGCTTTTGTCTGACCACAGTGGCAGTCTGGTCACTTGCACAGGTGCACACATTAACTGTGTGGGTCTGCAGAGGACAGTGACCTGACTTGGGAGCATTCTATGGAGACATCTGACAGATTTTTCAAGGGTGAGAACTGTACTTGTGCTGGACAGGGGACAAATGATGCTTGCAAAGGAGTTCTAAAGGAAAAGTTCCTTCTACCTTGTAATTCTGCACCCAATGCTGCTTTTTGGACAATACATATTTGCAATGGTAGATGTAGTAGATATTCAGTGACTCTTACGTCGATCTGTTTGCCCACGCACACTCTTACATAATGTGAACCTTCGTCTTGGTAAAGAGCATGCGTGAATCATGAAGCTGGGGAAAATCTCCATTAAAATATGCTTTCGATATTTCTGAATGGTTAGTCCTTCCTTGATAAAATTCTGTATTCCCTGCACTCCAATGGATTCATAGTGCTCGCTGCACTAGGGTCACTCTGTTATAAAACCCTACACGTCCTAACCAAGTGACCAATACAGTGCTTCTCACCATACACACCTATTAATAATTCCAGACGTTTAAAATCCACATTATTGAAATAACCTAACATACAAATTATAAATCAAATTATTGAAGCGAAGCATTATTAATGATAATCTTATTGGCCCAGTTTTGTAAAGTCAGACGCATGCTATTAATATGGCATTCTAGACGTAAAAAATGAAAAAAATGTATTGAAACAATGTAAATGTTGATTCCAAGTAAAAATGGAATAACGAAAAAAAAGATATACACTCTTTTGAAAGAAAATCTATATGAGAATAACTGTGAGAACTCGAAAACACCGGCGAAGGAAATGACATCACAATCATTGGAATGTGGATTGTTGCAGTGAAGTTGACTGAGTAAGTTATTTACAATTGGAGTTTTCATGGCCATGATCAATGGCATAATATTCAGCGAATAAGCATTTCAGTGTGATCATTTGCTGGCAGAGTTTATTATTTGCTAATCAATATGATGTTTCATTGTTATGAGTTTAATATAATCACGTCTCTTTTAATCTATACTGTGTACTTGATCAACGAGAGTTCAGAATTGATCTTTCAAAGAATCTATAATATGTTTTCCTAGAGACAATTGGCCCCAATTGGCAACAACTACAGTGTGCTCTCTAATCATTATGAGAGAGCTCATGGTAAAAAAGCATAGCTTTATAACGTCAGGCGTCAAGAACATTCCTCTTCCCGCTGTCAGTCCTTTGTAAACACAGACAGTGTAACGTTTCCATTGATTTTTTGTAGGGTAAACGACATTAGCAATTATCATTCGTTTTCGAACAAGGTGTGCCCCTCCCACCCGCTACCATCAACTTCCAGAGTTGTAATTGCAGGCACACCTATTAAGAAAGCTGTGTACCATACTAATATTTTTAATTTGAGATGGCTCGTCCTTGCATTTTTTCATGATGAAGCACTATTCATGGTATATGATTTCTTATACAATGATGCTAGTTTTGAACATGAAATCAGACATAGGTAAGAAAACGGGAGTGTAATATAAATTGCAATGAAGGCAGAATGCAAATGTATTTTATTATCACAGAATGAGGAAAGAAAATCTTGTCCTACACACGTTCAACCCGACAAATGCTGATCTAATCAGATTTCAGAATTTGGCATCACGTTTATTGACGTGTATCAGTGGTTTCTGAAAGCTGAAAAGTGTTACAAAAATCCTGGAAAGTTCCCAGGAGTTGTCCTTGCTTGCCCGCAAGTAGCTTGTTCTGAAGTTAAAAAGAAAGTCAGGGATAATTGAAAATCTCCACAATAGAAATGAATATATGTTATCAAAAACAAATGAGTTCAGAGGAAGAAAAACTAATGATAATAAAAACAAATATAAAAGCCTCTTGCCAGTCTGACCCACTCTTATGTCAATCATTTCCATGATGGCTGAAGGCAGAGAGCTATTTCAGAAGCTTCTGGTGGCACAATGGCATCAAGGACCTCGTTTACTAGTAAGAGCGGCACGCTATATCATTGCAGAAACGCAGGGATGCACCTTATTTAAGACAATACGGCGCACTCCTGTGTTTTCCACAGCGCTGGCACTAAAGTTAGCTGCCTAGTGCCAACGCAGGCCCCCTTGCACCATAGTGTAAGGGTGCCTGCGTTGATGGGAATGCAGGGACACCTTCCTGCACATAAACAATATTCACAAAGTGGTGTTAAGCCACAAAAAGTAGCTTAACGCTGCTTTGTACATATGGGGCTGGGCATTGCACCACCGGAATGTCAGTAAAAGTGACTTTCCGGTGGCGCAATGCCCTTGTAAATTGTGGCCCAAGCACCTTCCTTCACCTAGCCACTCATGATCCTTACAAACAATGCAATTTACCGACGAGATTGCGGTGACGTTAAGATTGCCAGCAGAACTCGTAACTACATCTCAACCATTCTTTATCAATCCATACAATTGGAGCCGTCCGAACCACATTGGGCTTTTATAATCTCTCACAATACTGGCATCAAGCTACCCAAGACAGCTAGTGCTGATATCCATGCCCAGCTTTCCAACTGCTAGGCCTCCGACAATGCTGTCCCTTGACACTATACTCTCTGACCAGTGATTCACTCAGTTACCCATGTGAACGTGCTGTCAGACACGTTGACTGTGTTGGAGAAGATATGTCTATGGGGCTTCTTCTGTGAAAGATATGAAGACATGATGAACAGAAGCTGTCTGTCGAGATCCTCAATAAAAATGAAGTGAATGTAAACAGTGCCACGTGGTTCCGATCTCCTCTGAACAACAGGGAGAACAAGCATGCTAGTGATGTGGGGCGGTTCTGGTCACCGCTGTAAAGAATGCCCGGGGTCATTACTTTGATAGCAGCTGTTCAACATCTGTTTGTAACCATAGCATAGCAGGTGGACTTTCAAATGTATGCCACTCACAGTTCCACTAGAAAATCTCACAATTAATTAGGTTAACGTGTCTCACTAACAGAAGCACATTTTTTTCTGGATCAACCAGGGTTCCCTGTGGTTGAACATAGACAGGCAACACATCATATATATGGGAAGACAACAGCCTCACTGTCATCTGAGTAGTCAGCCAATATATGAATATTCCCTTCTTCCACATTTTCATTCATTAACCTCTGTGTTTATTTCTCCACGAATTCTCCTTCGTTCCACTGGCTAATGCAGTAGTCAAGGGCATGCATCTATGTTTCTCCCTATTTGGAAAAATCTCAATTCTCCTCTCAAATGAACAAAGGGTGGATTTAAGAAGAACCTTTTTGATTGTCTAACTAATACACTGCAACTTTGTTTACACTTCACTGACAAAGAATCGCATATCGAACCCTCCTTAAAATCATCCCAATAGCTCCTAATATTAGCAACAGATAAATGGAATTGTGTAACACATTCAAGGCTTAATACTGTATGCCTAACAGAAACCTCAGTTCCGCATTGGCACAGGCTATCTCTCAACATCTTCAGATGAAAAAAACATTGGGGTAGATATTCTGGATATATAAGTACTGAGACTGTGGAACTCATTGAGCCCAATCCTTGATGCAGAATCAAATTACAGACTTGTCAGGAAATGCCTGAAAACTGAAATTTTACATGACCATTAGAGTAAACCACTCGTCTTCGGAGGCAGTGACTGACAAATACAATACATCAAGCATTTCTTCATGGACTGGACACAACTCCCCCTTCTGTTTTTCACCATTGCTCTGAAGTAACCAAAAGGAGACACCTAAGACCCAATAGAGAACTTTAACTAAAAAAGTAATGCCCGCCTTGGCAAACTTAAATCTGCTTTGAAAATTTGGCAACTATAAAAGTTTACAAAGCCAATAAGAATATTTTGCCTAGACTTCTGTCCTCGTCGGCCTGCCTGGGTAAGAAGATGCCAGTCATTTTTTTTAAAGTGTATTATTCATGAGTAAAAGCAGTCCAGTTTTAAAGCTATGCATAAAAATGCTGCATACACTCAAATTAAATGGCCTGGTACAAGTGTAGCTATTCTGTGCTTGGGAATAAAATGACTTCACACAGCTTTCCTCGTAAAATACAAGATGATACATATACCTCCGGACAAATCACATTGCAACATATATACTAAACAATCCCATACATGCAAAATAGCCTGACCATAAGGATTCTTTTATTAACATGTCAACACATTTTAATTAAAATTATGCCTCTGTGTGAAGTACTGACAGAGACATGAGATATCTCTGAATGGGAAATCCCAGGTGTGTAACTCCTGCACATGGGGGTGTAACTCATCTGGTGGGACTGGGTATGGCCTAACCTTAATTTGAACTGCTGTTGAAAGAGTACCTAGAAATAACCTACATTATCAACATATTAGAAGCAGGGCGCACATATTCAGTAATTAAACCAATGGGATAATTAGTTTCCAAAACTAAATCCTTCCACATGGTCATTTCTTAACACAACATACATTTTCTATGATTGCCTGATCCCAAATGGCCACCATTCTATCAGGAGCAGAATTACATTAGTGATAAACAACAACACATCACCAATGTACAAGGAATTATGACCATTATGCCATGATTGGCTCATTACCAGGGGTGGGTATCACGTCATGGATGCCTTCAAGTTGCCTAGAGATGCCACTTCTATGCAACAACTAGTAACGTAATAGAGGCAGACAATGGGCATCATCTAATAAATGCCATAAATTGCAAAGAATTACCACCAGTTATGCCAGGCCCAACATATTAGTAGGGGTGGGCATTATACAATGAATGCCCACTATTTGCCAAGAATACTTTCAGAGCCAGCATTTTACAAAGGTGGGAAGTGGGCTTCATTATCACCATTATGTATGAGAGGCCCTGCATTTTACTAGGGGCACAGAGTGGGTATCATGACAAGGATGGTCAACAGTTACCACTATTGTATGAAGGGCTGGGAATTACCAGATTATGTAATGTGAATCTTCTCATTGATGCCCCAAAATTGGCAAGAATTACCACAATTATATGAGGCCAGGATTATACTAAGAGTTGGTAATATGAAGCATCCACTGGATTGCCAGTACTCCCATCATAAGCACATTTAAACCAGGGCAAGAATTTTGGTAACGTGGGCAGGTGTCACAACTCTCATACAACACACTCATGCATGCACACACACACACTGTGAATGGTGATTTGCCAGGGGGCAGGAGATGACGGGCAGCAGCCCAACCTCTTGGATCTTTCCACTGGGGATGAACAACATGGCAGGCATTGAAAAGTTGTTTTAAGCACTTGCAGCTGCCAGGCTGTGAGATGTCCTCCGTTACATCAGTCTTGTTGGGCCTCGCATGACTCACAGCACATCTGGGACAGTGGCAGAACAGGTCCCTATGGTAACATCACTGTAATGCTAGATGGCATGCTGTCTGGCTCGGTTGTAGAGTTGTCAATACTACTGTCATTTGTCATATGAACCACACAGGGAGGATGAGTGGCCCATCCCATTGCAGGCTAGTGCCAGTTACTGTTACAAATGCAATAACTCGTCTAGTCTTCTGATTGTGCTACTTGCTGCACTTCTTCTCCTGAACAGCCACTCATCCTATAGGGCCAGTCATACTTTTTCTTCCTCCTGAGAAGGTACTCTTCAAGGCACTATGAAGTCCCAAGTTTCTCAAGCAAGCTGTAGAGACTTTGTATGATGCCCACCTCACCCATGAGAGACTGGCTATCTGTCAGAAATGATCCCAGGGTCATAGTAGCTCCCCCTGTATCACAGTAGCTCATTGAGTAGTCTGCAGACAGCTCACATCCATAGCCAAGAAGGACTGGAATGAAGTGAGATGGTTTGGATTCCACCTTTATACTTATTTGTTCAGACAGAGGCTGTTGATTCTTTATCAAAGTCCAGGCACAGATTTGGGGGAGGGTCCATTTAAAATTTCCTTTTCTGGCTGCAGTGCACACACTGTCTATGTGCAGGGTGTCTGCTGTTGCAGCAGGTAGTGGTGATGCTGGCTCCAAGCAGGAGTTTCCAAAACCATGTGCACAATGAAGTGTGAACACTCTTCACCTGCCTGTCATTAGCCTTCCAGAAGTAACACTCAGGAGAAGAAAAAGAGCAGTCCATGCTTAAAAATTCCCTTCAGCTAACAAGAGAATCTGCTGGCACACCCCTTTTCCTACCATTTATTAAATGGGAGTGATCAAGAAAGACTCATCTCCAATCCCCTGCTAACAGCTCATCATAGAATGTAGAAGACTAGCTCTTTCTTCATCCACACACACACACTTCAGTGTCTGGGGCTCCTCTCTTCAGATCCAGGAATGCAGGCAATATATTTACACTGTCAGGGGAAGCTGTACTTCATCTTCCTTCATGTTCCATCTCAAACCAGGCAAAATCAAAAATGGACCCCATTCCTAAACAGAAAGGGTTTCACCACAAATCGGAGACTTGCTACCATTCATACCTTATACACTGTGGGAAAGTACCCTCTTTTTTGACATGTTACCCCCAATTTCTGACTGATGATGGTGTGTTTTTGACTGTGTCACTGGGATCCTGCTAGTCAGGACACCAGTGCTTACGGTTGATGGCCTGCTTGTCAATGTGTTTCACTGTTTTCTAAATTGTCACTGGAGTTCTGCTAATCAGAACTCCAGTGCTCATGCTATCCTTCTAAATTTGTCATTACAGTTTAGTGACTCCATATTTCACTCCAAATTGGAATCCGGACCCCGCTTATAACTCCCTTTTATATGGCACATAGGTACCCAGGGCATTGGGGTTCAAGGAAATCCTTAATGGCTGCAGCACCTCTTTTGCCACCCATAAGTAGACCATGCAAACACTTCTTCAGGACTGCCATTGCAGCCTGTGCGAAATAATGCATGCACTATTTCACAGCCATTTTCACTGCACCAGGTCACTTATAAGTCAGACCTTGAAGGGTAGGTACATATTACCTGTGTGTGAGGGCTCCCATGCACTAGCAGAGGGTCCCCCACGTCATCCAGGCCCATTGTCCCAGACTTCATGAGTGTGTGGATGCCATTATAAGTGTGCACTACATATAGGTCAATACGTATATGTAGTTTCAGAATGGTAACCCCCAACATGGCCATATATGGTGTTTAACAACTGGGAATTGTACCCCAATAATGATTCCAGTATTGGATGCACAATCCAATACACTCTGGGGGCTCCACCATGGCCCCCAGTACTGACATACCAGCCTTCTGAGGCTTCCACTGCAGCCCAAGCTGCTGCCACCTCACAGACAGGCTTCTGCCCTCCTTGGGCTTGGGCAGACCAATCTCAGGAAGGCAGAACAAAGCATTTCCTTTGGGACAGGGGTGTTACACCCTCTCCCTTTGGAAGTAGGTGAACTACATATATGTCAATACAGATATGTAGCTTCACAATGGTAACTCCAAATATTGCCATGTGAGGTGTCTAAGATCATGGAATCAACCCCCAAAATCCATAACTGGTATTGGGGGACCAATCTCATGCACCCTGGGGGCTCCACCATGGAACCTCAGTACCTCCAAACCAGCTCTCTGAGGTTTCCACTGCAGCCCCAGATGCTGCCACCTCACAGACAGGTTTCTGCCCTCCTGGGGATTGAGCAGTTCAATCCCAGGAAGGCAGAACAATGTCTTTCCTTTAGGAGAGGGGTGTTACACCCTCGCCCTTTGCAAATAGGTGTTACAGGCATGGGAGGGGTATCCTCCACAAGCCTCTGGAAATGCTTTGAAGGGACCAGATGGTGCCCTCCTTGCATAATCCAGTCTACACTAGTTTAGGGACCCTTAGTCCCTGCTCTGGTGCAAAACTGGACAAAGGAAAGGAGAGTGATCACTCCCCTGTCCATCACCAATGAGGGGTGGTCCCCAGAGCTCCCCCAGAGTGTCCCTGGGTTCTGCCATCTTGTTTTCAGGGTGATTAGGGAACTATGGGAGCATTTGAGTGGCCAGTGCCAGCAAGTGACATCAGACACCCCCCTGATAGGTGCTTTCCTTGTTAGGTGACCAATCCCCTCTTACGGCAATTTAGTGTCTTTCCTCTGGGTGTTTCCTCAGATTCGATTGCAAGACTCCAGCAGGAAGTCTCTGCATCCTTACTTCATTTTCTTACTGACGGATAAATCTCTGACTGCTCCAGGATCTCTACAAAACTGCAATAAAGAAGCTAATATGACTTCTGCAACCTTGTAACTTTAGCTCCTGACAGCAACTGAAACAGTTTCCAGGTTGTGCATCATCTCAGGACTGCCTGTCTTCAGCCTGCCTGTCTTCAGCCTGCACCAGAAGAGCCTAAGGAATCTCCCGTGGAGTGATGGAGTCACTTCCCTGCTTCAGCAGGCACCTCTCTGCAGCGATGACTAGTGGGTTGTGTCCCGTCTCCCGATGACAGAGGTGGATCCAGTGACACAGGTGGTGGACTGAAGTGACTCCGGCAGTCCCATAGTCCATCTGTCCAATTTTGGTGGAGGTAAGAGCTTGCCTGCCTACGCAAGACAGTGCCCCTGTGCACAACGTGACTTGCAGTTGCCAAGGCTTGTGTGCGACCTTCCCAGAAGTTCTTCATGCACAGAACAGCTTAGGCCACCTGTACTCCATACTGTGACGCACAGCTTCCTGAGTGGTGCTCTGGCGGTGTGGGAATCCTTTGTGTCATTCTGCATCGGCCTCTATTGGCACCTTCTTTGTCCCCATGCTGTGGGATTTCTGTGCACACTGCCTGGTCTTCTGAGGACTTTCTGGGTTTCTGAGAGCCCCCTCTGTCCGCCCCTTCTGGGTAGAGGCCACCAGGTCCCACCTGGTCCGGGGCAGCACCGTTTTCCGCTAATTGCGAGCTTTGCATTTACCAAGGCTTGTTTTGCAGAATCCGGTGATGCAAACCAGACTGCATTCATCCTTCTGACGTGGGACATTTTCTACACCAACCAGGAACCCGCATCTGTCTTTTTTGGTGCAATCCTGACTTTGTCTTCTTACCAGTGTTTCCCCTTTTGCACCTTCATCTGGGTGTCATTCCCCTCCTCCAGCAGGCAAGTGGTGGTGTGGGTTCCATCTCTTGATGAGTTGTATGAATCCAGCAACACAGGATATGGACGAAAGTGTTTCCCAACAGTCCTGATGTCCAACTGTCCAACTTTGGTGGAGGTAAGAGCTTGCCTCCCCATGCAAGACAGTACCCCTGTGCACCGTGTGTTTTGCAGTTGCCATGGCTTGTTGGCATCCTTCCACAAAGTTCTTCATGCACCGTACAGCTCCAGTCCCCAGCACTCCTTCCTGTGATGCACAGCTTCATGCGTGGTTCTCCGGCGGCATGGGATCCTTTGTAGTGCTGCATGGGCCTCCTTTTGTACCTCCTTTGTCCCTGTGCTGTGGGACTCCTGTGTATGTTGCCTGGTCTTCTGAGGTCTCTCTGAGTTGCTGAGGGCCCCCTCTGATTCCCCCTGCTAGGTAGAGTGCACCAGGTCCCTTCTGGTCCCGTGCAGTGCCATTTTTTGCTAACTGTGAGCTTTGCATGTGCCAAGGCTTGTTACCGGAATCCACCAATGCAAACCAGACTGCAATCATCCATCCGGTGTGGGACATCATCTGCACCAACCAGGAACCCGCATCCGTCTTCTTGGGTGCAGTATTGACTGTTGTTTTTCACCAGTGGTTCTTCTTTTGTACCTTCATCTGGGTTAGCAGGGGCTCCTGTTCTCCCTGGACTATTCAGTGCTTCTTGGACTTGGTCCCCTTCTTCCACAGGTCTACTGGTCCAGGAATCGATCATTGGTGTCTTGCAGTCTCTTCTGGTTCCTGCATTATCTTCTATCATGACTTCTAGTGTGTTTTAGGAAACTTCCTGTGTTTTACTCCTGGTTTCCTGGGCTCTGGGGTGCGATATTTCACTTACCTTTGGTGTTTTCTAATACTCCCAGTGCCCTTTTACACACTACACTTGCCTAGGTGGGAAACCAACTTTCGCATTCTACTATTTTAGTATATGGTTTGTGTTCCCTCTAGGCCCTTTGCAACCTATGGTATTTTTCACTATTTGCACTATTTTCCTACTGTGTACTTACCTGTTTCTGGTTACTAGTGTATATTTTGTGTGATTTACTTACCTACTAAGGGAGTATAGCCTACAAAGTATCTTTGGCATTGTGTGACTAAAATAAAGTACCTTTATTTTTGTAACACTAAGTATTGTCTTTCATGTGTGTAAGTACTGTGTGACTACAGTGGTATTGCAAGAGCTTTGCAAGCCTCCAAATTCAGCCTTGGCTGCTCTGCCTACAGCTACCTCTAGCCAGACTGGCTCTGAGACACTGACTACATTTGACTGATAAGTGATAACTGGACCTGGCATAAGGTGTAAGTACCTTTCTTACTCACTATAAATCAGGCCATCCTCCTACTTACAAATATATTTGACCCACACACAAGATCCCAGCACAAGTGTCTGGGTGTCATATAACAGTGAATATTTACACAAATGGTGCTAGGAGGCACCACAAGTCACCTTGACCAGGTAAAAGGTGTAATCAGTACTATAATCCATAAAATAACAGTAATTTGCCTATACTGCTTTATATCAGTAACCTAGGACATCAATCAAAGTGTCATATCAAGACAGAGGGTACACTTGGTGCATCTGCCTATGTCAGAAAACAAGTTCTGGAAATCAGAATCATCATGAACAGGCCTGGGCCTCAGCACATAAACTAGATCAACATGTTAGGTTGGCCAATTAAAAGTCAAGATAGAAGGTTTGCATGCACTTGTTTCACACAGTATATGTCAAAAATAGGCCTCACAATACTGTCAAAGATGCCATTATACCATGGGTGGGCACAACATGTTAGCCAGATTTTCAGTCAGTCAACCAACGACAACAATAGTAGACCTGAGAGAAACTTTAATTGCACTGAAGCTATTGAACTATTTTCAATAATTCCATATTACTCTTGTGATGTGAAATTACACAAATTAGAATTTTCAAATCAATGGATTACCCCACCTTGAGTAATTAAGAGCAATTTGGCGCAAAAACCCTACCACAGGATTAGAGGAACAACAAACTAAGAGAAAGTGAGCGGCTGTTGGGTACTGCTTTTCTTGTCCTGTAGCACTTCATGCTTTTTGGTAGCTCAAAATGCCTTCTCAGGCAAATTTTGGATGAAAGGGAGCATTTTACACCAAAGAAATAGCGCAACATGCTGGAGTACACCTTTCACACAATAATAACAAGTAATTTTACTGTAATTATGAATAATTACGCTAAAGAGAATTACACCAGTTACATTCACCCCTAAACAATATGCTTCCGCAGTGGCTGTTTAATAGATTCATGAATCTTGGCTAACAGATAAAAAGTTGGTATAATTATACATTTGAGACTAGGGCCCGTATTTATACTTTTTTTAGCGCTGCATTTGTGCCGCTTTTTTACGCAAAACGGCGCAAACCTTCAAAATACAATGGCATTTTGCAAGTTTGCGCCGTTTTTGCGTAAAAAAACGACGCAAATGCGGCGCAAAAAAAGTATAAATACGGGCCTAGATGTGCTATACCATTTAACCAATGTGAATGTTTCAGTTTGCAAATCACAGTGCTTACACGCAATAAATGGTATTTTATTATAAAATGAGCTAATTTTGTGATTCGGTACAAGCTTTGAAATCACGAAATGGGTTTTGAAATGCAAAACGATTCGTAATTTGGAAGGGGTTTATTTAGATCATCTTTTCCAAATGATGATTTGCAATGCAGTGTGTTGTGACCACAATTTTGGTCACAAACCGTTAAACTAATAAGGTGAGGAATGAAAAAATATATAATTTGTTTTGCAGAGTAGGCAGTGGTCCAGGGGCCTCTATATTTTCTCTATCCAACATAAGTCCCAGAAGGGCATGTGTACTACTACATGGTCCATATGGATCCATCTCTTATAAGATTTAGCCTTGGACCATTCCACAGCCATCACCTATTGGGCTGCGGCATAATGGTAGGGAACTCTAGGAAGGGCAAGACACTGTTATATCTGGCTTGCCTAAGGCGCTTCTGGGGAACACAACCTGTGAGAGAAGCATTTGAGTATGATTTAAGTGGGGTTTATCAGCTCATTTCTGGAGGGTCTGAAACAAATAGAGAGAGCACAATCATCTTAACAGTATTGACTCTTCCCAGCCATGAAAATATTATTTTCAACAGTCTTCTAGATCGCATATTATGGAGGCTATAAGAAAGGGGAATTTGCTTCAAATAGGTATTTTGGGCTTTGAGTTATTTGTCCCCTAAGTAGTTAATTTGCTTCTTGGCATATCGAAAAAAAAAGTATTCTACTAATTCTTTGGTCTCACCCACTGGAAGGGTTAAGTTAAAAGCCTCTATTTATCTCTATTATACCTCTATTTATCACAAGTAATCTTGCAACCTAAAACTTTTTATGATTATTTTAAAAGATCAGCTACTGCTGGCAGAGATAACTGGGAGGATTCCATCATACGAAGTACATCTCAGCATACAAAGTGATTTTGTATTCTCTGGAGACACATTTGATGCCCAAATTTGCTGCCCACAATTTCTTCAGATTGTCAGATTTGGCAGACAAGAGGGTCAATACAAAGAGTAAACAAGAGCGGTGAGAGGGGATATTCTTGCCTGGTGCCTCTCTGCAGCCTGAAAGTATCCAAACTGTAGCCATTAAGAGCAACTCTTGCCGTGGAGCTAGAATAGTTGGCAAAATGGTCAAATTCCTTCTCCATGTCAAGAGAAAGAAGTACCACAGGTACGTCCTTAAGAAAGGACGTTTCAACCAGATGGATTGCTACCCTAACACTGTCAAGCATTTACCAGCCCTGTCCAAATCTGCTCTGATCCAAGTGAATGAAGGAGGGCAGGAGTTTATTGAGGTGAGTAACCAGAATGTTAGTGTATAGCTTGGCATCTATATTAATGAACACAATAGGACTTTGGGAAGCACAAATTCTGGCACCCTTACCGGGATTGGGAATGACCATGATACTGGCCTTGCTCATTGTCTTCATGTTAGCCCTCTCGCTTGTGCAGTGATTAACAAGTTCTGCAAATTTAGGTGGTAATTTCTGCATGAAGGTTTTATAACATAAGGCCATAAAACCATCTCCACTCTGGTTTTATTGTTTCATAATCTAAATTGAAACCTTACCTTTGTCAACCTGTGCTGGAGAATCCAGTTTTCTTGGTGCAATTGAGTCAGTTGAGGGAGCCTAATAATATTTGGGTATACCTGGTGCTACGATATGAAGCTAGCTTCTCTGAAATATAAAATGGAGTAAAATTGACTAAATGTGTTGCTCAGAGCAGAACTTACCTTGAAAAAAACAGAAGATAAGAGGCAATTAGAAACAGTTAGGTTAACTAAACACAATGGCCAGGAGAACAGTTACAGAAACCTGGTCTTAGGACTGTCTCAAAGTACAATCGATCTGAGCGGTGTTTTACACATTTCTCTGGTCACCATAAAAATATTACAGCATTCCTTTTTTAGGCAAAGAATGTGAACAGTTGTCTTGGAGTCATAAGTGAGGTCCCTGATGTAGGAGGCTGGCCTGGCTTATAGTGGGTACCTGATGGTACTTACACCTTGTGCCAGGTCCAGTTATCCCTTATTAGTAGATTAGCTTAGGCTGATAGAGGTAGCTATAGCAGAGCAGAGCAGCTTAGGCTGACCTAGGAGACATGCAAAGCTCCTACTATAACGCTTATATCATATAGCACTATATCATAAGAGTCACAATACTCAGATTTACTAAAAATAAAGGTACTTTATTTTAGTGACAATGTGCCAAAAATATCTCAGAGGATATACTCCCTTAAGAGGTAAGTAAAATACACATAATATACACGCAAACCAAAATCAGGTAAGTAAACAATTAGAAAAGTAGTGTAAACACTGTAGAATACAATATGATGTAATAGGCCTAGGGGCAACACAAACCATATACTCTAAAATTGGAATGCGAACCATGAATGGACCCCAGGCCTAGTGTAGTGTGTAGAGGGTCGCTGGATGTGTAAGAAAACACTAAGGGTGTCCAAGATACCCCACCCCAAGACCCTGAAAAGTAGGAGTAAAGTTACCCTACTTCCCCAGAAACAGACTAAAGATGTGGTAGGAGATTCTGCAAAGGCAACAACTGACTGCAAAGCACTGAAGACGGATTCCTAGACCTGAGGACCTGTAAAGGAAGAGGACCAAGTCCAAGAGTCACGGAAGTGTCCCGGGGGGGCAGGAGCCCACTAAACCCCGGATGAAGGTGCAAAAGGGCTGCCTCTGGATGAGAGAAGATGAAGATACAGCAACAACACAAGATGCCAGGAACTTCTCCTTTGCACAGAAGATGTCCCACAGTGCGCTGGAGGATGCAGAGTTGTTTCCATGCAGAAAGACTGCAAACAAGCATTGCTAGCTGCAAAGGTCGCAGTTGAAGAAAATGGGTGCTGCCCAGGCCCAGGAAGGACCAGGAGGTCGCCCCTTGGAGTAGGAGACAGAGGGTTCGCTCAGCAGTACAGAGAGCCCATGCAGAAGCAGGCAGCTTCTGCAGAAGCACTTGAAATGGTGTTCAAGAAATATGAGCAAGGCGGTCGTCTCAACACTACAAAGGAGGGTCCCGCGAAGCCAGTGGTCAACTCAGCGAGTTGAGCAATGCAGGACGGGGTGCTGGGGACCTGGGCTGTGGTGTGCACAAATGATTCCTTGCAAAAGTGCACAGAAGCCCTAACAGCTGCAGATAACGCAGTACACAGGATTGCTGTGTGGTATGGGGAGGCAAGGACTTACCTCCACCCAATTTGGACAGAAGGACCACTGCACTATCGGGGTTACTTGGATCCAGCTCTTGTGTTCCAGGTACCAGGCTTGTCGAGATGAGAGGGGACCCAGTGGACTGGTGATGCAGACGTTTGGTTCCTGCGTTAGCAGGGGGAAGATTCCTTCCACCCACAGGAGATTCCTTCTTGGCATCCAGTTCAGGGTGAAGGCAGACAGCCCCCAGAGCATGCACCACCAGGAAACAGTCAAGAAAGCCGGCAGGATTAGGTGCTACAATGTTGCTGGTAGTCGTCTTGCTACTTTGTTGTGGTTTTGCAGACGTCCTGGAGCAGTCAGCAGTCGATCCTTGGCAGAAGTTGAAGAGAGAGATGCAGGGGAACTCTGGTGAGCTCTTGCATTTGTTATCTGATGAAAATCCCACAGGAGAGACCCTAAATAGCCATCAGAGGAGGATTGGCCACCTAACCAGGTAAGCACCTAGCAGGAGGGGTCTCTGACGTCACCTGCTGGCACTGGCCACTCGGACGCCTCCATTGTGCCCTCACACCTCTGCATTCAAGATGGCAGAGGTCTGGGACATACTGGAGGGGCTCTGGGCACCACCCCTGCAGTGGTGATGGACAGGGGAGTGGTCATTCCCCTTTCCTTTGTCCAGTTTTGTGCAAGAGCAGGGGCTGGGGATCCCTGAACCAGGGCATACTGGCGTATGCAAGGAGGGCACCATCTGTGCCCTTCAAAGCATTTTCAGAGGCTGGGGAAGGCTACTCCTCCCCAGCCCTTAACACCTATTCCCTAACGGGAGAGGTTGTGACACCCTCTCTCAGAGGAAATCCTTTGTTCTGCCTTTCTGGGACTGGGCTGCCCAGACCCCAGGAGGACAGAAGCCTGTCTGTGGGTTGACAACAGCGGTAGCTGCAGTGAAAACCCCAGAGAGCTCATTTGGCAGTACCTGGGGTCCATGCTGGAGCCCGGGGATGCATGGGATTGGTACCCCAATACCAGATTTGGCATGGGGGGACAGTTCCATGATCTTAGACATGTTACATGGCCTTATTCTGTGTTACCATTGTGAAGCCTCATATAGGTCCTGACCTATATGTAGTGCATGCGTGGAATGGTGTCCCCGTACTCACAAAGTCTAGGGAAATTGCCCTGAATTATGTGGGGGTACCTTGGCTAGTGCCAAAGTGCCCTCACACTTAGGGGCATATTTATACTCCGTTTGCGGCGATTGTGCGTCAAAAATGTTGACGCACAACCAGCGCAAACATTGCCCCGTATTTAAACTTTGACACCAGAGCCCGCGGATGACAAAACTCCGCCGTGTGCGTCATTTTTTGGATGCGGCAACCCGCCCTGCGTTAATGATATGCAAGGTAGGCGTTCGCGTCCATAAAATGGCTTAAACGGCTGTGCATCGTATTTATGCTTTCGGGCAAAAATGACGCACGGCCGTGAGGCGGAGTCAGAAAATGACGCACAGCCCGATTGGCGTCAAAAATTAACGCCTGGGTCAGGGCAGGCGGTAAAATGGGGCAAACACACCTGTATTTAATCATAACACACAGAACAAACAGCAGAGCAGCAGAGCAGCAACAGGGAGACATGGAGGTCATTCTAATCCAGCGTGCACGCAGACGCAGAGCCCAGCAGCAACAACACCAGCTACAACAACATCAGCAGGGACCCCAAAGGCAGCGCAGAAGGCAGGAGAGGATATTCCGCCCAAGAACAACTCTTCAGGGCCTCAGGGAACATGACATCATACAGAGGTACCGGTTGAACTGGCAGGCCATTCAGCAGCTGCTGCGAAACATTGAACAGCAGTTGGCCCCCACTTTAGTGACACCCCGCACCATCCCAACAGAAACAAAGCTGCTTGCCGTACTTCACATGCTGGCAAGTGGCTCTTTTAAAAAAACTGGTGCCCCGGTTGGCGGAATATCACAACCATCATTCTCCGCATTTCTGCCCAAAGTACTGGATGCCATCATTCGCCTGACACCCCGCCACATCTGCTTCCCTAACACACTGCAGAACCAGCAGGAATCTAAACAGGGGTTCTACGCAATCAGTGGCTTCCCACACGTTCTTGGTACAATCGACTGCACACATGTCCGCGTTGTGCCACCTGCTGCAACTGAACACCTCTACCGCAACAGGAAGCACACACATTCCATCAACGTGCAGGCCATAGTCGATCACCAAGGAATGTTCACCAACATCGTGGCTAAATATCCTGGGAGTGTACATGACTCATACATCTTCCGTCACTGCACCATCAACCAACACTTCCAGGATGGACGGTATGGCAATGGACTACTTGTTGGTAAGTACAAAAACCACCTTATAGATACACTGCATAGCAACCCTCTAGGACACACAACACATACACCACAACAGCGACATCTAGACAGGAACACACTGAGGTCCTTACATCACTAGCCATGTCTCTTAAGTCGCCATTGAACCTGTCACACATCGGAATTTACTGTACAGCCTAATGTGAAGACATTAATGAGTGTGGTTGCCGAAATGTCACCTTGCAAAATGTAAGCGTCCCAATGACCTTTACATTTCTACATTGCATAAGTCTAAAGGTATGGGATGTCCAGGGTACGTTGATATGAAAGTGTTAACAACACTTTCAATTTAAACTCTACATTGAACTATCATCTCACCCCAAGTGAAGACACAAGGACACCTGTATCACAAGTCACAATGCTAGGGAGGGCACACTACTGAAAATCCCAAAACATACTGATGACAAACGGTTAGCAGACAAACACCTGCTTAGCCAAGGAAACAACACAATGCAGATGGTATAGCCTACAAGTATAGGATGTCACATCAGTACACAAAAGAGTCACAGACAACACAAGACAACTACTGCCATTAAAGGTCTTTTCAATAGTGCCAGCTACATCAACATGATCCCATTCTTTTTCTCTTTCAGCTGATCAGGGGTATGGTATCCAGCCATGGATTATGACACCATTTGGCAACCCAAGTATTGCTGCAGGGCGTGCATACAATGAGGCTCATAAGAGGACACGCAGCATTGTCGAGCGGACCTTCGGCATCCTCAAGTCAAGGTTCCGCTGCCTCAACATCACTGGTGGTGGCCTACTATATTCCCCCGAGATGGTCTGTAAGATCATACTAACATGTTCCATCCTACACAACATTTGCATCAAAAGGAACATTCCCCTCCTGGAACCAGACCCATACATGCCTGAAGACTAGGAAGATGAGGATGCTGCCCTGCAACATGAGGGGGAACAACCAAACACGGCTGCTGGAGTGCGTAGGCGCCAACACATTGTGAACAATTTTTTTTAAATATTATCACCATCACCACTTAATGAACTATTGTAAATAAATACTGATAAGAAACACCAGATCATGGTCTTGCTAATCATTTCTGCACACCTTTAGCTCTAAATATCAGAAGAAGAGTGTCGCCTCATGGAGCATTGATGATATAACAATCAGGACACAGAAAATACCACTACAAATGTGATGCCTATCATACAACGGTCACATACACACACAATGTAAATGACTGACATCCTGTACAGTTCACCTTTGAAGGGGAATAGCTGAGGACCACACCTATTACACACATACATGTTGGAAACATGGTTCATCACAGCATATGTCACACAACTAAAACACCATCACTCAACTAGGGGAAAACAGGCCTCATACATCAGGCAGTTGACATGCTTTTGCATCAGGAACAGGAATGTATGACCAGACTCTTGGCAGCAGTAATTCCAACTACATACAATCTTTGCAAAGACTATCTGTCACTAGAGTTACACATACGCAGAACATACACAGGACAAGTGCCACACATATGACAAGCATCCAGCACATCACATCCCATCTACATGCCAGCCCTTTTCTAAAAATCTGACACACCCATGCGCCTGGTCACACCCCACATGTCTGAAGAGATCCCTGGAATACTAATATGTGTACCCTGATATTCCCTCATCTACACACACACACTCACAAGAGTCATCCAGTGTGCCACACCCTTTCATATGGTATACCATTGTCATAGTACTATCTCACTGCATGGAAGTCAGCTCAAAGAATTCACTGGCTTGGAGTTTTGAAGGCCTGGTATCACCTGTAGATTGCTTCCCGTGTGAAAGGAACTGTAGGCCATTTGAAAGCAAATCTCATCCGACAGGACTTGTGAGACACTGATGCAGGCCACACCTGTGATCACCTCCATGCACACCACCCAAATTTACATGCACCGTCCCTGCTGATGCCTCCTACAGCATAGATGCTGTCATTTAGCAAATTACAGCGTTAAGCATTGCTACTAATGTTGCCGTGTAACACTGTATCTGGGTTCATGTGTCACCTTCAAAACAACACAGGACATACACAGTGTGACATGTCAACTGTCTACTGCTCCCTCTGACCAGTCTTAGTCAGACCACTGATCATGTCAATTGTTAAAGAGCTGGATCCTGATTGACTCAACATCCTGTCAGCCTGACTGGCACCTGTCCGTGGGTCACCCTAAAGATACCCGGTAGCCACATATGAACCACACTTGCTGTTCAAAACCTCTCTTTCCTCAGAGGCTAATTTGTCCGTTGCCTCATCAATGTATACACAAATACATTGTATTGCATCATCTGACTTTTATTTGTATTATATTTGTTACAGTGCCCTTGAATAGCTAAATCATGGCCCATCCATTGTCTGGGCCTCATTAATGCCTAAACGACAAAGTGTGACAGTGTACCTGGGCCATAGCCTTTGATGGTGTACGTGGCCTCCAGCAGAACCAGCAACCTCAGATAATGTCCATGAAAAGTCGACACATATGAGGACCCTGACAGTTCACACGCTGAGTAACATTGTTCAAATAATAGAGATGGCTCGTGTGTGGTGAATACCAGCCATATTATTCTGCACGGAGGCTATGATGTTCCCAGATGCATTTCCATCCACAGAGGCCAACTTGAGTACAAATGTTGCAATGACACATGCCGGATCCAGACACCTGAGACATTCTCCCACTCAGCACACCAAGGTTGCCCAGTTGAAAGTCTCATTACACGTCTTCAGTGACAGGGTGGGACCATCCAGTTGTGGGTGACCATGTCCTCAATGACTTTACTCACATTTAGCTCCAAAGGATACTCATTAGATTCACGATTAGCTGCCACTAACTCATGATGAGACCTGGACGTAACAGTGACAACATACACCTTAACAGTTGATACAGGATCAACATTGGACCACACACATGTACATGCACCATCCAATCAACAAAGTGGTTGCAAGCAGCCTATCACAGTAGTGTCCCAATTGTAACCTAGCATGAAGATTGAAACATGCCACTAAACCAGGTAATGCATAAAGGGCCACATACATCAAAAACCAATTTGCTATTATGCCATTAGGAACTTTGAGAATTTGCTATTAAATCAATGCTAAATGGTATGTCAGAATTCTCTAAAGAAGTAATAGGGCAAACTTCAAATGGGCAAATGGTATTACAGATTTGCAAAACGAGAATCATACTCAATTTGCATCTATGGGCCTGCTGCCAATGGTTTAGCATTACTGAAATTGGGAAAACCGTTGATTAATTTGCAAGTCAGGAACAGCAAATCCCAGGGTGCTGGGGGCCTAAGTCCCCCTCTGCTGCACCCCAATTAAACACTTTTTACGGACACGTGAAGCACACACATGCTTAAGGGGCATGTGTGCCCTACATGTCTATAGTGAAACATATTTTAGCTACATTAACTTGTAATTAGCGCATGGTTACCCCCAAAAATTGTTTAGGCGACAATTGCATTACCTAAATGGCCATTTTGCGATTTCAAATAGCTTGATACATGTGCTCACAAATTATCTATTAAAGACATCCTGTTAGCTCTTTCATATTTGGAAAGTCGCAATCAGCAATTACCTACATGTGTGCGCAATTATGAGTAATATCCATTTTGGCCAATCCTTACTATTGCACTGTGAATACCTTCTATACATCCTGTAAGGCACATTTGCTTTCGCTAACCCCAGTATTTATCATTTAGCACCGTTTGGTAATGAAAATTCCATGACTCATTTGGACATATGAAATACATATTTGTCATTATGCGTCATATTTTCATGCATACAGCTTGTGCGTCATATTTTTTGACGCACAGGTGTGCAAATAATGCTGAGTCCAATTATTTTTAATAATTGGTAAATAATATTTGGATGCAGCTTAATTTTCACCTCTGGAAGTGTAAATTATGCCGCAAACAAATATTATTTACCAATTATTAAAAATAATTTGACTCAGCATTCTTTGCACTCCTGTGCGCCAAAAAATATGACGCACAAGCTGTATGCGTGAAAATATGATGCATAATGGGAAAAAAACGGAGGCCATGTTATGCAGGATGTGATGTAATAGGATATCCTGTTTACAGATTCTGTACAGTGGGTGTACTTTCACTTTCACTTTGCAGTCTCTGATTATTCTAGACTGTGTGGCTGTGTGCAAAGTGTTCTCCTGTGAATTTGTGCTTTTGTGTCCAGAGTGCCATCTTACTTGTTGTTTTGTCATTAATATATTGTTGTAGAACACTGTCTGAGTGTGTGTTGTTTAAATTTGTCCAGTCCAGTGTTGTATTTATTGTCTGTGGGAGTCTGTTGTGGTTACTGTTATATAGGGGATAGTTGGGCTCTTCTATTTGTTAAGTTTACTTTGTATTTCCTCACTCCAACTTTTCCCATTTTCCCCTTTCTTCTTTTTTTTCCACTACATTTTCCCCTTTTCTGTGCATAAATGTCTGGTAGGCCACGTCTTTCCAGGATGGGTGAGGAGGAATTGGGGGGTTTCATATGGCTGGTGTGCCATTTCCTCCCACTGATGCTGGAGGCTGGGGGTAGGGTGATACAGGAGTATCACACTGAGGCCCAAAAAAGTCCGGTGGGGGAAGGTGCGCCATCACTTGGTGCGTCTGTATGGGAGCCAATGCAATGTGCATCAACTGAAGCACCGCTGGGCTGACCTGATCTCCAGCGAGCAAGATCTGCTGGACCACCTGGGAATCATGATTGGTGGCCATGTTGATGAGTACAGATCATGTAAATGTGCACAATTAAAAGCTGGGTAGTGACATGAGATGATTGGTACACAATCTGCCAGATAAGTAGCTGACTGTGTGTAATGCTGACAGGGTAATTGATGCACTGTGTGAAGGATGGCAAATGCTAGCAGTCAGGCAGCTCATGTTTTGCACACTTACAGGTTGCTTGTTGCTGAATGTAATGTAGTGCCGCCTTTGTGTCAGACAAGCGAAACATTAATGAGGCAATCAGGACTCTACAGGTGACAATTGCCAGTGAAGGATGGATGTACTAACATCATATCTACATATGTTGACGCTATAGCTAGACTGACATTGGAAACCCTACATGATGCAGAAAATGAGTTCTGCCTTCACGTCAAATTGATGATATCAATGTGGCCTCGACATATGTCTCATGTGTGTCTGGTGAGTGTGTAAGTAAAGTGTTCACGGAAGTGCTATGCCTGTTCGGGATTAATTTGCTCCTTCCTATTTTATTGATACATGCCAGATCTGAACATGAACCATATTTGGAAAGGAATCAGGTGCCCTCAGCTAACATCTTAGACAGGTATTTTTTGTTTCTTGTGCCTAAATCCGATTAGGGATGGCCTTCCAAAGGTATGGACTAGGGGACAAACATCTATGTTTGGTGCCAATCACCATTGTTAGGACACATCAATTTATGAAACTTTTACAAGATGAGGTATTGCCAAAGTCCCTGCCCCTCTGTACCACGTACCTATCTGTCACAAATGTGTCATGACCACATAGGCTGTTTGACAGGTTATGCAGTCCTCAAGTAAACAGCCTTTGGATGTCTCTCTTGGATGCACATGATGAGATGAATACACACCTATATTGTTGCTGCACACTAATGGAGGTGCATGTTTGCCACCACATGACAGTCAGGGCCACTGCATGTGTGTAGAAGTGTGTGTAAGTGTAGCAGGAGACCCATCCTATGTAAATGTTGCCCAGGAATTATTCCATGCAGTATGAGCATGTCTGAAAGTGTTTCATTATCCATGTCAGCTTACACATTGTATTTTTATTTGAAATTGTTTGTCACAGCACTGATTCTGAGCATATTCTTCCTTCCATGGTTTACAGGTGGACCTGCACCGTACACAGTGGGAGAGGTGGCTCGTTTTGAGGACCCCGACACCTACAGTGAGTGTTGACATGTGTGTTCTGTTTTGTGTTTGCTGGTGATGTGTGATGGACTCCTGTGTGTTGAACACATTGCAAGGTGTGATGCGCTGCCCAATCATTAGTCTTGTTCCATCAGTGGGATTTCAGTTTTTAGAATATTTAGAGTTGACCAATGCTTATCCATTTGTCTGATCTTGGGTTTGTAGGCCATTCCTGTAGGGCCCCCTATGAGAACTGGGGTGAGTCATGTGGAATACACTAGTTACAATAAGAGTTGCACTGGGACTCGTCTCGGACTGAGTCTATATGTCAGACTGACATTCTCCCAGATAGCTTCTGCAAATTGCTTTTCTAAAGACTGCTGCTTCCCTGTTAACCGATGTACTGAGTACACTGTAGGTTGGACCTTCTGGGAGCATGTACTTCCACAAGTTGTACTAGAAGTGTGTGGAACTAGAGTGCAATGGCCTAGGTGTGCATGCTATTCATGATCAAGGGTGTTCTTGCTCCTCTGTGTCTGTTGAAAATTATGCCTCACTGGAAGTATGTGATGTTGACCTAGGTCAGTACATTTTGACATGTGTGGGCCTTGGATAGGACAAGGTTTAGCTGACTCCAATTTGTTGATAGCCCTTACTGGTGGTGTGTGTGTGGAGCCAAAAACATGTTGAGCTTTCTATACACTCCTGGGTGTGAATGTATTTTGGTATTGTTTGTTGTTCTCCCCCCCCCCCCTCAAACACAGGCATGGGTTTGTGAATAGGATACCTAGGACTGAAGCAACCAGTATGTTACACATACTTGTGACTATTTGAACAATTGTTTTGAACCTAGTGTATACACTCAGGTATGGCACATGAGTACTATATTAGCAAATCCCATTACAAATCGCAGACCTTGAAGTTTGTGATTGTTATCACATACACTGACATATGTAGTCCAGGCAATAGGTGGAGGAGGTGCAGCATGATTGTTAGCTGCAACTGTCAGTACTTTGATGACAAGTTATTGCCAGTTGTTACCCATCATGTAGATTTTGTATGTGCTATGTGTGAGATGACCTTTGTAGGCAGGCTTTCCATGTACTTCCTCTGAGACTTTCAATGATCTGTATGGTGATATGAGCTGTTACAAGTACAGTAGATGCATTGTCAGATTGACCACTTGTGCTACTCCACACAATGCAGTTCCTATGGTAAATAGTTGCCCTTTGTCTTCACAGCTGCAAACATGACACCCGCCCAGAAGCATGAATTTGAGAGGCGGGCCATGAGGTACAGACACATCCTGCAGGTGCAGTCGGGGTTCCGAAGGATGGCCCGTAACTACCAGTCTGATCGGGCCTCCGGAGCATGGTGGGCTTCACCACAGGGTGGCCCAAGGTTCCCCACTACAGCCACCACCACCACAACCACCGGTTCTCCCCAGGTGGCCCCAGCCACAGCGGGGACAGTTGTCCCTACACCTGCAGCACACCCAGGCCCCAGCAGTGTGACAGCTGCAGGACAGTCCAGTGGGCTAGGCTCCACATGCCCACAGAGCACCTCGGCCAGGACACAAACGGCACCAGCACTACAAATCGACCCTGCGGCATTCCTGGCTTTGGAGCGTAAGATGGACAAAGTTCTAAGGAAGGTGAACAATCTTAGTCAGGATGTCAGCTACATCAAGAAGCGGGTCAAGTCTATCAGGCGGAACCTCCGGAGGGCCAACCTCTAGGAATAATTTTTTCTATGAAAATAATTCCCTCCCCTCCCTCCTCTTTCCTTGTTATCATGATTAGTGGGCTTGGGGGATTAGTGTTAGGTTAGTATAGGTTGTTAGTTTAGTTAGTGTTAGGGAGGTGGGTGGGGGGGTCCTGATTCTTTCTACTTTTCCTTATTAAGTGTATTGGGCAATGTTGGGGTTCCTGTGTGTTTGAAAAAAAAAATATATATATATATCAAAAAAATTAACACAAAAATATATGATTGTTTAGGATAGTATAGTATGTGTGTAGGTTAGTATGTGTTGTCCTCCATGTGTCCTGTCTCATAATGGTGGGTGGGGGTTTGATGTTTAGATCAATTCGTTATATGTGAAGAGTAAGTTTAGCTTAGGTTAGTTAGGGACAGTATGGGTAATGAGTAGTCAGGTTAGATAAGGGTAGGTGTTACTTTTCCCTTAGTTGCCTCTGGTGTGATTAGTTTTGAATAAATATATAGATAACCATTTACATTATTTACATTATGTGTTAACTGCTACTTGATCATGGCCTTGGCATCAGTGTAGATGATTGTTGTTCTATGACATTTGTGTCCTATGCTACACACAAATACAAACTGAGGTGTAAAATGGCAGCTGCCCCAGTGCTACCTTGGTAAGACTCCACAATTTGTTAGAACCACCAATCTGAGTTGACATGGATCACAAAGGATTTTTGGTGATGAGTATGTTTTCTACGTCACAAAGTGTGCTTCCAGACTTGGTATTGTGGGGACAGTTTTAGGTTGGACTGCAGTGTGATGTTCAGGGACATCTTCGAAGATGAGGTCTTGTTAACACTCTTGTTTTCTTGTATTCATAACTGACATAGATCATATGTGTCAAAATTCAGCATGATTACCTATTTGGATGTTAACTCAGAAAGATTGATTGATGCTGTGTTTTGTAGTGTTTGCTTAAATTAGACTGCACAGTTCAATGTGTTAGTATTGCATGGTGACAACATTTATCAGCCACTATTAGTTGACTTTGATATCTCTTGAGGAAGCATTATTCTGTCCAACATAGCATGATGGTGTGTGGTTTCTCACTTCATCAGTTATTCTCCTCAGGATGGGCAGGCTATGATGCAATCCTGGCCACTGTGCAGATGTATCTGACTACATGATGGCAGGACAGTTGTATTGACAAGCTACATGATTGTCACACAGGCACATTTGTGTTATCTACTGCACAGCTGATGCGTCAAATTACACAGAGACATATTTGGTGTGCAAGTGCTATTTATTGATAGGTGCTGTAGTGCAATATGTACATTGTCCATGTTTGCTGAGTCCGTTCTAGTGAAATCTTACATGGTGATCCTACAGAAGGGGTGTAGATAATGCTACTGACATGCTGGGGTGATGTTACAGACAGTGCAGAGGGACAGGATTTGCCGATTAGTAGGAGAGAGACATTAACGGGGCATGCTGACAAGTTATACAGAGGTTAGCAGAACAGTCATTGAGTAGAGTTGTAAGACTGGCATTTGACAAAACGTAGGACCTTGGTCAAAGTAGGCCATGGTGCAGGAACTAGTGCTTCCGGGTACTCTTCCGTGTGAATGTGATCTGTTCCATGTCTTCTTCTTCTGATGTGTGTGTTGCCTGCTTCGTCCTTGTTGTTGTTGGTTGTGAAGGGGCAACACACACCTCAGTGTTAGAAGACGTGGAGTCAGACATCCCGGTCCCTGCTCCCTGTGAAGGTCTTAAGGGCAGTACTGCAGCAAGGAGGGTCTGCTGGTTTTTGAGAATAGCAGCCACATCACGTCGGCACTGAGGGAGTCATGATTGCATTCGTGCATGCAGTGGAAGGTTTGGGGTGCGAGGTGTTGTGGCAACTCCCTTACTGCAGTGGTGAATTCCTTGACAGTTTCTTGTAGTCCTTGCAGTATGGATGTTAGGGCTTGCATAGCTGCTGCCTGATCTGCAGATGACATCATGCACGAACGCACCCCCTCAAGGCTGGCTGCCATAGTTTGCATCCCCACCCACACCTCCTTGGCCAGCTCCCACTGTACTCCAACTACAGTTCTCTCAAAGCTGGTGCCAGTGTCGTCTGAGTCCTCAGCTGTATTGGAGCTGGCAGGTCTTGCAATTGGGGTGGTGGGTGGATCCTCTGCGATGGCTGCTTGTTCTGTGCTCCTCCTTGTGACTGAAGGTGGGGTCTGGAGGCTTTCAAGGACCTTTTGGATGGTCTCCTGGGGAATGTTTATGGGCTCGTCATCCATGTCATCAGGGAAATCTGGGACAGGCATATCGGCAGGAGATCCATCTTCCTCTGCAATGAAACAGGGTACAATTAGTGTGTCTGTGTTGTGACAATTTTGACGTGACGTGCCTGCCTTTTGATGAATTCACTTTGTGATCTTGTTTTGTATTAATATCTGCAGTCCTTCAGATGTGCATTGTTTCAGGCCTATGGCCCACCTGTGTGTCACATGTATGTTATTGAGTTATCAGACTTGTCAGCCTCATCGCCTCTAGGTGTTGATTTATGACAAATAGAGAATAGCCACCTTTTTGTCCTACTCAACCCTCCGTGTATATCCATTCTCATGGTGAGACCTTTCACTGGCTGTGGGTGTTCTGATGGCCCTGGCAGCACACATAGCTCTCAGGACCTGCCCCAATCCCTGATCGTTCACATCGACTTAATTGTAATTGACATGTAGCATATCCTATGCATGGCAATGTTATGATGTGATATGGATGTTGATATTGTTAATGTGTCCTGCTGATGTTGGGTAATGTGTGTTACATTGGATTGCCCTGATAGTCGTATCAGTATCCTATTTCGTCCTCTGACTGTGCAGGTGTATTTCAGTGACCAGTTCCATGTGTCCCCTCCTCAATGCTGTTGTCTGAGCAGTATGACATTTGTGATGTTGCCTTGTTTGCCAGGCACGGGATGGACCCTGACATATGCAGCATGGGTGTGTCCTTAGTGCTGTGTCACTCCTATTGTTGTTTACATTGGCTGATGTTTGTGACACCTATGGGCTTTGACATTTGAGTGTACTGGGACCTTTGTCTTGTTTCAGGAGATTGTTGCAGATGTCATCCTCACCCCCTAATTTAGGTATGTATGTTCCATGGGGAGGTTACTGCCATTGGCTACTTAAGCTGCACACAGTTCAGAGGTGGTAGTGGCAACTGTTGTTGCAGTTACATTGCAGTTGTCGGTTTGGCTAGAGGATTGCTAATAGGGCCCTAGTTAATGTAGGAGGTATGTTGGCTGACGAGTGCCAGGATATAAGTTTGAGGTAGTGGCCTTCCCTCCTGTCGAGGCTTTCCCTTTGCTCCATCGTTGGCATGCCAGCATTGCCCCATGGGACTGTTGGTGTAGTGTAATGTTGTGCCCCAGCTTATGTTTGTGCAGGCCATGCCCCCCTGCGATGCCCCTTTACCCATGCCACTCCATGTATATGATGACTTACATGCAATGTGTAGTAGGTATTTCCCCCCTACTTATAGTCAACATTATTGCATTATAATTCCCCATGCGACTTACCCTGCATGTGCGTTGTCTCTTGGTAGTCTGCGCTGTCCTGTCCTTGAATCCCTGTGACATTCTCCTCAGGGATGACGGCTGCGACCATCTCCTCCATGTGGTCCAGGGCATCCTGGTGTGCTGGACTCCCCCCTCCAGTCTGCAGTGCTGCCTTCCTGTTTCTGGTCATCTTTTCCTTGGTCCTGCGTTTGCAGTCATGCCAGCGTTTCTTACACTCAGTGACTGTTCTGCGTACTTCAGCCACATTGTTAATCTTGTCAACAATTTGTTGCCATATGGCCTCTCTCCTACTGATTGGCAACTTTGAGGTGATAAACAGTTGGTGCTGGTGTTCCGTCACCTCTTTAACCAGGATTTCCTGCTCCTCTGCACTGAAGCAACACTTTCTTTTCTTTCTATAAGTGTCCTGGCTCTTGTATGGATCGTCCTGACTGGTTCCTGGTCTGCTGTCATCTTCCTGGGGTCTGTTGTGGCATCTGGGATCCATTTTGGCTCTCCTCTGGTGCACTTGTAGTGTTTGCGTTTTTTTTTTACCCTATTGCGTAAAAAAACGATGCATATCCGGGTTGCGGTGTCGTAAATCGACCCACAGTCATTTCCGCCGCGTTAACGTCGTTTTCCTTTACGCCTTGACGCCGCAGTGTGCGTCAAAAATAATGACTCCCACCTGTTGATTGCGACTCCGTGTGTCAGAGTATAAATATGACGCCCGCACGGCGCACCAAAATGGCGTTAGCCGGCGGTAAATTTTTTGACACAAAACTGCTCCGGCGCAGTTTTGCGTTAAAAAGTATAAATATGGCCCTTAGTACCTTTGCACCTAACCTTCACTAAGTCAGGGTTAGACATATAGGTGACTTATAAGGTATTTAAGTGCAGTGTAAAATGGCTGTGAAATAACGTGGACGTTATTTCACTCAGGCTGCAGTGGCAGTCCTGTGTAAGATTTGTCTGAGCTCCCTGTGGGTGGCAATTAGAATTGGTGAAAATGGTCACTAGCCTATAATGACAATTTTAAAAGCAGAGAGAGCATAAGCATTGAGGTTCTGATTAGCAGAGCCTCACTACTTAGGCTGTGTAGTACTTAGGCACTACACAGGGCTACACATACAGGCCTCAACCTATGAGCACTGGTGTCCTGTCTCGCAGGGTCCCAGTGAGACATATAAAACACCCTGATATATACTCACAAACAGGGCAAAAGTGGGGGTAACAAGGCTAGAAAGATGCTACCTTCCTACACCTGATAACAAAAACAGTTGGGTTTCGACCTTATATGGACACAACAATGGTCATTGGGCAATGTGTCCAGATGTCTGGCATGAGAGGTGCATGAATGGGGTGTGTTACTTTGTGTGGTGTGTTCTGAATGGCAATGTTCCTAACTTCATGTGACATCTGACTTTGTGGTGTTTTGGGAATGTTCACACCCATCCGACCATGTGCTCTTTATTGGGGCCTGTCTCCTGGGACCTTTGTGGTGTCACTGCATCTATCTGTGGGATTGATCTAAGTTTCCTTTTAGCACGTTTGTCTGCCAACTATGTGCTGCCCCACCTGTGACCTGTCAATTAGTAACCTCAGGCCTACACCTATGAGCATTCCTGACCACGTATTTCTGAGTTCGTTCGATGGAGAGTTCATGATGGGTGAATTTGATAATAGTGGTCCTATTTATATGTGAACGTACCATGGTGCACATCAACTTCTCCATTATTAACACCTCATTGTAGCAAACCAGAGTATTAGGTAGTGAGTCAGGGTAAGTCTCACTATGCAATGCCCTTACAATATCCCATACTGGGTCCTTGGATTCAAACTAATAAAACTATAGCTCAGTCCTGGTATTGTGGCAAAGAGCAGTCAGGCTTTACTAGCGGAACATGTTTTAAGCATTTCAATATCACCATGGACAATAAGTAAAAGACATGACTTAAAAGAAATCGAACACCAATTCATAAAAATAAAGCCAATTTTTATTTTTATTTGGGCACCAAAATGAAATCAATCAGATACATACACCTGGAGTTATGGATTTAAGAGTGAAAAAGTACTTTGCAAGCTGTCAATCTTTATGACTGCAGTCAATGGGAAAAATAACTAGTGACAATGGGTCACTTGCAGGGTGAGTTCAGGAAAACCCACTGGATGTTATGGTGATGTGGGTCCCAGGACCAAGCTTCGACAGTTAGACCTATTATACCTGGCTCATGTGGCCCGGGTGCAGAGGTGTCCTGACTGTCCTTGGTGCTGAGCGCGTGAGCCACATGTGCTGAAAAATCACATTTGTGACACTTGGTCACTTGTAGGTTGAGTTTTGGGTGTTTGGGGGAACCCAGTGGGGGTAAGCTTAAATGGGCCCCTGGACCAGCAAGAGGCAGAACAACTCTACCTAGCTTGGGCTTCCCAAGAACAGAGGTGTGCTTGGCTTTCCTTGGTGCTGAACAGGAGAAGCAGGTGCTGCCTTCACCACTGAGAAGATGCTGTTAAGGAAACAGATGCACAAACTTGACAACGAGCCACTGAGGTGAGTAGTTGAAGCTGCAGGGGTGTTTCCTCGAGGTGCAGCATCCAAAAAAAGGGGGTTAGTAGCTGGACTGGCCACCAACAAACCTTGGGAGTGGCAAAGACAGTGCCTGGATACTTGTCTTGGAGTCTGGGGCAAATGCTAGTTTACTGAAACTTGCTAGCGGTCAGGACTACATTTCCCAGGAGCCACTAGACCATTTACGTTTGGGTGAGCCCTTGGTGGGCACAATGGCAAGTAACTTCTTGTTTTCTGGAGTGTGATTTCTACCTGCAGGGGACTAGTACCTCTTGCCCAAGGGAGTTCTGGTGCTGTCTTTTGGTTACAGAGGGGTTCTCCATCATTTTGGAAGCAACCTCTTGTCCAGGACAGTTGTAGTCATGCACGTCCAAAGTGGATGTCACAGGAGCAGAGTTTCACGTCCTTTTGTTTGTGGAGTCCTGGCCGATGCAGAAATGGGTCTCCTTTTTGTCCTTGGTTGCAGTTCAGAGCTGATCTGAAGCTCTTGTCTCAGGGATGCCCTTTAATTCCTAGATTTATGGATGTTATGGGTGTGGGAACCAATGACCAATGGGCTACTAGTCCCAACGGCTAATCTGCCACAGAGGTTACCACATCCAGGAGTGTGTGCCACATTTCCTACCTAGAACCCTTGACTTTGTTGTTTTTCAAGTTGACAGAACGCATCCTTGGTCATACAGACCAGGCAGCCAAGCCTAGGGGGCCTGTCTAGCCTTCTGCAGGCATACACCTCCCTACTACCTGGGTGTAGATGAGTCTGGGGACTGGAGGATGTCTCAGTCTCCTCTGTGAGACAGCCGACTTGATTTCCTAAGGTTGTGTGCACATTGAAGCTCACCGCCTTAATGTATCACTTCACTAGTCTAACTCTCAGGAGGGGAGGTGGAACCTCTCGCCCAAGCAGACCTTTGTTTCTGACTCCTGGGAGTGTTCAAACTTTCTTGCAAGGGATCAGAATCCTTTCTTGGTGGCAGCAGCAGTCTGCCAGCTGGGACACAGGAAATGCTGGGGCAATCAGGTGGGTAGCCTCTAAGGTAGCCACTTGGGTTCATGTAATATTAAATCGAACTTCGGATTTAAGTCAGGTTTAATGAGACAAGTTGTTGGATACCAAATTGACATATTTCAGTGATACCATAATGCATTTGGGATTCTCTAGGGTGGCCGTCTGCCAACCCATGTTATCCTCTGGACCGCTGATCACTTATAGTAGTCTTCATTTGAAAAGGCTAGCACGGGGACAAATATGCTTGAACGGATATGTCCATACATTTAATATAGTGTACCCTCCCTCCTGGGCTCATGAGACCTACCTTAGGGATGACTGGCTTACATTAAAAACAGTGACTTGACCTTGCCACACATGGTGCGGGCAATGTTGTGTTCAATCAGTTTCCACTGCTCCTGCAATCTGCAGTGACAGGCCTGATGACATTTGTTTACGTGGGTCATTCTGGGTGGCACAATCCATGTCCCCTTTAACACCCATGTCCTTGCTACCACTTGTACCACATACTAGGGACTTATAAGGGGTGTTGAAGTCCTTGCCTATTGGGGATACCAATTTAAACATATGAAACTTAGGGAGCTAGCACTGGCACTAGGGCTTGGTTAGCAGGCGCTAGTGGACTTTCAGAGACAAATCACAGAAGCTAGTAGTCCAAATGGGAGCAAAAAGTGGGGAGGTAACCTGCAAAAAGACTATTTTCCTACAATCATCAGTCAAGTTATCTCCTATACAGGTTTGGAATTGTTTAACATATTCTTTTTCTTGTTTCCCTCACAAATCCCTTGCTAACTGTATTCCTACCCCATCTATGGTAATATTTACCTTTTTTCAAGTAAAGCAGAGTCAGTTTGGCTTTGTTAGTATAGTGCATGTGATGCAGACCTTGAGCCACAAGAAGATTATGAGTGATCTGTGGTACAAGTTCTCAAGTTCTCACCAATACCCCTCTAGTTTGAGTATCTTCAAGATATAAAGATGTATGCTGTGGACCGCTTTAAAACAATTTACCACTTTCAAATCATTCCACACTCCCCCAGTGAATAATTTTGCCCTAATTCAGGCTAAACTAGTCATCTATTTGTTGGTTAATGTTGTCCTATGCAAATAGGTATCTATGAGGGTGCATTTCTTACAATAATGTAGTTTATTCAGGAGTTCATGTGATGGATATAAGAGTAATATGCTTATCCGGGGACAGCACGCCGCGGGTAGGTTAGAATAACCTCCATCGCCGAGTCTTCAAAGTGATCGGCTGGACCGTGCTATTCCCCATGGGGCCCCCCGCATGAAAAGGGATGGGCGACCTTTTTTGATTCCGTTTTTGACACGACAGTTTACTATAATGTAAGTGACTGTGATTCAATTTCATACAAACAATAGATAGTATCTCCTTCATTTACTATACAGTCAGGAGAAGTTTATTTGATTGTAGGTCCTGATGAAGCGTTAGAGGATCTTCCATGACCACATTACGCGAAACATGTTGACCAGACCTTAGAGGTTAGGCGACAATTTCCCAGATCTCCAGGTATTGTTAAAGTGGTTGAGCATGAACCTCATCCTCCACTTTCTGCATGTTTTTAATCTTGGTCGCAACCTCGTAAGATAACTATTAAAGCAGATTGCTGTGGGGTTGCTAACCAATTTTAATTGATCCACTCTCCTGCTACTTTTGGTGTCTGACCAACACGGCAACCACCTCATAAAAGATCTCCGGTAAAGAGCCCCCGACTGGGGAGCCCGTCAGATATTGCACCGCCGGTCTGACGAGGAGCTTCCCGATGATGAAGCATGACATCCATTTGGATGTGTGACGGCTCTTGCTCCTAAACATCTCATGTCCTCCTTGACACATGGAACAGTGTACCTATTTATCGTATAATATGCTTATTCTACATCCATTTTATACAGCTCACTTCAGGCATCTCTCAACCCCAATTCATTCCAAGTCTTATTCAACTTCTTTGAAAATACTCTGCTTTCTTCCAGTCTTCCCATCAATCTGTCCCTTTCCAGGTACCATACCTCATTAAAGCCCCCAGTGTGGATTATTGTGCCTCTCACCACCCCTGCTAAAACTTACAGAAACTGCAAGAAGAACACGTCTTGAGCAGTGTTTGGGGCATATACCATGGTTAGGATGATCTGAATACCATGCAGGGTGTCTACTAAGAATAAATAAGGCCTTCCTTATCTGCTCTAGTCTCTGAAAGTCTCAGTAAAAGGTTTCATTTAAAAGATAATGGTTACCCTTCTTTGCTTGGTAATGGATGAAGAGCAAAATGCAGTGGCATATGTTCTATGTGCCATTCTGTACTATCCTTCTTCAATAGAAAAGTTCCCTGCAAACACAGGACAATCCCCTGACTGTTTGTGAGGCTTTCCCAGATTGCCACTCTGTTGGAAAGTGAATTATTGGTAAGGGCAGTTAAGTACCTACACTTAGTAATATGCCACGACCACCACTATGTCCAGTTAGGTCTCAATAAATCAATCTCCGCTCAACCCTTGGTAGCTTGCCAATGAATATTAAAGCTTAACTTAGAAACACAAATGTGTAAATTATTTAAAAATCACAAAACAGTAAGTAAGTAAAACATAAACACAATAAAAATTCAACACCAATTTATAAAAATAGAGCATATTTCCATCTTTAAAATGACACCAAAACAATTAAAAGCCAGAGATATGAATTTTTAAAGAATGAATGTTTTCTACCTCATAAAAACTAAAAACAGCAATCTGGTCATCTGGTTGCACTAGACCGGGGCAAAGCCAAAGTTTAAGGTTGACCACGATGGAGCCATGCTCCGCTTCAGCACACGGGAGGCCTTGGTCAAAAGTTTACCTTCGGACTTAGGCCCTCATTACGACTTTGGTAGTTTACTGGCAAGACCGCCGTGCAGAATCCTGCCACCATACAATCAGTGCTGACGTTACAGAGACCACTGTATTATGGGTCACAAAATGAAAACTGCTCAAAAACAGCCATAAATGCAACACTGCCAGGCCGACTGATGGCAAAATAATGACTGACCCATCACCAGCCCTGCCATGCCGACACCATACTGTTCACCCTATCATGTATCAGTTCCCGGCCCAGCTGTCCATGCACGGTGGAACACGATTGGCGGTGCACACCGCCGCAGTTCAAAAAGGTACCGCCAATAGTAGGCAACACCACATTGGACAGTTTAAAGATCCCACACCTGAGACGTATGCACAAACCACACACACTTGCTCACTGCACTATAAAACAGCCCCCCACACACAATCCCTTGCAAATCCTACGAACGGCACAAATAGTTACGACCCATTTACATGGATCCCATACACCACAGCCATATTTACCCTGCACATCCAGCACACACCACAAATCTGCACGTTTTGCACTAGGCATACATCACACTCATACACCAATACCACAACCCAGCCACAACCAAACACCCCCACCTCACCAAAAAGGCATGTCAAAAGCACCCACATTTCACTGACAATGAGCTGAGGATCATGGTAGATGAAATCCTCAGGGTAGGGCCACACCTTTTTGGAGCTTAGGTCCAACAAACATCGATGGCAGGGAAAACAGAGTTATGGCAGAGGATTGCTGACAGGGTCAACTCAGTGGGCACACATCCACGCACAAGGGACAACATCAGGAATAGGTGGAACGACCTACGGGGAAGGTGCATTCCATGGCGTATAGGCACCTGATCACCTTGAACAAGGCTGGCAGTGGGCCCCCACCTCTACCCCTTGAGCTAACATACTGGAAGGAGAATGTCTTGGACATCATGCATCCTGAGGGCCTGACTGGAATAATCAAAGGAATTGGCTCTGGTATGTAAACAACAACCCGCAGGCATCAGCCACTTATGCCCAGCAAACGTCCCCACCACCCATCACAACCCAATCCAACCCATTCCACACTTCTGCACCCACCAAGCACCCCACACCTCTCCCCTGAATGCCACACCACCCCACTGCCACCAACCCCACACAGTCACCCCCAATGCATGGATACCAAGCATAATACCAAGTATCACAATTCCCACAATGCAACACTCCATACACATCAGCAGATCACAGTCCTACTTCACAGTGGAACACCTGCATGGAAAACCAAACCACATGCCCCACCAACTGACAGCCTCAACAGCATTCCAACACATGGCAATGACGGCAATGTTATCCACTGTCCTCAACCCTCAATGGCACAATCCGCATCCCCCAAACAATGTCTGCATCACTCAGCTGTCATTGCAAACAATGGGAAGCAAGTCAGGCTACATCATGCATCACATGATGTGGCCAAAAAAGACATCTACAAAATTAAACACACTCCCTTTTCATCCACAGTCTTGCTGCCACTGCCACCCGCCAGCAGATTCCAGAGTCAGAGAGCAGAGATGAAGGTCCCAGTTGATGTCCGAACAGTGACAGCTTGCCTGGCTCATCAGGGACGACTGGCCAGTCAATACCCAGCAGCCCCACCCTGGACACACAAGCCTCCTCCTCCCATGTGGCTGCCACACCTCAGCCATCCTTTCCTCCCCAAACTAGTGCCCCAGGGATGAATCAATCAGAAGTTTGCCCCACAGTACAGGGGCCAGAGTCAAGGGCACACACTCAAGACAATGAAGGTTCTGATGCTTCTGGGAGTGGGCATACTCTGCCAGGGGCAGAGGCACAGGGGGGAAGGGGTAGTGGGAGGGGGCCCGTGGTCCAAGGAATGGGGCAGGCACAACAACAGAGTGCCCAGACGACCCTCTCCCAAGTCCTGGGTGCATAACAACAAACCTAGGACACTCTGGGCCAGATACTCACAACCGTGCAGGAGAAACAGAAGCTACAGGGGAAACACCATCTGGAGACCATGCAGCAGTGGCAGGCCCTCAGTGCCAACCTGGACACTATTGCAGGGGTGCTCAAAGAACTAATCAGCACCCTGCGTGAGTCCTCCACCCACCAGCAACCCCCTTCCACTAGCCACATTCCAAGAGAGCCCTCCACTACAGCGGCAGCTAGTGAAATGGAGGCCCTGCCTGAGGATCGGCAGACTACCAGCACCCCTCCCCCTGTAGCTGAGGGACCCCCACACAAGCGAGGACGTCCAACCAGACATCCTGCAGGTACTGATGCCAAGACCAACACCACGCCAGGGAGTGATGCTCTTATGAACATTCTCCCTTGTGTCTCACTGATACATCCTGTTGACTGTCCACTGTCATCTTTCCATTCTCCCATGGCTCCCTATACTGGACCCGGACTACACATAGCTGGCCAGACTTCTCTGATGAGTTCACCCACCATGACCCCACCCACCCCCCTTTGCACGTGTCAGACACAAATAAACACTATTGAACACAGCTACTGTCTACGTGCTTTATTGTAAGAAATACCATTTACTATGGCATTACATGCTTAACTGTCAACAAAGTAGAACACAACAGGAATAACATTTACTATAGGAGTTACAAGTGCCAATACAACACACATGCACCACAATGACAAAGTCCCAAGAGTAAGTTGGCAAGTGTCAGCTCTGGCCATATGTCCATATCAGACCCGCATTTCAAAGACAACCATCCCCAATGATCCCTTCATCACAGCAGACAAAGCTAAACTTAAGGTATGTTCCACAGTCAATGCAGTAATATTGCACTGCCTCTCAATGTGGACTCTGAGGAGAGGTAGCAATACTATTGACACAACACTGTGTAGCACACATATTGCAGTTGAAGTAGCAGTACAGGGAGCAATGGAAAAGCACAAACATGTCACATGTGAAGCAACACAACAGCAGGGAGAATGAAATGTGCACAGAAACAACCCCACTGATGGTGAAATGTGACCCCCGAAACCAACCCAGAGTCAGAGCTGAACCCAGTTCCACCAATGCTAACAGACACCAGGAGGATCAATGTCACCAGGCAGCCAGGAGTACAGGTCAGATAACATACATCTGACATATACCTGTGGCTCAGTGGAAGTATTGTTCTTTCAACTCTGGAGTCAGCTGCATCCTCATCATTTTCATCCTCTTCACTCCCCATGTCCCCTTCATCAGCCACTGGTCCAGCTGCCACCTCCTCTGCATCTAGCAATGGGATGTGATGTATCAGGGCCAGATTGTGTAGCATGCAGTAGGCAACCACGATCTGGCACACTTTCTGTGGTTTGTAGAGTAGGGTACCTCCGGAGAGGTCTAGACACCAGAATCTGGCCTTCAGTCGCCATAAGGTTCTATCATTCACACACCTTGTCCCACCCTGGGCCTCATTGAAATGAATTTCAGAATCTGTAGTCAGATGTCTCACAGGTGTCAGTAGCCAGTGAAGGTTGGGATAGCCAGATTCACCTGTGTGCACAGAGGGAGGAACCATGTCAAGACCGGTAGGGAGATTAGGTAGGGTGTGAAGAGTTGAGTGTTCAGGGGCACACACAATTGGAAACATACATGGGCCAGACCCGGTCCCTCTGTAGCGGTGCCTTCAAGTGTAGGAGGTTGTTGTTCCACAAAATGTAGGAGTCATGCACAGAAGCAGGAAACTTGGCTGTCACTTATGAGATACTTTGGTCAGCTAGACACACCACCTGCACATTAATAGAACAGTCATTTTTACGGTTCCTGAACACTTGTTCATTTCCCCTGGGTAGCACTGTGTGTGCCATCTGTGGCCCCTATCACGAGGGACATGTGCCAAATCATAGAAGGCAACTTTGAAAGTGGTTAAATCAGCATGTTGTGGGAACCTGATGTAGCAGGGCAGATGTCCTAGCAGGGCACACAGTACATCCCTCAAAACGTTACTGAACATCGGATGTGACAACCCTGCTGCCAAGCCCAATGTCATCTGGAACGACCCTGTGGCAAAAAATTGGAAGACTGACAACATCTGTCCTGTGGGAGGGATGGCATTGGGATTACCAATGGCAGACAACAAATCAGGCTCCAACTGGGTCACCAGCTCCATGATGGTCTGACGGTTCAGGCGATACGTCTGACTGACGTGTTGCTCTTCCAGGGTGGCAAGGTTGCATAGGGGCCGGTACAAAGAACCATGTCTCATTCTCAACATTGCACAGTATCTTGGAATAGGAGAGGGAGAAGTCAGAAAAAGTTGCATTGACTGTGTGGACACAGTAAAGCTGTGCAAAAGTTAAAATTTTCACCCATGACGCAGCTAACATTCATCCCCTTATTCACAACATACACGTAAAATGGCAGCCACCTGTCCTGCATGCACAGGGCAGATGGAAGAGACCTCATACTGCCAGCGTTAGAGGTCATGGCGGTAGGTGGTCACAACCACTGTGCAGCTCCTCATCAGATAACATGGTTGTCTATGAGAGACTGGAGCCAATGGTGATTGTCGCCTGCGGTGACGGTAATGTCCACGGCTGATGTGACCGCCATTTTATGTGGCAATGCTCACTTGAGTCTTAACACTCCTGCACACAATACCTCCACTGCGTGGACTGCTGTGTTCTGAATCTGGTAGCCAAGATGCCATGTCCGACAGGTTATAGGGGCCCAGCCTTCTCCCAGGAGGAACTTGAGAAGCTTGTGGATGGGGTCCTACCCCTGTATGGACAGTTGTATGGGGCACCAAAGCAGCAAGTGAGTCTAATGTCACTGTCCTGTCTGATAGTGATGTGTATGTGGATGTAAGGCATTGGGACAGAGCAGATAGAGTGGAAACATGTAGATGGATGAGGAATCTTACAGTTAGTGGCGTGTAGACATGTGAGTGTGGCCATGAGATGTGTGAGATGTGTATTGTCTAATGCTGTCACTGTGATGCCACTCTGCATGATTTTCTCCTTCTGTCTGTGCCACCCATGCAGGTCAGCGTTCATCAGAATAAGGGGATTTGGTGGGCCATAGCCAAGCAAGTAGGGACCCTGGGGGTCCAGGCCCGGTGGAGCACCCACTCCACAAAGAGGTAGGAGAACCTGAGATGCTGGGCCCAAAAGACCGCGGAGGCCCAGCTGGGGATGTCCTGCCAACGAGGGAGGGGTGCCCGTCCGACCCTGACCCCCCCTAATAGCCCGCATTTTGGCAGTGGCCTACCTTGAGGTGGATGGGCGCTTGAGGGTAGCACAGCAGCCACAAGGGGGTAAGTAAACACTCTCACCTCATTAATGTGTTGCCTAGGTGCTTTTGGGGTGTGGACTAGTGGGAGGCTGTGGCCTAGGTACTAGGTAGATGCCTGTCCACTATGGGTCTCAGTCACCCTGCCAGGATTGGTATCACAGATGCGTGCCCATACCATGCAGTCAGAGACTTATGAGGGCTACTACTTCCAATATGTAATTTGTGTGGTCACCCTCAAGCAGGTTTTGGTACCCAGCTCCTGCCAATGTCATCAATACACCTGAGGTGTCAGGGTATTGTCATCTGTATTTTCTGACCACTGTGGCAGGGGAGATGAGTGAGTCCTCATTCTGATGCCCTGTACTGTATGTGTAGTGAGGCAGAATGGGGCAAGATGTCAGTGTTCTAGGTGACACTGGTTTAGTTGGCATGCTACCTACCCATGCAGTATTCAGTTGATACAGGAGTACAGGATTTGTTTCCCTAAATGATAATGTGGAATTGGCAAGTACTGGGCATGTGTGACAGGTGTGACCCACATCAAGTACAATTGTACCACCATCAGCAGTACACATCAGCATAGCTCTGAGTTGCTCCTTGATGTTTAGGACTCCAACTCCCAGAATGCACCTGGTTCAAATCCCAAAATGACCACTAGCCACTGGTCAGCTGGTCAGTTCCTTCAGGTTTTGATGCAGGGGACTCTAGTTAGAAAGTTTTCACCTGTAGGAAGCAGGGAGTCCTTTTAGTTGTGAAGCCCAAGTGTGCAGCTGGTGGAGTCCTTTAGAGTGCAGTGTCCAGGTACAGGTAAGGGGTCCAGCAGGGCAGTCCTTCTTCCTCTGTCGTTGTTCCTTGTAGGGATCTGAGGTGTGGGTGCAGCTCTGCCATATTTATCTTTGCTCCTGGGGTGGAAAGCAGGGGAAGGGCAACTGTCCAATCACAGGCAGGCAACTACCCCCTTGGATGACCACTTCCTGGGAAGTGTGACAAAAATCAATCCCAGGGAGCAACATTCCTTAAAAATCCAAAATGGCAGTGACTGAATTTTATCACTTAGGTCTGGCTGAGCCCACCCACGAGTGTGGCTACAAAACCTTAACACATCCCTCTCCTGCCCTATCCTAATTTGATCAAGAGGGCACCTTGTTGTCTGGGTTTGCATGAAATGGGGGAGGTCCTGAGCAGCTCCAAATGTCCTTCCCTCCTTTGAAGACCAGTTTGGCTGCTCTCTCCCAATCCTGTTTCACCATCTGCTGAGGCAGATCTCCTCTCCCCAAGGCACCTTCTTTGTGTTCAACACAGGCCATGTCATTCCTCATCAAGGTAGCCTGGCCAGGCTGCCAGAAGCTGGCCAATCAGAGAAGAGCACTTCAGAGCTGAAACTGGTAACTTTTAGGAGGAGTTCTAAAACTCTTTCCCTGATCAATGCGTTTTAACACTGCCCTTCTTAGCTCACAGTGCTGAACATGATGCTTTAATTTACAAAGCCAGGAAAGAATAAGTCCAAATGTGGTTGTTTTGGCGTTTGCACCCGTCACCTAAAGGCTACACATGCATCGATCATAGTAAAAAGTGCTGATCCCCTTGTTATCTAACCAGCAGAATGTACAATCTGAATAAGCTTTTGGAAATGTCTAGTTGTTTGCCGTTTTTAGCTAGCAGGTGTAAATTGATGAGCAGGCAATATTTACCAGTGTAAATATGTTGTTTTTTGCTTTGATCCAGCTTGGACTACATCTCCAATTTCTGTATTGAGAGGTGAAGAGACTCACATCAAATTATTTAAGATCAATTACAGTGCTACAAAATGGCCACACATTCAACCCCTGTAACCAACTTGAAATTTAAAAAGGCTTTATCACAGACTCAACTTCAAAATTACATAAATAAATCTCAAAACCATTGTGAGGACATACAAAATCACTAAATCACATTGCACCATACTGAATCAGATTAACATTTGCAATACCAAAATCCAAATAGTGACAATGAAGAAAATCAAGAAAACTGTTTGCTGTTTAAAATCAAATTCCCCTGGCTAACTATCTAATCTAGATTCCTAACTTGTCTGATATTTGAAAGGTTTCAGAGAAAAAGTAATCATAACATACCTTATGTAGAATATTCTGTCAAGAGAGGTGTGTGCAGCATAAAGCCAAAGAATATTTAGGAATTGAGGTCTATGCCTCAAAGAGGTCCTCTCTGCTCAAAGGAATAAAGGAGTCTGGAACTTTCCCTAACTAAACCACACTTAAATCACAATCCTTCCAAAAATGACATATTTGTAGAACTCTTACTCTGAAAAAGAAAATCATAGCCTGGTGCTCAGGAATTTCAAAATGAGAACTGCTAATTCAGGATACTCCTTCCATTGTTGTGCTTCTCTCAGACTCTCATATCCATCACACACAATAGGCTCTTTATTAGTTTCAGCACCTGCAGCTTTAGAAAAGCATGCAAAAAGCAAACTTCACATTGAAAATTAATTAAAACAAAAAAAAAAGGAAAAATGTGAGCCTTCAATCTGGGCAAGTTAAATATGCACAAGTACACTTTAAATTAAATGGTTTCTATATGTCTTCTTATGTTGAAAATCAAATGATTATAATGAAAAATAGTTTTAAAAATACTATTACATAAACATTTTGCAAGCAATGACTGTTGTGGACTACATGAAACATTATTTTCATCTGTGCACTTCCTCGTGTGCATTTCAGTGTAGCATGTTCAAATGGTAAACACTTTCACGTTACACAGGAAAATAACCATCGCTTCATTTCATGTTTTAAGAGACATAGGCCCTCATTACGACCCTGGTGGTTGGTGATAAAGTGGCAGTAATACCACCAACAGGCTGGTGGTAACTACAGTCAAATTATGACCATGGCGGAAAGATCTCCGAAAGACACCCAATGTCACCGACCACCAGGGCGGAACAACAGCCACCACGGCGGTAACCGCCTACAGCCAGCATGTTCTGCCCCACCATATTATGACCCTGCATACTGCCACCCTTTCCGGGGCGGTACCAACGACATCAAAAGCATGGCGGAAACTGAGCTCAGAAGGGAAAGGACTCACCATTGGAGACACAGAAAACAACCACGCCACCATGGAACCTGAACTGCATGTCTTCCCGATGATCTTCTACGTTCTGCTCCACCATAAACCCCAACGCTGGCGAATCCGACGACGGTGTGTAGAGCCGCCTAGCACACAAGGGAGGGGGGGAGGAAAATGACAGTGACACACACACGCAACACACACACCATAAACACAACCAGATGCATTATAATTTTTTTTTACCCCATATCCCAGCTGAATAATGCAAGGACAAAACGATTTGATTTCAAAAAATTGACTGTAATGACATCAACACAGTATGAAAAATAGGTTAGGCTAGATAATAGATATATAAATATGTACAGAAAAAGGGACACAGCCCAGTCCACAATGTTCGTAGGCCACATGGCTACAGGCCAAAGCCCAAGGCCACATATGTCACCTGCCTCGACACAGAGAGAACACTGCAGGGGCATCAGTTGGTAAATAGGCAGGCACCTCACGGGGACGGGGATGGGGGGGCACCTCAGCCTGGAGTTATTACAAGACCACTGGTTCTGGAGGGGGCAGTATGCCCTGTGCTTGGTCCTGGAGAGTGCAAGGCCACAGTCTCTCAAGTGGGTGTCTTCCCCACTGGTTCTGGAGGGGGCAACATGCCCTGTGCTCTTGGTCCTGGGGAGTGATGAGCCACAGTCTATCAAGTGGGTGTCTTGCCCACTGGTTCTAGAGGGGGCAACATGCCCTGTGCTTGATCCTGGGGAGTGCAAGGTCACAGTCTCTCAGGTGGATGTCATACCCACTGGCTTTGGAGGGGGCAGGCCACACAGCAACCCATGGAGGCAGAATTACATACCATCTGCCGGTGGTGAGGGCTGCACAGTGGTGGTGGTGCTGCTGGTGGGGCGAGGCTCCTGCCCATCCCCTGCAACCTTGGATGGTTGCACAGTGGTGGAAATGCTGCTGATGGGGGTGGCTCCTGCCCATCCCCTGCAACCTCACATGACTGCACAGTGGTGGTGGTGCTGCTGGTGGGGGGAGGCTCCTGCACATCCCCTGCAACCTCAAATGGCTGCACAACCATGGTTGGTGGTGGGAGCTCCGTCACAGTTCCTTCCCCAGGCCCATTGGTCTTCCTGCCTTCTGGTGCAGGCTTCTTGGTCTTCCTGGAAGCTGGGGAAGGCTCCTTTTCCTTCTTGCCTGCTGGTGCAGGCTCCTTGGTCTTCCTGGCAGCTGGGGCAGGCTCATTTCCCTTGAGGCTGCCTGGTGCAGGCTCCTTCATCTTCACGACATGTGGCCTGGATCCTTTTTCACCACAAGTGGGTGTGGTGATGACTGGGCCTGTGGATTGTGTGGCTGAGGTGCTTGGCTGGTTTCTTCCTACCCTGCGCATACGTGCAGGATGGGAGGAGGGGTAGGGAAGAGGTCAATGGTGGATAAGAACAGTTTTTTAGGGACATTGGGGGGGAAGAGGGAGAAGGAATTGGAGTGGAGGAAGAGGTAGTGGTTATTGGAGGTGTCTGTCTGTTGCTTGGGCAGCACGATGAGGGGCTGCTGGGAGGGTGATGCTGGTATGGGGGTGGCAGATGTACCTGTTGCTGGGGTGGTCACAGAAGTGTCTGCCACCACCAGGGAGCTTCCATCGGAGGAGATATCTGTGTCAGAACTGTCCCCTCCAGTCTCCTCTGTGGTGCTCCCCTCGCCCTTCGTCCCACTGGTCCCTCATCGTCGGTGGACTCTACCTCCTGGGTCCTGTGGGATGCAGCTCCCTCCGTCACCGGTGCCTCTGGTCCTACACAGATGATGCTGATGTGCATAAGGACAGGATGACAAAACAAAAAGGGGGGGAGAGACAAAGGATACACTTGGTCAATGGCTGCACCAACACCACCGTTGGCGTACACAGCACCCTCAGGGAACAGGCCTACGTAATATGCCATAGCACTACCACAGAAATAGTTAGCATCCAAGTCATGGGGAGGGACACACACCGCCAAATGCAACACACCTGGGACCCACGCAGCCCTGACTAGTAGTGGATGCCTACGAGCTAGATAGCCACATTTTCCCTTTTGAATCCTAGCCGCCAGGAGGCCTACACTGCAATGACAGGCCCTGGCCTAGGGGCACCCACTGACACACATCCCCCACCTAGATACCCCCCTACCATGCATAATTTCTAATGATGGGCACTGTACTCACCCCCTTGTGGCTGCTGTGATGCCCTCAAGTGCCGATCCAGCTCTGGATAGGCCACTGCCAGTATGCTGGCAATCAAAGGGGTCAGGGTTCGATGGGTACCCCTTCCTCGTTGGGAGGTCATCCGCCGCCGGGCCTCCGCCGTCTTCTGTGCCTAGCGTCTCAGCTGACCTGCAGAGGAAATACACACAGTAAAACACCATTAGACAAACAGTCCAGCCTGTTACACATATGGCCCATCATACCCGTTTCCATCACCATTGTCACACACATGGCCCAGCACACAACCTATTAGCCGCCCAGAGGACATCCACCCACCCCCCTACATGAGGCCTTCACACACACCACTCCATGCATTCATGCCACATGCATCATGGTCTGGAGGCCCATACAGCAGCCTGTACTGGGGTAGGACCCCATCCACCAGTCTCTCCAACTCCACCGAAGTGAAGGCTGGGGCCCTTTCCACAGTCACAAGGGCCATGGTAGGTTCCAGACACAGGTCACAGCAGCACATGCAGTGTAGGTCCTCTCCTGTGGAAGGTCAGGTAGCAAGTGAGCATTGACATAGAAAATGTCGGTCACATCTGCGGCGGTGCATACCGTCACCGCCGGCGTAGATCACCATTCGCCACTGTACACCATAGGGCCCAATTGTAACCACTGCCTCCTGAAACAGCTCACAACATCAGCGGAATTACCTCACTTCCACCTGTCCCTCCACACAGGACAGGCGGATGCCATTTCGGGGGGGGGGGCAGGCCCTGGAAAATTGCTGTGTCAGTGGTGATATTCGAACATACTGGACAAATCACATTGCCCCATTACAAGTTAATAGGAAGAAAAGTTCTGTTGTAGCTCCATTGTTCAGTTTGTGACCGGCTCCTCACTCTTTTGTCCCTTAGATTGCTACCGCTCCAAATGGATAGGAGATGGAGACATACTCCAGTGTACAGACCCCTGGTGGACTTGGCAACACTGGAGGACAGGCACATTATCCTCACCTATAGACTTGACATGGCCACAACCACAGAGCTGTGTGTCCAATTGGAGCCTGACCTGATATCTGCTATCCATCACCCCCACAGGGATCCCTCCTCTTGTGCAAGTTCTATCTGAGCTTGTGTCTTGCTGCAGTGGAATGTACCTTCCCCGTAGGTCATTCTACCTCTTCCTGATATCGTCCTTTATTCTTGGATGCTGTCCCATGGCATTGACCCTGTCTACGATTCTCCGCCATAGCTCCGTCTTCCTTGCTATAGATATTTGTTGCACCTGTGCTCCAAAGAGCTGTGATTCTACCCTCATGATTTCCTCCACCTTGACCCTTAACTCTTCCTCAGTGAAATGTGGGTGCCTTTGTGGTGCCATGGGTGTTGTGTGATGTGTGTTGGTGAGGGTGCATTGGGAAATGTGTTGGGGTGTGTGATGTGGGTTGTGTGAGTGGTGTATGGGTGTGAATAGTGTGTGGCTCTAGTTGTGTTCTAGTTTTGTCTGTGGTCTTGATGTCTCTCTGCTGACAATGGTTTGGAATGGTAAAGAGTTGTGGGTAATGTGCGTGTGTGTTTTATAGTGGTGTGGGTGTGTGGGTGTGGTGTGTGTATGGGTGTCAGGCGTGTGTTGTTTGAATTGTCCACTGTGGTGTTGTTTTCTATGTGTGTGTCCATTTTGAACGTGGCGGTATGTACAGCCAATGGTTTACAGTCATGGAACGACCACCGTGGTGATTCGTGGGTCATAATGTGATGGGCGTATTTCGGTTGGCGTAGCGGTGTTGGATTTTGATACCGCAACTCAGGGTGGACTTGCAGGCCATCAACAACACCCTGATCGCCATAGCAGGAGTGCTGGCAGACATGGCCAATATTCTGAGGGAGGCAGTCACACAACAGCGGGCCCCTGCCACTAGCCACTGAACAGCCTTCCACCTCCACTACCGCTAGTGGCCAGGAGGCCCTTCCACAGGACTCACAGGCCACCAGCACCCCCGCCCTGCAGAAGGAGAACCACCCTGCAAACATTTGCTACGATCCAGAAGCCAGAGACACTTGCCAAGACCCTCGCCAGGAAACAAGACTCAACTGATTATCCCCCTTGTGTCCCACTCAGTCACCCCGTACACCTTGAACTGCCATTGCTCCACTTCCTATGTCCCCTTGGACAATGCACCTGTGCTACAAAAAGACTGACTATACCCTGGACTTTCCTCCATCATCACCCCATCCCATTGCACTTGCCCCTATATATTTTAACACTTCAATATGCACCCTTGGAAAGAAAAATAAGTTTGGAGTATGTAATGTATATCAATTATGTATTCTTTGAAACAGGTACAAACATTGCAAATCAACTGCACAGAAAATGAGCATAGATTATTGACCTGTATCTGGCTGCAGTGATCACACCAGGAGTATATGTGAGGCCACTAACATCTTCAAAATGAATTGCTAGAGGGAAAAGTAAGTGAGGATATAGGTGGGAAATATCAGCATGCCAGTGCCACACATATTCAAACAAATGTCATTGAAATATGAAGTAATGCTGTCCTACTTGTGTGTGTCATTGGAAGTATTGTCTGATCACAGATATTCTCTTGTCCTCATCCTCATCCTCTGCCTCCTCATCCTCACTGTCCACAGGGTCTACTGCTGGCACACGGGCATCTCCAGCCTCCTCCTGTAGGAATGGGACATGGCGTCTGAAGGCCAGGTTATGCCTCATGCAGCATGCCACCACTATCAGGCAGACCTTCTTCGGTGAGTAGCACAGGGATCCATCTGTCAGATGGAGGCACCGGAACCTGGCCTCGAGGAGGCCAAAGGTCCTTTCAATTATCCTTCTGGTTTGCCCATGGGCCTCATCATAACGTTCTTCTGCCCTCGTCCTGGCATTCCTCACACGGGTCAGCGACCATGATAGGTTGGGGTAACCAGAGTCACCTGCAAATATTGAGGGACAACATTTAGCCACACCCTATCCCATATGGCCAACAGCATAGGCATACACCAACATATACTGGGTGTGAACCAAGGCTCACCTATTAGCCACACCCTGTGCCTCTGTAGTTGTGCCATCACATTTGGGATGCTGCTATTCCTTAGGACAAAGGCATCATGCAATGACCTGGGAGCATTGACGTGGGAGATGTACTGGTCCGCCAGGCACAATATCTGCACATTCATGGAGTGGAAACTATTACGATTCCTAAACACCTATTCATTTTGCCAGAGGGGGGACAAATGCAATATGTGTGCCATGAATCGCACCAATTATATTGGGGATATGTCCCATTGCATAAAATACTGCCTTTACAGTGGCCAAATCCTCCACATGGGGGAAAGCAAGGTAGCTGCACATGTGTTTTATCAGGGCACACAAGACTCTTGCCAGCACGATTAAGAACATTGGCTGTGACATTCCTGCTGCCCAGCCCACTGTCATTTGGAAAGAACCAGTTGGCAGGAAATGGAGCACTGATAGAACTTGCACAAGAGGGGGGATCACAGTCGGATGACGTATAGCTGATAACAGATCAGGCTACAACTGGGCACACACCTCTGTGATTGTGGCCCTATCCAGTCTACAGGTGAGGATAACATGCCTGTCCTCCATTGTAGCCAAGTCCACCAGGGGTCTGTACATTGGGGTATGTCTCCATCTGCTATTCATCGACAGCAGTAGGTATCTAAGGGACACAGGAGTGAGTAGACAGTCACATTTTGAACAACTATACCACAAAAGCAGTCCACGTTGTGCAAACATGTTTGGGGACAGTGGAATTTAAAAGTATGTGCCTACATATCCTGTGACACATGGATAATCGATAGGCCTGTTCACCCCCCATGAAATGGCGACCACCTGTCTTGTATGGAAGGACAGGTGGAAGTGAGGTAATTGCTCTGATGTTGTGCGCCGTGGCAGTAGGCAGTTGTGAACTGCCATGCAATTCCTCATTGGTTTATATTGGGCTCTATGGGGTCCAGTGGCCAATGGGGATCTATGCCAGTGGTGACGGTATGCACCGCTGTGGATGTGACTGCCATTTTCTATCTCAATCCTCACTTGTTTCCTGACCTTCCATGTGAAAGGATCTACACTGCATGTGCTGCTGTGACCTGTGTCTGGATCCTACCATGGCCCGTGTGACCAGGGAAAGGGCCCCAGCCTTCACTATTGAGGAGTTAGAATGACTGGTGGATGGTGTCCTACCCCTTTACGGACTGCTGTACGGGCCTCCAGACCAACAGGTGAGTACACTGTGGGCATGATGCATGTGGCATGAATGCATGGAGTTGTATGTGAAGACATTGTGTAAAGGGGGTGGTGGATGTCCTATTGGTGGTGTACATGTTGTGCGTTGGGCTATGGGTGTGCCATTGGTGATGGGATTGGGTATGGTAGGCCATTTGTGTGAAAGGGTGGAATGTTTGTCTAATGGCGTTCTCCTGCCTGTATTGCCTCTGCAAGTCAGCGCCCATCAAAATAAGGTGATATGGCATGTCATCCCAAAGGAGGTGTGGACCCTGGGGGTCTATGGCAGGCAGAACACACACTGTCAGAAGCGGTGGGAGGACCTGAAATGCTGGGCACGGAAGACCACGGAGGCCCAATGAGGAAGGGGTGCACGTCAGACCCTGAGCCTCCTAATGTCCCGCATACTAGCGGTGGTGTACCCTGAGCTGGATGGACTCTTTAGGGCATCACAGCAGCCACAAGGGGGTGAGTGCAGTGGCTATCATTACAACTTATGGCTGGTAGGGTGGTATCTGGGTGCTGGTGGTATGTCCATGGGTGCCCCTAGGCCAGACCAGACATAGCAGCGTAGGTCCTCTGGTGGCTAAGGGTTTGAATGTAAAATATTGCTTACCTAGCTTGTTAGTATTAACTTCTGGGCAGGACTGCGTGGGTCCCAGGTGTGTTGCAGTTGGCGGTGTGTGCTCCTCCTCATTCCTTAGTGACTAGCCATTTCACAGGTAGTGCAATGCATAGTGTGTAGGCCTGTTCCTTGTGTGTGAGGGTGCTGTGTACACCAACGGTGGTGTTGGTGCAGTCATTGACCCAGTCTATCCTTTGTCTCTCTCCACCCTTTCTTGTTTTGTCATCCTGTCCTTAGGTGCATTAGCATTATCTGGCGGAGGAGCAGAGGCACAGGCAACAGAGGGAGCTGCATCCTACAGGACCCTGGAGGCAGAGTCCACCAACGCTAAGGGAACCAGTGGGACGGAGGGCAAGGGGAGCACCACGACAGAGACCGGAGGGGACAACACATACTCTAATACCTCCTCCGATGGGAGCTCCCTGGTGGTGGAGGTCACCTCTGTGACCACCTCCACTGCCAATACAGCCACCACCTCTCATACCAGCACCACCCTCCCAGTAGCTCCTCAGAGAATTACCCGTGCCCACTCAGCCAAGAAGGTGGGCATCTCCTTCATCCCAGGCACCTCAGGGCATGCCCCAGTGAGCTCTGCTCTCCTGAGTGAGGGGGCTATTGACCTCCGGAGATCCATCTCTGTAGGCTAGTCAACCATTGTGAATTCCATCTAAGGGCTGGCATCCCAGATGTAGCAATGCAATGCACTCCTGGAGGGCATTCATGGTGGATTGGCATCCCAACAGAGATCGATTCAGGCTCTAGCCTCCTCCCTGATGGCAGCCATTGTCCTGGTTTCTACCATCCCCCCTCCAACTTCCACTTCCCAGTCCCAGTCTCCTCAACCCAAACCCATCCTCAGCACACAGACAGATGAGCATGCACACAAGACAATACCCAAGAGTGGCACAGGCAAACACAAGCACCACACTTCATCCTATAGGCACTCACAAGCACCATTCAGTTGCAGACACAACATCCACTGTCTCCACCATCTCCCCATCCTCCTCCTCTTCCACCTCCCACCCAGTTACATCCACACTCACACCTACATGCACTTCATCAATATCCACTATTAGCATCATCACCACACCAAGCAGAACACACACATCACTGGCAGACGCCTCCACAACATCCATGCGCTCGTCCCCTGTGTCCTCTCCCCCCATGTCTGTCCCCCCCTCCTAAAGAACAGAAGCGCAAGCACTCAGACACCCAACACCCATCCACCTCATAACAGCATACATCCCATGAACCTGCACCCAAATCCAGCAGACAAGCACCTCTGACGACCACTCCTTCATCCTTCACTCCCATTAGTCCTCCCTCCTCCCACCCCAACGTCCCTAAAAAGCTATTCCTTGCCCAACATGACCACTTCCCTACCCCCCTTTCCTGCATGTATGGTCAGGGTGGCAAACACACAGCCCAGCACCTCAACCAAACAGTCCATGGGGACAGAGGTAGCACCACCTACTCATGGTGGTAGGGATACCAGAACAACAACACTGAAGGGGAAGGAGGCAGCCCAACCTGGGATGAAAGGGAAGAGTCCGGACCCAGCTGTGAGGAAGGGGAAGGAGTCTGCACCAGCTGTGAAGAAGGGGGAGGAGCCTGCACCAGCAGGGAAGAAGGGGAAGGAATCTTCACCAGCTGGGAAGAAGGGGAAGGAGCCTGCACCACCAGGCAGAGTTGGAGAAGAGCCCATCCACCCCTGGCAGGAAGGGTAAGGGATCCCCAACCCATAACCAGGAGGAAAAGAGGCACTTTACACCAGCGGAAGCTGTCAGCCAAACACCTCCACCACCACCACCAGCTGTCACAGGGCACCCACCGCCAGCCGTGGATGTGCTGCCATCACAGAGTGCAGAGGCTGCCCAGGAGCCTCCCCTAACCACCACCAGCATGTAGCCATCACAGAGTGTAGGGGCTATCCAGGAGCCTCCCCCAACCACCACCAGCATGCAGCCATTACCGCAGGCAGATGCCATGTAGTCCAGCTTCCAGGGGCTACTGGGCAAGACACCCTCTGAGGAGACTGTGGCTTTGCTCTCCCCAGGACAGTGATATGGGCATGTTGCCCCCTCGAGAACAGTGGGGAAGACACTCACTCCAGTAACTGTGACCTCCCCTCCCTCTGAGGTGCCTGCCTATTTGACAACTGATGCCCCTGCAGTGTTCAATCCAGATTGGTGCAGGATTCGAGTTGGACCTTGGACTGTGCCCTGTGGTCATGTGGGCCCTTTGAACTATGAACTGGGCAGTGTCCCTTTTTTAAACAAGTGTACTTATCTGTTGGGTAGGCAAAGAGTTGTTTTTCTCTCCCGCAAAAGAGATGCATCAATTTATGGGCGGGACACCTCAGATCTCCACAGGTTAACGATGATTTTGACACCCAGTGATGAATCTTGATAAATCCATTTGCACGGGGATGGAAAACTGTGCTACATAGGGTTTGCATTGATTTTAGCAGTCGCAAGCTGGTGTTGTGTCGCAATTTTTCCCACATGGCTTCCTGTGAGTGGATTCCAGTCCTTGCTCTACCATATTCACGTTTCAAGGGCCCAAGGAATGGATAGGGCACCACTTGGCAGAGTGGGAGTCTCAGCAGAGAGGCCAGATGCTGGCAGAGGAAGGCTTTGATGGCCCTGAAACTCCAAAACAGGAAGTAAGCTTAATCTAAGCCCTTGTAGAAACTTCACTAGCAGGAATATATCACAGAGTCCAGTCTTTGTCCTCTTTCAGGCAGAAACAGCAACTGCATACCAACCCAGCAAAGCACACCATAGGTAAAGGGGCAGTACTCCTCCACCAGCTCTTCAGCTCTTCTCCTGGGAAGAGGTTCCTCTTTTTTCCAGAAGTAATCTGAACATCGGGGGTTTGGGTCCACTACTTATACCCATTTCTGCCTTTGAAGTAGGCACACTTCAAAGGAAAGTCTCTGTAGCTCACAAGAGCCTGCCTTGCCCAGGCCTGGCTCCAGACTCACACCAGAGGGTTGGAGACTGCATTGTGTGAGGGCAGGCACAGCCCATTCCGATGTAAGTGACCACTCCTACCTCCATTCTAGCCCGGTAGCCCATCAGGATATGCAGGCTACACCCCAGCTCCCTTTGTGTCACTGTCTAGTGTGAGGTGCAACCAGCCCAACTGTCAAACTGACCCAGGGAATCCACAAACAGGCAGAGTCACATAAATGGTATAAGCAAGAAAATGCCCAATTTCTAAAAGTGGCATTTTCAAACACACAATCTTAAAATCAACTTTACTAAAAGATGTATTTTTAAATTGTGATCCCAGAGACCCCAAACTCCACATGTCCATCCACTCCCAAAGGGAATCTTCACTTTAATCAGATTTAAAGGTAGCCCCCACGTTAAACTATAAGAGGGACAGGCCTTGCAACAGTGAAAAATCGATTAAGCAATATTTCACTGTCAGGACATATAAAACACATTACTATATGTCCTACCTTAACCATACACTGCACCTTGCCCTTGGGGCTACCTAGGGCGTACCTTAGGGGTGTCTGACATGTAAGAAAAGGGAAGGTTTAGGCCTGGCAAGTGGGTACACTTGCCAAGTCGAATTTACAGTTAGAAAATGCACACACAGACACTGCAGGGGCAGGTCTGAGACATGATTACAGAGCTACTTATGTGGGTGGCACAACCAGTGCTGCAGGCCCACCAGTAGCATTTGATTTATAGGCCCTGGCACCTCTAGTGCACTTTACTAGGGACTTACTAGTAAATCAAATGTGCCAATCATGGATAAGCCTATTACATACACATTTTGTAAAGGAGCACTTGCACTGGTTAGCAGTGGTGAAGGGTCCAGAGTAACAAAAACAGTAAAATCAGAGTCCAGCACACATCAACAACCTGGGAAACATAGGCAACAAGTTAAGGGAGACCACGCCAAGGATAGAAAGTCTAACACCAGTTTTGTTGAGGGAGATGACATTGACAAGTGTTTTTCTGGTTGTGAGGCTTCACTAAAAGGAACATGGAGTTTCTGAAAAGTACTTGGGCGGCAGGTCTGTGGAAACAATTGCCTGCACTTGGGAGGGACACACTTCTGACATTAGAGGATATGGAGCAAAACAAGTACACTCCTATGAAAACCATTTTAATTGCCAAATTTGGACTGACTCCAGAGAAGTATCATCAAAGGGACAGTAACAAGCTCTCCAACCAGTCCTGGGTAGACTTCATAGATTTTTCCAGTAAGGCACTGAATGGTTAGGTGCGGGGCAACAACTTCAGTGATTATGTTGGTTTGCACAATGTAATCCTGAGAGCACAATCTCTGCATTCATTTTGTAGCGTTGCACCTGTACCTAGTTGACAGTTATCTGACTGATCCCAGGAAGCCTGCCCAGAAGGTGTACCTGTGGACTAGCACCACAGTGTCCCACAAGGTGTATGGGGGGGGCACCCACAAAGGTGGTCAGGGTTCCCAACAGAAGAAAGAGGGGGAGAAAAACTTTAAAAAAAGGAGTTCTCTATAGATCCTCAAAATATTAGTGGTAACCAGTCCCAGTCTGATCCTAAGACAAAAAGGTTCTTTGATCACAAGCCAGGGGAGTGGGTTTCCCAATGTGCAGAGTTCTCCAAATATGGTCACTCTAATGGTGACTTGAAATGTCCAAAGAGAGCTCAGTGCCCCACTGGTGAGCAGCCACCTGGATTGGCTAGTCTAGCACTCAGAGAGGAGGTAGTCCCAGATAGCTTTGGGAGAAGACAGAGGAAACCCTAGTGCCCCTTGGGGATGCAGATATGGTGCCAAAAGCCCACATGCCTGCCAATAATTCTAAGTACAGGCAGTGGGTCACTGTTAATGGGTATAGGCTCTGTGTGACACAAGAGGCAGAATGACTACTGTCAAGGGACAGATGGTGTCAGCAGAGAAAGTCCTAACAAACATATCCTACCAAGTCATAGTCTCTGACGCAAGAACCATCTATCTGTGGTTCCCTTTGAGTGGGGGTCTCTGGTACTCTGAAAGTAGCTGAGTCCTGCCATGCCCCTAGATTGTCTTTTAAACAATGACCTAGAGCACACTACCTGAAGGGAGCTAGAGCTCAGGTCTCACTTGCAGATAATAGGATTGCCTGAGTGGGTCTGTATGACCACACGGACCATGACTGCTCGGAAAGGGAGTCAAGGGTGTCTGGCATCTGTAAAAATGGCATACACAAGTTCCAAGGAGAGGGGCACAGGCATGGGAAACTGTTCTCAGAAGTTCCCACGGTGATGATGATTAAAGAGTGCCTGAGGAGGAGGCCCCTGATCCAACTGGGGAAGACATTGTCACACTAGGTGACCTACCTGAGTTTGTGGCTGGCAAGTTGAGGGTGGGCCCACTAGGGAGGAATTCTACAAAGCGCAGAAAGAGTGTCCCACTTTTGAGAGGTTGAGGCAACAGGCCTCAGATGATGCAGCAGGTGAAGCCTCTGGGGATCACCTAATTTGCTGAGAGAATGATCTTGTATATAGTGAGCATAAGGCTCCAGGTACTGGGGCAGCTCATGTGCTGGCAGTCCCCCAGAGTTACCAGGCCTTCCCTCTGGGTTTGTCTCATGACATACCCCTGGCAGGACATTTAGGGCAAGACAAGACCTTTGCCAGACTTGTCACCCACTTCTATTGGCCAAGAATGAGGACAGCCTCAGATACATTCTGTAGTTCCTTTCTCATCTGCCAGGCCAGTGGGGGGTCAGGGAAATGCTGAAGGCTCCCCGATCCAATTTCCCATCATTGCCCCCCCTTTGAAAGGGTGGCCAGTGACTCCATTGGTCCATTGGACCCCAAAAGAGCCCTAAGCAACAGGTTCATACTGGTCTTGTTGGACCATGCCACACACTACCAGGAGGCAATCCCCCTGAGGACGGTGACTGCCCCTGTGGTGACCAGAACATTGGTGGGGATCTTTAGCTGTGTGGGATTCGCCAAGGAGATTGTGTCTGACAGAGACTGCATACATGAAGTCCATGGGGGAATGCCTGTGTTATAACTTACAGGTTCACCACACCCTATTACCCTCAATCCAACAGTCTTGTTGAGAGATTCACCAAGACCTTGAAGGGCATAATTACAGGCCTACCTGAGGCCATGAGGCATAAGTGGGATGTTCTCTTGCCATGCCTTTTCTTCACTTACAGAGAGGTGCCCCAAAAGGGGGCAAGGTTTAGTCCCTTTGAGCTTCTCTACAGCTGCCCTGTGAGGGGGCCTCTAAGCATTGTCAAGGAGTGGTGGGTGAAAGCTCCCAGGACACCACCACAGGATGAGGTCAGCTACGTGTTGGCCCTCCAGATGCACCGCTTCTGGAAAAAGACCAAAAGCAACCTTGAGGCCAGTCAAGATGCAATGAAATGCTGGTATGACCAGAAGGCCACTCTGGTACCCTGTTAACAAAGTATGGGTCATGGAACCAGTAAAGCCCAGAGCTCTCCAGGATCGCTGGACTGGCACATATGAACTAAAGGAGCGTAAGGGGGAGGCCACTTACTTAGTGGACCTCCCAAACTCTAGGAACCCACTAAGGATGCTCTATGAAAACACACTAAAGCCTCACTTTAAGAGGTCTGAAGTCAGCATGCTCCTTGTGACAGATGAGGGCGTGGAGGAGGAGAGTACACCTCTCCCAGACCTCCTCTTTGCAGAAGAAAGTGATGGGTCAGTGGAGGGTTTCAACCTCTCTGACTCCCTGACCCTAGACCGGCAAGGTGATTGTTACCAGTTACTGGAACAGTTTTTCTTCCTGTTTTCCCTCACATTGGACTCACACATCAGTGTGTCCATGATGTTGAAACAGGAGACAGTCCCCCTGTAAAGAACAAAATGTACAGGTTGTCAAACAGGGTGAAGGCCAGCATCAAGGATGAAGTGACTAAGATGCTTTCTCAAGGGGTGATTGAAACCTCTAACAGTCCTTGGTCCAGCCCAGTGGTGCTGGTACCAAAGGCTGCCCCACCAGGTGCCTAACCAGAACTCTGGTTCTGTGTGGACTACTGAGGTCTCAATTCTGTCATCAATACTGATGCACACCCCATTCCCAGAACGGAAGAGCTCATTGATCAGCTAGGTACTGCCAAATTCCTCAGTACCTTTGACTTGACATCAGGGTACTAGCAGATTGCCTTGACTGAGGGGGCAAAAGAGAGGTCAGCATTCTCAACCCCTGAAGGATATTCCCAGTGCTGGGTGATACCCTTTGGCTTGAAGAAAGCCCCTGCTACCTTCCAATGGTTGGTTAACAGGGTTGTTGCCTGTAAAGAGATGTTCTGTGCCACCTACTTAAATGACATTGTAGTATTCAGTGCCAACTGGGAGGAACACCTGCTTCAACTCCAAGAGATGCTCCAGGCCCTCCAACCCGCAGGACTGATAATCAAGGCCAGTAAGTGCCAGATTGGGCAGGGTTCCGCAGTGTATTTGGGACACCTGGTAGGTGATGGCAAGGTGCAGCTCCTCCAGGCCAAGATTGAAACAATCATGGCTTGGCAACCACCTAAAACCCAAACTGAAGTGAGGGCCTTCCTGGGCCTCACTGGTTACTACAGAAGAATTGTTAAGGGATATGGCACCATTATGGCCCCCTTAACTGAGCTGACTTCTAAAAAGAAGCCCAGGTTGGTGATCTGGAAAGAGGCTTGTCAGAAGCCTTTGATTCCTTCAAGAAAGCCATGTGCACAACCCCCGTGCTCAGGGCCCCTGATTACTCCAAGGAATTCATAGTGCAGACGGGTGCCTCCCCTAGAATGGGATAGGGGCAGTCTTAGCACAGCTGAATGAGAAGGGCCTAGACTAACCATTAGCTTTCATTAGTAGGAGGTTACTTCCAGGGCAACAGAAGTAGAATACCATTGAAAGAGAAGCATTTGCTGTGGTCTGGGCCCTAAAGAAGCTGAGACCATACCTGTTTGGGAATGACTTGCAGCTTCAGAGAAACCACAGGCCCATCAGATGGCTCATGCAGATGAGGGGTGAAAAGCTTACACTATTGAGGTGATCCATCTCTTTACAGGGAATGGACTTTATGGTGAAGCACCATCCGGGGACTGACTACGCAAATGTTGATGGTCTCTCTAGATTCTTCTGCCTTAGTGATATGAGCGCCCAAGGGGTTGGGTAGCTCTCCCCACTTTCAGCTGGGGTGGACACATGTTACACCTGACAGCCTTAGGGTAGTTATCCCCCAACTATTTGACTGCCTGTCTCTATTTTTCTGACCCTGTTTTTGCTGGTTTTAGGTCTCTGCACATTTTACCACTGCTGATCAGTGCTAAAGTGCATGTGCTCTCTTCCCTAAACATGGTAACATTGGTTCCTACCCAATTGGCGTAATTAATTTGCCTGTAAGTCCCTAGTAAAGTGCACTACATGTTCCCAGGGCCTATAAATTAAATGCTACTAGCAGGCCTGCAACACTGACTATGCCACCCACATAAGTAGTCCCTTAACCATCTCTAATGCCCGCCATCACAAGGCCTGTTTGTACAGTTTCACTGCCACTTCGACTTGGCATTAAACATTTCTTGCCAATCCATAAAACTCCCTTTTTTCTACATATATGTCACCCTAAGTTAGGCCCTAGGTAACACATAGGGCAGGGTACTATGTAGGTTAAAAGGCAGGACATGTACTTATGTGTTTTACATGTCCAGGTAGTGAAAAACTCATAAATTTGTTTTCCGCTACTGTGAGGCCTGCTCCTCACATAGACTAGCATTAGAAATGCCCCATATACTTTTGAGTGGTTGTTAGAAATGGGGTCATTGGTTGGCAGTCAGGTTACCCCCTGTCCAAGCATGGACTCCCTCTCTAGTCAGGGTAAGTCACACAAAATCCAAATTATCTTGTGCCCAACCTCTGGTAGCTTGGCACTGATTAGTCAGGCTTAACTTAGAAGGCAATGTGGAAAATATTTGTACAATAAATCATGCAATAACACAGTATAGCACCACAAAGAAATACACCACACAGTGTTTAGAAAAATATAAAATATTTATCAGGATAAATGCAGCTCAAAACGATTAAGAATCAATAAGTATACGTTGAAATATCACTGTACACAAGCTATAAAGTGTCCTTAGTCTTTAAAAAGCAACAAGTATCTCTTGCAAGCACAAAGTACCCATTTTGCATTCAAATTCTCCGCGGGGGCTGCCGAGGAGGAGATGTGTGGAAAACGAGGAGGTGTGCGTAAATTTTTCCAGCGCACACAGACAATGCTTTGGTGAGTTTTCACGCAGGTCAGGCTTTGCGTTGATTTCCGGTCCGTAAATTGGGATCCTCTTCGGATTGCGGGCTTTTCAGATGCTCCAGGGACGATGCGTTGAAATCCTGGGCGTGCAAGACAAAGTCACAGGGGCTGCGTAAATCTGGTGGGATTGCCTGGAAATTTCTACTGCACGGCAGGGACTGCGTCGATTCCTCTCAGGAAGTCAGGCTGCATCATTCCAGCTCAGCTTTGCATCGATCCAGTGGGCTGTGCGTCGAAGTTGCGGTCGCAACGCTGGCGCTGCATCGATCTTGTCTTGTGAAGCCAGGCTGCATCGATACGGTTTGGCGTGCAGTGATTTTCTCACCGCAATGCAGGCTGTGCATCGTTTCTTACAGGCGGTGCATCGAATTATCGCTGCACAAGGAGTTATTTTGCAGGATGAAGTCTTTTTGGTCCTGAGAGTTCAAAGAACAGGAGGCAAGCTCTATCCAAGCCCTTGGAGAGCACTTCTAAGCAGAGCCAGAGGGCAGCAAGGCAGCAGGGTAACAGCAGCGCAGTAGTCCTTTGTGGAAAAGCAGTCAGGTGAGTCCTTTGGGTAGCCAGGCAGTTCCTCTTGGCTGGTTGCAGATTCTGGTTCAGGGATTCTTCTCCAGTAGTATCTCGTCCAGAAGTGTCTTCGTTGGTAGGGTCAGAGACCCTACTTAAATAACCAAATGTGCCTTTGAAGTGGGAGAGACTTCAAAGAGTGGCTTAGAAGTGCACAAGGTGCCCTTTCAGTTCCATTCTGTCTGCCAGGGTCCCAACAGGGGGTGTGGCAGTCATTTGTGTGAGGGCAGGCTACTGTCCTTTGACATGTAAGTGTCAGGCCCTCTACCCTCCCAGCCCAGGAAGACCCACTCAATATGCAGATGTGTGCAAGTGTCACTGAGCATCCTGTGTTAGGGGTTTGTCTGAGTGGAATGCACAAGGGAGCTGTCAATTAACCCCGCCAGATGTGGATTGTAAGGCACAGAAGGATTTATGTGCAGAGAAATGCTCACTTTCTAAACGTGGCATTTCTAAAATAGTAATATTAAATATAACTTTACCAGTCAGCAGGATTTTGTATTGCCATTCTGTCCATACTACATATGACTGTGTTACTCCTTTCAGATCAGAATCTACCACTTAAACAGTACATGAGGGTAGCCCTAATGTTAGCCTATGAAAGGAACAGGCCTTGCAGCAGTGTAAAAACAAATTTAGGAGTTTTACACTGCCAGGACATATAAACTGCACAGGTACATGTCCCGTCTTTTACCTACATAGCACCCTTGGCAAGTACTTTTAAATGCCAAGTCGAAGTGGCAATGAAACTGCACACATAGGCCTTGCAATGGCAGGCCTGAGACATGGTTAAGAGGCTACTTATGTTGGTAGCACAATCAGTGCTGCAGGCCCACTTGTAGCATTTAATCTACAGGCCCTGGAAACATGTAGTGCACTTTACTGGGGTCTTACAAGTAGATTAAATAAGCCAATTGGGTATGAACCAATGTCACGATGTTTTAAGGGAGAGAGCATATGCACTTTAGCACTAGTTAGCAGTGGTAAAGTGTGCAGTGTCCTAAAACCAGCAAATACATCGTCCAAAAGTGGAGGGAGGCAGGCAAAAAGTTAGGGGTGACCACCCTAAGGCTGTCAGGTCTAACAGGGTTGATTGAGATCTGGAAGGAGTGGCCTTGTCATATCTAGTATGCCAGAATAGTAATACAGGAGCCTGCTTACTGGTGAAGTTGAATTTAATATTACTATTTTAGAAATGCCACTTTTAGAAAGTGGGCATTTCTGTGCACTTAGGGGCATATTTATACTCCCAAAAATGTTGATGCACATCCGGCGCAAACCTTGCCCCATATTTAAACTTTGACGCCCGAGCCCGCGAATGTCAAAATCCCGCCATGTGCGTCATTTCCTGGATGCGGGAAACCGCCTAAAGTTAATGATATGCAAGGTAGGTTTCCCGTCCCAAAAAAATTACACAAACACCCGTGCGTCGTATTTATGCTACCGCGCAAAAATCCCACACAGCCGGGAGGCAGAGTCGGAAAATTACGCACAGCCCGATTTGCGTTAAAATGGGGCAAACACACCTGTATTTAATCAAAACACACAGAAGCAACAGCAGAGCAGCAAAAGGAAGACATGGAGGTGCTTCTCATCCAGCGTGCATGCAGACGCAGAGCACAGCAACAACAACAGCAGCTTCCACAACACCAGCAGGGACCGCAAAGGCAATGCAGAAGGCAGGAGAGGATATTCCGCACCAGGACAACCCTTCATGTCCTCAGGGAACATGACATCATCCAGAGGTACAGGTTGAACTGGCAAGCCATTCAGCAGCTGCTGCGCAACATTGAGCCACAGTTGGCACCCAGCTTGCAGACACCCTGCACCATCCCACCAGAAACCAAGCTGCTAGCTATACTACACTTGTTGGCAAGTGGCTCCTTTAAAACCACTGGCGCACTGGTTGCTGGGATCTCACAGCCATCATTCTCCGCCTTCCTGCCCAAGGTACTGGATGCCATCATCAGACTCACACCCCACCACATCTGCTTCCCAAACACACAGCAGAAGCAGCAGGAGACAAAACAAGGGTTTTACCTCATTAATGGATTCCCACACGTCCTTGGTGCCATTGACTGCACACATGTATGCCTTGTGCCACCTACTGCAACTGAAAATCTATACCGCAACAGGAAGCACACACACTCTATCAATGTGCAGGCCATTGTGGATCACCAGGGATTGATCACCAACATAGTGGCAAAGTATCCTGGCAGTGTACATGATTCATTCATCTTCCGTCACTGTACCATCAATCAACACTTCCAGGATGCACGATATGGAAATGGACTACTTGTTGGTAAGTACAGAACCCTACTCATATACACACTGCACAGCAACCCTCTAGGACAAACAACACATACACCATGACAGCGACATGTAAACAGGAACACACTGAGGTTGTGACACCGCTAGGCATGTTTGATAGGTCTACAGTGAACCTGTCACACATGTGACATTAGTGTACAGTCAAATGTTAAGACGTCAATGATGACAACGTATGGAGAGGTTTGGCTAATTGTCACCTTGCACAATGTAAACGTCCCACTGATGGTTAAATTAATCCATTGCATATGTCTAAAGGTATGGGATGTCCAGGGTAAATAGATGCTAACGTGTTACCACCACTGTCAAATTGAATCTGTGTATGGAACTATAATCTCACCCCCAGTGAAGACACAGGAACACATATATCACAAGTCACAATGCTAGGGAGTACACACTGTACTGCAACTCCCAAAACATACTGCTGACAACCGATCAGCAGGCAAACACTTGTTCAGCCATGGAAACAACCCAATGCTGATGGTACATCCTAGAAGCCTAGGAATGAACACAATAACACAAAAGAGTCACAGACAACACAAGACAACTACTGCCATGCAAGGTGATATTAATGGGGCAAGCTACAACAACATGATCTCAATCATTTTCTCTTTCAGCTGATCAGGGGTATGGGATCCAGCCATGGTTTATGACACCATTTGGCAACCCAAGCACTGCAGCAGAGTGTGCCTACAATGAGGCACAAAGGAGGACACGCACCATAGTCGAGAGGACCTTTGGCATCCTGAAGTCGAGATTCAGGTGCCTGGACATCACTGGTGGCAGCCTCCTATACTCACCAGAAATGGTCTGCAAGATCATTTTAACATGTGCTATCCCGCACAACATTTGTGTACGAAGGAACATTCCCCTATTAGAACCAGAGCCACAAATGCCTGAAGAGGAGGAAGAGGAGGATGCTGGCCTGCAACATGAGGGGGACCAACCAAACACAGCTGCCGGATTGCGTAGGCACCAACATATTGTCAACAATTTCTTTTGAAACAACTCACCTTCACCACTGTATCAACATATGTAAATAAACACCTATAATAATCACCATATCATGGTCTGGGTAATCATTTTTGCTCACCTTTATCTCTAACTATCAGAATAAGAGTGTAGCCTCATGGAGCATTGCTGATATACTGATCAGGACACAGAAATTTCCAAAGAAATTGTGATGTGTATAATTCAACAGTCACATTCACACACACTGTAAATGACATATATCCTGTACATGTCACCTTTGAAGGGCAATAGCAGAGGACCACACCTATTTCACACATACATGTTGGCAACATGGTTCATCGCAGCATATGGCACACAACTAAGACACCATCAGTCAATAAGGGAAAAAAATGCCTCATACCTGAGGCAGTGGATGTGCTATTTCATTGATAACTGGAATATATGACCAGACCCTTGACAGCAGTAAGTCGTACAGCACCTATCTTTGCAAGGACTATCTGTGACTAGAATTCCATATAAGCAGAACATAGAGAGCACAAGTGCCACACCTATGACAAGCATTGTGCACATGACATTCCATATACATGTCAGCCCATGTCCTAAGTCCTGACACACCCATTTTACTGGTCTCACCCCACCTGTCTTAAGAGGTCCCTGGAATGGTAAAATGTGTACCCAGATATTCCCTCCTCTACACACACACACAGACTAACAATATTAATCCAGTGTGCTTCACCCTTTAGTATGGTATGCCATAGTCATTGTATATCTGTGTGCATGGACGTCAGGTTAAATAATGCACAGGCTTGTAGTCTCTAAGACCTGTTATCACCTGTAGTTTGCTTCCCATATGAAAGGTACTGTTGGCCATTTGAACTCAAATCTCACCTACAAGACTTGTGAGAAACTGATGCAGCACACACCTGTGAACACCTCCACGCAGACCAGCCATTTGAACATGCACTGCCCTTGAAGATGCTTGGAACAGCATAGAAGCTGCAATTTTGTCAATTACACTGTTATGCATTGCTAGAAAAATAAGCTGTGTAACACAGCCCTTGGGTTTATGTGTCACCTTCCAAAACACAGGACAAACACAGTTTTCCATGTCAACTATCTTGTTCTTCCCCCGACCAGTCTTAGTCAGACCACTGAGTATGTTCCTTGTGAAAGTGCTGGATCCTGATTGACCCTGCATCCTGTCAGCCTGACTGGCACCTGTTTGTGTGTTACCCTAAAGGTTCCTTGTGGCTACATATGTATCATACTTGCTTTCCCAACCCTCACATTCCTCCGGGGGTATTTTGTCAAGTGGTTCTTCAATGCATACTCAAATATGTTACTTAGCATAATCTGCATATTTATCGTACCATAATTGGGAACTTGTCTCCAAATACCCAAATCATGGCCTATCCCTTGTCTGGGTCTCATGCATGCATGAGCGACAAAGTGTGACAGTGTACCATGGCTGTATGCAGGGATTGGGTATTGTGCCTCCAGCAGAACCATCAACATCAGATAATATGCATGAAAAGTCCACACATGTTAGAACCCTGCCAGTTCTCACACTGAATCACATTGCTCACAACATATTGATGGGCTGTGCATGGTAAATAGCTGCAAGATTAATCAACACAGAGGCTGTGATGTTCCCAGATGCAGTGGGAACTTCACAGGCCAACCTGTGTACAAATGTTATAATGACACCTGCCGGTACAAGACTCCTGAGATATGATCTTACTCAGCACACCAAGGTTGCCCTGTTGACAATCTCATAACACGTCTGCAGTGACAGGATGGGACCATCCCCATGTAGGTTCTTATATCCTCATTTGCTTTATTTCCATTGATCTCAGAAGGATACTCAGTAGATACAGGAATAGCTGCCACTGACTCATAACTAGACCTGGACACAACTGTGACAACATAGACCCCTAAAAATATACAGGATCAACATTTGACCATACACATGAACCAGACACCTCTGTGCAATTGATTACTGGAAATTTGTGGCCACGTGCTGCTTGGTCTGCTGGTCCATCACTGCCACAGGAGAGTTGTGGCTCAGTCATATGACCACAACTGTGGCGTGATATTACAATTGTGGTTCACCTTTGGCTTTCCATGTCAATAACAAGGTGCCCACTTAGTCTGTACATGTGCCTGACTCATGGTGGGTTCAGCAACAAGTGCCTAGGAAGCAGCATCCAAATTTCCAGGACATGTGATGGGCAAGTTTTGGACCATTGACATGAACAAGCGTCTGCTATCTATCCGGTGCATGCTTTGTCATTTGTGGTGTTTACGTTACCCAAAAACTAGAAAGTGCACACAGCAGATGTTGGTACATGTATGACTAACCCATGTCCTCCCTCATTTCCATACTGACTTGCATCTGAGGGTTAGACACATTGACTCCACATTCATACAAGCATATTTGCAATGATGCATCTTGTGATGCTCACACAGTGGGTCAACAACAATATTAGTAGCCAATGCACACACATTGAGCCATAGACATTGAGGTATTGTACTTATGTGTGTCACCTTGCTATCCTCTCCTGACGCCAAACATGCCTAATTTGTGCAATACAGATATGTAGGCCACACGTTTGGCCATCTAGTGCGTCAGCCAAGAGTGAAAATCCTGTACGTGAAGTAGCGGATCATGGTCCGCAGTAGTATGATGTGTCACATGTGCCCATACACCGTCATGACCAAAGTGGGTGCAATCAGCCTATCTCACTATTGTTACAACTGTAATATAACATTAAAATGGTAAAATGACACAAACCCAGTTAATGCCTGAAATTTTGCCGCATACGCGTCAAAAAATTGCACTTATGGCCGAAAAACGACGCATAATGCCCTCAAATAACCATTGCCCCTGAGCTGTACCTTCCACACTGTACCTCAGAAAATTGGTTAAGTGTAAAACTACTTCCAAACATGTGGATGCGGGCTCAAATCTACTCCTGTGCATCGAAAAAATGACACACAGACTGTACGCGTCAAATATTTTGACGCATGATGATAAAAACGCCCGCCATTTTAGGCAGAACGTGATGTAATAGGATATCCTGTTTACAGATTATGTACAGTGGGTGTACTTTCACTTTCACTTTGCAGTCTGTGATATTTCCTGACTGTGTGGCTGTGTTCCGGGTTTTGTCTGTTCAAATTGTGCTTTTGTCTCCTGTGTGGTCTTTTTATTGTCTTTTTGTGAATACAAACTTGTTGTAGTATCCTGTCTGAGTGTTTTTTGTGCTCATTTGTGTTATAAAGTATTTTATTTGTTTTGTTGGGAGTCTGTTGTGGGTAGTGTTAGTCTGGGTATAGTTGTACTATGTTAGTTGTTTATTTGAAGTTTTTCCTGTTCTACTTTCCCCCCATTCTCCTTTGTTCCCCTTTATCCCCTATTTCTTTGTGGCTGCAATGATGTTGGGTAGGCCTCGTCTTGGCAAGATGGGAGAGGAGGAGCTGGGTGGATTTATATGGCTGGTGTGCCATTTCCTACCCCTAATGATTGAGGCAGGTGGACGGGTGATACAGGGGTATCACACTGAGGCATGGAGGCTCAGGTGGGCAAAGGTGTTGCATCATCTGCAACGGATTTATAGGACACCAAGAAACGACCACCAGCTGAAGCACCGCTGGGCTGACCTAATCTCCAGGGAGCAAGATCTGCTGGACCACCTGGGGATTGTGATTGGTGGCCCTGTTGGTGAGTACAAATCATGTAAATGTGCACATTTAAATGCTCTGTAGTGACATCAGCTGATTTTTACAATATCTGCCGGCAATGTTGCTTAGTGAGTGGAATGCTACTGAAACATACAGGCTCATATATCTACTTTGTTAAGGACCACAATTGCTAGCTGTTAGGAAACAAGAGCTCCGCAAACTTACAGAATACATTTGCATTATGTAAGTTAGTGCCGTCTTTGTGTCAAACAGCAACACAAATTGGCTCTCCGAGTCCCTGGCAACCTGAGCCCTCCTCCCACACCTGCTCTGGCCCCTGGGAAGCCCAAGACAGCCACCTCCATTTTGTGAGCCCAGCAGTGTCCCTGTGCCCTAATACAGCCCAGTGATCAAGGATTCCTAAAAGGTAAGGAGCCCCAGACTTTTCTGGGAAATCTTATTATGTCTCCTTTTCCAAAAATACTCTCTAAGAATAAACCAACAGAGCCTTTACAGTCCTTCAAACAAATATCACAAGGTGAATTTATGGATTTGGTCAAAGCAAGCAGACCTTCCGGTTGCCCTTCTGACCCTTGCCCACCACACATCTTCAAGAACATTCTTTTATCTACTTCTGCTGCCACACCTGTAAGAAGAATCATCAACAACTCTTTAACTACAGAAGCCTTTCCTGAAGACCTGAAAAAGGCATAATACGACCATTATTAAAGAAAACAAACCTAGATCCCCAACAACTACAGACCAATCACAAATGGACCTTCCTGGGCAAACTGATAGAAAGAGCAGCGTTCACCCAGATGTCACAATTCATTAAAAACAATTCCATACTTTCAGACTTCCAAACTGGATTCCGCCCAGGAAGAGGCACTGAATCGGCACTCATAGCAATCTGGGATGATCTTAAAAACACAGTCGACCGCAATGGAGTTGCTGCACTACTTCTCTTGGACCTCTCGGCTGCCTTTGATACGGTTGACCATGACACCCTAATTCAAAGACTCCATGAAGCCGGCATAGAAGCATAGAAGGGACTGCTCTCGACTGGATTATATCTTACCCTAAAAAAAAACTAATATAATCTATTCTCCACCTTCTCGTCCAAACCCTACCTCACAAAAGCAGGGGTCCCCCAAGGATCAATCATCTCACCTTTGCTTTTCAACATCTACATGATATCATTACCAGAACTGATCAATGATTTTCATCTCACATGCTACAACTATGCAGATGACACACAAATACTACTTAAATTAGAATGTCCTGAAAACACTGAAAACTCACTAATCTTCAGTTGCCTCCGAGCTGTTGATCAGTGGATGACTTGGAGCCATCTGAAACTAAATGCCTCCAAAACAGAAATACTCATATGTGGTGACTTGAAAAATTATGACCCACTGTGCGCCTGACCTGACGATCTCGGATCACCTCCTCAATTATCCAAGGAAGTTAAAAACCTTGGAATCACCATGGACTCCAAGTTAACAATGAATGCCCAAGTGGACAAATTAGCACAAACAAGCTTCATCACCTTGAAGACTCTACGACGCATCTTCCCCCACCTCGGATTTCCACACAAGGTGCAAGCTACTATCTCACTTGTACTATCCAAACTGGATTATGCCAATGGCCTCTACCATGGATCATCTCTGTCTATTATGAAAAAACTACAACGTATTCAGAACTCTGCAGCCAGGCTACTATTGCATGTAAAGCCACACGCCCACATTTCCCCTGCCTTGAGAGCACTACAGTGGTTACCCGTTGCCAGAAGATGCACCTTCAAGCTGCTTTGTATCACCCACAAAGCTATACCTGGAACAGGACCGCTCTTTATCAGAAACAAAATAACCAAATACATTCAACAAAGAAACCTCCGCTCAAGATTGGCACCCCGCCTTAGAACACCACCATACAAGAAAAAGACTGTAGGTGGTACATCCTTCTCAGTTCAAGCAGCCAAACTACGGAATTCATTACCCCCAACTATAAGAGCCACAGATAACTATCTTGTCTTCAGAAAACTACTCAAGAGTTGGCTATTTCCTTCATAACCACCATATTCAAACAGCTACGGACTGCATATGCCTATGTTGATAAATATTTTGTATCTGTTTATGTGTATTATCTAGTTATATATAGTTCTTTAGAAAATATGTATCGCTACTATGTCATAACAATAAACTACACACATAGGTGGTCATTCTGACCTCGGCGGTAAAAGGTGCCTACCGCCGGTCAGAAATCCTCCATAATTCCGCTGCGGTCGCGGTAACCCGCCACGGTCATTCTGACCCGCAGCAGCCAAACCTCCGAAAATCCGACAGCCACAACAGACCGCCAGACCAGCGGTCGGCGGAAAAGTGGAGGTGACCAAACCTCCACCGTCACGCCAACAGAAATACGCCCATGCCATTACGACCCACGAATCCACGCGGCGGTCTTTCAAACGCGGTTTTCCATTGGCCGTACACACCGCCGCGGTCAGAATACACACAAACGAACAAAACTCAGCCACATTGGCCGATTTGAATTCCACACACCTGATACACATACACACACCACTCCCACACACACAATACAATATAAAACACACACCCACATCACCCACAAACCCCTTCGACCAAAATCCTAAAAGAAGCACTGAGAGACACAGCAGCGATCACAGAACACCATCACACAGAGGCACACTACACCATCACCCACACAATATCCACACACAAAACAACACACACCACCACACTCAACACACTTAACTACACATACTCCACCCCACACATCATACACACCACTCCATGGCACCCCAAAGACACCCCCGCTTCTCAGACGAAGAACTCAGGGTCATGGTGGAGGAAATCGTTCGGGTAGAGCCCCAGCTCTTCGGCACACAGATCCAATACACCAGCATTGCCCGGAGGACGGAGCTATGGCAGAGGATTGTCGACAGGGTCAACGCTGTGGGACAGCACCCAGAAATCGGGAAGACATCAGGAAGCGATGGAACGACCTACGGGGGAAGGTGCGTTCCATGGTATCCAGGCACAACATCGCCGTGCAGAAGACTGGCGGAGGACCCCCACCTCAACCCCCACAATTTACAACATGGGAGGAGGAAGTCTTGAACATCCTGCATCCTGACGGCCTCGCAGGAGTCGGCGGAGGAATGGATTCTGGTAAGTTGAAGCTTCACTACTGCTTCCCCCCCACCTGCATGCCAAATCATACCCCAACCCTCACCCCCATCCTCGAACCCCACCCTCACCCCCACCCCCATCCTCACCCCCACCCTCACCCCCACCACCATCCTCACCCCCACCCCCAGCACACCTATTCCCTGCCAATGTCTCACCATCACAACCCACACATCCCAAAACCTAGGCCTGCATGCGTCCACTAAGCATGGACACCCATCACCAAAGCATGCCCAATGCATATACACATCCCCCCCACAAGCCACCCTCACCAAAGCCCCCACACACGAATGCCAGCACTTGGGGACACGGGAACCCACAGATACACCCATATGGCACACATTGAAACTATAACCATACCTCTATACCCCTGCAGGACCCGACCGCCAACACACCGCCACGGAGGGCCCAGAATTCCCCACACCCCCCACCCAAGAGGCCGTCAGCGATGACAGCAGCTCTGTCGACCTGGACACTGATGACCAGCCCGGACCATCGGGGACCTCTGGACAGTCGGTTCCCCTCACACAGGCACAGGCCACTACAGACCCAAACCCCTCTGGGAACACCAGCACAGCTCCCACCCAGCGGGCCCATGCCTCTGTCTCCAGGGCGCGTCAATCTGCGGTGTGTCTACCACTACAGGGCACCCAGGATAACCCACCACCCCAACAACAACAGGGACCTGGGGGCAGTGGTAGTGGGCACACCAGCCAGGGGGCAGAGGCCCAGGGAAACAGGGCAACTCGGAGGGCAGCTGTGCGACAGGGGGGGGACGGGCCCAGGGAACCCACTCTCCACGAGGCCCTCACCACCATCATGGGAGCATACAACCGCTCCCAGGAGACGATGGCGACGGTACTGGCCAGGTTCCAGGAGATCCAGGTACTGCAGGAGGAACACTATCGGGGGTACAGGGAGGACATCAGAGCCCTCACCTCCACCCTGGTTACCATGGTAGGGCTGCTGCAGGAACTCATCAACACCAGGACGGACACTCAACAACAACAAAGGGCCCCTGCCACTAGCCTGGACCAAGAACAGCCAACCACCTCCGCCGGCGCTAGTGGACAGGAGGCCCCCGCACAACAGCAGCCCACCAGACCCCCACCTCCTGCAGGAGAAGAACCACCCCGCAAGAGGGCCCTGAGATCTCGCAAGAAGACAGAGTAGGATGTCAAGACCCCCGCCAGCAAAGGATACCACCTGATGTCATCCCACTGTCCCACATTGTCACCCTGTCCATCCTTGAACTGCCCATGCTCCATCTCTCCACAGGCCTATGGACAATGCACCTGTGTGACTGTTACTCTGGACTCTGCCATGGACATTCCTTCACCATAGCCCCCACCCACTTGAAACCACCCATCCCATTTTGAGCACTGAAATAAACACCTATTTTGCACAAAACTATCTGGAGTCTGGCTGTGAATTCAAAATATTGTAATTGACATGACAGTGCAAACATGTCCTTGTACATAGTGAAGTCAACAAACAGCTGCCACAAAGCTGTAGTCCATGGGGAAACGAAGCACAGGACTCGTAGTGGGGACCCCAGATCTGAAATAGGGAGGGAAAAGCCACAACTCAGTCATCATACACTGGGGCAAATAGACAGGCAGCAGAGATGCAGGAGAGTATTTTACATTTACAAAATTATGCTTGAATTGTTACCTGTGTCCTATTGGAAGTACTGTGCAATGATTCTGTCCCTGTTGTCTGTTTCATCCCCGTCGTCTTCCTCCTCTTCACTCTCCACAGGTTCCACAGCTGCCACAACACCACCATCTGGACCATCCTCCTGCAGGAAAGGCACCTGGCGGCGCAAAGCCAGGTTGTGAAGCATGCAGCAGGCCACGATGATGTGACACACCTTCTTAGGTGAGTACATTAGGGATCCACCTGTCATATGCAGGCACCGAAACCTGGCCTTTAGGAGGCCGAAGGTGCGTTCGATCACCCTCCTAGTACGCCCATGGGCCTCATTGTACCGTTCCTCTGCCCTGGTCCGGGGATTCCTTACTGGGGTCAGTAGCCACGACAGGTTGGGGTACCCAGAGTCCCCCAATAGCCATACACGGTGTCTCTCTAGCTGTTCCATCACGTAAGGGATGCTGCTATTCCTTAGGATGTAGGCGTCATGCACTGACCCAGGGAATTTGGCATTTACATGCGAGATGTACTGGTCAGCCAAACACACCACCTGGATGTTCATGGAATGGTAACTTTTTCTGTTCCTGTACACCTGCTCCCTGTCTCTTGGGGGCACCAAAGCCACATGGGTCCCATAAATGGCACCAATGACGTTGGGAATATGTCCAAGGGCATAGAAATCACCCTTCACTGCAGCCAATTCGCCCACCTCAGGGAAAAGGATGTAGCTCCTCATGTATTTCATCATGGCCGACAACACTCTGGATAACACCTTCGAAAACATGGGCTGAGACATCCCAGAAGCAATTCCCACTGTTGTCTGAAATGACCCACTTGCCAAGAAATGGAGTACTGACAGGACCTGCACCAGAGGGGGAATCCCTGTGGGTTGGCGGATGGGGGACATCAGGTCGGGCTCCAGCTGGGCACACAGTTCATGTATAGTGGCACGGTCAAGCCGGTAGGTCAGGATAATGTGGCGTGCTTCCATTGTCGACAGGTCCACCAGCGGCCTGTACACGGGAGGATTCATCCGTCTCCTCGCCAAACCCAGCGGACGGTGCCTAGGAAGGACAACATGGAGCACACAGTCAAGCAACCCACAGGTACATACTCACAGCTTGCACAGTAAACGATTCTCTATGCAGTGAATGGCGTGTCTGAGTGGCTATGCAAGGCCTAGGTCTGTGTGACGCAGTTGAAATTGAGCCATGTGGACCCTCGAAATGGCGGCTGCCTGACCTGTGAAGTGTGACAATGGGATGTGAGGTCAATGCGCTGGCGTGGCACACCGCGGCGGTCGGCGGTCGAAGACCGCGGCGCGAAGCCGCATTGGTTAACATTGAAGTCTATGGGTTTCAGGAGCCAATGGCGAAGGGCGCCGGCGGTGGCGGTACGCACCGCCGCGGTACGCACCGCCGCGGGCGTGACCGCCATTTTCTATCTACTTATTCACTTGCGACTTGAACTTTCACAGGAGAGGACCTATACTGCAAGTGTTGCTGTGACCTCGGTCTGGAAGGGACAATGGCTGCTGCGCCTGGGGAAAGGGCCCCTGCCTTCACTGGAGAAGAGTTGGAGAAACTTGTGGATGGGGTCCTCCCCCAGTATGCGCTACTCTACGGTCCTCCAGACCAACAAGTGAGTTTAATTCAATATGGATTTGGGGCCACTGGCTGGCTTGGGGGCCTGGCGGGGGGCCTGGCGGGGATGGGTGGCATGTTGGGCCTGGCGGGGGGGCCTGGCGGGGGGCCTGTCGGGGATGGGGGGCATGTTGGGCCTGGCGGGGGGCCTGGCGGGGATGGGGGGCATGTTGGGCCTGGCGGGGGGCATGGCGGGGGCCTGGCGGGGATGGGGGGCATGTTGGGCCTGGCGGGGGCCTGGCGGGGATGGGGGGCATGTTGGGCCTGGCGGGGGGCATGGCGGGGGGCCTGGCGGGGATGGGGGGCATGTTGGGCCTGGCCGGGGGCATGGCGGGGGCCTGGCGGGGATGGGGGGCATGTTGGGCCTGGTCGGGGGGCCTGGCGGGGATGGGGGGCATGTTGGGCCTGGCGGGGGGCATGGCGGGGGGCCTGGCGGGGATGGGGGGCATGTTGGGCCTGGCGGGGGGCCTGGCGGGGATGGGGGGCATGTTGGGCCTGGCGGGGGGCATGGCGGGGGCCTGGCGGGGATGGGGGGCATGTTGGGCCTGGCGGGGGCATGGCGGGGGGCCTGGCGGGGATGGGGGGCATGTTGGGCCTGGCGGGGGGCATGGCGGGGGGCCTGGTGGCGATGGGGGGCATGTTGGGCCTGGCGGGGGGCCTGGCGGGGATGGGGGGCATGTTGGGCCTGGCGGGGGGCATGGCGGGGGGCCTGGCGGGGATGGGGGGCATGTTGGGCCTGGCGGGGGGCCTGGCGGGGGGCCTGGCGGGGATGGGGGGCATGTTGGGCCTGAAGGGGGGCATGGCGGGGGCCCTGGCGGGGATGGGGGGCGTTGGGCCACTGGCAACGAAAATGCAGACAAACTTGAACGTGGTATTTCTCCCTCCCTGTACGTGTCACATAGGTCCGCGCCCATGAGAAGATCGGGATTTGGCGTGCCATCGCCAAGGAAGTCCGGACCCTGGGGGTCCACCATCGACGGGGCACCCACTGCCGCAAGAGGTGGGAGGACATCCGCCGCGGGACCAAGAAGACCACTGAGTCTCTGCTGGGGATGGCCTCCCAACGTAGGTGGGGTGCCTGCCGTCAACTGACCCCCCTGATGTTCCGGATCCTGGCGGTGGCCTACCCTGATTTGGATGGGCGCGTGAGGGCAGCACAGCAGACACAAGGGGGTGAGTACAAGCATAATCTACTCTGTTGTCGCGCAGTGGAGGTGTCTGGGTGGGGGAGGAGGGCTGTGGGTCCCCCTAGGCCAGGGCGATATCTGTAGGCTGGGCACCCCCGTAAGCCCCTGTGTCCCCAGCCACCACCCTCAGTAGTGTGCCAGTACAGCCATCCCTGGGCCGTGTCATCCATGGGTGCAGTTGTCAACTCTAGGCGTGTAGGGCATGTTCCACGGAATGCGTAGGGGACCCCAAGTGCGCAACTTAGTGCAGGGGGCATCTGTGTCTGTCATGTCCGCTAACTGTACCGGTGATCCATGTACTCAAAATCTCTTTATTTCTCTCTCCCCCCCCCTTTTTGTTTGTCTTTCTGTGCTTGTGTGCATCAGCATCATCAGGCGGAGGAGAAGTGGCATCGGGGCAGGAGGGAGCTGCATCTCACATGGCCCAGGAGGGCCATGCCACAGAGTCTGACTGGACCAGTGAGACGGAGGGCGAGGGGAGCTCCACAACGGGGACGACTGGACCCTGCAGCGACACGGACACGTCCTCGGAAGGGAGCTCCCTTGCGGGGGTGGCACCATCCGTGCCCCCCGCCATTACAGGTACAGCCGCCACCCAGCGCACCATCTCTGCCCTCCCAGCAGCCCCTCAGCGTTCGCCCCGTGCCCGCTCTGCCAGGAAGCCGGGCATCTCCTTCGCCCCAGGCACCTCAGGCCCTGCCCCTGTTACCCCCGCTGCCCTCAGTGAGGAGGTCATTGTTGGGCAGACTACCCTTTTGAATGCCATCCAGGGGGTGGAGAGGGAGGTTAATCGCAGCAATGCGTACCTGGAGGGCATTCATTCGGGTCAGGCTGCCCATCAGCGATCGTTCCAGGCTCTGGCCTCAGGACTGACGGCAGCCATTGTCCCTGTCTCCTGCCTCCCTCTACTAACTCCCTCCTCCCAGTCTCCTGTTCCTCTGCCTGTCCCACCCACACCATCAGACCAGCCTGCACACACCTCAACACCCAAGAGCAGCTCATCCAAACATAAGCACCACAGATCACGCAGACATTCACACAAGCAACATTCCGATGCAGACATGCCAACAGTCACTACCACCTCTGTGACCCCCACCTCCTCGTCTCCCTCCTCCCTCCCTGTGACGTCTACACTCACACCTTCATTCACCTCACCATCAGCCAGTGTTTCCATCACCAGCACACCCTCCAGTACAGTCCGCACACGTGCAGTCACCACCCCCACTGCCATTTACACGTCCCCTGTGTCCTCTCCCACTGTGTCTGTCACCCCCTCTTCCACACCACACAAACGCAGCCACCCACCCACCCAACAGCCATCCACCTCACGACAGCCTCCCGCTCCTGCACCTGCACCCAAAGACAACAAACTTGTCTCGCCTACAACCACATCCTCTCCCTCCACTCCCATACCCACTGTACCTACCACTATCCATTGTCCCAGGAAAATCTATCTTTCTACTGCTACCTTCTTTCCTGACCCTGAGCCCCCCCCTCCTTCTCGTCGGGGTAAGAAGAGCACCTCAGCCACCACCAGCCCTGCAGCCCCCTTGACAAGGGTGCAGGGGTGTTGGAGCCCACCAGCCCGCAGGTCTGGATCTTCGCCCAGCAGCAAGGGGACAGCCAGCCCACCCCCTGGGAAGAGGAGCAGAAGGCGGAAGGCCCCAGGACACTAGCCAGCCACCGTCAACAGCCACAGCTCCAAAGGGAGGAAAGGGCCACAGACTCCCAACTAAGGAGGGCAAGGGCAGCAAGGCGGAGAAGTCAGGCAGCAGGCCTGCTGCCCATGGAGGACCCGTCACAGCTGCCCAGGAGGAGCCCGCAACCCCCATAGCCGCTGCCCAGGGAGGAACCGTCACAGCTGCCCAGGGAGAGCCCACCACCCCCATAGCCGCTGCCCAGGGAGGACCCAGCCCAGCTGGCCAGGAGGGCCCCACCACCCACAGCCCAGGTGGGCATTGAAGGAGCACCATCCCTGCTGCCCAGGAGGGCACCACCAGGCAATGAGCAGTTGGCCATAGAATGGCCGCCGTCTCCAGCACCGCTCCGCTGGGGACCGCTGTCTCAAGAACCGCTGAACTGGGCCCTTCAAGGCAAGAACCGCTGAACTGGGCCCTTCAAGGCAAGAACCGCTGAACTGGGCCCTTCAAGGCAAGAACCGCTGAACTGGGCCCTTCAAGGCAAGAACCGCTGACCTGGGCCCTTCAAGGCAAGAACCGCTGAACTGGGCCCTTCAAGGCAAGGACCGCTGAACTGGGCCCCGCCGTCTCCAGCACCGCTCCGCTGGGGACCGCCGTCTCAAGAACCGCTGACCTGAGCCCTTCAAGGCAAGAACCGCTGAACTGGGCCCTTCAAGGCAAGGACCGCTGAACTGGGCCCTTCAAGGCAAGAACCGCTGAACTGGGCCCCGCCGTCTCCAGCACCGCTCCGCTGGGGACCGCCGTCTCAAGAACCGCTGACCTGGGCCCTTCAAGGCAAGAACCGCTGAACTGGGCCCTTCAAGGCAAGGACCGCTGAACTGGGCCCCGCCGTCTCCAGCACCGCTCCGCTGGAGACCGCCGTCTCAAGAACCGCTGACCTGGGCCCTTCAAGGCAAGAACCGCTGAACTGGGCCCTTCAAGGCAAGAACCGCTGAACTGGGCCCTTCAAGGCAAGGACCGCTGAACTGGGCCCTCCAAGGCAAGAACCGCTGAACTGGGCCCCGCCGTCTCAAGCACCGCTCCGCTGGGGACCGCCATCTCAAGAACCGCTGACCTGGGCCCTTCAAGGCAAGAACCGCTGACCTGGGCCCTTCAAGGCAAGAACCGCTGAACTGGGCCCTTCAAGGCAAGGACCACTGAACTGGGCCCTTCAAGGCAAGAACCGCTGAACTGGGCCCGCCGTCTCCAGCACCGCTCCGCTGGGGACCGCCGTCTCAAGAACCGCTGACCTGGGCCCTTCAAGGCAAGAACCGCTGACCTGGGCCCTTCAAGGCAAGAACCGCTGAACTGGGCCCTTCAAGGCAAGGACCGCTGAACTGGGCCCTTCAAGGCAAGAACCGCTGAACTGGGCCCCACCGTCTCCAGCACCGCTCCGCTGGGGACCGCCGTCTCAAGAACCGCTGAACTGGGCCCTTCCAGGCAAGAACCGCTGGCCCTTTGGCAGACGTGGCAGGGCAGGATCTGTCTCGGGCAGGGCTGCAGGATGTCCTCTGGCCAACATGCCTCCTCCAGTGGCAGTGGAGTCTGTTATGGACTGTTTGGACTGTGGCTTTGCACTCCCCAGGATGGCCCAGTGGGCAGGCCACCCACTGTATGGACTGTATGGACTGTGGCTTTGCTCTCCCCAGGATGGCCCAGTGGGCAGGCCACCCACTGTATGGACTGTATGGACTGTGGCTTTGCACTCCCCAGGATGGCCCAGTGGGCAGGCCACCCACTGTATGGACTGTATGGACTGTGGCTTTGCACTCCCCAGGATGGCCCAGTGGGCAGGCCACCCACTGTATGGACTGTATGGACTGTGGCTTTGCACTCCCCAGGATGGCCCAGTGGGCAGGCCACCCACTGTATGGACTGTATGGACTGTGGCTTTGCACTCCCCAGGATGGCCCAGTGGGCAGGCCACCCACTGTATGGACTGTATGGACTGTGGCTTTGCACTCCCCAGGATGGCCCAGTGGGCAGGCCACCCACTGTATGGACTGTATGGACTGTGGCTTTGCTCTCCCCAGGATGGGCCAGTGGTCATGGAGTCCCCTCGTCGATCTGGCGTCGTGTACTCAAGTGGCTGAGGTGCCCCCCCTTCCCTTCCCCCTGAGGTGCCTGTCCTTTTTTCTTTCTGATGCCCCTGCAGTGTTCTCTCCGTGGAGTTCTTGTCGTGGGACTGGGCCTTGCCCCTTTGCTCAGGACCCCTGTGGTCCACGGACAGTGGTTGGACTACATGTAGTAGATGTATATATTTTGTACATAGTTTATTTATTTATTTGGATTACTGCTGTCCATTTTTCAATATATCTGCCCGTTTAAGATCTCTTCTTTTGGTCTTTGCATTATTTCGGAGGGGGGGGTTTGTGGGTTGTGACAGTGATCTGTGGGAATGCATTGATGTGTGTGTTGTAGTGGGTGTGGGTGGGTGGGTGTGTGCCGGTAATCTTTTCCCTCCCCTGTGTCGTAGGTGCAGTACTCACCGATGTCTTCCGCGCCGCCGGGCGTGCTCCTGGTACAGGAGCAGGTATAGGAGTGCGGGGATGACCTGTAACTCGGGTTCCATACTGCCGGAATCTCGTGTGGAGTATGTGGAGGTGAGCGTTTTCCCGTTCGTAGTCTGTTTCCGCCGTGTTTTTATCGGCGGTGCTCCCGCCCCGGAAAAGGTGGCGGATTGGTGGGTCGTGATAGGGTGGGCGGTACATTGTCTGCCGCCTGGCTGTTGGCGGGGACCGCCGCGCTGTTTGTTTGTTCCGCCGTGGCGGGCGGAGTGTTAATGCGGCGGGCTGTGTTGGCGGTTCCCGCCAGGGTCAGAATTGCATATTTTGGACCGCCGGCCTGTTGGCGGGTTGGCCGCCGCTTTATCACCGACCGCCAGGGTCAGAATGAGGGCCATACTCTTTAAACCTGTTTAATGTATATTTGCTCATGGTTTAAATATGTATATGTATGTACATATATGTGTGCATATGTGTGTGTGTGTGTGTGTGTGTATATATATATATATATATATATATATATATATATATATATATATGTTATTCTGTGTGTAACATGTTGATAGGTCATTGTATAACTCCTAGATAAGTTGTTATATTGGATACTTATGAATCCCTGATCTCATTTTATATCACACTTTGTCTACCCATCACCATAAATTGGGCCATATTTATACTTTTTGACGCAAAACTGCGCTAACGCAGTTTTGCGCCAAAAAAATTAGCTCTGGCTAACGCCATTCTGAAGCGCCATGCGGGCGCCGTATTTATTGAATGGCGTTAGCCGGCGTTAGTCGACCGGCGCTGCCTGGTGTGCGTGAAAAAAAAACACGTACACCAGGCAGCGCCGGCGTAGGGAAAAATGGCGTTTGGGCGTTTAAAAATGGGGCAAGTTAGGCTGAGGCAAAAAAATCATCTTAACCCGATTTGTGCCATTTTATTTTGGCGCCCAGACGCCATTAACATGACTCCTGTCTTAGCAAAGACAGGAGTCATGCCCCCTTGCCCAATGGCCATGCCCAGGGGACTTCTGTCCCCTGGGCATGGTCATTGGGCATAGTGGCATGTAGGGGGGCACAAATCAGGCCCCCCTATGCCACAAAAAAAAATTAACAAAAATACTTACCACAACTTACCTTTTCTTCCTTGGGATGGGTCCCTCCATCCTTGGGTGTCCTCCTGGGGTGGGCAAGGGTGGCAGGGGGTGTCCCTGGGGGCTTGGGAGGGCACCTCTGGGCTCATTCTGAGCCCACAGGTCCCTTAACGCCTGCCCTGACCCAGGCGCTAAAATCCGGCGCAAATGCGGGTTTTTTAGTCCCGCCCACTCCCGGGCGTCATTTTTGCCCGGGAGTATAAATATGACGCATATGCATCGCAGTCATTATTTAAGACGGGAACGCCTACCTTGCATATCATTAACGCAAGGAAGGTGTTCACGCAAAAAAATGACGCTAACTCCATGAACTTTGGCGCTAGACGTGTCTAACGCCAAAGTATAAATATGGAGTTAGTTTTGCGTCGAATTTGCGTCGAAAAAAACGACGCAAATTTGGCGCAAACGGAGTATAAATATGCCCCATTGTGTCTCTATCAATATATCCTCCATTCCCACTCTGACTCATTCCAAATCCATTCTACTACTTTCATCTCCTAAATAACCCTGCCTAAGCGTTTCCCTCCTCTTCCACATCTAACTCAACCAGAATCTCACTTTACTACCATGATCTCCCAAATAATCCTACTAAATTCTCCCTCATTTATCTCACCCTGCTACTATGATCTCCCTAACCCTTTACACAGACTCTTCCCTCCTCCATCCCCCCTTTACTCATCCCAAGCCTAAATCCTATTACCATAAAGTCCTAATTAACACTTCTGGATTCTTCCCTCCTCCACCCCTCCATTACTCCAGTCAATCCAACTAACAAACTCACATATCCGCTGCTCAAATTAACTCATAATAATCCGAAAACTGTACTCACATTTCCCTATACTAATCCACCCTAATTCCTTTTGGGTTCCGGAGTAGCGTGCTACTTGCCAAAAAGCGCTTCAATGCCTCGTGAGGGGTAGTAAGCGCTATATAAATACTATTACAATACAATTAAAAACAAATCAGGAGCCAATTATGTATGGATATAGGCCACAGTTGCCTGTGAGGTATAGAAATTTCCAAATAATTACTATCATTTGTTGACGCAACAGCTATACTGACTTTTGAAACACTACATGAGGCTGAAAATTAGTGCAGGCTTCATGTCAACTGATGATAGCAATGTGGCCCGAACATATGTCTCAAGTGTGTCTGGTGAGTGTGTAAGGAAACCGATCATGGAAATTCCAAAAATCTTAGGTATTATTGTGTCTCTCCTTCATTTTGGATACATGTCTGATCTGGATTTGAACACATAGGGAACAAGTTCTAGCTGCGCTCAGCTAACATCTTAAACTGGTATTTGGAGTTTGTTGTGCCACATTTTGATTAGGGATGGCTGGCCAAAGGAATGCACATGGGTTCAAATCTCTATGGTTGGTGCAACTCATCATAGTTGTGCCACATCAAATGAAGAAACTGTAACAACATGAGGGCTAACAACTGTCCCTGCCCCTCTGTACATTGTACCTGTGTGTCATAAATTTGTCATGGTCACAATGGCTGGTTGACTGGTAATGCAGTCCTCACGGAAAGTGGCTTCGGATGTCTCTCTTGGATACACATGATGAGACGAATACACTCCATTATTATGTCTGCTCACTAATGAAGGAGCATGTTTGCCACCACATGATAGTTAGGCCCACTGAATGTGTGCAGATATGTGTATATCACTCACAGGAGACCCATGGTATATATATGTTAGCGGTGCTCTATAGGATGCAGTATCATCATGTCTGAGAGGCTTTACTTTCTGATGTAATCTTACACATAGAGGGTCATTACAACATTGGCGGTAAATGCCGCTTACCGCCGTGCAGAAGACCGCCAACACACCGCCGCAGCTGTGGAATTCCACCACAGCTATTTTGACCCACAGCTCTGAATCCGCCAAAATGTAGACACCCACACAAGTCTGCCACACCAATGGTGATAAACTGGCGATAACAAAACCGACACCGTCACGCCAACAGGAATACGCCCACACTATCACGACCCATGAATCCATGCGGCGGTCTTTCAACCGCGGTAATCTATTTGCGGTACACACCGCTGCGCTCAAAATGCACACACATTTATAAAACACTACCACATTGGACAAATCGAAATACACACACCTGAGACACATACACACACCACTCACACACATCCAATACAATATAAAAAACACACCCACATCACCCACAAACCCTTACAACCACAATTGTGACTTAAGGCCAGAGAGAGACACCACCATCTACAAACTATCATCCACAGGCACTCAACACCATCACTCACACAACATCCATGCACAAAACACCACACACCCCTAAACATCACCCCACACATCACAATGCAAGCCAACCCACACATCACCCACACCACCCCATGGCACCGCAAAGACACCCTAGGTTCTCTGAGGAGGAGCTCAGGGTCATGGTGGAGGAAATCCTCTGGGTAGAGCCACAGCTATTCGGATCACAGGTGAAGCACACCACCATAGCTAGGAAGATGGAGCTATGGCGCAGAATCGTGGACAGGGTCAACACAGTGGGACAGCACCCAAGAACACGGGATGACATCAGGAAGAGGTGGAACGACCTAGGGGGAAGGTACGTTCCGTGGTCTCAAGACACCACATTGTAGTTCAGAGGACTGGCGGCGGACCTCCACCTCCTCCCCCACAACTAACAACATGGAAGGAACAGGTCTTGGCTATACTGTATCCTGAGGGCCTCGCAGGAGTAGCTGGGGGAATGGACTCTGGTAAGTCAAATCTTAACTATTACATCCCCCACCCTACCTGCATGCTATCACATACCCCCACCCATGCCCTCACCCCCATCACTCCAACTCCTCATATATGTCCCACTATCACAAACCACCCATCCCAACATGCAACACCAAAGCATGGAAACCCATCACCAATGCATGGCCACTGAACATACTCACACACACCCCTAAACAATTATCACACAAGGTCCCACACAAGAATGCAAGCACTGGGGTACAGGGTCAACCACCCATTACACACCATGGCACACACTGATGCAATAATCATGCCTTTACACCCCTGCAGGACCCCTACCCAACGTCACCGGACAGGAGGGTCCAGACATGTCCACTCCACCCACAGAAGAGGCCCACAGTGATGACAGCAGCTGTGTCCAACTGGATCTAGATGACCAGCCCGGCCCATCTGGGACCTCGGGACAGTCGGTTCCCTTCACACTGGCACAAGCCACAACAGATCCTCCCCCCTATGGAAACACCAGCACAGCACCCACCCAGCGGGCCCATACCTCTGTCCCCAGGACACGTCAAGGAGCAGTGTGCCCACCACTACAGGGAAGCCAGGCTAACCCACAACCCCAAGAACAGCAGGGACCTGGGGGCAGTGGTAGTGGGCACACAGTTCAGGGGACAGAGGCCCAGGAACACAGGGGAACTGGGAGGGCTGCTGTGCGACAGGGGGAGGACAGGCCCAGGGAACCCACTCTCCATGAGGCCCTCTCCAACATCATGGGAGCCTACCACCATTCCCAGGAGATGATGGCAACGGTACTGGCCAAGAATAAGGAGACCCAGCGGCTTCAGGAGGAACAGTAGTTGGGGTTTAGGGAAGAACTCAAATCCATCAACACCACCCTGGGCACCATTGTAGGGGTGCTGAAGGAACTCGTCAACACCAGGAGGGACACTGTGGCACAACAAGGGGCCCCTGACACTAGCCTGGATGATGAACTGCCAATCACCTCCTCCGGTGCTAGTGGACAGGAGGCACCGCCACAGCACCACGACACCAGCACCCCACCCCCTGCAGATGGAGAAACACCCCGCAAGCGGTCCCTGAGATCCAGGGCAAAGACAGAGAACAATGCCAAGACCCCTGTCAAGAAATGAGACCACACTGATTGCCATCCTTCTGTCCCACTTTGTCACCCTGTCCATCCTTAAACTGCTGCAGCTCCACTTCTCATGCCCCTTTGGACAATGCACCTGTGAGACTAATAGACTGGACTCAGCCATGGAGATTCCTCCACCATCACCCCTGACCATTTTACAACACCCTCCAATATTTAGCACTTAAATAAACACCCTTAAAGCACAAAACAATCTGGAGTCAGTCTGTGCTTTCGAAAATGTGTATTTGCAATAACTGTGTAACAATGCTATATCCATTATATTTTTAACATACCCTTGTCACACAGCTCTAGTCCATGCGTAAACAAAGCAGATGTCACACAGTTGGACCCACATATGTGAAATAGGAATGGAAAGTGACAACTCAGGGTCCTTGCACTGGGTGAAAGTGACAGACAGATGAGAGGTGGAACAATTATATCAGTGGTAGCAGGCAGTGATGTCTTCTTACCTGTGTCTCACTGGAAGTATTGATGAATCACCGTGTTTCTCTTGTCGATGTCCTCTTCTTCTGCTTCCTCTTCTTCACTGTCCACAGGCTCCACAGCTGCCACAACACCTCCATCTGGACAATCCTCCTGCAGAAAAGGCACCTGTCGTCGTAAAGCCAAGTTGTGAAGCATTCAGCAGGCCACGATGATCTGTCACACCTTCTTTAGTGAGTAGAATAGGGAACCACCTGTCATATGGAGGCAACTGAACCTGGCCTTCTGGAGGCCGAAAGTCCTCTCTATAACCCTCCTAGTTCGCCCATGGGCCTCAATGTAGCTTTCCTCTGCCCTTGTCCTGGGATTCCTCACTGGAGTCAGTAGCCATGACAGGTTGGGGTAGCCAGAGTCACCTGCAAACGTCGAGGGAAAGCTGTTAGACACACACTAACTCTTAGGGACATCCCCAGACACCTAGTCACACTGTATAGGCTCCATGTCCTCACCTAATAGCCACACACAGTGCCTCTGGAGTTGCCCCATCACATAAGGGATGCTGTTATTCCTCAAAAGGTAAGCATCATGCACTGAGCCAGGAAACTTGGCATTCACATGGGAGATGTACTGGTCGGCCAAACACACCATCTGCACATTCATTGAATGGTAACTCTTCCGGTTTCTGTACACCTGTTCAAACCTGCAGGGGGGGTACCAAGGCCACATGTGTCCCATCAATGACACCTATGATGTTGGGGATATGTCCCAGGGCATAGAAGTCACCTTTCAGCAGGGCAGACAACACTCTGGACAACACGTTGGAGAACATAGGCTGGGACATCCCTGATGCTATGGCCACTGTAGTTTGAAAAGACCCAATTGCCAGGAAATGGAGTACTGACAGCACCTGCACTAGAGAGGGGATTCCTGTGGGATGGCGGATAGCTGACATCAGGTCTGACTCCAACTGGGCACACAGTTCCAGGATTGTGGCACGATCAAGTCTGTAGGTGAATATTACATGTCGCTCCTCCATTCTTGATAGGTCCACCAGCGATCTGTACACCAGAGGATGCCGCCACCTCCTCACCTGCCCCAGCGGATGTGCTCTGTGGAGGAGAACAGCGAGCAGAGAGTCAACCAACACTGAGGTACGTTAACACAACTTTTATCCTCTATTTTTTAAAACCGCTATGTGCCTGTATTAGTGTGTATGCAAGGCCTAGATATGTGTGACGCATTTAAAATTAATGCCATGTGGCCCCCTGAAACGGCGTCTGCCTGACCTGTAATGTGGGACAAGGGGATATGAGGTAACTGCGCTGGCGTTGTACACCGTTGCGGTAGGCGGTCGAAGACCAAGGCGCAATCCTGCAGTGGTTAACATTGGACCCTATGGGTCTGAGGAGCCAATGATGATGTACGCCGGCGGTGACGGTACGCACCGCCGCGGATGTCACTGCCATTTTCTTTCTGTTCACTCACTTGATACCTGATCTTCGACAGGAGAGGACCTACACTGCAAGTGCTGCTGTGACCTCAGTATGGAAGAGACAATGGCTCATGTGTCTGGGGAAAGGGCCCCTGCCTTCAGCATGGAGGAGTTGGAGAAACTACTAAATGGGGTCCTCCCCCAGTACACTCTACTCTACGGTCCTACAGACAAACAGGTAAGTACACTGTGAGCATGCCGAATGGGCAATGTCTGTGTGGAGTGGTGTGGAGATGGAAGATGGTGGGGGGAATGAGGCATGCAGGAATCGACGGTGAGTGTTTGTGCGTCATGGCAAGGGTAGGGATGCGGGCCAATGACCGTGACGGTGCAGATGGTTATATCTTCTCCTTTTCCCCTGTACTATTCCTGTAGGTCAGCGCCCACCAGAAGAAGGCTATTTGGCGTGCCATCGCCAAGGAAGTCTGGACCCTGGGGGTCCATCACAGACAGAGCACCCACTGCTGGAAAAGATGGGAGGACATTCGCCGCTGGAGCAAGAAGACGGTGGAGGCCCAGCTGGGGATGGCCTCCCAACGTGGGAGGGGTGCGCATCGCACCATGACCCCCCTGATGTTCTGGATCCTGGCGGTGGCATATCCGGAGTTGGATGGGCATTTGAGGGCATCACAGCAGTCACAAGGGGGTGAATACACTCTCATTCAGCTGATTCTGCGTGCAGTGGAGGTGTCTGGGTGGGGGAGGTGGGCTGTGAGTTCCCCTAGGCCAGGGCGAGTTTAGTAGGCAAGGTCCCTTCATAAGGCAGGCCATGTGGCACCCCACCTGTGTTCAGAGCCAACTACACCTAGTCAGGCTCCTGTGACTTCCAAGTGTGCAGAAATCGGGCATAGGCCTTGTACCCCATGTCCTTGTGATTAATTATGGAACTCAAAGTGCACAGCGTAGTGCAGGGGGCTTCTGTGTCTGTAGTGTCCGCCAACGGTAGCGGTATTGCATGCACTCAACATGTCTTTCTTCTGTCTTCCCTCCCCTTTTTGTGGTCTCCCTGTTCTTGTGTGCATTAGCATCATCAGGCGGAGGAGCAGTGGCACCGGAGCAGGAGGGAGCTGCATCCCACATGGCACTGGAAAGCAAGACAACGGAGTCTGAAGTCACCAGTCGGACGGAGAGTGAGGGGAGCTCCACGGCGGTGACAGGAGCTGAGACCAGCGACACGGACTACTCCTCTGAAGGGAGCTCCCTTGCGGTGGTGGGCCCCTCTGTGCCCACTGCATCTACAGGTACATCCGCCACCCCCCTACCAGCACCGCCTCCCAGCAGCCCCTCAGCGTGTGCCCTGTGGCTGCTCACCCAGGAGCGTGGGCAGCTCCTTCGCCCCAGGCACCTCAGCCCCTGCCCCAGTCAGCCCTGCTGCCCTCAGTGAGGAGGCCGTTGACCTCCTCAGGTCCCTCACTGTTGGGCAGTCTACCATTTTGAATGCAATCAGGGTGTAGAGAGACAGTTGCAACAGACCAATGCATACCTGGAGGGCATTCGTTCTGGTATAGCAGCCCAACAGCGAGTTTTTCAGACTCTGGCCTCAGCAATGATGGCAGCCATTGTCTCTGTGTCCAGCCTCCCCACTCCAACTTCCTCTACCCAGAGCCAAACTCCTGTACCTCAGCCTATCCCAAGCACACCATTTGACCAGCATGCACGCACCTTAACACACAAGGGAAGCTCTGGCAAACATTAGCACCACACATCCCACAGGCACTCACACAAGCATCATACCCATTCACACATACCAACATCCACTGCCTCCACTGTGTCCCCCTCCTCCTCGTCTCCCTCCTCCCTCCCTGTCTCATCTCCACTCACACCTTCATGCACTACATCTTCATCCACTACGTCCATCACCAGCACACCCATCACAACACCCCACTCACGTGCAGTCACCACCCCCACTACCATTCACACATCCCCTGTGTCCTCTCCCAGTGTGTCTGTGAGCCCACCTCCCAAGGTACACAAATGCAGCCACACACCCACCCAACAGCCACCCACCTCACAACAGCCTCCAGCCCATGCACCTTCACCCAAAGTCAGCAAACGTACACCTCCTACAACCACTACCTCTTCCTCCACTCTCAAACCCCCTCCATCTACCCGTCCCAGTGTGTCCAAAAAACTTTTCCTGTCCAGCCTTGACTCTTCCCCTCACCTCACCCACCCCTTCAGTCCCCTAGGGCCCACCTTTCCAGGTCCAAACCCAGCACCTCAGCCACAACATTAGCTGCAACAGTGGTGCCAGCAGTAACCGGCTTCTGGAGTGCGCCAAGCAGCAGGGCAGCCAGTGTACCAAGGACCCAGACTACGGACAGTCCCCTACCTCAAAAGCATAAAAAGTTGGCCAGTGCCCGGGAGAAAGGCAAAACATTTACCACCAAAGCCTCTCCCAGGAGTACAGTTGGGAGTGGGAAGACAGCTGCGCCACCATCCAAGGTGGGGAAGGGGCACAGAAAGACAGGCAAGTTGTCAAAAACCTGCACTGCGGACAAGGACACCGCCGCCACCAGCACCGCTGCCAAGGACACCGCCGCCACCAGCATCGCTGCCAAGGCCACCACCGCCACCAGCACCGCTGCCAAGGACACCGCCACCACCAGTACCGCTGCCAAGGACACCACCGCCACAAGCACTGCTGCCAAGGACACCACCGCCACAAGCACTGCTGCCAAGGACACTGCCGCCACAAGCAGTGCTGCCAAGGACACCGCCACCACCAGCACCGCTGGCAAGGACACCGCCGCCACAAGCACCACTTCACAGGACACCGCCGCCACCAGCAACGCAGGCCAATGAGCGCCAAAAGCTCCGACGGTACTGGGGCCGCCATGAGCAGGATGAAGCACTCTGGGCACCAAGCCCCCTCCAGAACCAGTGGAGTATCACATCCACTACCTCAGTCCTTGGCAAGATGAAGCACTCTGGGCACCAAGCCCCCTCCAGAACCAGTGGAGACTGTTAGCCACTTGAGAGACTGTGGCTTTGCACTCCCCAAGATAAAGCAGTGGGCAAACCACCCACTTGAGAGACTTGTGAGACCGTGGCTTTGCACTCCCCAGGATAAATGAGTGGGCAACCCAACTACTTGGGAGACTTGAGAGGCTGTGGCTTTGCACTCCCCAGGATAAAGCAGTGGTCAAACCACCCACCTAAGAGACTTGAGAGACTGTGGCTTTGCACTCCCCAGGATAAATCAGTGGGCAAACCACCCACTTGAGAGACTTGAGAGACTGTGGCTTTGAACTCCCCAGGATAAATCAGTGGACAACCCACCCACTTGAGAGACTGTGGCTTTGCACTCCCCAGGTTACATCAATGGGCATGGAGCCCCCTCGTGGATCTGGCATTGTGCACTCATCCGGCTGAGGTGCCCCCCCCTTCCCTTCCCCCTGAGGTGCCTGTTGTATTTCGATCTGATGCCCCAGCAGTGTTCTCTCCATTTTGATCGGGTATCTTGTAAGGGCCTCGCCCATGCATTTTGGGCCCAGTGGTCCACGGACTTTAATGGTGGAATACCTTGGACTTGTTTTCTTGGTGTATATATTTGTTTATAGTGTATATATATATTTTTGAGTACCGGATTTTAATAGATTTCAAACGTTCAAATCATTTCCTTTTGTCTTTACATTCTTCGGGGGGGGTTGGGGGCTTAAACTGTAATGTATCATGATGTATTATTGTGTGTGTTGTTGTGGGTGAGGGTGAGGGTGGGGGTGTTGCGTGTGTGTGTCACTGTTTTTTCCCTCCCCTCCCCTGTGTCGTAGGTGCAGTACCCACCGTGGTCTTCGCCGCCAGCGTTCGTGCTCCTGGTAGAGGATTAGGAAGACAAAGGCAGGGAGTATCTGGAGTTCCGGTTCCATGGCGTCCTGGTTCCTTGCGGGGTGTGTAGAGGTGAGCGTTTTCCCTTCCAAGTCCTGTTTCTGCCGTGTTTTTGTTCGCAGTGAATCTGCCCCAGAAAAGGTGGTGGGTTGGACTGTTGTAATACTGTGGGCGGTACATTGTCTTCCACCTGTCTGTTGGCAGTTACCGCCGCGGTGTTTGTACCGCCGTGGCGGTCGGAGTGTTAAAGTGGCTGCCTATGTTGGCGGTTTCCGCCACGGTCGTGATTCCATTTTTTTTACCGCCGGCCTGTTGGCGGTTTTACCGCCGCTTTAATACCGACCGCCAGGGTTGGAATGACCACCATAGTATTTCTCTTTGGAATTGTTGTACAGTGCACAGACATTGAGCACATTTCTCCCTTCCATGCCTTACAGGTGTACCGGCACCCTACACTGTTGGCGAGGTGGCTCGATTTGAGGACCCAGACAACTCCAGTAAGTGTTGATGTGTGTGTTATGTGTTGTGTTTGCTGCTGAGGTGTGATGGACTCCTATGTGTTGGACACATAGCAAGGTGTGATGCGCTGGCCAATCATTTGTTTTGTTCCATGAGTGGAATATCATTTTATCACCACCTTTGAGTTGGCCAATCCTTATCCTATTGTCTTATTTAGGCATCCTAGGTCAGTCCTGTAGGCACCGCAATGTGAATAGGGATGAGTCATGCGGATAAAACTTGAATCATAAGGAGTCGCACTGGACCAAATCTGTGATTTAGTCAGCCAGTCAGACCCAAGTTCTCCCAGAATGGGGCTGCCAAATGCTTACCCACAGACTTCTGCTTCCCAATTCACTAATGTACTTTTTAAACTGTAGGTTAAACTTCCTAGCAGCATGTAGCTCCACATCTAGTGCTACGAGTATGTGGCACTTGAGTGCATTGGCCTAGGTGTGCATGCAACTCATGGCCAGGGGTGTTCTTTTATCTCTGTGTTTGTTGTAAGTCATGGCTTACTGGTAGTAAATGATGTGGACAAAGGTCTGCATTTCCAAACATGAGTGGCGCTGGGATTGGTAAAGGGTTTGCTGCTTCTATTTGGAGATCCTCCTTACCTGTGGTGTGTGTGCTGAGACAAACACATGTCCAGCTTTCCTAAGCTTCCTGGGTGTCCTTGTTGTTAGAAATTATTAGTTGTTAGTCCACCCCCACCCTCAATTACAGGCATAGGCTTGTGAATAGTATACCTAGGACTGATGATACAAGCTTGGTACACAGACATGTAAATCAGTGAATCTTTGGTCTGAACCTAGTATACACACTCATGTTTCGCACTTGAGTACTATACTGGCAAGTCAATTTACAACTTGCAGATCATGTAGCCTCTAGATTTCCATCCCGTACAATGACATTTGTAGCCCTGGAAGTGGTGGAAGATGTGCAGCATGATTGTAAGCTGACAACTGGCAGGACATAGGTGCCAAAATCATGGCTGTTGTTACCCATCTTGTAGGGTTTGGATGTGTATCTGTGTGATAGGACCTTTGTAGGCTGGCTTGCCATCTTCTTCCTCAGGGACAATCAGTGATCTGTATGATGATATAAGCTGTTACAAGTACAATAGATGTATTGTCTGATTTTCTTCTTGTGCCATTTCACACAATGCAGTACCTGATGTTAGATTTTCTATTTGTCTTAACAGCTGCAAATATGACACCCATCCAAATCAGGGAGTTTCAAGGGTGGGCAATGAGGTACCAACACATACTTCAAGTTGAGTCTGGGTACTGAAAAATGGCCTGCAGATATCGGCATGAACGACCCTCCGGAGCCTGGAAGGCATTTCCACAAGGCAGACCTTCTTTGCTCACCACAACCACCACCAGCACCACCACTACCACCCAGGTGGCACCACCAGCAGCTGGGACCACTGCAGGAACATCCACAGCAACTGCTCCAGGCCCAAGCACAGCACCACCTGCAGGGCAGCCCACAGCCACGGACACTACACAGCCCCATACTTCCTCAGCTGGCACACAGACCACCCCAGCTGCAGCCATTGACCCTGCTGCTTTTGGACAAATGCAGCGAAAATTGGACCGTGTCCTTTGGACGATGAGTCAACTGCGGCAGGAGGTGCGACAGGTCAACCGGTGGGTGCGTTCGATCAAGAGAACCCTCCGGAGGGCCAACCTGTAGATGAATAGACGTACATGTTTCCCTCCCCTCCATCCTCTTTCCTGGTTCTTATACTTTGTGGGTTTAGGGGGCTTAGTGTTAGGTTAGTATAGGATGTTAGTTTAGTTAGTGTTAGTGGGGGGTGGGCGGTCCTGAATATTTCTACTGTTATTTTTATGTGTGTGGGTGGGTGGTAGGGGGGCAATGTTGGGGTTCTTGTGTGTTTACAAAAAAATATATATATATATATACCAAAAAAATATATATTTGTTTAGTATAGGATAGTATTTGTTTCGGTTAGTATCTGTTGTCCTCCATGTGTCCCTTCTCATAAGGGGGTGGGGGGTTGATGTTTAGAAAGTTTCGTTAAATGTGATAAGTAAGTTTAGCTTAGGTTAGTTCAGGACAGTTGTGGGTAATGAGTAGTTAGAATAGATTATGGTAGGTAAGGCTTTTCCCCGAGTTTTCACTTCTGTTTTTACTGTTTAATAAATATGTAGGTAACACTTTACAGGATAAGTGACATGCTTGTAGATCAGGGCCTTGGCATGAGTGTACAGTGTTTCTTATGGATTACATTTTGTGTCCTATGCTGCTAACAAATCACAACTGAGCTGTTACATTGGCAGCTACCCCAAAGCTACCCTGCAAAGATTCGGCCATTCATTGCAACCACCAATCAAAGTTATTATGGATCCCAAAGTGTTTTTTTTTCGTAATGTATGTTTTCGATGTCACATATAGTGCTTCCAGATTTAGGATTGGGAACACTGTGTTATGTCTGACTGAAGTCTCAAGGGAACCCTTATAAGGTGAGTGGTAGTAAGCTCTCTTGTAGTATAATGTACATAACTCACATAGATCATTTGTTACACTGTTCAGCATGATTACTTATTTGGATGTAAACTCATACACCTCCATTCATTCAGTTTGGTGAGTGTTCACTTATATTTGTGGGCAATGTTACATATGTTAATTTTGCCTTGAAGCAACATTTTGAAGGCACTGTTTTATGGTGTAGATATCCCTTGAGGAAGCGTTGATGTGTCCAACACAGCATTATGGTGTATAGTTTCTCTTCTCCTCAGATATTACCCTCAGGAAGGGCAGAGTATGGTAGAATCCAGGCCAGTGTGCATAGTTATCAGCCCACATTATTTCAGGACAGTTGTATTAACAATCTATGATATTTGACAGGAGGCCAAATTCAGTGATCTACTGCACGGTTGATGTGTCACATTACCCAGAGACAAAGTGGTTGTGTAAGTGCTGTTTATTGAAAAGTGCTGTAGTGCTATATGTACATTGTCCATGATTGTGAGTCCATTATAGTGACACCTTCCATTGTGATCCTACTCAAGTGAAAAAGGACATGTCATTGGACATGCTGGGGTGAAGTGTCAGACAGTGCAGAGGGACAGGACTTGCCAATGAGTTAATGAGAGACAATCACTGGGCAGGCTGACAAGATAGACCGTGGTTTGCAGAACAGTGCTTGAGTACAGTTGTTGCAAGAGTTTCATGTTACAAAGTACAGGACCTTGGTAACAGGTGGCCATGTGGCAGGGACTAGTGCTTCCGGGTGCTTTTACGTGTGAAGGAGATCTGTTCCTGTTCTTCATCTTCTGATGTGTGTGTTGCCTCCTCTGCCCTTGGTGGTGGTGGTTGTGAAGGGGCAACATACACCTCAGTGTTTTTAGACGTGGAGTCAGACATCCCGGTAGCTGCTACCTGTGGGGGTCTTAAGGGCAGTACTGCTGCAAGGAGGATCTGCTGGTTCTTAAGAATAGCAGCCACATCACGATGGAAGGCAGCCAGGTCAGCCCTGAGGGGTTCGATGTTGCATTTGTGCACACGTTGACAGGATTGATGTTGTAGGTGTTGGGTCAACTGTATTACAGCTGTGTTGATTTCCTTCAGCCTTTTTTCTACTTCCTGCAAGATAGTTGTTCGCCCTTACATAGTGCTGCCTGTTCTTCAGTTGACATCATGCACAAATGCACCCCCTCTAGGCTGGCTGCCATAGTTTGCATCCCCACCCACACCTCCTTGGCCAGGTCCCGCTGTACTCCGACTACAGTTCTCTCAAAGCTGGTGCCAGTGTTGTCAGAGTCCTCAGCTGTATTGGAGCTGGCAAGTTGTACAATTGGGGTGGTGGGTGGATCCTCTGCGATGGCTGCTTGTTCTGTGCTCCTCCTTGTGACTGAAGGTGGGGTCTGGAGGGTTCCAAGGACCTCTTGGAGGGTCTGGTGGCTGATGTTTCTCAGCTCATCATCCATGTCATCAGGGTAGTCGTGGACAGGCATATCCACAGGAGATCCATCGTCCTCTGCAATTAAATACGGTACAATTAGTGTGTCTGTGTTGTGGCATTTGTGATGTGACATGCCTGCCTTGTGATGATTTTTACATTGTGATCTTGGTTCCTGTTCATTGATCGAGTCTTTCAGATGGGCATTCTCCCAGGCCTATGCCCCACCTGCATGTCATATGTATTGTGGTCAGTTAGTGGACTTGTCAGCATCATCTCCTCTAGGTGTTGGTTTTGGCCAAATTGTGAATTGCCACCTTCTTGTCCTATTCAACCCTCCCCCTACCTCCATTCTCATGGTGAGACCTTTCACTGGCTGTGGGTGCTCTGATGGCACTAGCAGCTCACTTACCAATCTGGACCTGCCCCAGTCTCTGATCTTTCACATCCACCTATATGTAGTTAAAATGTAGCGTATACTATGAATTGCATTGTTATGGCACAATATGGATGTCAGCATTGGCAATGTGTACAGCTGATGTTGGGGAATGTGTGGTACATTGGATTGCCCTGATAGTCGTGGTAGTGTCCTATTTCCTCCTCTGACTGTACAGGTGTATTTCAGTGACCAGTTACATCTGTCCTCCCCCTCAATGCTGTTGTCTGAGCAGTATGACATTTGGGATTTTGCATTGTGACCCAGGCACAGGATGGACCGTGACATATGCAGCATGGGTGTGACCTTAGTGCTGTGTACCTCCTAATGTTGATGACATTGGCTGATGTTAGCGGCAACTATGGGCATTCACATTTGACAGGACTGGACCATTTGTCTTGCTTCAGGGTATTATTAATGTTGTCATCCTAAACCCTCTAATTTGGGTGTGTATGATCCATGGGGACGTTACTGTCATTGGCTACTTGACCAGCACACACAGTGGAGGTGCTAGTGGCAACTGTTGTCAATGTTACATTCCAGTTGTCGGTATGGCTAGAGGTTGCTAATTGGGCCCTAGTTAATGTAGGGAGTATAGTGGCTGACTTGTGACGGGATATCAGTTTGACGTTGTGCCCTTCCCTCCTGGCGTGGCTTTACATTTGCTACATCGTTGGCATGGCAGTATACCCCCATGGAAAGGTTGTTGGTGTTTTATAATGGTGTGCCCCAAGTTTTCTCTGGACGGGCCATGCCCCCGTGCCGTGCCCCTCAACCCATGCCACTCCATGTATATGTTGACTTACATGCATTGTGTAGTAGGTATTCCCCCCCCCCCCGGTTGGAGTTAACATTAGTGCATTTTAATTCCCCATGCAACTTACCCTGCATGTGCGTTGTCTCCTGGTAGTCTGCGCTGTCCTGTCCTTGAATCCCTGTGACGATCTCCTCAGGGATGACGGCTGCGACCATCTCCTCCATGTGGTCCAGGGCCTCCTGCGGTGCTGGACTTCCACCTCCAGTCTGCAGTGCTGCCTTCCTGTTCCTGCCCTTTTTTTCCTTGGTCCTGCGCTTGCAGTCATGCCAGCGTTTCTTGCACTCAATGACTGTTCTGCGTACTTCTGCCACACTGTTATTCTTGTCAACAATTTGTTGCCATATTGCCTCTCTCCTACTGATTGGCAGCTTTGAGGTGACAAACAGTTGGTGCTGGTGTTCCATCACTTCTTTTACCAGAATTTCCTGCTTCTCTGCACTGAAGCAACACTTTCTTTTCTTCTTCTCCCTGTCGTGGGTCTTGTGTGGGTCCTCCTGGCTGGTTCCTGGTCTGTTGTCATCTTCCTGGGGCTGGACAGGCATCTGGGATCCATTTTGGCTCTCCTCTGCTGAAATGGCTGTGTTTGCGGTGAGTTTTGATGCTATTGTGTCAAAAAACGCTGCATGTCTGGTTTGCGGTGTCGTAAATCGGCTCACAGTCATTTCTGCAGCGTTAATGTCATTTTCCTTTACGACGTGACGCTGCGGTGTGCGTCAAAGAAAATGACTCACACCTGTGGTTTGCGCCACCGTGAGTCAAAGTATAAATTTGACGCCCGCATGGTGCACAGAAATGGCGTTAGCCGGCGGTAATATTTTTGACGCAAAACTGCGTCAGCGCAGTTTTGCGTCAAAAAGTATAAATATGGGCCTTACTGTGATCTGTGCCTTACAGCTTATATCCAATCCATGATTGGTCTATGCTGGTTGACAACTCCCATTGTGCTTTCCATCCAGACAACCATAAGCACTGGACACTCAGACACATCTGCATTCATCCGCATACTGAAGGGTTCTCCCTGGGCAGGAAGGGTGAGGGTCTCCCTCCTACATTTCAAAAGCCAGTGGCCAGTGTAGGAAAGTAGCCTCCTTCTAGCATGGTAACCCCAACATTTGGACTCTTTGTGAGTGTGTGTCATTGTGTTTTTAATGTGTCACTGGGATCCTGCTAACCAGGACCCCAGTGCTCATAGTTTGTGGTCTAATAAGTATGCCTGTGTAGTGCCTAACTGTGTCACTGAGGCTCTGCTAACCCGAACCTCAGTGCTTATGCTCTCCCTGCTTTTAAATTTGTCACTGTAGGCCGGTGACTTCATATACCAAATTCAATTGGAATACTGGACCCCCCTTATAAGTCTAAGTTCCTAGTATATGGTACCTAGGTACCCAGGGCATTGGGGTTCCAGGAGACCCATATGGGCTGCAGCATTTCTTTTGCCACCCATAGGGAGCTCAGACAAACCTTTACACAGGACTGTCACTGCAGCCTGCATGAAATAGTGCACACATTATTTCACAGCCATTTTCACTGCACTTAAGTAACTTATATGTCACCTATATGTTTAACCTTCAGTTGCTGAAGGTTAGGTGCAAAGTTACTAGGGGCCAGATGTACCAAAGAGTTTTAACCATTCTGTGTCTATGGGAAAATGTGTTTTTACATATGGCCCTAAGTGTGAGGACACCCTTGCACTAGCAAAGGTGCACCCACATAGTTCAGGGCCATTTCCCCGGACTTTGTGAGTGCGGGGACGCCATTACACGTGTGCACTACATATAGGTCAATACCTATATGTAGCTTCACAAAGGTAACTTGGAATATGGCCATGTAACATGTCTAAGATCATGGAATTGTCCCCCCATTCCAAATCTGGTATTGGGGTGCCAAATCCATGCATCATGGGGGCTCCACCATGGACCCCCAGGACTGCCAAACCAGCTCTCTGAGGCTTGCACTGCAGCTACAGCTGTGACACCTCACAAACAGGGTTCTGCCCTCCTGAGGTCTGGGCAGCCCAGGAACACAGAACAAGGTATTTCCTGTGAGAGCAGGGTGTTACACCCTCTCCCTTTGGAAATAGGTGTTACAGGCTGGGGAGGGGTAGCCTCCCCTAACCTCTGGAAATGTTTTGAAGGGCACAGATTGTGCCCTCCTTGCATAAACCCGTCTACACCAGTTCAGAGACTTTTTCTCTCCTGCTCTGGTGGGAAACTGGACAAAGGAAAGGGGAGTGACCACTCCCCTGTCCATCACCACCCCAGGGGTGGTGCCCAGAGCTCCTCCAGTGTGTCCCAGACTTTAGCCATCTTGCGTTGCAAGGTGTGGGGACACTCTGGAGGGCTCTGAGTGGCCAGTGCCAGCAGGTGATGTCAGAGACCCCTCCTGATAGGTCCACACCTAATAATGTAGCCAATCAACCTCTCAAGGCTATTTAGGGTCTCTCCTGTGGGTTCTATTCAGATTCTGCTTGCATGTTTTCTTCAGGAATCTTCTGCAACAACTTCAACATCCTCTGACCTCGGATCAACCGCAGCCTGCTCCAAGAAAATCTGTAACTGCAACAAAGTGTCTACAAGAGACATGTTTCTTCAGCAACTTCAGCTCCAAGTCAGCAACTGCAACAGTTTCCACAGTGTGCATGCTCTGGGGACTCCCTGTCTTCATCCTGCACTAGAAGAACTGAAGAAATCTTCCGTGGAGTGACAGAGTCACTCCCCTGCTCCAAGCAGGCACCTTCCAAGGCGACGACCGGTTCCATGGGACTCCTCTCACGGTGACGAGTGTGCTCTTAAGGACACAGAGGGTGGACATGATCAACATGGACTGTCCTGAGGTCCAGATAATGCAATTCGGAGGAGGCAATACCTTGCCTACCCCGAGAAAGACAGAACCCCTTTGTTTTGAGTCCTCTTCGCCTCCTGAGGCATCTGAGCACTCTTTGCTAAATTCCTTAGTGCACAGCTTGGCCCAGGTCCCAAGCGTCCCACTCACAGAGTTTTTCTCTGGTGGCGTGGGACCTTCTTTTGTTGTGCTGCATCAACCGTGTTTTGCACCTCCTTTGAACCCAGATTTTGTGACTTCTGGGGGTGCTGGCTGGCATCCTGAGTGTTCTCTAAAGTGCTGAGAGTCTTCTCTTCCTCCTCACACAGAGTTGAGGCCCCCAGGTGTAGGAAAGTACCATCTTGCCTGGAATGTTATCCCCATTTTTCACATATATGTAAGTTTGTTTTTCCCTGTCTCACTGGAATCCTGCTAGCCAGGACCCCAGTGCTCATAGTTTGTGGCCTGAATGTGTGTACCTGTGTTATGACTAACTCTGTCACTGAGGCTCTGCTAACCAGAACCTCAGTGCTTATGCTCTCTCTGTCTTTAAAATTGTCACTGCAGGCTAATGACCATTTTTACCAATTCTGATTGGAACACCCTTATAATTCCCTAGTATATGGTACCCAGGTACACAGGGTAATGGGTTTCCAGGAGATCCCTATGGGTTGCAGCATTTCTTTTGCCACCCATAGGGAGCTCAGACCAATATTACACAGGACTGCCACTGCAGCCTGAGTGAAATAACGTCCATGTATTTCACAGCCATTTTACACTGCACGTAAGTAACTTATGTCACCTATATGTCTAACCCTCACGTAGTGAAGGTTAGGTGCAAAGTTACTAAGTGTGAGGGCACCATTGCACTAGCAAAGGTGCCCCCACATAGTTAAAGGCAATTTCCCAGACTTTGTGAGTGTGGGAACACCATTACACATGTGCACTACATATAGGTTAATACCTGTATGTAGCTTCACAATGGTAACTACGGATATGGCCATGTAACATGTCTAAGATCAAACTGGGCTCTGGGGGGGGTAATTTATCTACCTTTACTGTATTCGTACTCTACCAGTGATTCTAAACACACTACACTTGTCTAGGGGGGAATTCGTGAGTCACATTCCACCTTTTTAGTATATGGTTTGTGTTGCCCCTAGACCTATTTTCTCCAATTGCATTCTATAGGATTTCCTACTGTTAGCATTGTTCTATGACTATTTACTTGTCTAATTGTGGTGTCTAGTGTATATATTGTGTATAATACTTACCTCCAGAAGGAGTATTGTCTCTAAGATATTTTTGGTACTGTGTCACCCAAATAAATACCTTTATTTTTGGTAACACTGAGTATTGTCTTTACTTGTGTTTAAGTACTGTGTAACTATAAGTGTTATTGCATGACCTTTGCATGTCTCCTAGTTCAGCCCAAGCCACTCTGCTATAGTTACCTCTATCAGCCTAAGTTGCTAGAACACTACTACATTCACTAACAAGAGATAACTGGACCTGGTGTATGATGTAAGTACCCAAGGTACCCACTACAAACCAGGCCAGCCTCCTACAGCCTGCCCTTGCACAAATGGATTATAACCCTCCACAGGGATCCTGGCAGACAGGACTGGACTGAAAGGGAAACATGTGCCCTTCAAAACTGCTCTTTGAAGTTTCCCCCACTCCAAAGGCATTTTGTGATATATAAACTAGATCTCCTTCCCCACCAAATCATACACTTCTGGATTTACACCTGAACTCTGTCAGAGGAACTGCCTGGCTGTCCAAATGACTCATCTGGACTGCTTTGCTGAGAAGGACTGCTTCCTGCTGACTTCTGACTGTGCTGGAAGGACTCCGCATTCCTCAAAAGTGCTCTCCAAGGGCTAGAAATGAGCTTGCCTCCTGTTCTGAAGTCTCAGGGACAGCAAAGACTTCATCTACTAACTTTTAGCTAGTTCTCTGACTTCAACCATGCCTGGTCCGACTTCAATGAAGCCAGGACCTACACTGCAGTCTGTGCTAGTAACATGATGAACCTCACTGCATGGAATGACCATGGCCTGCAAAGCAAGTCTGAGGTCGCTGTGACACCGCTTATCGCAACACTTTGAAGTCAACACATTGCGTCTTTTTTTTTTGTGGACATTTTTTACTAACAGTTTGTGATAGTACATAAAGATACAAAAAGATAGAGAATCGCAATTACTGTATCGGTTTGAAGCATCATAATCTTTCCTAAGTAGTATTGTAAAATCATCAATGTGTGTAGCAGCTGGTCTAAACATTAGAAGTGAGCGGTAGTAGGGGTTGGGGGAGGGGGTAGGGGGTGAGAAGTGAGAGCAATAGAAAGTAGGGAATGGAGGGAGGAGGTGGGGGGAGCATAAGGCTCAGACTGGAGTATATTGTGGGGCGTGGTGTATCATATGTTAACGGGCAGTGTCCTGGAGCGATCATGTCACATGTGTGCATATTGTCCCATTATGCTGCGCCCCCTCATGCCAGCAGGCGAACTGTCTGGTAGTGCATCATCAAGTCTATTGTCAGTGAGCAGACAGAAAGTGTCTGCCACCTGTCTTTGCAGCTTCGATTTGTTGTGGACTGGTTCAAAGGATACTATCTGCGGGAGAATATGAAGAGCGAAGGCCGACAGCCGTCAACAGGGGATATCTAAAGGACCTACACTCAGATGTACTGTATAGACTGTTTGTTGAAGAGGGAGGGGGAGGGAACTGTAAGCAGCCAGCACTTCGAGAAGAGGGGGGTAATGGCATTAGGTGGGTAATGAAGAGAGGCGCGTTCGAGAGTGGCGGCCTATACATCAGACACTGTACTGTGAGTTAGGACAATGGGTAGTGTAGTATTGTAGTATAGCGGGGTCTCTGCATCACCGCACGGAGGATGGGTATAAGAGTGTACGAGGGCTGTGAAGCAGAACGGCCCGTTGTACTGGAAGAGGAAGGTTAGGAAAGAAGAGAGGAGGGAGATGAAAGGAGGGAGGAACTGGTGTCATGGAGATAATGGGAAACATCGGAAGAACACAGCAGGGAAAGAAGGTGGGGAGGGGAAATCCACAGAAATTAGAGGGCAATTGAGGCAGGCAACAGAGAGATGTGTGAGTGACTAGCAGGTAGTGGGAGGGAGGATGGGGAGGTGGGCGGTGAAGGGCACGGAGGAGGGAATTCATAGCTGCGACGGAGGAGGAAGGAAGCGGAAAGGGGGAGGGGAAGGGAAGGGAGAGGGGCGAAGGAAGGAGAGGAGGGGGAGGACACAGTGGGAGGAGGGTGCAGGAGAAGTGGGATGGTATGTGACGTGGGCATGAAAGGTATGAGGGGAGATATCTGACATCAGTGCTAAGAGAACAATGAGCAATGACGAGGGGGGTGTGAGACGAGGATTGGCAATGGCACATAGACTATGACGGTGCCTCTGTGAGGAAAGGGGCCCATATCTGGGTACATAGGGTAGACTGATCCTGTAGGTTATGGATAACTCTGTCATGTGCGACTATTTGGACTTTTGCCAAAATCCATTCTTCCAGGGATGGAGAGACAACCGATCTCCAGTGGCGGAGGATACAAATCTTTGCAGTTGCTAGTGCAGTGTGTAGTGGACTTTGTTGCATCCATGACAGGGCTGGAAGGGATTCCATATTATGAAGTGTTAGAAGAGAGGGGGATAGTGGTGGCATGAGCAGTACGGATTCAGCTAGGATGAGTCCCACTGCATCCCACAGAGGCTGGGCCGATGGCCAGCCACATATATTATGAAGCAAATTGCAGCAGTTCTGCGGGCAGCGCCAACAGTTTGCATGTGGGAGAAGGCTCGGTCTATGTAATTTCATCGGTGTCCAGTACCAGTTGTGGATTATGTTAAAGAGACAGAATTTCAATTAGGCTTCGCGGGTGCCCCTGTCCAGGGCATCCAAGATGTCCGCCCAGGTCTCTTTCTCATAGGACCTATGCAAGTGAGTCTGCCATTGACAGCGTATGTTTTCCATAAGGGGCTGCGAGTACAGGTGACACGTAATGATCTCATAGAGGCCCAGAATTACACCTTTGTGTCGCCCCCATTTTTTTAGAAAAGCAACCACTGGAGAGGCCTGATGTCCCCAGCGAGTGTTACCAGTGTTCTGTTGTAGACAGTGTTGGAGTTGTAGATATCGCCATTCTTGTCATGGATGTAGATTGTACTCCTCCTGCAACTTAGCGTATGGTTTGGGTACTCCGTTCTCTGAACTTGGGCTAGGTTATCAATACCGGCCGTGTTCCATTGCGGCCAGTTGGAACCGCTCTTCCTATCTGCAAACTGTCATTTGTCCCATAAGGGGGCCTGGGCATGTAAGAAAGGGTGTATCCCTAGTAAATGATTGACCCTGCACCAAGCTGCAGGCATCGCCTTTAGAACCGGATTAGCTGGGCTGGCTGAGTAGGGGCCATTGTAATATAAACCACCAAGTCTGCCTCAAAGGGGAAGCAGTGTTTTTTCTATCGTCACCCATTGCAGTGGTTCCGGGAATCCGGGTAGCAAGTTAGCCAGTTGTGACAGGTGTAGGGCTAGGGCATAGTGTTCCACTGAAGGAAGCCCCAATCCCCTATAAGAGCAGGGTGCCAGGATTTTAGCTGACACCAGTCGTGGGTGAGTGGAGCCCCACACAAAGGCTCTAATCGCTGCATCAATGGGCAGTAGCATTGAGAGGAGTACTTGAAGAGGTAGCATACCCAGAATATAGGTAAATCATGGTAGCATGACCATTCTCACCGCCTGTACCCCGCCCCACATAGAAAGTCCCAGGTGAGCCCACTTCTCAAAATCAAGCTTCATACGTGCAATGAGGGGGTCTTCCGGCACCATGCGTTCCAGGCCCTGGTTAACTAGCACTCTGTGGGAGGCTGGCCTGGCTTATAGTGGGTACCTTGTGGTACTTACACCTTGTGCCAGGTCCAGTTATACCTTATTAGTAGGTTAGAGGTATTCTAGCAGCTTAGGCTGATAGAGGTAGCTATAGCAGAGCAGCTTAGGCTGAACTAGGAGACATGCAAAGCTCCTACTATACCACTTATATCATATAGCACTATATCATAAGAAAACACAATACTCAGAGGTACCAAAAATAAAGGTACTTTACTTTAGTGACAATATGCCAAAAGTATCTCAGAGGATATACTCCCTTAGGAGGTAAGTAATATACACAAATTATATGCACCCAAAACAAATTCAGGTAAGTAACAGTTAGAAAAGTAGTGCAAACAATGTAGAATCACAATAGAATTCAATAGGGAGAAATAGGCCTAGGGGCAACACAAACCATACACTCTAAAAGTGGAATGCGAACCACGAATGGACCCCAGGCCTAGTGTTTTGTGTAGAGGTTCACTGGGAGTGTAAGAAAACACCAAGGGTATACAAAATACCCCACCCCAAGACTCTGAAAAGTAGGAGTAAAGTTACCCTACTACCCCAGAAAGACAGTAAAGTCGGGATAGGGGATTCTGCAAGGACAACAACTGACTGCAAAACACTGAAAACGGATTCCTGGACCTGAGGACCTGTAAAGGAAGGGTATCAAGTCCAAGAGTCACACAAGTGTGCACTGGGGGGCAGGAGCACACTAAACCCCGGATGAAGGTGCAAAAGGGCTACCTCTGGGTGGAAGAAGCCAAAGATTCTGCAACAATGGAAGGTGCCAGGAACTTCTCCGTTGCTCAGAAGATGTCCCATCGCGTGGTGGAGGAAGCAGAGTTGTTTCCACACAGAAAGACCGCAAACAAGCCTTGTTAGCTGCAAGAGTTGTGGTTAAGGATTTTGGGTGCTGCTAGGGCCCAGGAAGGACCAGGAGGTTGCCCCTTGGAGGAGGAGACAGAGTGGGCGCTCGGCAAGACAGAGAGCCCATGCAGAAGCAGGCAGCATGTGCAGAAGCACCTGAACAGGCACTTAGAACATCTGAGGACAGCGGTCAACTCAGAGTCACAAAGGAGGGTCCTCACTCAGTGAGTTGGGCAATGCAGAACGGAGTGCTGGGGACCTGGGCTAGGCTGTGCACAAAAATGAAGTCTTGCAAAAGTGCACAGATTCCCGATCAGCTGCAGTTCACGCAGTACACAGGATTACCTCCACCAAATTTGGACAGAAGGGCCACTGGACTGTCGGAGACACTTGGACCTAGCGCCTGTGTTCCAGGGACCACGCTCGTCAGGATGAGAGGGGACTCAGAGGACCGCTGATGCAGAAGTTTGGTGCCTGCGTTGGCAGGGGAAAGATTCCATTGACCCACAGGAGATTTCTTCTTGGCTTCCAATGCAGAGTGAAGGGAGACAGCCCTCAGAGCATGCACCACCAGAAAACAGTTGAGAAGGCCGGCAGGATGAGGCGCTACAATGTTGCTGGTAGTCTTCTTGCTACTTTGATGCGGTTATGCAGGCGTCCTGGAGCAGTCAGTGGTCGATCCTTGGCCGAAGTCGAAGAGGGAAATGCAGAGGAATTCTGGTGAGCTCTTGAATTCGTTATCAGGTGAGAAGCCCACCGGAGAGACCCTAAATAGCCCACAGAGGAGGATTGGCTACTGAGAAAGGTAAGCACCTATCAGGAGGGGTCTCTGACGTCACTTGCTGGCACTGGCCACTCAGAGCTGTCCATTGTGCCCTCACACCTCTGCATCCAAGATGGCAGAGGTCTGGGACACACTGGAGGAGCTCTGGGCACCTCCCCTGGGCGGTGCTGGTGATTGGAGTTGTCACTCCCCTTTCCTTTGTCCAGTTTCGCCCCAGAGCAGGGCTGGGGGATCCCTGAACTGGTGTAGACTGGCTTATGCAGAGAGGTCACCATCTGTGCCCTTCAAAGCATTTCCAGAGGCTGGGGGAGGCTACTCCTCCCCAGCCCTTCACACCTATTTCCAAAGGGAGAGGGGGTAACACCCTCTCTCAAAGGAAATCCTTTCTTCTGCTTTCCTGGGACGAGGCAGCCCAGGCCCCAGGGGGGCAGAAACCTGTCTGAGGGGTTGGAAGCAGCAGTAGCTGCAGTGGAGACCCTGGAAAGTTTGTTTGGCAGTACCCGGGCTCTGTGCTGGAGACCCGGGGATGCATGGAATTGTCCCCCCATTATCAGAATGGTATTAGAGTGACAATTCCATGATCCTAGACATGTTACATGGCCATGTTCGGAGTTACCATTATGACGCTGCATATAGGTATTGACCTATATGTAGTTCAATGTGGGGGCACCATGGCAGGTGCCAGGGTGCCTACACACTAAGTAACTTTGCACCTAACCTTCACCAAGTGAGGGTTAGACATATAGGTGACTTATAAGTTACTTATGTGCAGTGTAAAATGGCTGTGAAATAACGTGGACGTTATTTCACTCAGGCTGCAGTGGCAGTCCTGTGTAAGAATTGTCTGAGCTCCCTATGGGTGGCAAAAGAAATGCTGCAGCCCATAGGGATCTCCTGGAACCCTAATACCCTGGGTACCTAGATACCATGTACAAGGGAATTATAAGGGTGTTCCAGTGTGCCAATGAGAATTGGTAAAATTAGCCACTAGCCTGCAGTGACAATTTTAAAAGCAGAGAGAGCATAAACACTGAGGTTCTGGTTAGCAGAGCCTCAGTGATACAGTTAGGCACCACACAGGGAACACATACAGGGCATACTTTATGAGCACTAGGGTCCTGGCTAGCAGGATCCCAGTGACACATAGGCAAAAACAAACATACATACAGTAAAAATGGGGGTAACATGCCAAGCAAGATGGCACTTTCCTACACACTCCCAGATATTTGAGGAGTTTCGGGGTCCAGTGGAATGGGAAGCCGTGAATTGCGGCTTTCGTAGTCATCAACGAGAGGAGGCGTGCTTCCCTCTTGTCCCAGTTCACCCGGTGACTCTAAAGGAGTGCAAACCTGTAAATTGTGTCTAGTAGGGCTGTCAGAAAGTGCTCCAGGTCGGGTATGGTGAGGAGGAGGTCATCAGCGTAGAGGTACATTTTGGAAGTCCCACCTGGTAGTGAAAGTCCTGTTATCAAAGGAGAATGACACAGGGCGGCTGCAAGTGGCTCTATTGTTAGAAGGAATAACAGGGGCAAAAGAGGACATCCCTGCCTAGTCCCTCTGCGGATAGGGAAAGGTTCTGATAAAAAAACACTGCAATTGACCTGCGCCATGGGGAGGTCGCACAGCAGGCGTACTTTGGAGATCAATTGTTCTCCTAAACCAAATTTTTCCAGGTTCGCAAAGAAATAAAGCCATTCTATGTGATCAAATGCCTTTTCGGCATCTAGAGATAAGGTTAATGCAGCATCTGGAAGATTCTTAGATTCCCACAGAGTGTGGCAGAGGGTGCGCAGGTGATTCCTGGCGGTACATCCCAGTACAAACCCCACCTGACTATGGTGAATTAGGGATGGGATGACTTTGCGCGAACGAGTCGCTAGGATGCTGGACAGTATTTTATTGTCTCTATTCAGGAGAGATATGGGCCGGTAACTGCTGCAGAGTAGGGGGTTCCGTCCTAGCTTCGGTATGACCGCTATTGGTGCACTGTTGGATATTGTGCCCAAAGAGCCCGTCCACCAGGCCTCACCAACGCCTCGTGCATGACATCTATCACCTCCTCGCCTGCCCACCTATAAAACTCCGCTGGAAAACCATCCTCCCCCGATGATTTTTGGTAGGGGAGGTTGGAGATGGCCTGTGCTATTTCCAACCTGCTTATCTCTCCGTCCCGAAGGGTGCAACCGACTTCTGAGAGATGGGGTAACTTAGCATTAGTTAGGAAGGCCTCTATTTGGGCGGGGCTGGACACTGACTGTGGGGTATATATTCATGTCAGTAGAAGGTCGCAAATTCATTGACTATTTCTTGCAGGTGTGTGAATGTCTCCCCAGTAGGGGTGATGATAGCTGGGATGGCTAGGGCTGCTGTTCCCTGGTAGATTTGAGCCACCAGTAGTCAACCGGCCTTCTGCCCTTGCTTGTAGTGCCGTCCTTGTAGGCGTTATAGGGCTTACTCAGCCTGGGACGTGTACAGCTTGTTTTAGGCCATATGGTCATGTTCCAGGCTTTGGGGTGTGGGCAGAGAGGGGTGAGCTGTATATTGTTGCGTGATGCGGCTGATGTCAACTTCCAGGATCGCTTGATGGGCCTTTCTGTCTCTGTTCGCTAGCACTGTGTCTCGCATCATTTGCACTCTTATGGTCACCTTAGCTGTTGCCCACAGAACCCTCTTGGAGTCTATGGTGCACACTGTTATCCTGCAAGTAGGATGACGTGTGGGCCTGTAGCTGTACCTTGCCCTGTGGAGAGCGATAGCGGTGGACAGCGAAGTGCCAGGGTTTACAGCCCGGGGACACTCGGCCCATATGGACTGCTAGAAGGATTGGGGAGTGGTCCGATAGGGCACATTCCAATATTCGAGTATCTTGGGCTTGAGCCACTACGCCGTGCGACATAAGAAAATAATCCAGTCGGGACTGGGTTCCATGCACCGGCCATAGGAAAGTGTATTCTCTGTCGGTCGGGTGCCTCAGTCTCCAGTGGTCCACCAGGCCGTTGTCTGTTATCATGTCTGTTTGTAGGACTCTGTCGTTGTTGTTACTAACATCGACGGGTTTGGTCCTATCGAAGACCGCATCCTGACCAGGTTCCAGTCTCCCCCTATTACGTAGCCAGTTGCCCCAATTTCAGTCAGTAGGCAGTTGATTTGCAGACAAAACTGTCCTTAGGACCTGTTGGTGCATAGATAAAGCCAACACAAACCGATGAGTCTCCTAGTTTTAATTTCGTAAATACACATCTCCCTTCTTGTTCAGTCCATGATTTTATGACAGTGAGAGGCATGTTCCTACGTAGCAATATCGCTACCTAGCATTTCCGTGAAACGCCGCTCCCTGGCTCCCTGGGAGGTCCCCACCCAGTCATGGTGTAATTTACTGGATTCAATACTATCAAGGTGCGATTTCTGGAAGAGAGTATCTTCTTCCGTTTCATGAAGTGTGTTAGGCCATTGACGTTCCAGGACATGATCTGTAGTGGAGTAGGTGTATTTGAGATAGAGCCAGCCATGATGGAATCAAGAGGTAAGGGAGAAGTGATGTGGGGTATATGGATTTCTGGCAGAGCTACGCAAGCGAGGACTAGGTAGTAGGGATAACAGAAGAGAGTTGGAAGGGTCATAGGCGACCACCTGTGTGCAGGAAGGTATTAAGACAGAGGGGGGAGAGAATTCCAGTTTAGAGAGAAGGGGAAGACACCAGGAGGGGAAGAGGATGGAGCCGTCATCAATGCCTTAGTGCGGTGGGTGCAGCAGCACCCGTCGCGCAGATCACTGCGTGTAAATCGGCCAGTGACCTGCGCGATGTGGCACTGCACGTGGGCCCCGGAGCAGCCCTTCTGCCAGCCTTTCCCTGGCGGGGGAATCCTCCAGGGAAAGGCTGGAGGAAACAGTGTCCATTATCCGGAGGGCAGCGCTGCAAGCAGCGCCGGTCTGTCGGATAATGGTATCAGCCATCGTCAGGCTGCCTGTCGGTGGCTGACTGTCACAGGCGGCCCTCCCTGTATTCACATTATGGCGGTTCAGACTGCCATGCCGGTGGCGGTATTTACCGCCGCTGCCAGCATGGCGGTCTGAACCACTATGATCATAATGAGGGCCTTAATCTTTAAAAATGAATAACTTTGCTTGTATAATTTTCATCATTCCATCCGTATTTTATTCCGATAAATGTTATCTATTTTTCTAAATCTGTGTTGTATTTTTGTGGTGTTCTCACTGTGTTACTGTATGAGTTATTGCACAAATACTTTACACATTGGCTTCTAAGTTAAGTCTACCTGCTGTATGGCAAGCTTCCAGAGGGTGAGCATAGGATCATTTGAGTTGTGTTGTGACTTACCCTGACTAGGATTGTGCTCCGGATGTGGACAAGGGTGTGTACCTCCACCAACTAGAGACCCAGTTTCTAACTTGAATCCTATATAGTCCAATAACACATTTGATAAGACCTGCCAAGGCTGAAATGATCTCATAAACGCCCTTGACAATGAGACAGTAGTTGGTAAACATATTTCAATATATGTAGAGCAATTTTACAAAGGAGAAAGGGTAATGGATGGAATATACAACTTTTGTGAATTAAAGAGTCAGATTTCAAATATGTGGCAATAAAATGATGCTTAATGTTATATAATGAGAGTACACACAGAAATATTACTTAACCGACATGAAAAGCACTTTTAGTTTTATATATTTTTTGTACAGTTTCTGACACAGTTAAATTGACATCCATAAGACAAAAAAAAGGAAAAATGTTTAGGTCGAAATTGACCTGTAATTTGAAAATAATGTTTTATAGTTATATTTTGCATCAGTAAACAAAAGATACTTGCATAGTGAGTTAACACTGGACAATGGTACATCTTCATTATACAGCATGTACAAAATATTGTAATCTCGTAACAAATCAACATATCTGGTATACAGCAAAGTTAATTCCCTCTCTACGGTAGGGATGGGGGTTCGCCACAAATTTTTAAGGGTGTATAATAGCACCTATTTACTCTGATATATCTTCCTGGAATGGACACTAAATATATTTTGGTTTTACCCCTGGGGCCTGAAGTGAAGTGTAATCTTCTGCTCATTCATAGGAAAACTTAACCTCTCTCAACTAATTAAAATGTCCGCGAACGGGGCTCTTCAATCAGGCTCTAGCCATTGAACTTCGAGCACCAACAGCAGGACAACCATTTTCCAATAGGAATAGGGGATCTCAACAACATACCCTAGTAGGATTGAAATCAGTATACATGGAAGCAGAATATTTGTAATTTCACCAATTGTGAAAGCAATCTAATTGCAAAAGGCATTTACACTTAGGAGTCTGTTGCATCTATCAAGTGCAGAGGTTGAGCAGTATAATATACCAGATCAGTCCAAATAAAATGTATAAATCTATGTCTTAGGTTAATGTAAACTTATTTTACCTGCTCACAGCAGCATCTATAAGTCTTATTAAGATGGGTCATTTCCGAATCCACCTACCATCATATTCTGAAATAATTTGTAGAGGCAAGTAGCAAGTTTTCTGTCACATTATATAAGCATTAAAACCAGGTGCTAATATATGTGGGACCCAATTCACAAAGGTAGACTTAGATTTTGGTCTAAGTTTAGACCAAAATTCTAAGTTTACAATTTTTTTGTATTCATAAAAGTAAGTTACGAGTAGTATCTTTCTGTTAATAATCGGTACAGATCATCCATACTCGGGATGGATCATATGCACTTGGGGGCAGATCATGTACTTGGGGTGGAGAAGGTAACCCTTCATACTGACACACCTGTGTCAGTGCCACCATCCCCTGACCCAGCTTCAGCTCAAACGTCTCAGAACACACCCAATCCCAGCTTTGCTGCACACACAAAAGCAGAGCTTCAAAAAACAAACATTTTCAGATCTTTTAAAATGTCAATTAATGTGTTTGTTGGTTTGGCTCTTGGCATGTGACAGCAGGTTTTGAGGATAAAGAGGAGGAGGAGAATAGAGCTAATCCTGAGACAAAGGATCAGCCTCTTTGGGATGTTCAGCTAAGATGTCATTGCCAGAGAGCGTTTTCCCCCTGGTATTAGCTTGGAAATGGTTTGTGAGTGGGAGCAGGGTCTTGACTCTGGGACCTGCCGCTCCCACGCCATCCCAGCCTATGTCAAAATCTTAGCAACTTTCTATTTTTTAGCTATGGGGTGATTCAAGATGAACTCTGGTGAGCTTGTGGGCATCCCCCAGGCAAACCAGTCCTGATGGCTCCAACAGGTACTCAGCTGCATCAGAAGGAGAGCACATCACCACATATGAATGCCCCATACACTTGTCAGAAGGAAAAGAGTAGCTAGGGATTTCCACCTTATGTCCTGCTTCCCACGTGTGCTGGGTGCAATTGATTGCGCTCATGTGGCATTTCAGCAACCTCGTCACAGTGCGCACATCATTTGCAACAGACACCGCAATGGTGTCTGTGATGCCAGTGATAGTTTCATTGATGTGCATGCAGTATTCCTAGGCAGCCCCTATGACAGGTATGTATTGCACACATCACCTCTTGCCCGGTGGGTGGCAGAGGGAGGAGTTGGCAACACGTGGCTACTGGGTAAGTAACAACCACCACACAAGTATGACATGTAACATTGTTTCCTAAGAAGCACAACAATTAGCTAACAGTAATCCTCATGTCACATATATGCCCTCAACGGACACAGTATGTGCCATTTCATACATCATGTACTGTACTGATGCAGGAGGGACATTTACACAGATCACTCCATTTCCCTCCCCATGTTATGCTGCATATGCACTCTTCCCCTCATCTCCTCACACCATACTTAGTAGCCTGATGTGTTTTGCACAACATAGCATTAAATCATGGCTTACACATACCTCTGGACCCTCATCGAGGTCTAAATCTGGCCAACAGGGCCATTGTATAAAACAGAGGTCAAGGTGTGCAGGTGCGTGATAAGTTGGTTGACACTTACTTCACCTGAGCAACATGTTGTGGTATGGTCTTCATGTGGTTTGCAGTCTTTTGTCAATGATGATAGTTGGACATTTGACACTCTGTACATATATTGCATCCTGAGACTACTATGTGAGCCATACAGGATGTTTGTAAACAACAGCCATTGAAAAGAGACAAAAGATTGGCCATGCAATATGTTATGTGCAACTGTCAGGGATTAGTGTGGACAACATCTTTTATGGCTTCATTGACTCTGGGAAGTAAATGTTTGTGTGTGTCAGACCTCCATGAACAGTATAACAAGACGGATCTGCTTCACAACTGGCCTCTTTCCTCAGTGTGAAGGTGACACATCAGAGGATGTGTCATTGTGCACAAGGGGAAATTGCAGCTATGAGTGTTCACAGAGTAGTGACCCTGACCCAAGTGTGGTGACTCACCCACAACTGTGCTTCCCCTGCCACAAGGGGTGGATGCCCTTTGTGACCCAGGCCTCTTGTATGTGTGTGTGGCAAATCGTGTGTTAGCATGGCTATATGTCTGACATTTCTACACCATGGAACAAGCTGAAAAGTGCAGAGACATGGACACTCCATACTCATAGCTGACATGTTTAGAAGCTGCTCATGGGATGCACCACTCCAGGCCTCGGGTCAATCCTAGTGGTGACTAGGACTTTTGTTCTTGTTTCACTTTGGAATGACAGAGACTATGTGACCCAGAATAAATCATGATCATCTGGCCCGGATCAGCATATCAAGAATGGACATGGGAAATGTGGAAGGGCTCCTCATAAACCACACATGCAGGCCTCATGTACTCCTATGATGGCATGTCACTTTCTCTTGTCAACCCTACAGGTACCTTGCAAAACATATGACATGGAGTGGCTGCCACTATCTAGGCAGGTGATGTCATCCTAACACACACACACCCTGCACCAAAAGTACATTTAGGCCTATCGCTGGTAAAAAGATACAGTACCCTTGCGCATGCAGTGAATTGACTACATTGGCCATGATCTATAAAGAGCCCCAGGTGAATGTACACCCACTCTGTACACCTCCAAGGCACTCCTGGAGTACAGAAAGGGCAGCAGACACTTTTGTGGCCTTTTCTGAAATATGGATATTGCTGGAGTACATATAGGACCTGAATACAACCTTGGCGGAGGGGATTACTCTGTCCCAAATGTGACAGGAATCTCTCCCACCATATTACAAGTTCCATTATATCCTATGGAACGTGAAATATGGCGGATGGGAGCTGTGTCACATTTGGGATGGAGTAATCCCCTCCAAACAAGGTCATAATCAGGCCCACAGTGCCTGCACTAGCATCAGTGGGTGTCCACCCATTAGCAGGGGGCATAGCCCCTTGTAAACGATGGAATCCCCCTGCCATTGCAGCCACGCCACAAATTAGATGTGATATGGAGGCAAAGAAGCTGTCATGAAGTGCACTTACAGCGTGCCACTTATGGGGCACTGTCAGTGCATACCCTGATGGGAGCCCCCTGTAGGGGCCCCACAGACATAGCTTTTTAGGTGGGTGTAGTCACTCACTGCACTCGTCTGCAAGAGCATCACTAATCCCCCTCAAATGTGCATGCGGCCTACAGTCTGCACAGTGCTACATGGAGCAGCTGATTTAATAGAACGCCTTTTTCCTCTTGACTGCGCCACCCCAAGGGCAGCACACATGTGTGTCTGCCCTGGGGGCACTTCATCCAAACTTTTGAGGCACACCTTTCCACTCTGTACCTTTTTTAAGCTCTGTGGTGTTGCAAACAGAGAAAGTATGTCTCATGTGTAATGAGGCCCCAGTTACCAAGGTGGACAGTAGCATTGATCTGTTCCTCTGGGACCACCTAATGCGGGGACTACCTATCAATCACTGCTTCAGTTTGTATGTCCATATCAGTATCACTGATGGTGTGGGTGCCCCATCCAGAAGTTATATAGCCATGATGGATGAGGTGGGAACAACAGTACAGCAGGATGGGAGACATTCCTTCTTGGAGACATGGCTGACTCTGAATGACCATTAAACATATGTCAGCTCCTCTAAATGTTGAAGGGGGTTTAGAGTACTTCTCACTGCTGTTGTTCTCGAAATTCCAGATCACATATATGAGCTGGAGTTACAATGGGCTTGAAGGCTCACTGTTGACATTTTTCCCCAAGTGCAATAACTGAGTGGCCTGTACCCCTAGTGCGTAGGCTGTTTGCAGGGCCAAACTGGCCAGGTGGGGAATTTGGTGTTTTCCAGGTGTCCTCCAGGGGCAGGGCCTGGTTTTGTCATTGTGTGTTGGGTCTGAACTGGTGTCGCAAAATGTGCCAACAGTAAAAAAGTAGTACTACTGCATGATCCACACACTTGTGTTTCCTGTCTCTGTGTGGGGGCTTGTCTGACATACTTGACTGTGCTGCTGTGGTCCTCTGGCACTGTGTGAATCTGGCGCTATGTGCCATGGGATGGACACCATTACCTGCACCTACTTTGGTGATACACCACCATCTACTCTGATGAAAGTTCCTTATGTTGACCACAAGTACCATAATGCAAAGGACCAAACTCTGCTGGCCATTAATTTATTGCAGTGTGTGTCCATTTACTCTTCCATTCCTCTATTAAGCCTCCTGCCATTTTTACACCTGTTTGCATATGTTATACTTGCTTGACCTTGTCTACTGCCCAGAGTACGGATTCTACACTCTGAATGTGGAGCCCATGCTCCGAGTGCATAGAGTATGCTCCGGGAGCGGATAATCCACACTCGGGGCATAGAATCTGAAGTCAGACTAGAACCCATTGATTTTCTATAGGAAATGACACAGAGGAAATGCAAGGCAGGAAGTTCATGGAAGGAAGTTGGAGGCAGCCAGTCTATTGTTATTCTGAGTCATCCCCACCTACAGATAACATCCTCTTCCATCCTGCTGTTCCAAAGATGACTGAGGGAGTTGAAGAAGAGGATACCGCCTTCCAGTGAATGGAAATTGGACATTTTAGCTGGATGCACGCACAGAATACACAAACCATGGTGCATCCTGAGACTTGTAGTGTGCTGAACACTACTGGGGAAATATGTCTCACTTGTGCATTTGGAATTAAAAATGTAATGCCCACGCCATGATTTGATGATCCCAGGGCTTTATCACTGCTGGGTGGAAGGGCAAAGGTATGGGCTAGACAATGCTCAGTGTGGGACCAAGAGGTTTTTTGGGTGCTGGATGCTGTATTATGGATGCTTTTTGTGTGTTTTTTTGTCAGTGTAAAGTATCATGTCATGCATCTTGGAGTAAACCCTAACTTTGGGATACTTGTCTCACACAAAATGGTACCACCATTTCCAAGGGAAACCAAATGCACACATCTCCACAATAGTGGCACATATGGCACATATGTCACATGTAACGTCTACCTAGCTGTACCTGGCTGTACCAACTATGCACACGTGCCAACTGGTTTACAATTCCAAGAGGCAGTCTTGGCATGCCAAATGTGGCACCTGCCATGTAGATTGGCTGATGTTGTCAGGAATTCTCCAATACATAGACCCACAGCTTAGCAAAGTTGTTCATAACCAAGGCCAGGTATATATGATCTCCCATTCAGGTTTTGCTGTGTAATCAGAACATGCTACACATCAGAGGACATGGGCTAGTTTAAGACTATCAAGTCTGCACCTTACAGGATGATCATAGATACATGCTTAGGGATGGACAGACCCATCCAGACTGTGTCCCATCTCCACTTGTAGACTGACTTTTCAAGATGACTTGGTAGTAAGGACAGGTGACACTGAGCCCACTTTTCAAAGGTAAACTCAGACAGTTGATGTAAGTTCACAACAAACTTCTTTGTAAACCTTTGTGAATTGGGCTTCAGTCTTGTAATGATATTGAAGGTAAGACTCTGTCACTACAGGAGTGTTTACACCCCACAATTGTGTCCGATGTCAATTTGTGAGTAATGTCAGGACATTACAGTGATGGTACACATACATTTTGGATCCAAGTGACCTACAATGGCTTAGTGAGATCAAAGGAGAACAAAGTCAGCACTTGCTTCATTTTCTTATGTGCTGTGACCTGATTTGTACTTCACTTCTATTTCAGTAGACCCGACTGGAAGACCAGGGAGAGGTCTACGGACAGGGAAGGGCATTCTTGGGAGGACAAGGAGGAGGAACCTGGAAAAACTTCAGGCAGCGGTAGTATGCCCACCCAGATAAACACAACATCTGCAACAGACTGGGTGGGGGGGCAATGATCTGAATGCCTCAGGACAAGAAGAGGAGGATTTGTACCCTCCCCCTGAGACTGAAGAACTTGACCTGCCAGAGGTGTCGCCAGGGTGGTCTGATTCTATACCAATACCCCTGATCCCTCCCTACCTCTTGAGTCCCCCAGTCCATCAGAGGCCACAGCTGCACCCGCTGCCACTAGTCCCCCTCCAAGTGCCTGCCCCAGTGCCTCAAGGAGCCTCCCTGTCCCCAACATCCCATACCCTTTGTGTGCTACCCAAACCCCTTATGTCACCCCTGTGGCTGCATCCTAGGAAGGTATGGTGTCATCTGAGTGGGAGTATGCCATTTCCTCCTGGCTCCTACAGCAGATCCTTTAGGAACTGCATAGGTCCCAATAGGAAAATGCTTGTGCTATGGTCACCTTCAATGTCACCCTCACTTCCTTGGGTGCAGCCATGATATCAGCCTTGTCGCAGCATTCTCTCATACCACTCTCCACCCTCCATGTACCTCCCTGTTCATCCTCCCACTCTGTTTCCCCCCATATTATTCATGTGTCCCATTCCAGTGGGGTGTCAGGTCCTCTACCCACCAGCCAGGAAGAGGCCACAGTGGCAGAGTGAATGGAAAATTGACAGCCGCTGAACATTTCTTTTTGCCCTTGTACATAGACTGTTTCCCCTGAGGTCTCCTGACATGTTTTATTTTTGTTCTCCCACCCCCTCCATGCCCCCTGGCATCTCTGGATGAACAGCATCATTTGATTTTATTTCTTCTTTCCCAATGAATGGTCCATTTTTATTTTCATTCTATTCATAATTATATATATATGTATATATATATATATCAAAAAAGCACTGTGTCATGTAGTTCATTGTATTTACTAGAATCAAAGTATGGAAGTATACCTCTGGAGTGGTTTAGCTATACCTTCAACATAATACCTTTGTACACAGAAAGTTCTGCTAATGGAGATGTCTTCACCACATTAATCAACATATATGGCTTACAACCACATCAAGCAACTGGCCATCATTAACTCGCTGCCGTCCCTCGCATCCGCCGCTCCACGGCGGGTGGGAGGTCTTTCTCCTTCCTGGCAGCCAAGACCTGGAACTCCCTCCCCACCAGCCTCAGGACCACCCAGGACCACTCCGCATTCCGGAGACTCCTAAAAACCTGGCTTTTCGAGCAGCAGTAATCCCCCCCTTTCCCTTAGCGCCTTGAGACCCGCACGGGTGAGTAGCGCGCTTTATAAATGTTAATGATTTGATTTGATTTGATTACTCAACTCAATTTAAAATTTAAATGTGGACTATGTCTTTTATTTACATTGCTCTGTGCAAAAATAATTGCAGTGCTCAAGGGGGATCCCATATGTGCCTTCTCAGTTTTTGGGGGGAGGAAAGTTGTGAGGTTGGGTGTTTCCTGGCTTTCAGAGGTACATGTGGGTGTGCTTCCTGTGCAGGGGGGTGCATCCTGGACTGGGGATGGTGGGTCCTGTAGAGTGGAGGTGCATCCTGGACAGAGGGTGGTGGGTCCTGTATCAGGAATGTACCCTGGACTGGGGTTGGTAGGTCTTGGATCAGAGGCTGTATCCTGGACAGGGATGGGGCCTGTACAAGGGGGTGCATCCTGAACAGGGGCTGGTGGATCTTGAACAGGAGGAATGCATTCTGGACAGAGGGTGGTGGGTCCTGGACAGGGATGATGTTTCACGTATAGGGGGAGGATGAGACTGTGCAGTGAGGGACGTGTGCACTGGGAATGTTTTCATCATAGATTGTTGGGGGCCTTATGCAGGTGTCCCAAGCAGGACTGGGGGTAAGGAGGCACAGGTAGATGTGTTTACTCCCCTCCATGCATTGGCTGTGAAGGCCGACTCTGCATCATTTTGCATATCCCCTCCATCATCTACATAGTCATTGCATGGTGTCTAGCACTTTCTTCCCTCTGAATGGCCATGATGTCATTCAAACTCTTCCCCATGTCTTTAGAGGATGTGGCCATGCTCTCCAATACCTTGGTCATTCTGTGCACCAACTGTGGGAGCTAGTGCATGCCCTATAGAAAGGCAGACGGCAGACAGTGTAGCCCATAAGTCACAAATGTCCTGCCTTACATCGGACTGCTGTTGGAAGAAATCCTCCTCCCACTATCCACCATGAATATGTGCCAGCCCGTTCCACCTGGGATGCCCTCGGATGTGACCAGCAGGTCCACCATAAGTGGGGGGTGGCATGTGGGAGGTTGTAAGAAGGAGATTTGTGCCTACGGGATACCTGCTCCTCACCAGGTCTGGCATGTATCTCAGATGTTAGATAAAAGGCTTGAGAGACTGTCAGAGTAATAGTGTTTAGGAAAACCAACACGTCTGACCTGGATAGGAGGGCTGCAGGGAAGTGATGATCATTTGGTGGTATGTGAGGAATGGGCAATCCTTAGGGATATATGAGGATGCACCATGTTGGCCAGAACAGATGTGGATGATTGACAGCAGTGGCATTAGACACATAACACATGCTGCTGACATTGAAACCAAAGTTTAGGAGCTTGAGCGTTTGGTATAGTCATTTTTATGTATCCTTACCAGTGTCTGGCATCCAACCAGTGTGTGGTGCCTGACGAGATGTCACAGCCATACATGTTGCAGAGGTCACTGCAGGCTGTGTCTTTCTGGACAACATCACAGGGCCTACAATGATATGTGTGTTTTCAGTTTACATTCTAGTTTACATTCTAGTTGCCACAATACAGAACATTACCTAGTTATTTTCACAGGTTTGGCACAGTTTATAGATTCCATGTAATGTATGTATGAGTTGATTGGTCACAAAGTAGGAGTTATTGCCCTCTTCTGGCCATATATACATGCCAGTTAGTGTTGCTAGTATGGGTTACCATGCTCTGTGACTTTGGCTACTTGATGGAGCAGGAGCCTTTGCTTCAGTGTGTCACGGACATTGCTTATTTGGTGTCATTATTATATCATCACATATTACTTGGCACTACATTGAGGTCATCACTCACAGGCAGCACAGGTAGAGGTCTATGATGGAGGCAGGCTCCAGTTCATACACCTGGAAGAGCTCTGGCTACCTCTATCCCGTTGTACTTCTCCTTCAACCTCCTCTTCTCATTCTGCTACTTCTTTTTGATGTCAGTCACCATCCGTATGCCCTCCCCCAATGCAGGGACTGCCATAGTCAACTGCTGCGATAGGGCTGCCCTCTGTATGGAACTGCTGTTATAGGATGCGAGACCATGCAGTCTCTTGTAGTTCCTGATGATATATTGGAGAATCACAGTGGTCTCCTCCTCGTAGCTCCTCTTCTTCCTCATAGGGAGCATAGCTTCTATAGAGTCAGAGCAGGCAGGCACAGTGTTGTTGTGAAGAAACCCAAACCTTGCTTGTGGGCTGCATTTATCCGATTTTTGGGCAGGGTTGCAGGTGTCATTAACTATGTGCAGGTGAAAGTAATTACAATAATTCCGCCCCAAAATTGGATGATCCGCCCTGACTGCAGATAATCCAACCTGAGTGTGGATGGTCTACCCCGAGTGCGGATTATCTACCCCGAGTGAGGATGAAACAATACTACTTATAACGTACCTTTGTGAATACCAAAAAGTCGTAAACTTAGACTTTTGGTCTAAACTTTGACTAAAAGTCTAAGATTACCTTTGTGCCCATAGAAATAAGCATTCATGTTAGCGGGGTAAATATTTGTGGTTCCTAAAGGAAGTCATTTCACTGTGTTTAAGCTGTGTGGTGCAGTCTGCCCAAAGTAAAGAGATCAAAAGCATTCGTCTCATTCAGTGCCCGAGATTGCTCCAGTGTGAGAAAGGAAACAACTGACCAATTTAAATGTTGCCTAGACTCAGCAATGTATTGTGTAATTCTTTGATCATAGCATGGGGAAAAGCTGGGTTATCAATGACGGGGATTACATGGGAATAGACCATGGGTAGCCCAGTTCTTTTCCTCCATGAGCACTTGTCCAGTGTGTACAGTAGACCTTTTCTATATATATATGCCAGGTCTAGGCAATTTAGCAGCTAGCAATGTCTTCACCCTCTCTGATCAAGGAGGTCTTTTTCAATTGGAAGATTAGACCGGGACGATTCAGGCTAAACTAATGAATAGTATAGTCTGCCTGTGCTGCCAGGAATAGCATTCAGAGTCAGGTACAGAGAGTCCCCTATTTCATATTCTCTTGTGATCCTTTCCCAGCTATCCTATAGTCTTTCACTACACCAGATTAGCCATGTCAATATGCAGATCATCTTCTAAATATTTGCTTAGCTATAGGGATGTAAATAAGGACAAAAAAGACTTATAAACTTAGGAAAGTATACCATCTTTACCAGGGCTAACCTTCCAGTCATAGTGAGGGTGAGAGAAGTCGAGCACTCAACTTGTGTCAAAAGTTTGTCTAGTACTGGGTCATACCTCTTCATTTGTTCTATTAACTCACACTGAGATAGGGTACTCGAAATCTGATTCAGAGTTTGGCAGAATTGAATTTGCTCCATTAGAGTTATGGAGTAAAGTGCTCTTTCGCCCTGACAGAGTACCCACATCCCCACCAAATTTTGACATGTCCGCCTGAACATCTGAATTGTGAATGGATAGGTGTTAGAATGGGGTCTTTAGTTGACACCCTGTATTTTAGGGTCCAAAATCCTAGTCATGGTAAGTCAGTTACACACCATAAATAAACCTGTGCTAACCCTCTGGTAGCTTGGCACAAGCAGACAGGCTTAACTCAGGAGTCAATGTGTAAAGTATTGTGCAACACTTAAAACAGTAAAACAGTGAAAATACTACTGAAAAAGATACCACACATGGACTTTAATTTAATAAAGAAAACAATACTAAAATAATTTTAAAAAAATACATTAAGCAGAAATGAAATATAAAAAGGAAACCTGCATATATAGCACTTAGAAATATAAAAAGGCAACCGGAGCAATCTGGTTGAAGTTGACTGGTTCAAATCAGAAAGTTCAGGCCATACGCGATGGAGCACAGGTCGGTTACAGGGACCAAATGTGTTACACTGAAAAAGTACCTTCCGATAGAGGATGCGTCACTGTCGTTGAGCTGATGTGAGGAAGCAGAGGAAGCAATGCATCAGCGTTGAACCCTTTGGATATAGATGACTGTAGGAAGGTAGCCTCTTTCTAGCCTTGTTATCCCCACATTTGTGAGTATATGTCAGAGTGTTTTAACTGTCTCACTGGGATCCTGCTAGCCAGGACCCCAGTGCTCATAGTGAAAATCTTATTTGTCAGTGTGTTTTATATGTCTCACTGGGACCCTGCTAGCCAGGGCCCCAGTGTTCATAAGTGTGTGGCCTGAATGTGTTCCCTGTGTGGTGCCTAACTGTGTCACTGAAGCTCTGCTAACCAGAACCTCAGTGCTTATGCTCTCTCTGTCTTTAAAATTGTCACTACAGGCTAGTGACCATTTTTACCAATTCTGATTGGCACACTGGAACACCCTTATAATTCCCTAGTATACGGTACCCAGGTACCCAGGGTATTGGGGTTCCAGGAGATCCCTATGGGCTGCTGCATTTCTTTTGCCACCCATAGGGAGCTCATACCAATATTACACAGGACTGCCATTGCAGCCAGAGTGAAATAACAACCATGTTATTTCACAGCCATTTTACACTGCACTTAAGTAACTTATAAGTCACCTATATGTCTAACCCTCACCTAGTGAAGGTTAGGTGCAAAGCTACTAAGTGTGAGGGCACCCTGGCACTAGCCAAGGTGCCCCCACATTGTTCAGGGCAATTTCCCTGTACCTTGTGAGTGCGGGGACACCATTACACGCGTGCACTACATATAGGTCAATACCTATATGTAGCTTAACAATACTAACTCCGAATATGGCCATGTAACATGTCTAAGATCATGGAATTGTCCCCCCATGTCAAATCCGGTATTGGGGTGCCAATCCCATGCATCCCTGGGGCTCCAGCATGGACCCCGGGAACTGCCAAACTATATCTCTGGGGTTTTCACTGCAGCTACCGCTGCTGCCAACCCTCAGACAGGTTCCTGCCCTCCTGGGGTCTGGGCAGCCCAGTCCCAGGAAGGCAGAACAAGGAATTTCCTCAGAGAGAGTGTGTTACACCCTTTCCATTTGGAAATAGGAGTTAAGGGCTGGGGAGGAGTAGCCTCCCCCAGCCTCTGAAAATGCTTTGAAGGGCACAGAAGGTGCCCTCCTTGCATAAGCCAGTCTACACCGGTTCCGGGATCCCCCAGCCCCTGCTCTTGCGCGAAACTGGACGAAGGAAAGGGGAGTGACCACTCCCCTGTCCATCACCAACCCAGGGGTGGTGCCCAGAGCTCCTCCAGTGTGTCCCTGACCTCTGCCATCTTGAGGCTCCTCACCCACGCACACAAAGAACTCCACGACATGGGCCCCGAACACCTCAACAGCCGCCTCTCGTTCTACATGCCCACCTGTCAGCTCCGTTCAGCCAGCCTCGCTCTCGCCACCGTCCCACGGATCCGCAGAACCACCGCCGGAGGAAGATCATTCACCTACCTGGCATCCAAAGCATGGAACTCCCTCCCCGCACACCTAAGAACTACCCAGGAACATCTCGCCTTCAGGAAACTCCTCAAGACATGGCTTTTCGAGCAGCAGTAACTCCCCCCCTCTCCAGCGCCTTGAGACCCTCTCGGGTGAGTACCACGCTCTAATAATTGAACAGATTGATTGATTGAATGCAGAGGTGTGAGAGCACAATTGAGGCTTCTGAGTGGCCAGTGCCAGCAGGTGACGTGGAGACCCCTCCTGATAGGTGCTTACCTGGTTAGGGGGCCAATCCTCCTCTGAGGGATATTTAGGGTCTCTCCTGTGGCTTTCTCTTCTGATAATGAATGCAAGAGTTCACCAGAGTTCCTCTGCATCTCTCTCTTCAACGTCTGCCAAGGATCGACCGCTGACTGCTCCAGGACGCCTGCAAAACCGCAACAAAGTAGCAATATGCCTACCAGCAACATTGTAGCGCCTAATCCTGCCGGCTTTCTCAACTGTTTCCTGGTGGTGTATGCACTGAGGGCTGCCTGCCTTCACCCTGCACTGAAAGCCAAGAAGAAATCTCCAGTGGGTTGAAGGAATCTTCCCCCTGCTAATGCAGGCACCAAACTTCTGCATCACCGGTCCTCTGGGTCCCCACTCATCTTGACGAGCATGGTCTCTGGAACACAGGAGCTGGATCCAAGTGACCCCGACAATCCAGTGGTCCTTCTGTCCAAATTTGGTGGAGGTGAGTCCTTGCCTCCCCACGTCAGACAGTAATCCTGTATACTGCGTGATCTGCAACTGCTAGGGCTTCTGTGCACTTTTGCAAGGATTCCTTCATGCATAGCACAGCCCATGTCCCCAGCACTCCGTCCTGCATTGCTCAACTCGCTGAGTTGACCACCAACTTCGTGGGACTCTCTTTTGTAGTGTTGAGACAACCGCCATGCTCCGATTTCTTGAACGCCTGTTCAAGTGCTTTTGTGGGTGCTGCCTGCTTCTGCATGGGCTCTCTGTGCTTCTGGGCACCCCCTCTATCTCTTCCTCCAAGGGGCGACCACCTGGTCCTTCCTGGGCCTGGGCAGCACCAATTCTCTTCAACTACAACCTTTGCAGCTAGCAAGGCTTGTTTGCAGTCTTTCTGCATGGAAACAACTCTGCATCCTTCAGCATGCCGTGCAACATTGTCTGTGTAGAGGAGAAGTTCCTGGCGTCTTCCGTTGTTGCAGAATCTTCAGCTTCTTCCACTCAAAGGCAGCCATTTTGCACCTTCATCCGTGTTTAGTGGGCTCCTGCCCCCCCAGACACTTTTGTGACTCTTGGACTTGTTCCCCTTTCTTTACAGTTCCTCAGGTCCAGGAGTCCGCCTTCAGTGCTTTGCATTCAGTTGTTGTCTTTACAGAATCCCCTATCTCGACTTTACTGTCTTTCTGGGGTAGTAGGGTAACTTCACTCCTACTTTTCAGGGTCTTGGGGTGGGGTATCTTGGACACCCTTAGTGTTTTCTTACACTCCCAGTGACCCTCTACACACTGCACTAGGCCTGGGGTCCATTCGTGGTTTGCATTCCACTTTTGGAGGATATGGTTTGTGTTACCCCTAGGCCTATTGTGTCCTATTGCATCCTATTGTATTCTACAGAGCTTGCACTTCTTTTCTAACTATTTACTTCCCTGATTTTGGTTTGTGTGTATATTTTGTGTATTTTACTTACCTCCTAAGGGGGTACATCCTCTGAGATACTTTTGGCATATTGTCACTAAAATAAAGTACCTTTATTTTTAGTAACTCTGAGTATTGTGTTTCTTATAATATAGTGATATATGATATAGGTGGTATAGTAGGAGCTTTGCATGTCTCCTAGTTCAACGTAAGCTGCCCTGCTATAGCTACCTCTATCAGCCTAAGCTGCTAGAACACTACTAATCTACTAATAAGGGATAACTGGACCTGGCACAAGGTGTAAGTACCATCCGGTACCCACTGTAAGCCAGGCCAGGCTCCTACAGTGATGTGTCAGTTCTGATTTGTGTAGTCAGAGATTTGTCATCGGCGAACCCTTTATGATGAAGGCAATGCATCACCATCGAGCCGCGTAGCTGATGATGCAAAGTCTTCAGGCAGTGATGTGAAGATCTGGTACAGTGATGCACAAGGGGATGTGCTGGTTCTGACAGGTACAGCAGCAGTGATGCATGGATTTTGGCAGTTGCAGCACTGTATACCCTCTTCCAAGGGCACTGGACTTGATTGACACTAGTTGGCATGGTATTAATTGTGCCAGGCTAAATCCAGGTGATGTAACTGATGATGGAGAAATGTTTTTTGTGTCCCTGAGACTTGAGAAAAATAGGAGGCAAGCCAGCAAACCCTTTAAGTCACTCTGGGTTCAAGTGGGATGGGCTACGTCCTTCCTCAGCAGGGCAGAGGGCAGCAGGCAGCAGGGCAGCAAAACAGAAAAGCAGTTCTTTTAGAGCTGCAGTCCAGAGTGGCAGTCCTTGTAGCACAACTGCAATCCTTCTTCATGGCAGAGTTTTCACAGCTCCAGAAGTGTACTCAGTTGGTGGTTTCAGATGTCCATTTCTTATACCCAGTGTGCTTTGGAAGTAGGTGTGACTTCAAAGAAGGGCTCTGAGGTGCACAGAGGTCTTTCCTTCGTGGCCTGGCTCCAGACCCACTACAGGGGGTTGAGCAGTCCTTTACGTAGGAGCAGGACACTGCCTATTCAGATGTTAGTGTTAGCTCCTCCCTTTCAGCCCGTTCAGGATGAAACATCAACATGCAGCTGGCCACTCAATCACACCCACCATTACTTTGTGTTAGGTTGTCTATACCAAAAGCAGGGACCAGCTGTCACCCCAGCCCAGACAAGTATTTGAAACAGGTTGTAGGCACACAGTGCTAAGAGCAGGAGAATGTCAACTTTCTAAAAGTGAATGAGCAGCACTGTTCCAATCCAGGAACAGAAATTCCTTTCTGAAGTCCAGTGTTCCTCTATGGGAGGATCTTATCCATTTTTCACAATTCTAATCCTTTATAAACGTGGATCCATAAATCAAACTTCATGATTTTTGTCAGAAAGAGATAAAACTCACATCCTTCCAATAGGTAAGTTGATTCATTTATTTGTCTGTTATTTCCATTTTCCACTGACAATACATGCTGTCATCCTGTGAGCAACGACCCCAATGTATTTTGGGCCATCTAGCCCTTCATCCTTGGATAAAGTTACCAAAAGAAAAATATAAATGGACAGTTTTCACCATAATCAAAAACAAAGGACCATTATTAATGTTATTTATCAAGAAAAACGCAAGTCACCTGACTAAGATCAAAGACATTAACTCATTCTCAAGTTAGTAGAAAAACTCTGGTGGTGTTATGGAAGTTAGCCTCATAAGCAAGAACAACCATCTATTCAATAAAATACATATAAAAAATCATATAAAGATGTGGATCGCAAGTGTAAGTGTTGTGAGAGTAAGACCATGCATTGAAATATTCCGTTGTTATTCATCTTTTCCTATTCGTAAACTGTCTTGCCTCATTGCAAAACAAGCTTAAAATGTGATGTGTACAGCAGCAAACCACCACCATCTTGGAATAGTTAATGAATGTTCCCTAAATAACCCACGGCCGTAATCTGTGTGGGGAAATGCCCCTGAAAAATACACACATACGAAAGGACCACGTAAGAAAAACATATGCATAACCTACTGTTGTACTACATGCCTTCCAGTATGAAAAAATGCAAAAAACGCTAACCCCTCAGGGGAGCAATTCTTCCAAAGAGACCAAGGGGCTTATTTATATCCTATTTGCACCAAATTTGAGTTTCTTTTTTTTACGCAAATTTGGCGCAAAACTGACCCCATATTTATATTTTGACGTTAGACCAGGCGTTTCCACCATTTTTCAGACATGTGAACCAACCTTGCGTCAATGAGATGCAAGGTAGGCGTTCCCATCTAAAAAATGGGGCTAACCCCGTAGTCCCATATTTATCCCCCCGTGCTAAAATGATGCACGCGTGGGAGGAGGGGCTAAATAATGGTGCCAAGCTTGCTTGGCACCATTATTTAACACCTGAGTGAGACCAGGCGTTAAGGTACCTGTTAAATAGTGCCCTCCTCAAGCCCCAGGAACACCCCAACCCACACCAAAGGGACACCAGGAGGATGGGGGACCCCATCCCAGGTAAGTAGGGTAAGTATAGGAAAGTATTTTTGTTTTAATTAAAGTGCCATCGGGAACCCAACTTGGGGCCCCCTGAATGGCACAGGATGCAATGGCCATGCCCAGGGGACACTGGTACCCTGTGCTGCCCATTGGAGTGGTGGACATGATTTCTGTCTTTTCTAAGACAGGGTCATGTGGTATGAATGGTTTTGCACCTATGCTAGGCTGGTTAGAGTCATCTTTTTTTACTATTGTCATTTTTTGGTGCAAAACCCCCTTCTCCCATACCGCTAGCCCCACCTGGTTAATATCATTTTTTTTTTTACGCTAGCCCACCCTTTGCCCCAACTTGTTCCATTCCATAAATATGGAACCTGACTGGTGCTCAGGAATGGCTCAAGCCGGTGCTAAACTTTTTGGTGCAAATCACGTTAGTGCAGTTTTGCACCAAAAAGTATAAACATGCCACCAAATTTACACCTGTATACTGAGCGGAGTGCTGATCACCTAAACCCCAAATCATATACAGATATACACGGATAACCCTCGATCTTGCAACCTTAAAAATAATCATGTGAGTTTTAAAATGAATGATAATCTCATCAAAGGGTAAATTGCAGGTAATAGTGTAGTTATCGATTATGCTGATTGCATTCCCAAATCCTCAAGAAAAGTATCTAGCATTGCTGATGAAAACAAAACCTCCATGGGAAAGTTAACAAAATCTACCATTGCAAAGCACTACCTGTTCTCAAATTCAAACCCAAGTTGAGAAAGAGACTTACAGTGTAGCAGAAATGGGAACTACGTGGGTGATTTCCTCGACGTCTTGGAGGAGCACTCGTTATTTATACCTCGTGTGGTAGGCATGAAACTAAGAAAGCTACAGCTAATAACATAAACAAGTGTTACTGAAGATTAAAGTGATAAAAAGTGTAAAGCATGTATCACTTGCTCATATAGCGGCAACATACAAAAGCAAGGGCTTCCCAATGAAAATCAAATTAAAGTTCCCAAAATTCTATATAAAATCTGCAAATGAATTATAGGGCAGGAGGTGATGTACAAAGTAAACCGTCATCGTGGTGGCAATCTTAGCATTACCATCATTTACGTAGAGTTAACATAGGCCCATGAGGTAATGCACTAAAAGTGAATATTTTCCTTCTGAAACATATCATTAAAAGGTGTAAAAAACACTAAACTAACAGATGTATTATCCTAGGTTTATGGTAAACCTTCGGTTATCTCGGTACAACGACCAAGGGGTGCCATATCACATAATGTAAATCTCATAGGAATCTTTTATAAATGTTGTGTATCCATGGTAGTGGTACACATGAGAAAAATCAAAACATTAATGGAAATAATAAATATGCCTGAAGCTCAACCTGCCTGCAAAATTCAGGTTATTGGTTTGAATTAATATGAGACAACCAGTTGCCTGCTATTTTGTGTGAGAAGGAATGTTGTGTGCATCTGGGATAACCAGATCACTAATGTTACTGTCTGCCTTGTCCATAAATAACCTCTGTGAAAAATGTTACTCAACGTTCACAGTGTATGGTGGCATGTATTTTCCTTTTGTCATGTCATGAAGTGAATAAGTATTGAAGGAAAGACCAGGTGAATGATCATGCACTCAAACAATATGCTGTGTAAAGGGACCACACATCACAAGAAACAACTGAGCTCCATAGGTCATTCAGTCCATTAGGAACTACAGTAGTTAGGGCCTGATTTTTTTTGCATTGCATTACCGTCATTTTCTGACGCAAAAGCAGCGCAAACTTAAAATATACAATTGTATTTTGTACGTTTGTGCCGCTTTTGCACAAAAAAAGTATGAATGAGGGCCTTAGTCTCTTTATCCAGTTGATTTCTCTTTTCAGTAAAACGTTCTTGTTGTCAATTCCTTCTTTTATTGAAACAGTTTTTAACACTGTGAACTGAAGTTGGCTTATATTGTGGCTGTGTGTGTTTAAATGGACTGCTATGGAATATTTCTCATTTTTGGTGAATGCGTTCTTTTTTTGTTCATTTGTTCTGACTCTGATCTTGCGTTCTGTTTTTCCCGTATAAGCTAGGCTGCAAGGGCACTTCAACAGGAATTTCAGATCTTTCGAATCACAAGAAACAGTAGTACTCAATTTAATTTTGGTCCCTTTCGATGGAGGAGTGATTTCTTTGCCTTTGATAGTGATGGTATAATTGCTACAGTTAAGACAAGAAAGGGTACCTTTATATTTGGAGCTGCTGTTGCGTTGAATATCATCATTGGCTCTACTTTCAAGTAGTCCCTATAAATGCTTGAATCTCCCATAGGCAAATAGTGATATTGGTTTGAAAGTGCCACAAAAGTCACTTTCTGCATGAAGCACAGACAAATATTTCAAGATTGTCTTTTCCAATTTACCACTTCTGGATGAGATTTAGATAGAAAGACCATTCTTGTTGTAATCATTCTTTTTCTTTTTGCTTTCCAATAACTGGGCTCAGTCTGCCACTCTGTCAACTGCCTTTTGGATGACTTCTTAGGAGTAGCCTCTGTGTGAAAACGTGTTTCCCTACTTCAAGCATTCAAGGATTTGAAGTAATTCGTTTTAAATGCAGTAGTTGAGAAAAGCGTCAGTACCTTTTCAAAAAGTGTTGATGAAAACTGTGATAATGCAAAAGGTTATTACATTCATCAATACCAATAGACCATCAAGAACAACAACAGAAACACCTTCAAACAATTGTCCATGTTTGTGGTTAGCTGACTGTGTTCAATAGCTTCAATGCTCTTTTTGTGTCATGTGGAATGAGGTATATAATGGCCTGACGTCAATGGTACACGACATGATCTCATTCTGACTGTGGCAAGTTTGTTAAGAAAATATGTTGTGTCTTTGAGGTATGTAGTCATTTTGTGAACCAAAGTTTGTAAATACTGGTTAAGATACCTGCCAACTGGTTCATGAATAAAATTCCTGGTTGACACAATTGGTCTAAATGGGGGGCAGTATGAATCGCTGTGGATTTTAGGTAACATGTAAATAATCATCCCATGATGGGAAGTGGCCCATGCTCAACTGATTACACCCCAACTTATATTTTCTAAACTCTCTGGTGTCTAGTGTTGTTCTGCTTCCTAGGGGGCAGATTGGTCTAAAAATAATGTCAATCATTCCCTGCTCCCAAAAATCATCTCTGGTGTTTAGTGGGGTGGATTCCTTCTTGGGGCAATCCCCAGGCCGGATCCACTCGTATAAGTTCCACTAGAAGGGGGTAATACTCCCCATTCTATGTATGCCTCTCCCATGTGCTTTGTGGCTCGCGGGGAGGCTGAAATAGCCTTGCGAGCATCAAAGCAGTGAAAGTGAAATGAGGCGATCGGCTCATTTCAGTTTCTCTTTCAAAGTAATGATGTCAGCACACTGTGCGCACGATTGTCATTACATTGACACAAACAAAATGCCTCAGGCATTTAAATTTCTCTTTCAAAGTAATGATGTCAGCACGCTGTGCGCACGATTGTCATTACATTGAAACCAACAAAATGCCTCAGATGGTTGGGGAAGTTGATTCCCAGCTCCAGAAGTGAAAAACAAAACATTAAATCCTACTGCTTTGTGCAGCAGAGGGATTTGGTGGTTATGTGATGAGGATGGAGCAGTTTTGTCCTTAGAACGGGTTAAAGATTTTTCATAATAACAGAATAAGTCATTCAAATTCTCATGGAAATGTGAGTGATGAGAAATCATGTGATCACAAAGTATGTACTAGATAGATTTAGGTCCACAACTTATGCTCAAGAACAGGAAACCAACAATCTTGAGATGCCCTTCAGCAATGATGCTACTCAGTTGGTATTAACAGTAGTAACTCAAAGTCAGTTATAGATGTATTTTTTAATCTTTACACACTTGACTGCGAAATCTCACCTTGAATGGTAATTAATATTATAAATGCTGAATGTGGCTAAGTCATATTAGTCTACTCACCTCCTCAGATATTTAAGACTCTCCTTTACATTTTTACTCATCTGGTCTGCAAGGCTGTTGAGAATGTTTAGGTGTGGAGGCGATTCTTCCCTGATCTTTTCCATTTTCTTGACGCCTGGGCTGATGGTGATCTTTTGGTAAATGATGGGAGTGAGCTTCTGGCTGGAAAATGAATGAAGGCCCAGATTTATGAGGGCTTGCACCATTTCAATGCCACATTAGCATCATTTTTTATTACTAGTGTGGAATTGGAAGGGCAAACGCACTGCAGCATATTTACAAAGTGGCACAATGCTTGCATTGCACCACTTTGTGACCCCTTGCACCACATTATGCCTGTGTCAGGTATAATGTATGCAAGGGGGGTGTCCCGGTGCTAGGGAGGGGCGTGAAAATGACACAAAGAAATCCATGAGATTCCTTTGCGTCATTTTTAATCTGCTTTTTTTAATGCCTGCTAAGTGCAGGCGTTAAAAAGAGGCTCCCACTGATTACAATGGGCCTCTTAGTGCTTTGCAGGATCAGCATAATAATTTTTTACGCTAATCCTACAAAGCGCCAGACTAGTGTTAAAAATGATGGCACTAGTCACCCTAACTACTGCTGAGGTGCACCGTATATTAAATACAGTGCATACAAGGTGGCATCAGGGGGTGCTAAGGGCCACAAGAAAAGTGGTGCTCCACTAGGTGCAGCACCATGTTTCATAAATCTGCCCTAAAATGTCTTGCCACTTTTATCAGCAGTAAGCTAATACTGATGCTATTCAATAAAAGTACTACTCTGTATGTTATAGCAATCGGAGGTTATAGTAGTAGTGACTTGAATGCATATAGGACAGAATTCCATATTTATTTAAATAGCAGGACCCAGATTTATCTAAGGGTTGGGTTGCCCTTGTGTTACACAAGTTGAGGCAAGCCCAATGCAATCCTTAAGTCAGATTTACCAATCCAGGTACAGCCACCTTTGCATGGACCTGCGATGCTTAGTATATCTGGAGTAATTCAAGGCATAGCAAGTCGTTTCCTGTCATTACTTTGCCACAAGAAGGTGTTACATGTGTGGAGCTTGGGTATTCTCACACATCCACTCATGCTTTTTGACATATTCCTATTTTTACCAAAACTAGTAAATGTAGGAAAGCATCAAAAATGTACATCTTCCTGACAGAGGCAAAACAAGGACAAATATCTTTATTTCGCCTTGTTGTTTCCTTTTCCTAAGAGTGCTGCATTCTGGCATTTTAAAACTATAGAATTTATGTCATGCTGTGAGTGAAATAAGACTATACTTTACTCTTTGCTTGCAAAGGTGGACTACATCATTTTTCTGAAGGACCAATCAGCACATCCCTTCAAAATAAATCCATTGGAACGGAATCATGGCAGGGAGCCTTGAGATGATTCTTCATCAGCTTCACTGAACAAACCTCTTCCAGATTAACCGAGAAGATCAAATCAATAAATATAACAGCCTCTACCACGTCCTTAACTGTTGTGGAATTTTCTGAGCTTACTTTGTACAACTGTGAGAAATGAGTGATTTAAAAATTTCCAAAGATACATCTGTCATATCTAGGGAAGAAATGCCACACTCAGTTTTATCAATGCCTAGAATATTTTGGAATCCACAAAAAATGCTCCAAGTATAGCTTCTCATGCTAAATTTTGATATCAACTACTTTTAAGAGCAACTAGTTGCTTATATTCATTACTTGCGGTGACAAATATTTCATGGCGATGCCTTTCGAAACGTGTATATTTTATTAAATTGTATAACAAAAGCTTCTTGATTTGGCACTCATGACCAAATCGATGATAATAGTGGGAATTTAGAAGGCACAGACATGTAGGATTGTACACCATTGGGTGCAATGCCCAGTATGTCAATCCAAACACCAGGGGCCAGAATACCAAAAGTAGCCGGGTAGCACAAATACCCCGGTAGTGGTGCTTTGAACCATTATTCCATTTATTACATACACATTGTAATTGTAATTGTAATCGTATTTATATAGCGCTTACTACCCCTGACGAGGCGTCGAAGCGCTTTTCGATGAGTAGCACGCTACTCCGGTACCCAACAAGAATTAGTGATGGATTAGTATAATTTAATAAGGAGTACAGTTTTAGTATTATTATGAGTTAATTTGAGTTGCGGATATGAGAGTTTGTTAGTTAGATTGACTGGAGTAATGGAGGGGTGGAGGAGGAAAGAAATCCAGAAGTGTTAATTGGGAGTTTATCCTTCATTTGCTCAATCCAAAGGCTTGAGATGAATAAAAGGGGGGCGGAGGGGAAAGAGGATGTGGAAGGGTTAGGGAGAGCATAGTAGCAGGGTGAGATGAATGCAGGAGAATTTAGTAGCTAATGCTAAGTTACATTGTTGTATTTTTCACGGACAAGTGTACTTGAAAGCAGAGCTATTGTTATTTTCTACATGCAAACACAGTAGAAACATTGCTTTTTACTACTAGTAAAAAGCACACATTATATAGAAAAAGAAATGCAGCATGACAAATATGCCCATGATCTACAAACAGTTGCATAATCTGTAGAGGGCTAGGATGATTTTAAAAGCAATCTTGCAAAGCACATTTCCTGCGTGAATAAGAGGCAGCAAAATGCAAATAGACAGCTGAGACGTTTTAATTGTTCAGGATACAGGAATTAATTTTGATAATTCTGCTGATGGTCAAAAGACAGACGGCAGAAGTGCACTAAATTGTATTCTGTCAAGGGGAAAACCCATTCAGGAAAGGAAGTGGTGCAGAAGAAATATTTCTACCGCTGACTGATGTGAGTAGCAGTGTGGAAGTCGCAAACAAAGTTATGTTTTGGAACTTGGTAAGTACAATAAATTGAAAGCAGCAATGTTCTGCTTTGTTCGAGATATCAAAAATACTGTTTTTATTCATCCAAGAAAAATCTGGCTGACGTATTAAAGCACTGAAGTGGTAAGTAGGCAAAGTTTAATGTCTAACGTAAGGAGCACAAGTAAGGCTTGTGCAAAGCTCAATAAAATTGCTCAACGGGAAAACAACAAATTACATAGTTGGTATTAGTATGTTCTAGCCTTAACGAAATCTCGTTTACACCAGAGCATTTCAAATTACAGTGTTATGCACATTCTTTGGAGTATACCATCACACCACAGTGTATAACTGAGTTTTTGTTGAGGTAAAAATCCTATCAATCTCTTCTATAGTATGGAATGCATCGTTACGTTCAAAAGGGGTGTGAGAATGCATTTTGCACTACAACATACCACACAATGCCAGGCTGCCATTTTGCATAATGATGCATCATTTCACAAACTTTGGATATTTCGTGCAATTCTGCATAGGCAACTAAGGCTCTCATTACAACCTTGGCGGTCGGTGACAAAGCGGCGGTAATACCGCCAACAGGCCAGCAGTAAAAAAAATGGAATCATGACCATGGCGGAATCCACCAACACAGCCACTTTAACACTACGACCGCCATGGCAGTAGCACCAAACACTGCGGCAGTAACTGTCAACAGCCAGGCGGAAGGCAATGTACCGCCCACCCTATTACAACAGGCCAATCCACCAGCTTTTCCGGGGTGGTACCAATGCCATCAAAAGCAGGGCAGAAACAGTACACTGAAGGGAAATGACTCACCTCTCGACTCTCAAGGAAGAACCACAATGCCATGGAGCCCGAACTGCACATTTTTCCAATGCTGGTGTACCTCCTCATACACCAGGAACATGAACGGCGGCGAAGACGGCCACGGTGAGTACTGCACCTAGCACACATGGGAGGGGGGGAGGAAAAGGAGAGTGACTCACACACACATGCAACACGCAACACCCCCACCCTTTCCCCTAACACCATACACACAAACAGATGCAACAACATTACATATACACCCGGCAAACCTCACGAATAGTGCAAGGACAAAAGGAATTTATTAAAGTGAGTGTAATAGTACAATTTTAGATAAATACGTCCTCAAAGCAATAAACAGTATGTACAATATATACAAAAGGAGAGACAATGCCCACTCCAAAATGTCTCTGGCCCATAACACATAGGTCAAGGCCACACTTGACTCCTACCTCAATACGGAGAGAACACTGCAGGGGCATCAGGTCGAAAACACACCTCAGGGGGACGGGGAATGGGGAGGCACCTCAGCCGGAAGATGGTACAATTCCACTGCTCCTGGAGGGGGCTACATGCCCACTACTTGGTCCTGGGGAGTGCAAAGCCACAGTCTCTCTAGTGGGTGGGTTGCCCACTGCTTGGTCCTGGGGAGTGCAAAGTCACAGTCTCTCTAGTGGGAGGGTAGCCCACTGCTTGGTCCTGGGGAGTGCAAGGCCACAGTCTCTGAAGTGGATGCCTTCTTCCACTGGTTCTGGAGGGGGTTTGTGCCCAGTGTGCTTCATCCTGCCAAGGAGGGGTGAGTGGATGCCTTCTTCCATTGGTTCTGGAGGGGGCTTTGTGCCCAGTGTGCTTCATCCTGGATGGTGCAAGGTCACAGTCTCTCTCACCTGGGTGTCACACCTACAGGTGTTGAAGGGGCCAGTATGCACTGCAGCCCATGTAGTCACAACTACACAGTGCTCACCGGCGGTGATGGCTGCTCAGTGGATGGCAGTTGCACTGCAGGTGGCGGTGCTGGCAGTGGTGGGGGGAGGCACCAGCCCTTCCCCTGCAGCCTCGGACTGCTGCCCACTGGGGTTGCTGCTGCTGGCAGTGTTTCTGCTGGCGGTGCAGGTGGCGGTGCTGGCCGTTGTGCAGGTGGTGGAGCTGGCTGCGGTGAAGGTGGCAGTGCTGGCCACGGTAGTGGGAGGCTCCAGCCCTTCCCCTGCAGCCTCGGATGGCTGAAATGCCATGGCTGGTGCTGTGTGCCCCTTCCTGCCCTTTGCAGATGGTGGTGCCTCCTTGCTTCTGCCAGCTGGTGTTCCTTTCCTTCCCTTGCTGGCTGGTGGTGCCTCCTTCCCCTTACTGCCTGGTGTCCCCTTCTTGTTCTTGCTAGGTGGTGGCCCCTTCTTGCCCTTGGCAGGTGGTGCAGGCACACTGCCAGTGCCTTCTTGGAGCTTCTCACACCTGCGGTAGCAGCAGAAACCACAGTGGCCGTGTCCTGGGTGGCTGAGGTGCTCGCCTGGGTTCTCACAACCCTGGCCCGACGTGAAGGAAAGGGGGAGGGGTAGAGAAGAGGTCAACCGTGGAGAGGAAAAGCTTCTTAGGGACATTGGGGCAGGAAGATGGTGAAGGTTTGGGAGTGGAGGAAGAGGAAGTGGTTGTAGGAGGTGTCGGTCTGCTGTGTTTGGGTGCAGATGCATGGGCTGAATGCTGTTGTGAGGTGGATGGCTGTTGGTGTCTAAGTGCTTGCGTTTGTGTACTTTGGGAGGAGGGTGCACTGACACAGTGGGAGAGGACACAAGGGATGTGTGCATGGATGTGGGGGTGGTGACTGCCAGTGAGGGGTGTGTAGTGATAGGCATGATGGTGATGGTGGTAGTGGATGAGGATAAAGTGCATGCAGGTGTGAGTGTAGATGCTACTGGGAGGGAGGGGGACAAGGAGGAGGAGGGGGTCACAGTGGAGGCAGTAGGTGTTGGTAAGTCTGCATCTGGATGGTGTTTCTGTGAGTACCTGTGGGATGATGTGTGGTGCTTGTGTTTGCCTGAACCACTCCTGTGTGTTGTCCTGGGTGCATGTTGGTCTGCCCATGTGCTTGGGATAGGAAGGGGTTGAGGGGAATGGGACTGGGTACAGGAAGCTGGAGAGTGAATGCACTCCAGGAATGCATTTGTTTGTTTCAAATGGCCTGCCAGTCCCTGGGTGGCATTGACTCAGGTCAGCAGTGGTAATTGGGGCATGGCCTGAGGTGCCTGGGGCGAAGGAGATGCCCACCCTCCTGGGTGAGTGGGCATGGGAAACTTGCTGAGGGGCTGCTGGGAGGGCGGTGTTGGTATGGGGGTGGTGGTTGTATTGTAGTTGGGTTTGCCACAGAGGTGTCCACCACCACCTGGGAGCTTCCATCAGAGGAGGTATCACTGTCCGAACTGTCCCCTCCTGTCTCCCCCGTGGTGCTCCCCTCGCCCTCTGTCCCACTGGTGCCCTCACTGTCAGTGGATTCAGCCTCCTGGGCCCTGTGGGATGCAGTTCCCTCTGACGCCAGTGTCTCTGCTCCTCTGCCAGATGATGCTAATCCACAGAAGGACAGGGTGACAAAACAAAAAGGGGGGTGAGAGACAAAGGATACACTGGGTCAATGGCTGCTCCGACACCACCGTTGGCGTACACGACACACACACACACAGGGAATAGCCCTATGCATTAGGCAATGCACTAACAGTAACAATGCTATTCACCAGCCAATGGACAGTAATACCTTATGCACTAACAGCATAGCAGAGACCCACAGACCCCTGACCAGTGGTGGATGCCTACTACCTTGGTTGGAGGTGGTTCACATCATACCCTGCCCAACATGGGACCTACCCTGCAATGTCCGGCCTGGCCTAGGGGTACCCACAGGCCCACAAACCCCACCCGTAGACCCCCCCACCACGCACAAGTAGTATATTTTGAAACTGTACTCACCCCTATATGGCTGCTGTGATGCACTCAATCGCCCATTCAGCTCCAGATAGGCCACTGCCAGTACGCAGGCCATCAGGTGGGTCAGGGTTCAAAGGTCACCCCTTCCTCACTGGGAGACCATCCCCAGATGGGCCTCTGCCATCTTCCTTGCCAAGCGTCTCAGGTCCTCCTACCGTTTCTCACAGTGGGTGCTCCGCCTGCCATAGATCCACAGGGTCCGCACATCCTTGACAAAGGAACGCCATATACCTTTTTTCTGATGGGCGCTGACCTGCAGAAAAATCCCGATAGAAAAAGGGTATCAGTCAGACCATCCGGCCTGTTACACTCATGTCCTACCATAGCCCTCCCATCCCCTTATTGCACAGACATTGCCCACCATACATGCAGCATGTTGGCCAGGACCCTTCCACCAACCCCCCTCATACGAGGCCCTCACACACAGCACTTCATGCATTCATGCTCCATGCATTGTGCTCACAGTGTACACACCTGTTGGCTGGAGGCCCACACAGCATTCGGTACTTGGGTAGGACCCCATCCAGAGGTCTCTCCAACTCCGCAGCGCTGAAGGCAGGGGCCCTTTCCCCAGTCACACGAGCCATGGTCGGTTCCAGACACAGTTCACAGCAGTGCTTGCAGTGTAGGTTCTCTCCTGTTGAAGGTCAGGTAACAAGTGGGTGAATAGATAGGAAATGGCGGTCGCGTCAGCGGCGGTTCGTACCGTCACCACCGGCGTACATTACCATTGGCCACTGTAACCCATAGGGCCCAATGGGATCCAATTTGGTTTTCAACCGCCTCCCGCAATGGTGCACAACGTCAGGGGAATTACCTCATTTCCACATGTCACTCCATACAGGACAGGAGGACATCATTTCAGGGGGGAGGGCAGGCCATGACACCTAACTGCGTCACACTACACATCTTCACCATTTGGGCCTATACAACAATCTTGTGTTACAGTCACAACATGCAATGCAGTGTAGTGTTTTGAAATATGGAATACTGACCAGCTACTCACGTTTGCCCCCTAGATTGCAACCCCTGCGGATGAATCGGAGATGGAGACATTCCCCAGTGCACAGGCCCCTGGTGGACTTGGCAACAATGGAGGACAGGCACATTATCCTCACTTGTAGACTGGACAGGGCCACAATCACAGAGCTGTGTGCTCAATCGGAACCGGACCTGATATCTGCTATCCGTCAGCCCACCGGGATCCCCCCTCTTGTGCAAGTCCTATCTGTGCTCCATTTCCTGGCAAGTGGCTCCTTCCAGGTGACAGTGGGCTTGGCAGAAGGAATGTCTCAGCCAATGTTCTCAATAGTGCTGACCAGAGTATTGTCTGCCCTGATTAAACCCAAATGCGCAGCTACATCGTTTCCCCCCAGGTGGAGGATTTGGCCACAGTGAAAGCTGATTTCTATGCAATGGAACATATCCCCAACATTATTGTAGCTAATCATGGTACACATATTGCATTTGCCCCCCGCCCCGGGAGAAATGAGCAGGTGTTCGGAAATCGAAAGAGCTTTCACTCCATGAATGTGCAGATAGTGTGTCTGGCAGACCAGTAAATTTCCCATGTCAATGCAAAGTATCCTGGGTCTCTACATGATGCCTTTATTCTAAGGAATAGCAGCATCCCATATGTGATGGCTCAACTCCAGAGGCACAGGGTGTAGCTAATAGATGAGCCCTGGTTCCCACTCAGTGGATGTTGGTGTATGGGTATGATGTGGGCCCTAAGAGTTAGTGTGTGTCTAACAGTTGTCCATCGATATTTTCAGGTGACTCTGGTTACCACAACCTCTCATGGCTACTGATCCCCTGTGAGGAATCCCAGGACAAGGGTAGAGGAACATTACAATGAGGCTCATGGGCGAACAAGAAGAATAATAGAAAGGACATTCGGCCTCCCAAGGGCTAGGTTTCGTTGCCTCCATCTAACACGTGGATCCCTATACTACTCACCCAAGAAGGTGTGCCAGATCATCGTGGCATGCTGTATGTTACACAACCTTGCCTTACATCGCCAAGTGCTTTTTCTGTAGAAGGAGGAGGCTGGAGATGGGCGTGTGGCAGCAGTGGACCCTGTGGACAGTGAAGATGAGGAGGCAGAGGGTGAGGATGAGGACAACAGAAGTACTATTATAAGACAATACTTCCAATGACACACAGGTAAGACACTGTAATTACACTTTACATTGACAGGTTTGTATTTAACATTGCCACTGGCAGGCTAATTTTCAATGTTCTATGCCCACTTCCTCCTTGTGTGTTGACAATTACAGGTCATTCCTAAGTATACAATACTGTACAGTTATAGTGCAGTGTTTAAAGCTTGTTAAACAAATACATGGTTAAATGATTTGACAGACTCCATACATGTATTTTTTGAAATGGTGTTTATTTAAGGGCTAATAAGGGGATGTGCAATGGGCTGGGTTTATGATGGAGGAAAGTCCAGGATAGAGTCCAATCTATTTGTATCAGAGGTGCATTGTACAAGTGGGCATGGGATGGGGAGCAATGGCAGTTCAAGGGGGACAGGGTGAACGAGTGGGACACAAGGGTGACATTCAGGAGAATCCTATTTCCTGGCTGGGGTCTTGGCAATGTTCTTTGGCTCCTGCCTGGATCGCAGGGACAGTTTACGGGGTGGTTCTGCTTTTGAGGGGGTGGGGTGCTGGTGGCCTGTTAGTCCTGTCTCAGGGCCTCCTGTCCATTAGCCGCAGCAGAGATGGAAGGCTGTTTATCAGTTTGGCTAGTGTCAGGGGCCCGGTGGTGTGCCACTTCCTCCCTCATGGTGTTGGCCATGTCAGCCAGCACCCCTGCAATGGTGACGAGGGTGGTGTTTATGTTGGTAAGTGCCTCCTAGAGAGTTTGTTCCCTGGGCCTCTCCTCTCCCTGTTGCACAGCAGTCCTCTCAGCTTTCCTGCTGTCCTCTGCCTCTGTCCTCTGAACTGCGTGCCCACCGCCACTATCCCCAGGTTCCTGATCATCCTGTGTTTGTGAGGTGGCCTGGGGTCCCTGTAGTGGTGGACACACTGCTGATTGATGTGTCCTGGGGACAGAGGTATGGGCCCGCTGGGTGGGTACTGTGGTGGTGACACCTGACGGGGGAGGCTCTGTGGTGGTGTGGAACTGTGCCTGGGTAACCGACTGTCCAGAGATATTTGATGGGCCAGGTTGGTTTAGGAAAGTACCATCTTTCTTGGCATATTAACCCCAATTTTACTTGTATTTCAGTACATTTTTGCCTGTCTCACTGGGAACCTGCTAGCCAGGACCCCAGTGCTCATAGTTTGTGGCTTAATGTGTATGCCTGTGTAGTGCCTAACTGTGTCACTGAGGCTCTGCTAATCAGAACCTCAGTGCTCATGCTCTCTCTGCCTTTGAATTTGTCACTATAGGCTAGTGACTAAATTTACCAATTCTAATTGGCATACTGGACCCTCCTTACAAGTCCCTAGTATGTGGAACCTAGTTACCCAGGGCATCCGGGTTCCAGGAGATCCATATGGGCTGCAGCATTTCTTTTGCCACCAATAGGGAGCTCAGACAAACCTTTACACAGGACTGCCATTATAGCCTGTGTGAAATAACACACGTTATTTCATAGTCATTTGTTCTGCACTTAAGTAACTTATAAGTCACCTATATGTCTAACCTTCACTTACTGAAGGTTAGGTGCAAAGTTACTAAGTGTGAGGGCACCCTTGCACTAACAAAGGTGCCCCCACATAGTTCAGGGCCATTTTCCAGGACTTTGTGAATGCGGGGACACCATTACATGAGTGCACTACATATAGGTCAATACCTATATGTAGCTTCACAATGGTAACTCCAAGTATGGCCATGTAACATGTCTAAGATCATGGAATTGTCCCCCATTCCAAATCTGGTATTGGGGAGCCAGTTCCATGCATCCTGGGGGCTCCACTATGGACGCACAGTACTGCCAAACCAGCTCACTGGGGTTTTCTCTGCAACTACAGTTGCTGCCACCCCAAAGACAGGGTTCTGCCCTCCTAGCGGCTTAAGATCACCTTTTAAATACGGCACTGTGCTTAGCGCCACAGGAGCGTCACTAAAAGTGATGCTTCTGTGGCACTAGGGGTCTATAAATACAGCCCTTAGTCTCTTTATCTAGTTGATTTCACTTCTAAGTAAAACTTTCTTGTCAATTCCATCCTGGGAAGCAAAATACCACTAGACACCAGGGATTTCAGAAAATATAATTTAGGGATTGTCCCCTTGAGCAAGGGCCACTCCCCATTCTGGGATTATGATTCCGTCTGTTCTCTGCACCCCGGGGACAGACTGGCCTTATTTTTAGGGGGGACTAAATGCCACTAGACCACATGGATTTTCGAAAATATAAGATGGGGAGTGGCTCCTTGGGCAAAGACTGGGGTGATTAACTTGGCTGTATTATGCCCCCACCCATTGGGGCAGATTGGCCTGATTTTTAGAAACCGCTAGGTGCCAGGGATAATTTTTTGTTTTTATTTTGAAGACGAGGGGCAGCCCAGCATGGTCATGGCCATGCTCCCTCCCCCTCAAAAAATAGAAACAGTCTTTCTGGCCCCAGGATGCAGATGGGGGCTGTTGGACTTTTTTTACTTATGCAGGGTCATTCCCAATCTTTTTGCCTCCTGCCTCCTATTTTTTTTGGCCTGCTGCTGTTGGCTTTTGACTGCTGAGCACTTTGCCACTGCTAACCAGTGCTAAAGTGCATATGCTCTCTGTGTAAATTGTATGTAATTGGTTTATCCATAATTGGCATATTTGATTTACTAGTAAGTCCCTGGTAAAGTGCACTAGAGGTGCCAGGGCCTGTAAATCAAATGCTACTAGTGGGCCTGCAGCACTAGTTGTGCCACCCACATAGGTAACTCTGTAATCATGTCTCAGACCTGCCTCTGCAGTGTCTGTGTGTGCAGTTTTAACTGTAAATTCGACTTGGCAAGTGTACCCACTTGCCAGGCCTAAAACTTCCCTTTTCTAACATGTCAGACACCCCTAATGTAGGCCCTAGGTAGCCCCAAGGGCAGGGTGCTGTGTATGGTTAAGGTAGGACATATAGGCCCTCATTCTGACCTTGGCGGTCGGCGGAGAGCCGGCGGTCGGACCGCGAACAGACCGGCGGTCAAAAAAATGGCATTCTGACCGCGGCGGTCACCGCCGCGATCGACCGCCACTTCCTCACTCCGACAGCCACGGCGGGCATGACCGACGGGCTGGAGTCTGCGCACTCCGGTCCGGCGGTCGACCCAAGACCGCCAACGGTATCATGACCCTGCTTACCGCCGCGGTTTCTGGCGGTCGGGAACCGCCATGCGAACCATGGCGGTAGGCACTATCGGGGCCAGGGAATTCCTTCCCTGGCACTGATAGGGGTCTCCCCCACCCCCCACTGCCCCCCCGAGTCCTCTCCCCACACCCTCCACCCCCCTGCCACCCTCCAGAGGTGGTACGAACCCCCTCCCCACCCCCACCCCGACATGCACATACACGCACCCCGACATGCACACACCCCCAACATGCACATATACACACCCCCTACACACACACATACACAACGGGGACACATACCCGCACACATACATGCCGACATGCGCACCCGCCGAACTACACACATTGCCCATAGGCACAGCAGCACTCCCCGCCCGCATGCACGCACTCACACACCCCCTCTACACACTCACACGCACACCCCCATGCATGCACACATCACACAACACCCCCCCACCCCCTCCCCTCACGGACGATCAACTTACCTTGTGCGTTGGTCCTCCGGGAGGCGACAGGAGCCATGGGGAGGTGACCGCCAACAGAAGACCGCCAACAGAAGACCGCGACACAGAAATGTGGGTCGTAATTCTGTGGGCGGTGTTCTGCTGGCGTGGCGGTGGAGGTTGACCAGTCTCCACTTTCCCGCCGACCGCCAGTGTGGCTGCTGGCGGTTTTCCGGCGGAACGCTCCCAGCGGTCGGAATGCGCACAGCGGCATACCGCCGCGGTCGGCGGTCTTCACCGCGGCGGTAACTCGGCGGTCTTGCGAAAAGACCGCCAAGGTCAGAATGACCCCCATAGTCATGTGTTATATATGTCCTAACAGTGAAATATTGATAAATTCGTTTTTCCCGGTTGCAAGGCCTGTCCCTCTCATAGGTTAACATAGGGGCTACCTTTAAATCTGATTAAAGTGTAGATTCCCTTTGGGAGCGGATATCCATGAGGAGTTTGGTGTCTCTGAGCTAACAATTTAAAATACATCTTTTAGTAAAGTTGATTTTAAGATTGTATGTTTGAAAATGCCACTTTTAGAAACTGAGCATTTTCTTGCTTATACCATTTCTGTGACTCTGCCTGTTTATGGATTCCCTGTCTGGGTCAGTTTGACAGTTGGGCTGGTTGCACCTCACACTAGACAGTGACACAAAAGGAGCTGGGGTGTAGTCTGCATTTCCCTATGAGCCATCTGTGTTAGGAGGGAGGGGAGGAGTGGTCACTTACACCTGAAAGGGCTTTGCCTGACCTCACACAATGCTGGCTCTGACCCCCTGGTGAGTGTCTGGGGCCTGGCCTGGGAAAGGCAGGATTTCACATTCAAAAGAGACTTTACTTTGAAGTAGGCCATCTTCAAAGGAGAAATTAGGTATAAGATGGGCACCCAAAACCACAGACTTTATATCACTTCTGGACATTAAGAGGAACCTCTGCCTGGAGAAGAGCTGAAGAGCTGAGGAGAAGTGCTGCCCTGCCTGTGACTGTGCTTTGCGGAGCTATCCTGCTGTTGCTGCTTCTGCCAGAGTGAGAAGGCAAAGACTGGACTTTGTGTGCCTTCCATCTTGTGATGAAATCTCCAAGGGCTTGATTTAGAGCTTGCCTCCAGTTTGAATTCTCAGGGACAGCAAAAACTTCTCTCTGCCAGCACCTGGAGTCTCTGAAGAGACTCCTGGTCTGACAAGTGGTGCCCAATCCAGTGCCTGGGCCCTTGAAAGGAAAGCTGGTGGAAATCCAAGGACATCGACTTCGGATGACTTCGGACCGATGCCGCTGCTGAATCCGGTGACGCCGCCTGCAACCGACTCCATGATCTTCACTGGAATGCGATGACCTTCGCAGGCCCGACGCCACTGCATCTCCCCTGAAGTCCATGACTCTGTGGAAGTCGCCGCACCACGTCGTGACCGACGCCACTTGAAGTGCACGGATTCAACTTTACACACAGACACCACGATCCCCGACTTCGCGCATCAACTTGTTTTCACTCTTCACCGAAGGTACTGTACTTGGGGGTCTATGCGACTCCGTGTCCGGCGCCGCTGGTATCAGCTTGTTGCGAATGACTCGGTCACGATGCCGTGTTACCACCTCATCGAAGCATTTTGTGTTTCTAAGCGCTATTTTTGGGTTTCATCTTTAAAAATTCATAAATTGACTTGTGTATGTCGGATTTTTGTTGTTTTGGTTTTGTTTTGTTTAGTTAAATATTTCCTATTTTTCTAAACTGGTGTTGTGTCATTTTGTAGTGTTTTTATTAAGTTACTGTGTGTGTTGGTACAAATACTTTACACCTAGCACTCTGAAGTCAAGCCTACTGCTCTGCCAAGCTACCAAGGAGGTAAGCAGGGGTTAGCTGAGGGTGATTCCCTTTACCCTGACTTGAGTGAGGGTCCTTGCTTGAACAGGGGGTAACCTGACTGTCAACCAAAGACCCCAATTTCTAACTTGGGCAATTGCACAAATCTCCCCCACCCCTAGGGGCTAGAAATCCCACTGAACACCAGGAATTACTTTTTTATTATTTGTATCTGGAGACTGACAAGCATTGGCACCCAATAAAACAGGAAACACTCCTTCTGCCCCCTGGAGGACATATTGGGGCAAATATCTCCATCTGCCCCTCGGGACAAAATGTCCACTGGACACCAGGGATTACTTTTTCTGGTAGGGATGTGGGCTGCCCAGCATTGACATGGCCATGTCCCCACCCACTCAAATATGGGGAAACAGTCTTTCTACTCCCCTGCGGACTAAAGCATCTACCCCAATGGCAAGAAACAGGGGTGTTTTTTCATAAATGGGCCAGGAGAGTTTGGTTAACTCCCACTTGCAATGGTGAACAGCAGCACCTTTTGGGCTTAGGTAGGATACCACCTGGAAAACCCTACCAGGTCCAGATAGTTCTCAAAACTAGACACCTGAGGGAGTCCAGAGTGGAGTGCTTTGCATCTGCCCCACACCATTTTCTAACCCACAATGCAGAGCAATCCTCAAACATTGAATAAAAGCACACATTTTTCATCACATTTCTGTGATGGAAACGTCTGGAATCTGCAGGAATCCACAAAATCCCTACCACCCAGCATTGCCCCTGTGAGAAAGTAGCCTCTTTCTAGCACGGTTACCCCCAATTTTTGGCCTGTTTGTCAGTGTTTGTCAATGTGTTTTTACTGTCTCACTGGGATCCTGCTAGCCAGGACCTCAGTGCTTATGGCATGTGGCCTACATGTCAGTATGTTTTAATGTTTTGTGAGTATGCTTCACTGTGCCACTTGACTGCTGCTAATCAGAACTCCAGTGCTTATGCTCTTGCTGTTTCTAAATGTGTCACTATAGTCTAGTGACCACTTATTTCACTCCAGATTGTCACACTGGACCCCCCTTATCAGTCCCTGGTATACGGTACCTAGGTAACCAGAGCATTGGGGTTCTAGGAGATCCTTATGGGCTGCAGCATTTCTTTTGCCATCCATAAGGAGCTCACACAAACACCACTTCTTCAGGACTGCCATTGCAGCCTGAGTGAAATAGCTTAAGCACTATTTCACAGCCACTTTCAGTGCACCAGGTCACTTATAAGTCACCTATATCTCTAAAGGCTAGGTGCATAGTATCTGTGTGTGAGGGCACCCCTTGCACTAGCAGATGTGCCCTACGTCATCCAGGCCCATTTTCCCAGACTTTGTGAATGCGAGGATGCCATTATAAGTGTGGACTACATATAGGTCAATACATATATGTAACTTCACAATGGTAACCCTAAATATGGCCACGTGAGGTGTCTAGTACCCGGAAATTGTAACCCAATCTGATTCTGGTATTGGGGAGGCAATTCCATGCACCATGGGGGCTCCACCATGGACCCCCAGTACTGCCATATCAGTCTTCCTAGGTTTTTACTGTAGCCCCAGTTGCTGGCACGTCACAGGCAGGCGTTTGACCTCCTGGGGCTTAGGCAGCCCAATCCCAGGAAGGCAGAGCAAAGCATTTCCTTTGGGACAGGGGTGTTACACCCTCTCCCTTTGGAAATAGGTGGTGTAGGCATGGGAGGGGTTTCCTCCCAGATCCTTTGGAAATGCTCTGAAGGGCACAGATGGTGCTCTCCTTGCATACTACAGTCTACACCAGTTCAGTGACCCCCAGTCCCTGCTCTTGCGTGAAACTGGACAAAGGAAAGGGGAGTAACTACTCCCCTGTCCATCACCACCCCAGGAGTGTTGCCCGAGCTCCTCCAGAGTGTCCTTGGGTTCTGCCATCTTGTTTTCCAAGGTGTGGGGACACTCTGGAGATCTCTGAGTGGCCAGGGCCATCAGGTGACGTCAGAGACTCCTCCTGATAAGTGCATACCTGGGTAGGTAGCCAATCCTCCTCTCAGGGCTATTTAGGTTCTGTCCTGTGGGTTCCTCTTCAGTATCAACTTGCAAGACTCCTCCAGGAGTCTTCTGCATCCTCTGCTTCAGCTTCTGACCATCAGATCAACCGCCGTCTGCTCCAGGAACCACTGTAACTGCAACAAAGTATCTACGACGACTCCTATGACCTGCAACTTCAGCTCCAGCCAACATTTACAACAGTTTCCAAGGTGTGCACACTCTGAGGACTCCCTGTCTTCACCCTGCACTAGAAGAACTGAAGGAATCTCCAGTGGAGTGACAGAGTCACTGTCCAGGTCCTCCAGGCACCTTCCAAGACGATGACTGGTTCTCTGTGACTCATCTCCTGTCAACTAGCACTCCACCCTGGACTCCCTCAGGTGTCTAGTTTTGGAACACAGGTGGTAGACCAACACGACCCAGACTGTCCTAAGGTCCAGCTGTCCAAGTTTGGTGGAGGTAAGAGCTTCCCTTCCCGGTTTGCTACAGTACCCCAGTGCACTGCATCATCTCCAGCTCCTTTGGCTCGTGTGCACTTCTTCCAAGAATCATTCATGCATAGTGTAGCCTAGGTCCCCAGCACTCCATCCTGCGATTTACAACTCACTGAGTTGTTCTCCGGCCGCGTGGGACCTTCCTTTGTTGTGCTGCACCAACTGCATTTTGCACCTTCTTTGTCCCCATGTCCTGGGACTCCTGTGGATGCTGCCTGGTCATCTGTGGGCTCTCTCTCCGGTGTTGGGAGCCCCCCCTGCCTCCTCAGTCTGACCTGAGGCCCTCAGGTCCCTTGTGAGTCCAGACAGCGCCATATTGACACAAACTGCGATCTTGCTTGAACCAAGGCTTGTTGGACGAATCGAGCAATGCAAACAGCCTCCATCTAACTTCTCGACGTGGGACATCTCCTGCACCACGCAGGAACCCAGAGCCATCTTCTTTGGTGCTCTTCTGCAGACTTCTTCTAACCAGAGAATCCTCTTTTGCACTATCTTCTAGGTTGCGTGGGGCTCCTGTACTTCCTGGAGTCTTTTGCGATTTTTGGACTTGGTCTCCTCTCTTCACAGGTCTTCAGGTCTAGGAATCCACCATTTGTTGCTTGCAGTCTTGCTTGGTTCTTGCAATAACTCCTATCACGACTTGTAGTATAGCCTGATGAAACTTGCAGTACTTTACTCCTATTTTCCTGGGCTCTAGTGTGGGGTATTATACTTACCTTTGGTGTTTTCTTACACTCACAGCACCCCTATACACACTACACTTGCCTAGGGGGAAAATCTGTGATTCACATTCCACTTTCTTAGTATATGGTTTGTTTTGCTCCTAGGACTATTGCACTCTATTGTATTTTCTACTGTTTGCACTATTCTATGATTGCTTACTTACATGATTTTGGTCTCTAGTGTATTTATTGTGTATAATACTTACCTCCAAAAGGAGTATTGTCTCTAAGATATTTTTGGCCTTTTAACACTAAAATAAAGTACCTTTTGGCAACACTGACTATTGTCTTTTATTGTGTATAAGTACTGTGTAATTATAGTGGTATTCTAAGAGCTTTGCATGTCTCCTAGTTCAACCTAAGCTGCTCTGCTACAGCTACCTCTACACAGCCTAAGCTGCTTGAACACTGCCTACATTTCACTAATAAGGGATAACTGGACCTGGTATAAGGTGTAAGCATCTTGGCTACCCACTCCAAACCAGGCCAGCCTCCTACAACTGTTACGGAGGAGGACTCAGACAGTTTCAACATACTCAAAAATGCACTCATTGATGGTTTTGGGCTCACCACAGAGCAATACAGGATTAAGTTCAGGGAAACCAAGAAAGAATCTCCACAAGATTGGGTTTAATTTGTGGACTGTTCTGTCAAAGCTTTACAAGGTTGGTTACATGGCAGTAAAGTGTCTAATTACCAGGGTCTGTGTAATCTGATTTTGAGAGAGCATATTTTCAATAGTTGTGTGTCTGATTTGTTACACCAGTAACTTGTGGACTCAGATCTGACTGTAGGAGGCTGGCATGGCTTATAGTTGGTACCTGATGGTACTTACACCTTGTGCCAGGTCCAGTTATTCCTTATTAGTAGATTAACAGTGTTCTAGCAGCTTAGGCAGATAGAGGTAGCTATAGCAGAGCAACTTAGGATGAACTAGGAGACATGCAAAGCTCCTACTATACCACTGATATCATATAGAACTGTATCATAAGAATCACAATACTCAGAGTTACTAAAAATAAAGGTGCTGTATTTTAGTGACAAAATGTCAGAAAATATCTCAGAGGATATACTCCCTTAGGAGGTAAGTACAATAGACAAAATATACACACAAACCAAAATCAGGTAAAGTAAACAGTTAGAAAAGTAGTGCAAACACTGTAGCATACAATAGGATGCAATAGGCCTAGGGGCAACGCAAACCATATACTAAGAAAGTGGAATGCAAACCACTTATGGACCCCAAGCCTAGTGTAGTGTGTAGAGGGTCACTGGGAGTGTAAGAAAACCCTAAGGGTGTCCAAGATACCCCACCTCAAGACCCTGAAAAGTAGGAGTAAAGTGACACTACTTCCCTAGAAACACACTAAAGTCGTGATAGCAGATTCAGCAAAGACCACAGCTGATTGCAAAGCATTGAAGATGGATTCCTGGACCTGAGAACCTGTAAAGGAAGGGGATCAAGTCCAAGAGTCCTGAAAGTTTCTGGGGGGGCAGGAGCCCACTAAGTCCCGGATGAAGGTGCAAAATGGTTGCCTCCTGGTGGAAGAAGCTGAAGATTCTGCAACAACGGATAATGCCAGGAACTTCTCCTTTGCACAGAAGATTTTGCATAGAATGCTGGAGGATGCAGAGTTGATTCTTTGAAGAAAGACCGCAAACAAGCCTTGCTAGCTGCAAAAGTTGCATTTGAAGAAAAAGGGTGCTGCCCAGGCCCAGGAAGGACCAGTAGGTCGCTACTTGGAAGGGGAGACAGAGGGGGCCCTCAGCAACACAGAGAGCCCACGTACAAGAAGGCCACACCCGCAGAAGTACTTGAACATGGGTTCAAGAAAACTGAGCAAGGCGGTCATCTCAACACTACAAAGGAGGGTCCCACGAAGCCGGAGGTCAACTCAGGGAGTTGAGGAATGCAGGACGGAGTGCTGGGGACCTGGGCTAGGCTGTGCATGAAGGATTCCTTGCAAAAGTGCACAGAAGCGCTGGCAGCTGCAGTTCACGCAGTATACAGGATTACTGTCTGGCAAGGGGAGGCAAGGACTTACCTCTGCCAAATTTTGACAGATGGACCACTGGACTGTCAGGCTTACTTGGATCCACAACCTGTATTCCAGGGACCATGCTCATCACGATGAGAGGGGACCCAGAGGACTGTTGAAGCTTAAGTTTGGTGCCTGCATTAACAGGGGGTAGATTCCGTCGACCCACAGGAGATTTGTCCCCCAGAGCATGCACCACCAGGAAACAGTCGCGAAAGCTGGCAGGATTAGGCGCTACAATGTTGCTGGTAGTCCTCTTGCTACTTTGTTGCAGTTTTTGAGGCGTCCAGGAGCAGTCAGCGGTCGATCCCTGGGAGAAGTCGAAAGGGAGATGCAGATGAACTCTGGTGAATCTTGCACATAGTTATCTGAGGAAAAGCCCACAGGAGAGACCCTAAATAGCCCTCAGAGGAGGATTGGCCACCTAGTCAGGGAAGCACCTATCAGGAGGGGTCTCTGACGTCACATGCTGGCATTGGCCACTCAGAGGCCTCCATTGTGCCCTCATACCTCTGGATTCAAGATGGCAGAGGTCTGGGACACACTGGAGGAGCTCTGGGCACCACCCCTGGGGTGGTGATGGACAGGGGAGTGGTCAATCCCCTTTCCTTTGTCTAGTTTCACACCAGAGCACGAGCTGCGGGTTCCCTGAACAGGTGTAGACTGGTTTATGCAATCTGTGCCCTTCAAGGCATTTCCAGAGGCCTGGAGAGGCTACTCCTCTCAGGCCCTTCACACCTATTTCCAAAGAGAGAGGGTGTAAGACCCTCTCTCTGAGGAAATCCTTTGTTCTGCCTTCCTGGGACTGGGCTGCCCAGACCCCAGGAGGGCAGAAGCCTGTCTGGGGGGTTGGCAGCAGCGGTAGCTGCAGAAAAAAAACCAGATAGCTGGTTTGGCAGTACCCGGGGTCCATGCTGGAGCCCTGAGGATGCATGGAATTGGCACCCCAATACCAGATTTGGCATGAGGGGACAATTCCATGATCTTAGACATGTTACATGGCCATATTCAGAGCTACCATTGTGAAGCTACATATAGGTAATGACCTGTATGTAGTGCACATGTGTAATGGTGTCCCCGCACTCACAAAGTCTGGGGAAATTGCCCTGAACTATATGGGAGCACCTTGGCTAGTGCCAGGGTGCTCTCACACTTAATAACTTTGCACCTAACCTTCACCAAGTGAGGGTTAGACATATAGGTGACTCCTAAGTTACTCAAGTGCAGTGTAAAATGGCTGTAAAATAACATGGACGTTATTTCACTCAGGCTGCAGTGGCAGTCCTGTGTAAGATTTGTCTGAGCTCCCTATGGGTGGCAAAAGAAATGCTGCAGCCCATAGGGATCTCTTGAAACTCCGATACTCTCGGTACTTAGGTATCATATACTAGGGAATTATAAGGGTGTTCCAGTGTGCCAATCAGAATTGGTAAAAATGATCACTGGCCTGCAGTGACAATTTTAAAAGCAGAGAGAGCATAAGCACTTAGGTTCTGGTTAGCAGAGCCTCAGTGACACAGTTAGGCACCACACAGAGAACTCATTTAGGCCACAAACTGTGCGCACTGGGGTCCTGGCTAGCAGGATCCCAGTAAGACAGGCAAAAACAAACTGACACACAAGTAAAAATGGGGGTAACGTGCCAAGCAAGATGGTACTTTCCCACACCACCTGTCCAACTTAGGTGGAGGTAAGAGCTTGCCTCCCCATGTAAGAGACTACCCCCATGCAACACACGATTTGCAGTTGCCATGGCTTGTATGCAACCTTCCACAAAGTTCTTCATGCACAGCACAGCTCTGGCCCCCAGTGCTCCTTCCTGTGACGCACAGCTTCCTGAGTGGTTTTCAATCAGCGTTTGATACCTGTGTGTCATGCTGCATGAGCCTCCATTTGCACCTTCTTTTTCCTTATGCTGTGGGACTCCTATGCACGCTGCCTGGTCTTCTGATGGCTCCTGAAGTTGCTGAGAGCCCCCTCTGTCTCCCTCCCCTGTGTACACGCCTCCAGGTCCCTCCTGGTCCCGGGCAGCACCATTTTCTGCTAATCACAAGCTTTGCGTTATCCAAGGCTTGTTGACGGAACCCAGCGATGCAAACCAGACTGCAATCATCCATCCGGCATGGGACATCATCTGAACCAACCAGGAAACTGCATTCTTGGGTGCAGTACTAACTGTTCTTCTTCACCAGTGGTTCTTCTTTTGCACCTTCATCAAGGTTGGCAGGGTCATCTGTTCTCCCTGGACTCTTCAGTGCTTGTTGGACTTAGTCCCCTTTTTCCACAGGTCTTCAGGTCCAGGAATACATCATTGGTGTATTGCAGTCTCTTTTGGTTCTGCATTATCTTCTACCACGTGTTCTTGTGTGTTCTAGGGAACTTACTGTGATTTACTCCTGTTTCCTGGGCTCTGGGGTGGGTTCTAGTCCTTACCTTTGGTGTTTCCTTACACTCCCAGCTCCCCTCTACATTCTGCACTTGCCTAGGTGGGAAACCGACTTTCACATTCCACTATTTTAGTATATGGTTTGTGTGTCCCCTATGCCCATTGTTATCTATTGTTATTTTCACTATTTCCACTGTTTTCTAACTGTTTTACAGCTTTTACTGCATTCTAGTGTATATATTGTGTATATTACTTACCTACAAAGGGAGTATATTCTCTAATGTATTTTTGGCATTGTGTCACTATAAATAAACTACATTTAATTTTGTAACACTGAGTATTTTCTTTCATGTGTGTAAGTACTGTGTGACTACAGTGGTATTGCCTGAGCTTTGCATGTCTCCTAGTTAAGCCTTGGCTGCTCTGCTACAGCTACCCGTAGGCAGCCTGGCTTCTAGACACCGACTACATTCCACTAATAAGGGATAACTGGACCTATTGTTGTCAAATGATTCTTCTAGGATGGGAGAGTTCATGTTGCTCGTATAGTCAACCTTGTACTTTCTATAATCTGTATTCCTTGACCAAGACTGGGACACACAGGACATGATATACTAACTTGCATTAGCCTGCCAAGAGTCAGCTTCTATGTCTGAGACACAGTATTGCATCAAAGCTGCTGATCAAATGGGTCATGGGTAATTATATGAACTACACGTGTGCCCAAAGAAGGTAGAGGGCATTCCAGTCATGATCATCCTGAGGTGTTTTCCTTCTGACAGTTAGTTTCACTGATGCTAGCGCTGGTATCTTAGCCTCCTGAGAAGACTGGCATCTGCATCACAGGAAGACTCCTGCTATTTGATTCAGATATGGGTTTGGGCTTATCCTTTAAGTTGGGTCAGGCAGATGGGTTACAACCACCATGCTCTCAGATTTAAACTTGGGAGCATATTTATACTTTTTGGTGCAAAACTGCACTAATGCAGTTTTGTACCAAAATGTTTACCACTGGCTTGCGGCATTCCTGAGCACCAGCCAGGCGCCATATTTATGGAATGGTTCAAGCCGGTGCAAAAGGTAGGCTACCAAAAAAAAAAAAAAATGACCTTAGCCGGCTGGGGCTGGCAGTATGGGAGAAGGAAGTTTTGCACCGAAAAATGATGTTAGGCTGGTTAGAGTAAAAAAATAAAATTGACTTCAACCAGTCTAGCATCATTTTCTGATGCAAAACCATCCATACCACATGATTCCAGTCTTAGAAAAGACAATAGTCATGCCCATTACCCCAATGGCCAACACAGGGGGCCAGTGTTCCCTGGGCATGGCTATTGCACCCTGTGACATGCAGGGGGGTCCCATGTTGGGCCCCGATAGCACTTTAATTAAAAAGCAAATACTAACCTCTACTTAACCTACTTACCTGGAATGAGGTCCCCCATCCTCCAGTGTCCCACTGGTGTAGATGGGAGTGTTCCTAGGGCTTGAGGAGTGCACCTGTGAACCCATTCCATGGTGTTTAACCATGGGAATGGGTCCACAGGTCCCTTAATGGCTGGTATTGCCCAGGCCTTAAATGATGGTGCAAATTAAGCTTTGCACCATTATTTAGCCCCACCTCCCACCTGTGCGTCATTTTGGCACAGGAGGATAAATATGGGGCTACCGTTTTCTCAATGGGAACAGCTACCTTGTATCTAATTGACGCAAGGTAGGTTCACACATCTAAAAAATGGTGCAAACTCCAATCTTTTGACATTAGGGCCCATATTTATGCTTTTTTAGCGCCACATTTGCACTGATTTTTTTACACAAAAATGGCGCAATCTTGCAAAATACAATTGTATTTTGCAAGTTTGCACAGTTTCTGCATCAAAAAATGACGCAAATGTGGTGGTAAAAAAGTATAAATAAGGGCCTAGACGTGTCTAACGTCAAAATATAAATATGGAGTTAGTTTTGTGCCAAATTTGCGTAAAACAAATGACAAAAATTCAGCACTTAGGGTTTTGGTAGGAGCATTTAGACTATATAAACATTCAATATGGTGGGTTTGTTTTTCTTCCTCACTCTTAGTGCCATGTCGTCTACAATGCTCTGTTTCATATGTTTCATTATAGCAGCAAATGCTTTTTATACTTGAATATGATTACTTCAATAAATACATTGAAATCCATCTTGCATTTTCAGTTTCACCTTGGCGTGCATGAGTAATTGAGCGAAAGGGGTAGGATCTGTTTCCACAACTGAGGAGTCAGAGGGTCATGTTGAGGTTGCTGTAATCTCCTTTGCCCCAACAGATTTGGTGGGCAGGGTGAGGTATTTTGAGCTACCCAGAAGTTAGACCGACAGCTGCCAAATGGCGTGGGGTGCACTCAGTCTCCCACGTCCAGTGGTGCTGCCATCCTAAAAACGCACTCCTATTACCAAAATGGGATCCACATAACACAAAATGATGCCTTCTTATCTCATACAAATTAGATAAGATGCCTTCTTATCTCATACAAATTAGGTTTATCATCAGGTTAATCATTTACCTCTTTGCATTGAGCCTATGTGGAAAGTCTTTCTATACTGTGTGTGATGAACACTTAGCTACAGTTATCATGTTATGAAATGCATTGCTTAGCGGTGTTATGGACAAGAAAATGTAAGAGACAGACATGCATTTTTAGTGTTCAATTCAGTTTTAATTAAGTTTGTAAGATTAACACATACTCTCAACTACATCCAGTGCCACAGATGCATAACCGGGAAAGGGGAAAACAAGGGAGGAGTGAGAGGAGGGGCCATTGGATGGTAGGATTAGAGAGGGGAGGGATAAACTTGGTGTAGTCCGCATGGGGATGGTCCTTCGCCTCTACTGCATCCTGTTCAAGTGGGGCTCAGCGTGGAAAGGGGGGATTCACACAGCATCCAGAGCAGATCAGTTTCCCTCCATTTCTGGGGACTGGTCAAGAGCTCCCGGCATGAGCTCCAAAACTCAGAGTTAGTTTGGGCATTAGAGTTCACAAGATTTGTGGGCCAGAAAGCAGATATATGAGCCCCAAATGTTATCAAATTGTGGCAAACTGGCTGTCATGTCAGTCTGTGAGAGTTGCATTCCAATTCTGGCATACAATTCGTGTAACCAGTCCGCATGGTAAAGTGTAGAAACAGTGCTCCATTTAGAGGTGATTGCTTGCTTAGCTGCACTGAGGACCATTGTAATGGCCTTCCCTTTGCTAGAATAGGAGGGGTAGGTTAGTTTGACTGGGCATGGCCGAGATGTCCTTGTTGAACATTATATTAACAGCTCTGACTCCATTGTAATAGTTGAGTTTGGGTCAGTGCTACAGTAGATGTGTAAGAGTATTTGTTCAGCCACAACCATGTCAGCAGGCATCTGTACTGTCAGCGGTCCATTTTGCCACTTATACAGGAGTATAGAACCAGTAGCAAATCAACACCACAGCCCACCAGCACCCACAGCCAAACACTACCACATCACCACACACCCCGCACTGCATCCGACATGCACACCACATACCCACCCCACAACATGTCAGGCCACAAGCACCCACGGTTCACCGACAAAGAGTTGCAGGTCATGGTGGATGAGATCATCAGAGTAGAGCCACATCTCATAGGAGAGCAGATACAGCAAACATCAATATCCAAAAAGACTGAGTTATGGCAGAGGATCGTCGATAGGGTCAACACAGTCAGCACCTACCCACACACAAGGGAGGATATCAGAAAGAGGTGGAACTACCCCAGGGGGAAGGTCTGTTCCATGGCGTAGAGGCATCAGATAGACAGCAACAAGACCAGCGGTGGGCCCCCACTCTTCCCCTTCAATTGACATCCTGGGAGGATAAGGTCCTGGACATCATGCAACCCGGGGGCCTCACTGGCATCAGCGGAAGGCTCAACCCTAGTAAGTCATCGATACCCCCAAGCACCAATCACCCCTGTCCAGCATGCTTCCCCACCACTCGCCAACACACTGCAACCCACCCAGTACACCCATTACAGACACCCCACCCCCTCCTCTGCATGCCACAACACCCCACTCCCACCATTCATACTCACACACGCCTAATGCACGGATGATAACCACAATGTGAAGAACCACAACTCCCACAATCCTGCACAACCCCCACAGCAACACACCACAGACCCACTGCACAGTGGAACATTTGCATGGACAACCATACCACAGCCCACACCTACTGGCTGCTATGACTTCCTCCCAACAAGTGGCAATAACAGCAATGCCAACCACCATCCACAACCCCACATGTCACATGGAAACCATGCCACAAACCCCTACACCAAATCAATGTCCTCAGTGCAGGAGCTGTCATTTCCATCACTTGGAATCAAATTGAGACACTGCATGCATCACAACAGGAACATAACAACTACAGTTACACAACAAATATCTACTGCTTCCGTCCACAGATCCCCCTGCCACTGACACCCTGCAGAGAATGCCAGGCTCAGACAGCCCTCCCCAGGATGTGGGCGCCACTGGATGTCTGGTTGGGTAGACCTTGCCTGGCCCATCTGGGCAAGAGACAGTCCACCAATGGCAGACCCACCCTGGACACACCAGACGCCCCTACTCATGTGGCAACAACACCACAGCCAGTCCCTGAACCCCAAACCTGTGCCCCAGGGACCATAAAATCAGAGGTGTGCCCCATAGTACAGAGGCCAGTGTCAAGGGCACACAAACCAACAAGGATGGCCCTGCTCTAGGAGAGGGCACACTGTGCCAGGGGCACAGGCACAGAGGGCCAAGGGTAGTGGGAGGGGAACCGTGGTCCAAGTCTCGGGCAGTCACACCAACTGACTGCCCGGGAGGCCCTCGGCCAATTCCTGGGTGTATACCTGCAGACCCAGTACAGAGTGGCCCAGATCCTCGCTACTGTGCAGGAGACCCAACGGCTCCAGGGTAAATACAATCAGGAGGCCATGAAACAGTGGTAGGCCCACAGTGCCACCATGGCCTCCATAGCAGGGGTGCTCAAGCACCTGACCACTATCATGCATGAGTCCACCACCCACTAGCAGGCCCCTTCCATGGGCCACATCCTATCAGAGCCCTGTACGTCAGCAGCAGCTAGTGGCATGGAGGCCCCTCCGAAGGACTCAGAGGATTCACAGGACACCAGCACCCCTATGCCTGTAACTGTGGAGACCCCACACAAGCGAGGACATCCAACTAGACATCCAGCCAGACATGATGTGCCAGACCATGACCATCCCCATGAAGTTACCCCCTCCTGAACATTCTCCCTTGTGTGTGACTGAGACACCATGTCGACTGTTCACTCTCATATCTCTATTTTCCCATGGCCAGCAGACTGGACCTGGACTACCCACAGCTGGTGATCTCAGCTGCAATGACCCCACTCATCACCCCTTACATTTGTCAATCCCAAATAAACACCAATTGAGCACAGTTACTGTCTACGTCTTTGATTGTCATGTGTGCGAATGGAGCTGACAATACATGTGTAACTGGCAAGCCATCACCCAGCACATGCCTGGGAGGGTGACAGAGGGGTGAGGAAAATGGAAGGAGGTCAATTGTGGAGCAGCCAGTGACTGGAGATATGTGTCAAGGGAGGCAACTGGCCAGAGTACACCACTACAATGTCCTGAAAGTAGAGCAAGACAGTGACAACAATCACTGTAGGAGCCACAGATGCAAACTCAAAACAAATTCACTGTAGGAACAGGTACCAACACACAAAAACAACACACACCAATCTAATGGTCCCTCCTGCACAGCACCCAGTGCTAGACCTGAACCCATACCCTCTGCCACCAACAGCAATGTAGCACTGGCACCCAATGTCGACTCCCAGAACAGGTGCTGCATGGATGCAACAATCATGTGTGGCACACACATAGCACATGAACTGGCAGCTCAGGGAACATTGTACATACACCTTGATGGGACTAGTGCACCAGCACAACAGTTGACTGATAATAGGCCTGACCTGTACACTGTGACTACCTGAGTCATAGGCACCTGTGACAATCCTCCAACCAATTCAGAGGCAGAGCTGCAACCGATGTAAGTGCCATCAACGGCCCTAATGTCATGAGGGACATGTGCCACACTGTAGAATGCAGACTTGACAGTGGGCAATTCTGCATGTTGGGGGAACCGGATGTAGCTGCACAGATGTTTGAGCAGGGCACATAGTACATCCCTCAGGACGATGTTCAACATGGGCTGTGACATCCCAGCTGCAGGCCCACTGTGACCTGGAAGAAGCCTGAGGCAAGGTAATGGAGGACTGACAACACCTGTGCTGTGGGAGGGGTGGCATTGGGATGGTGAATGGCAAGCAACAGATCTGGCTCCAACTGGGCCACCACTTCCATGATGGGCACACGGTTCAGGTGATCGATCTGGATGACGTGATGCTCCTCTGCGGTGGCAAGGTTGACTAGGGGCATAAATCACAGTGCATTCCTCATCCTCAACCTTACATCATACCTGGGGACAGGAGAGAGTTGCAATTATGTCATGCACCATAGACTGTGTCTACCGTGCTGATGTGGTCAGCAAATGTCACCTCTGACACACAAAGTTATACACACATTACACAATGGACATGTAAAATGGCAGCCACCTTCCTGCCTGCATGGGACAGGTAGAAGCGAGATCATCCTGCCGGCGTAACTTGTCATGGCAGTAAGTGGTCACGACTGCTGTGCAACTCATCATTGGTTAACACTTTTGCCTACAGGAGGCAGGAGCCAATGGTGATCGCCACTGGCAGTGACGGTTCTGTCCGCGACAGCTGTGACTGTCATTTTATGTGCTCATGCTCACTTGACTCCTAAACTTCATGCACTGAAGACCTTCACTGCATGTGCTGCTGTGTTCTGACTCTGGTAGCCAAAATGCCATGTCCTGCAGGAGATAGGGCCCATCCTTAACCCAGGAAGAGCTAGAGAGGCTCATGGAGGGATCCTGCCCCTGTATGGGGCACCTGAGCAGCAGGTGAGCCCAATGTAATTGTCCTGTATGTGAGTTGGGCACATGGGATGGGGACCTTCATAGGTGGCAGTATGTCTGCGGCATGGACATGGGTGAGGTGCCTGTGGTTATATTGGGTGGCGATGTGTGGGTGTGGAAGTATGATGTGTGAGGTCCAATTCTGTCCAAGTGTAGCCACTCTACATGACTGTGTCCTTCTGTCTGTGTAACCCATGCAGGTCAGCGCCCATCAGAAGAAGGGGATTTGGCGTGCCATCGACAACAAGTGCGGACCCTGGGGGTCCATGCCCGGCGGAGGACCCACTGCAGAAAGCAGTGGGAAGACCTGAGATGCTGGGCCTGGAAGACCGCAGAGGCCCAGCTGGGGATGCCCTCCCAATGAGGGAGGGGTGCCCATTGGACCCAGACCCCCCTAATGGCTCGCATATTGGTGGTGGCTTACCCTAAGGTGTATGGAAGCTTAAAGGCAGCACAGCAGCCACATGGAGATAAGTATTCACTCGCACTTGCAACATGTGCTGCTATGGTGGCTTTGGGTGGGCATCATTGGGTAGCTGTGGCATGGGTCCTTTGTACAATGATGTCAATTCTGGGTAGGATTGGCATCACAGGTGTGGGTAATGGCATGTAGTTAGTGTTAGCGGGGCAGACTCCTCCATTGTTGGAACTGTGTGGCCATCTACTAGCTGGATGTGCTTGGTAGCTTATGGCAACTGGATGATTGGACCTGGTGTGCCTGGCCATTGTGATTAGTCCTTGCCTACCACTGTGCCAGGGGTGGATCCCGGGACCCCAATCAGCTGGCATGCACTGCATGTATAGTGGGGTAGGGTGTGCCAAGTGGTCACAGTGCTACTTGACAATAGCCAAGTAGGCCTGCCAACTAGCTGTGCAGGATTCTGTTGGGTGTGCAGTCATTTGCATGTATGTCTCAAATGGCCATGGGTAGTGGGCAGGTACTGGACAGGTGTTGCGGGTATGCCACTCCTCATGTATATATTTTTGCATCAGTCAGACCATCAGCTGTTGACATGTGCATTGTTGTGGTTTCCCCCGTGATGTTCCCCAGATGTAAAATGTGGAGTGGTGTGCATAGCGTATTGTGGCATTGCATCAAATGCTGATGTTCTACCCTGTGTCACTATTGTGCTGGCAATGACCGATTGCACGCTGTCTCTCTCTCTCTTCCTCCCTATCCTCCTCTGTCTTTGTGCATCAGCATCATCTGGCAAAGGGGAGGAGGCACTGGTGAGTGGGGAAGCTGCAGCCCACGGGACCCAGGAGGCTGACACCAGTGGAGCCGAGGGGGCCAGTGGGATGGAGGGCAAGGGGAGTAACACGGGGGGCCCGGTTCAACCACTACATCTTCTGATTTTTCCTGCGATGGATGCTCCCTGGCGGTGGGGGGCCTACCTGGGACCACCCCAACACCATTCTTGTCTGCCACACCCCTTACCAGCACCACCCTCCCTGTAGCCCTCTACCCAGTTGCTGGCGGCCACTCACCAAAGATGGTGGGCATCTCCTTTCCCGCAAGCACCTCTGCCCCTGCCCCAGTCAACCCTGATGCCCTGAATGAGCAAGCCATTGACCTCCTGAGGTCCATCTATGTGGGGCAGACAACTATCGTGAATGCCATCAAGGGGCTGGCATCCCAGATTCAACAGTGCAATGCATTCCTAGAAGGCATTCATGGTGCCTTGTCTGGATGACAGAGATCATTTCAGGCTCTGGCCTCATTCTTGACAGCAGCCAGTGTCCCTTCTATTTCTATTCCCCTCCAGCTACCTGTACCCATACCCACATCCCTCTCCCGTCACCTTGCCAAAGCACACCTACTGACCCACATGCATCCACATCAACAGACACAGTACGCAAAGACAGACATAAGTACCACAAACGCCACCACCGCCATGCACACACACAACAGACACATGCCGACATGACAACATCCACACCCTGCACTGCCTCCCCAACCACCTTCCCCTCACAGTCAGTATACTGATCCTGCCACATGTGCCCTCACTGCCACCATCACCAAATTATCTGACCCCAATTCATGCACTCCATACACCACTGGTGCAGACACTATGACTGTCACACCCACATGCAGCACATCCACCCTACCTTCAGATACCACCCTAACATACCCTCACACGTCCCCCTGCCATCTCCCTGCATCTCCTCCCAACCTCCTCCCAGTACATCTAAATGCCCGCACTCACCCACCAAACAGTCCCCCAGCACACACATTTCATCCACCCACACACCTGCACCCAAGGCACCTACATGAACACACCTCACAACCATACCCACTCCCTCTACTACCAAAGGTCCTTACCTTGTCCCCAAAAAATGTTTCCTCAAAAAGTTTTCTGACTACTGACATAATCTCTGTTCCTCCCAAGTCCCCTGCTACACCTCCAAGGCCACTGCCTTCCACCTCCAAGTCCACCACCACTCCTGGTCATGCCCCTCCACCACCTGCCACTTCCGCCTCGTCACGTCCACTGCTCCACTTGCCAAACCCAAGCTCATGCCCACTCCTCCCACTCACAAGGCCAAGCCCACTCCCTCTACTTCCAAGGCCATCCCTGCTCCCTCCACTTCCAATTCCAAGCCCACTTCCTCCACTTCCAAGGCCAAGCCCAAGACCCCCTAGCTAAACTCCCCCCGTCAAGGGCAGGCCCAAGGACCCCTTTCGAAATCCACCCTTAGGACCCCCCTCTGAGTCCAGACCAAAAGACCCCCACTCCAAGCCCAAGGGCCTCCATTCCCCACCCACCCATCACCCCTGAGGAGCCTGCATACCCCATTGATGTCCCTGCCCTGTGGAGGCCTGCACTTTCCAGTCAAAAGTCAAGTTGGGGCGTCACCTTTTGCCAAGTGTACTTGGGGCACTGTGGACTTTTGGACTTGCCCTTGGGCCTGTGTGTACATAGTTATACCATTTAGAATATATCTGTGCCACAACACCATTGGTGTCGATGGTACTTATCTTGTCCTGGCTTTCCTTCCACATGTATGTGTGGTGTAGGTGTTAGCGTGTATGTGTGTGTGTTGGTACAGGTGTTTGCATGTGTGTGTGTGGGTGTGGCTTCCCATGTTGTATGTGTGTTGTGTGTGTGTACTAACATCATTACCTCCAGTGTGTGCTAGGCTGGTGTACTTACAGTTGGCATCTTGGTCGCCGTCGCTGGTCCAGGAACTGGATGGCCAGGAAAGCATTTGGAAAAGTTGCAATTCACATGCCATGGTGGCTACAGACCTGCCTATGTTCCTGAAGGTAGGTGTTCCCTTTTATATTGTTTGTTTCCGCCAGGCTTTTGGTGGCGGTGGATCCACTCCAGAAATCCTGGCGGTGTGCAACCTCGTAATGTGGCTGTTGGATACTGCCTGACTGCCAGCCTGGAGATGGCTGCCGCCTGCCGCGCCAGCCCCTTCGCTGTGGCGGTACGAACAGTAACTTGGCTGTGTTCTGCAGGTGGCTTCCCAGCATTTGTGATATGGCAGACTTCACCACTGGGCCTGCGGTGCTGCGTCTGCCAACTCCACCGCAGCGGTCTGCTCACCATCCTACTCGTAATGAGGGTCTCCGTTGTTAAAATATTATTGCAGCCTGCTCGTAAGTTGATTATTCAATGTATGTTAATTATCAGTATATTCCTAGTTTGTAGGAATCTATTTTTAATATGTTCTAAATTTAGGAGCATAGAAATGCACAAAGATTCAATGGATGCAGGGGGACACATACTTTTAGGTTACATGTGCTAAAATGGTTTAATTTTACATCAAACTAAAACAATAATGTATTGTGATTTTGGTTTGACAGCGTTGTTGATAATTATGGGTCAGATTTACACGGCCCTAGCACCACCAGAGCATCACTTTTTGTGATGCTCCGGTGACGCTAACCACTTCTCCATATTAACAAGGAGGTGTAACACCACTTTTTGTGGCTTTACACATCCTTGTAAATATGGGCCGCTCCAATGCAGTTTTCTGCATCAGAGGGGCGTTCAATGGATGGGCAGCGAGCGATCCACCAGAACACCAATTGCTTTCGACTTTGCCTCAGATCTACTAGATTTTGTAAATCTGAGGCAGCACCTCTAACACCACCTCAGGGGTGGTGCTAGCATGGCACAACGAGGAGGAAATAATTTTTTGCTTTTTCTATGCGCATTGTGCAGCACACATAGAAGAAGCAAAATGCCATGGATGATTGTTTATGGGTAGGAAGGGACACTGTCCTACACATAAACAATCACAACCCTCAACGCAGACACCCTTGTACTATGGTGCAAGGATGCCTGTATTGGTGCAGGCTGCCTAATTTAGTGGCAGCACAGAAGAAATGGAGGGGTACACCATATTCTTGTGAATATGGTGCATCCCTGCGTTTCAAAGCTGGCTCCATGCTGCGCTGCTTATTTTGGCGCAGCACCACACTGCGCTAGGTTCTTGTAAATCTGGCCCTATATGTGCTTGTACAAAAAAAATATAGCATTCCAGATATCGTTCATATACTTTGTGGTTTGATTAATTCTCTTTTGAACTCCAATTTTAACTTATAGCTTTATTATGTTTTTTCAAAAAATTTGTGTGCTTTGAGAAAATCTAAATGAAATGCGATCTGCACATAACTGAAAAGAAAGCAAAAAACACATATAATGTGTCTGGATTTCTACCAGAGAAAGAAATAACAGTGTGTGCAATATACTTTCTCAAAAGGGTTGGGCATGACCCTGCAGAAGTGGCCATTTTCTAACAATACCCTACATATGTCATAGTTATACTGACACTTCTAATTGGTGTAGTTTTGATCATTGAAGACTTCAACCAACTTTGGGATTACATTAAAATACTTTTGCAAAGATTATTCTTCAGGCACTGACAAATGTATGGTAAAGCATTTTCCCAACAGTAACATTTCAGTATTAATACCTGAATATCTATTAAATGTAAGAAAAAAAACGATAAATGATTCCAAAAAGACCAAAGTAGTTGGTACTCTCTATTTATTACTCAAAAGTCGGTTAACATGTCCAAAAACAGATTGCAAATTATACAAGTCACTACATGAAAATACCTGGTTTAGAGCTTTCTTTGTGATATTTTTCAATTGCATTCACTTAATGGGGGAAACAAGTATCTATTGAAACAGAGTAACTAGGGGTCTGTGCTAGACAGCTTCAGTGTGCACCGCACTGATATGCCCAGAAAACCATATAGTATACCAGACAAATGTGTCAGTAGCAGAATTCAGTCTGTGGGTGGACAACCACAGCTTCAACCTAACAAATGAATAATAGGAAACCAAGCAGATGAAGGGGTTAGATCAGCTAACAAACTGCCATACTGAGAGAGTGGGCCGCAAGTCTAGCTCCAATGTCTATCACAACATCAAACCTACACTTCTCTTTCCAACTGGTTACCTTTTGCTTCCTTCCAATCTATTTTGTCATTCTCAAGCTCGCAATGAGTCCAGCTAAAAGCAATTCCTAACATGCATGTGTACAGTTAGTTGATGCTATTATGATGAATGATAAGAATGAACTGCATAAATTAAAAATAAATAAATCTTTATGACCAAATAACACTGACAGACTGAAAGACAGTGCTCATTCCGATAGTGCTGGTAAGCTATGATTATGGCCTCGACTCCCTTAAAGGAGCTGAGACCAACATCATAGCACGGTCAGCCCGACGGGAATGTGTAATACAATGTTCCCTCTGGTCAGCCTGACGTGAACATTTTAATATGCTTGGGGGAATTCCACCAGCATGATGGTAGCACCCCCACTGCGAGTTTGGCGGTTGGCTCATCCAATCGGCAAACTCGTAATAAGGCCCTAAATTGTGTATTAAGAGCAACAGTGAATAATAAGAGTGTAAAGTTAGCTGACTCCTGAAATGACAAAAGCTTAATCCTAGAATCACATCCAATCAGAAGCAGTTCAAAATCTGCAAGGTTACTAAGAGAACAGAAACAGGGTTTTCACTGAATTTATTACTGAGGTATCAGATCAAGCAAAGAAAATCTTCAACATCTTCAAACTGATGAATGACACAATTCTCGAAACAAAAAAATATTTTGTTACTTAAATATTGTGTCAAAAGCATTGTCTCCACAAAAATATTGAGGAACATAGTGCATAAGGTAAGAACATATTTTTTATGATTATAATATGTTTTTGGAAAATATTTTTACAAAGTAATATTGTTTACTTTAATATATTTGTACTTAATGTATTTTAAAATTAATTTCAAATATTCCAGTTATTTTATTTATTGCAGGTTTCAGTATTGTTAATAGGATTGTTCAGAAAAATAGACTGGATTATAGTTTCTTATGTGTAATAATTTTTATTTATAATTAGACATTTACAATGTCAGAAAGGTTGTTGGGCTTGTAGAGGAAAAGGAAGGAAAGTTATTTATATGATTTGTTTTTATTATTTTCAATTAATTTGTTAGGTTAGTTAAATATATTATGGGTGATTAATTATGCAAATTCTTTGTTTGATTATGTATATTTTATCTTTGTATAGTATCGTTACTAAGGGCCCCACTTACGATCATGGTGAGCACACTGTCAGCCCACATCAGCGGTGGTAGAGAACAGGCTGCCAAGCCAGCGGCATCCCAACTGCTGCATTCTGACTTTCCCGCGAGGCTGGGGGGGATAGCGCCACAGTCACGGTTCTAGTAAGAGCCTGAAACCAAAGCCAGCCATACTGTAGTGCCGGCAGCGAGTTAGGTGCACTTTGGCCCATATTTATACTTTTTCGAGCCACATTTACGTCATTTTTGATGCAAAAGCAGCACAAACTTACAAAATATAATTGTATTTTGTATGTTTGTGCCGCTTTTGCATAAAAAAAAATGATGTAAATGCAGCTCTAAAAAAGTATAAATATGGGCTTTTGTCCTTGCAGAATTTTTGCACTTTGTCCTTGCAGTATTTTTAGCAAGTTACACAGTGCAGGCCCCTAACCCACTGAAATTGGTGGACACAAATGTGAGTGACAGCTCACATTCAAGAAAGGCAGTCACCTTTGAGCCATCAATGTGGCTTCTCACCTTGCTCTCTGTCGACTATTACATGACAGGCACCCCACCAGGAACAGGTTGGTAGAAGGGCAGGTCGTCATTGGGCAGGAGGGTGCTTGTAAGGACCCCCTCCATGGACCACCTCTACCATCACCACCGCAGTAACAGTCATGTCTGCAGTGGTGACAATCCTGAGGGGGTGTCAGCACCCATTTCATAATCGAGTGGTCAGACTGCCAAGGGTGGTGGCCAGACTACTGAAAACTTGACGATGGAACATTGCCCGCCATATTATATTTTAACTGTGTCTTGTTGAAATTATGAGAATTGGACAGAAAATATTTAAATTATAATTTGTTATCAAATTAATTTGATTTAAATTAAATATTGAAATAGTAATTACTTATGTAAATGTTGAATTCATTATTTTTATGTATATAAAATATGTGTTGCATTTTCATTGCTTCAACTTCATTGAGATGTGTATTTAATGTGTATTAAATAATAAACTTTGCCAAATATATTTTATATTTATTATTGATTTTAATGCAGCTTTTATTCAATTGCTAAATCAAAATTATCATTGTTTTATTTGTAACTTATTTTATTTTATGGTGTTGAAGGATTTTCTTGGGCAGTCGGGTGGGAAATGTATTTATTTGAAGTCTATTTTGTTTTTCTTAAATATGCTTATTATTAGTTACATTTAATTTTAACAATTGATATTGTATGTATTTTATATTTGCTTATATTTTAATTGTTGTTAGCTATTTAAATGTTTGTTTAATAATGATTAGGAATGATAAATATATCATTTCCAAAGTCCAACACTTTCCATGTTTTCCTTAATGTTGGTGTGGGAATAGTAAATGTAACCCCAAACAAAGTCACCACTTCTGCTACTGTTGCTTGGATTGAAGTGGAACTAGTAAACCCAACCCCTCCAATGTCCAACACTGCCACTTCTGTTGCTTGCAGTGGAGGGGGAAAAGTAAGTTTCCTGTTCTAAAGTCCAAATTCTTTTTTACTTTTGCTTAGCCTGGAGAGGGACGAGTAAATCTAACCATAATAAAGACCAATACTTCCACTGCTTCTGCTGATGTTGCAGTGGAAATAACATATTAAACCTCTATAATGACTGACACTTTTGTGTTTTTATTTACTTTGGATTGGGATTAATAAATCTAATCCCTACAAAGAACACCACTTTCACTGATTTTGCTTTCATTGTAGTGGGAATAGTATATGTAACCACTCTAAAGTCCATCACTTTCCCTGCTTTTGCTTATGTTGGACTAGAAATAGCCTATTCAATTTCTCTAAACCCTTTTCCTACTGTTAGTTAGATAGGAGTGGGATTATTATATTTTACACCATACAAATTACAACACTTTCTCCAATGTTGATTGCATTGAAGTGGAAATAGTAAATCTAACCCCTCCAGAGTCCAACACATTCCTTGTGTTTGCTTACATTTGAGTGGGCATGATAAATATAACCCCTCCAAAGTACAAAACTTTCACTACTGTTGGTTAGATTATAGTGGGAGAAGAAAATCTAACCACTCCAAAGCCCACCATTTTCCTACGTTTGCTTGAAGTAAAGTGTAAACTGTAAATCTACTCCCCTCCAAAGTCCAACACATTCCCTGACTTTGCTTGCATTGGAATGGGAAAAGTAAATATAAAAACCCCAAAGTTCAACACAAATCTTTCTTTTACTTACATTGTAGTGGGAATAGTAACTGTTGCCTATATCGGAGCAGGAATAGTATATATAACCCTTCCAAAGTCCAACACTGTTTTTGCTTTTGCTTATGTTTGAATGGGAATAGTAAATCTAACCCCTCCCAAAGTCTCACTCTTTTCCTTATTTTTTATCTTGAAATTCTGCAACTTTGGAAGTATTGTTTATTATTGATATATGTTATTTTTCAGAAACTAGTATTTGTATTTAATGTTTATTTTAGAATGTTGGTTTCTGATTGGCAGATGTATGTGGCCTGTTCAAGCAGGAACAACAATCCTAGTCAGGGTAGGTCAGATACACCCCTCAAATTAACCTGTGCTCACCTTCTGGTAGCTTGGCACAGAACAGTCAGGCTTAACTTAAGAGGCAATGATTAAAGTCTTTGTGCAACACTTAAAACAGTAAAACAGTGAAATTTCCAAACAAATATAATCTACACAATAGAAGAAAAATTGAGCTTAATGTGATAAGCAAAACAAGACCAAAATGACAAAAAAACGTAATGAGTAGAAGTAAAGGATTTTTTTTCTGTCATCTGCAAATATAGGGCATATATGTCCTTTTTACTAATAGGAATTACCTAATTGTATTTTTTGTGAATTGCAATTAGGTAATCGCTATTTAAATGTATGAAAATCCAGGAGTTTCATTTAGTGATTCCCAATGGCTTCCAAATCAACTTACCTCATTAATAATCATGCGGTAGGTCACAATTTGCAACCCATTGTGAATGGTACAATCACAGGGACGGTGGCCTGCAATCTTTTTTAAAAGGAAAGTGGGATGTGTTTAAAAAAGAAAAATGAAAAAAAAAACTATTTTTAAGAGCAGACAGTGGTCTGTGGGGCCACTGCCTGGTCTTAAAAAATGTTTTCGCTACCATTCACAAAGGGGATCCCTTCCCATTTGTGAATGTGTTACCACCTACTTGAAGTAGGTGGCAAAATGCGAATGTTTTGTGACCGCATTTCGGTCACAAAACATTCCTACATTCCTCTCTGATTCAGTATTAGGAAGAGACGCTCTTGACACTCCCCTTTCTAATACCAAATCGGTATGTAGTCACATATTAGGTTTCATACATACCAAAATGCATTTTTGCAATCGCAAAAATGCATGATACATCTGGCCCATAGTGCTTAAAAACATAAACCGTCATCCAGGGATGTCTGGTCAGTCTGACCACAATGTAGCATGGGTCAGATTGCAGAAACCCCCACGGGAAGGGGGTCGGAATCCCCATGGCGGCGCTGCTTGCAGCGCCGCCGTGGAGGATTCCCTGGGGCAGCGGGAAGCCGGCGGGAAACCGCCGTCTTCCCTTTTCTGACCGCGGCTTTACCGCCGCGGTCAGAATGCCCCCGGAAGCACCGCCAGACTGTTGGCGGTGCTTCCTCCGTCACCTACCCTGGCGGTCATAGACCGCCAGGGTAGGAATGACCCCCTAAATGTGCTTCAGGAAATCAGCTTGAGCTCAAGTACTACAAAAAGTGACAGTGCAATTTTAAAAGAGAATTTACGTGACTTTTCTTTCTCTAATATCATAACACTTGGATTTAAATTGTGTCATTCATGCCTGTGTTTCAGGTTTGAGGAATTTGCTTTTGAAGGGTTTTTCACACACACAGTGGAACCAAACCAAACTGTGCCACCCTAACTGTTTAAACCCAGAGTGGACATTTGTATTGCTTGGATTGTTTTGGTTCCTTTTAGTTTAACCCTATGCATGCAGGAAAGTTATACGTGATATAATTAATGCCCTTGTTTGCCTTTCTTCTGCATGATAAGTGCAACTAACTGTAGTGTGCAACAGTGAATCTCTGTGAAGCCAGCCCTTGTGTCACAATACTTATTGTTGTGGTACTCAGTTTGGGTTTTTGTGATGCAGTGTTAGTAATTGTGCCAACAGTTATTATTATCCACAAAAATTGCTTGAGCATTCTGGTGTTCTACCGCTGCCATGCCCGTATCAGAAAGAGAGGTTCAGTTTCAAGGAAGTTGAGTGCACTAACTCTACTATCACTCTGTTAACAACGACCTGCCCCCAAAGATACAGGGTGCCTGGTTGGACCGGCAAGACGTGGCAGTGTTTTGTCTCTTTCTCTTTCTCTTCCACTCCCCCTTTCCTTTTGGGACACCTGCCAGAGGTTTCTGTGTCCACCAAGAAGTGACAAGAGATGTTCCAGGAGGTCAGGGGCATACCATCTCCCCTGCAGACATCCTGCTTTTCAGGTGAGTGGCCCCGTCACAACACTCTGCACCCTGCTCTTGAGGCTGTCGAGGGCCTGCCTTAGGGGTGACTCATATGCAATAAAAAGCAAGATTGGGCCTGGCAAGTGAGATAACTTGAAGGGTTGGCATAGCAATTTAAAACTGCACCTACAGGCTCTGCAATGACATGCCTGAATGATGTTTACAGGACTACTGAAGTGGGTGACACAGTCAATGCTGCAGACTAACAAGTAGTATTTAATTTACAGGCCTTGGGCACAAGTAGTGCACTCTACTAGGGATTATAAGTAAATTAAATATGCCAATTGTGGATAAACTAATGGTACCATGTTTTAAGCAGAGGTCATATGCATTTTTGCACACACTTTAGCACTGGTTAGCAGTTGTAAAGTGCCTGAGTCCTAATACCAGCAAAAATGAAGTCAGCAAACATGAGATCAGAAGTCAAAAAAGTCAAGGGAGGCCATGCAGAGGATGCTAGGTCCAACAGTTCACACTACTTTAGTCTCAGTCTTGTGAAGCATATCACTCTAGGCAGATCTGTAGAAGGCCCAGAAGACATAAGCTGCTTTATCTCATAACCACGAGAGGGAGGAAAGAGACTGATAATCTCTCCAGCTATGCTGTATTTGTGGATGAACAGAAAGTATTATCATCCAATTAAGTGAAGCGTCAGTCAAGACCTGAAATAAAACATGACTGGCATAGTATTGAATAAAACAAGGTAAACCTGGATATCGCCTGGTCCTCAAGTAAACAGCAGTGTGGAAGTGTAGATGGTCCTTATCACAAGCAACCAAGTATTTGTGTCTGTGTTTTGTTTTTTGTAAGTTTAAACATATTTCCAACACCACCTCAGATCAGAAACGTGTAAGTTAAAAGGGTAGCAAGTCTTGATTTGGCAATGCCTGTCTTTTATTGAGCAATCAAAGTCATTCTCATTGTGTTCTTCATTTGGTTTCTCTTTGAGCACAATTTTATCAGTTCACTAGGAACATTATTGAGGTAGAGTCTTTGCTTGTGAGCTATAGAGGTACTGCAGGATCTTCAAATATGTTCTTTCTTAATGTTTAACTCCCAATGTATCCTCCAAGGAGTGCCTCACAAAAGGTCATGAGCCTCAAATGGTCATGATCCATGTATGTGGACCAATTTGTTTGTCAGATGCCCGGGCCTATTTCTGGTCTCAATCCAACCCTGTAACTATAGTTTATTTATTGACATCCCTTCATTAACTCAACATTATTTACTCGTCTCCACAGTGAACTCATTGCAGATGCAGAGTACAAAGATCAACCTTTACTTTATTCTCTGAAGATGGAATGAAACAAAATCTCCCTTTAAATAAATCCACTAGCGTCCATTGGAATTTAGATTCAAATGTAAGACTCTTGAAACCTCATTATGAGTTTGGTGGTCCCACCACGGGACTGCCAAACTCACGGGTGGACACCACCTCCATGGTGGTGACTTTTCCCCAAAGCATAATACAATACAATACAATACTATAATGTTCCCACAGGGCTGACCAGGGGGAACATTGCAATGCCCGTTCCTGCTAGGCTGCCTAGTGAGATAGTGTTAAGGTATTGTCCTTATCTCCCTTAACTTATCTTAACACTCCTACACCCCTGGAATGTGCACTGTCTGTAATCAGCCAGGCCCTGCTGAGTTCCAGTGCTGCCATGGCTTTTTGCAAGCCCAACCGCTGTCACTCCCATTAGGATCTTTTACCCACCTTCCAATCCGACTGCAAATGTGGGGCTTGCAGTCCTAGGACCGCAAGCCTTGTAATGTGGCCATTGGTCTCATACAAACAGCATACAATTGGAAAGACAATGCATCCTGCATTGTACATTGTGTCGAACCTTTCTTTAAAACATCTTGATTTAATGAAAGATTTGTAAATACTAAGAAGTGGGACAGAATCTAATCCTGGAGCCCAGAACCAACCAAACCAGAAATTTAGGATAGAATCAACCACTTGCAATTTTTGAAACTGATCTTGTTGGCTTTCAGTTAAGGACATGTCATAAAGAAGGAGGAGTCTAGAGAATACTGGACACAGAATCGATACTCTCATGTAGTCCAACTTACTTTAATCCTTTTTTCCCAAATAATGCTTAACTCACAAAAATGTTGCTATGATTCAAGAAAATTCTTAAATGTATACAATTACGTTTTGAAGTTTGAAAACATTTAGGTGCTAATTACGATTCTGGTGGGCGGACAGGCTGCCCGCAAAACTCCTGTGGTCAGGAGGCCGCCAGTGCGGTATCCTTCCTGCGGGCCCTAATATGAGTTCCCCGCTGGATCAGCAGCCGGAAACACAGTTTCAGCCCGCTGGTCCTGTGGGAAATGCACAATCACATTGATGCCGGCTCATAATAGAGCCGGCGGAAATGCTGTTGTGCATTGAGTGCACAAGTACCAGTCGCGCAAGTCATTGTCTGCAAAGCAGACAGTAATTTGTCCTTTGGGTCTGGCCGGGGGGGCCCCTGCACTGGCCATGCCAAGTGCATGGCTAGTGCAGGGGCCACCCTGGGGCCTTCAGGACCCGATCTCCACCATCCTTTACATGGCGGTGAAGCCACCATGTAAACGCCTGCAGAGAGAGGGGTCGTAATCCTCTGCCCTGGCAGATTGGGACTGACGCACTGCCAGACTGTTGGGTAGCTGAAAAGTGGCGGTGCTGCCGCTTTTTTGCTTTGACCCGACTGTGAGGGTCATAATGAAGGCCTAAGTTGTGGAAGATTTTCTCCATCTGTGCATTATTAAAATTAGGATATTAATGCTTGGTAATATTCTATGGATAAAGCCAGATGTTCAAAAAAGATTATATATTCATAAATCAAACCAATATTTGGAATTAATCTTGCATTTGAGCTATTGCCATGGTGAAATGGAAAGGCTACTCCTGTTGTTTTCAATTCTTGTTTTGTTTTCTTGACCATTTGGTTCTTTTGTTACAGCTGTGGGACTACCACAGATGAATCAACCCCGAAAGCACACAACAAAATGGAAAGTATATATTCTCACAATAACTTTAGTTCATAAAACACACAGTTTTATTACTATTGAATTTGTTATTTAGTATTGCAAAATGCATTATTAACGTGAATGAGCAAAGTGCACCAGTTACTTTGTCCTCGGGGTAGTCATATATTATTTCCTGACAAACCACATGCTTTTAGTCCAATCGTATACTCTATACACTGAGCAGTAAATGTTGATGATATTAATTGGAAAATGTCTGGACCGTCGACTGCAATATTCTGTCGTCCTAAATAAATACCAGAGGCCATACACCGCGCATTTCACTTTTTGAAATTGTTCAAACTTTAATATTAGTTTCAGTTTAATATACTTGTTTTCACATATTTTAAACTCGTTTAAGTGGCAAGATGGGAATATTTCAAACATATTAGATCGCCACTACATTCAGAGCGTGTCATCAATATCTGCTACGCGCTGAGTTACAATTGATTACAATGTGCCCACATTTTTAAACGTGGCGGAGGAATACGATAGCTGCAAGATACGGAAAGAGGTAAAAGATGGAAGATAGAATGTACTTATTTTTATTTATCCAGAGCGGACTGCACTTTTTTGGATTACAGTGTAATTTAGGGTGTATAGCATAAAACACAAATAACATGGGCAGATTAATGTCAGTGAAAATAATTTGAAACTCTTCTTAAAATAGTTTATTGACTGGTGCTTTTAGGTTAAATGGTTTTGACTTTCTAAGACAATGACAAGTAAATAGAGCCATAGGACCAAATCCCTAAACAGTTTTGACTGGTGCTATTCAGGTCCTTAGTGAAATGTTAAGGCAGTGCCTCCTGCCAATATATTTTACCACGTAATATGAAAACAGGTCTCTGAAGGTGGCATTGTGCTGCAGTGGTGGGCTCTATGTCACAATATGGGCCCGAAACATATCAAACTCCATAAACATTATTCATTGAATGAATTAATTTACTGTATAATTACTTAAAATCATTGCAGAAATCGAAGACAATTCATGAAACCACAGCTACAAGAAATGAAAAGAGTAGATACAGTACCTAATAAGCAGTAATAAAGAATGCTTGTGTAGGGGCACAGTGTCTAAAAATAATATTTTTTTGCAAATGAATACATTTGTTCACAATCAACTCGCGCAAGCTGCTGATTAATATTTCTTAGAATAGACATGCTCAAAGATAGAGTGAAATTGATTAAAACCCATTACAAGCATTACTCGAGGTGAGTTCTCTACATTAAGAGCTACTTATTTATTATTTAAGGTCATATCACCAATAAACCCCAATCATAAAAATGTTTGTGTGGTTTCAAATTGCACCTACCCACCCTTCTTCACATGAATCAAAATCATGACAGTCATTGCTCAGCCATAGCATGTGCTTAAAAAAGTGCTTATGCGAGGTTAAGGTTCATTATATCCCACAAATTAACCTCATTCATGTAAACTCCTTGTGTTGTAATAAATTATACTGATGCACCCTTCCCCCACAAAACATAAGGTGCATATACAAGTGGTAGGGAAATCATCTCCCAAAGGTCTCCCGCCATGCATCATGTGCTTTATATTACAGGTGTGTGTCTGTTAGAAATGGGGTCTCTAGTTGGCAGTCAGTTTACATCCTGTCCAAGTAGGGACCCTCACTCTAGTCAGGTTAAGAGAGATACACAACTAGGATAAGCCCTGCTCACCCTCTTGTAGCTTGGCACAAGCAGTCAGTCTTATCTCGGAGGCAAATTGTAAATATTTGTACCAACACACACAGTAACACAGTAAAAACACCACAAAAATAGCCAATATTTATCTGAGTAAAACGAGAACAAAATGACAAAAATCTACCATACACAAGTTATGAATTTTTAAAGAATAATCTTCAATATAGTGATTAGAAACATAAATGCTTCAATTTGGTGTCATTACGGTGTCGTGACGGAGTCATTCCCAATAATCCGACACCACTGGCGCTGGTCAAGGATGCCAGGTCTAAAAGTGTCCTTGTTCTTTGACTGATCTTTACGCACCGTTGTTTTCTTCATGTTCTGCACTTATTTATGGAGTGGGATGCTGGGCAGTTTTATTCAGTTTCACCCGAGCCGCTCTCATGTACCTCCCAAACCTAGCTAGCTCTGAAGGCTCTGTTCAAGCAAAAAGTCATGAGACTGCCTCAACACATGTCCTCATCCCATGCTTCAGGAATATTGATCTTAAAACAAGCCTACGTTGTTGGAGCAGGACAAGGCAGCAGCAAACAAGATGAACCAGGGTTTTCTTGCTGAGATGGCATAGCCGGCATTTAATTCTTTCTTGTAAATGTTTCCATCCCAGATTCAACTCTTTGATAGGGAGTTGAAAAACCACTGATTAACACAATATCGCTTTTCCTAAACCACTATATAATGAGATGGTCAGAGAGGGTTAGAGGGCAAGAGGGTTGGAGAGAGTTTAGGAAGAGATGTGCACCTACCCACAATAGCAAGCACATTGTTATTGACAAACTGCACTTCTAAAATTACTAGACCGAAAAAGAGCCCAAAACAGTTGTAGAAATACGGTCTGATATGTAGTAAGTCCAGCAATACACATGGACAACTACTGGCAATTCCAGAGCCCCACCCCAGAAAGTAATGGAAGTGGAGACTTAACCCCTTCACTGACAGGCCTTTTCCCCGTCAGGTGTTAGGACTTTTTTTTGGCTATTTGGGACAGCTAGTGCTTAGGCCCTCATAACGTTTTGTCCACATAAGATACCCAGGCCAAATTTGCTTTCTTTTTTTTACAGCATCCCAGGGATTCTAGAGATACCCAGAGATTGTGGGTTTCCCTGGAGGAGACCAAGAAATTAGCCAAAATACAGCAAACATTTTGTTTTGGAAAAAAAAAAGGAAAAAAGGGCTGCAGAAGAAGGTTTGTGTTTTTCCCCTGAAAATAGCATCAACAAGGGGATTACAGTGCTAAAATCACTGTCTTCCCAGATTTCTGGAGCAGGCAGACGTGAACCAGAAAATAAGTAATTTCAACAAAATCTTGGTCTTTTTACTGGGACATACCCCATTCTAACAATTTTTTGTGATTTTAGCCTCATTCAAGTTAGTGACAGAAATGGGTGTGAAACCAATGTTGCCTCCCAGAAAGCTAAACATTTCTAAAAAGTAGACAAAATTCTTAATTCAGCAAGGGGTCATTTGTGTAGATGCTACAAAGTCTTTCCACAGAAAATAACAGCTGAAATAAAAAATATTAAAATAGAGGTAAAAAAAAGTAATTTTCTCCTCATTTTACTCTTTAACTGTTTCCTGCAATGTCAGGTTTTCAAAGGTAATATATGGTTACCTCTGCTGGACTCTTCTGGTTGTGGAGATATATAAGGCTTATAGGTTCATTAAGAACCCTAGGTATCCAGAGCTAGTATAGAAGCTGCACCTTGCAATGGGTTTTCATTGTGTACCGGGCACACAGCAATTCATTTAGTGAAATATAAAGAATGAAAAATAGGTATCAAGGAAAACTAAGTATTTCCAAAATGGACACAGGATAAGGTATTGAGAAGCATTGGTTAATTGCACATCTCTGAATTCTGAGGTGCCCATACTAGCATGTGAATTACAGGGAATTTCTCAAATAGATGTATTTTTTACACTTCTTTTTTGGAAGTAAAAAATGTAGATAAAGACAAGGGGCAATAACTCTTGTTCTGCTATTCTGTGTTCCCTCAAGACTCGTGATAAAAATGGTACCTCCCTTGCATGGGTAGGCCTAATGCCCGCAACAGGAAACGCAACATGGACACATCACATTTTTATATTGAAATCTAGGGGGTTATTACAACTTTGGAGGAGATGTTAATACGTCCCAAAAGTGACAGTAAAGTGACGGATATACCACCAGGCGTATTACGAGTCCATTATATCCTATGGAACTCGTAATACGGCTGGTGGTATATCCGTCACTTTACCGTCACTTTTGGGACAGATTAACACCTCCTCCAAAGTTGTAATAACCCCCCTAATGTGTTTTCACACATTTACTTCCCCTTAGCATTCCCCCAAGTCTACCAATAAAAATGGTACCTCACTAGTGTGGGTAGGCCTAGTGCCTGCGACAGGAAATGCCCCAAAATACAACATGGACACATCACGTTTTCCCAAAGAAAACAGATCTGTTTTTTGCAAAGTGCCTAGCTGTGGATTTTGGCCTCTAGCTCAGCTGACACCTAGGGAAACCTATAAACCTGTACCTTTTTTAAAACTAGACTCCTAGAGGAATCCAAGATGGGCTGACTTGTGGGGCTCTCACCATGTTCTGTTACTTAGATTCCTTTGCAAACCTCGAAATTTGGCGGAAAAAAAAAACTTTTTCTTCAGATTCTGGTGATAGAAAGTTCTGGAATCTGAGAGAAGCCACAAATGTCCTTCCACCCAGTAATCCTCTAAGTCTCCCAATAAAAATGGTACCTAACTTGTGTAGGTAGGCCTAGTGCCTGCGACAGGATATCCCCAAAACACTATGTGGATACATCAAAATTATCAAATACAAAACTACCTGTTTTTTGCGGGGTGCACCTGCGTTTTTGGCCCTGGGCTCAGCAGCCATATAGGGAAACCTACCAATCCCAAACATTTCTGAAAACTAGACACCTGAGGGAGTCCAGGGAGGTGTGACTTGCGTGGATCTCCAAGTGTTTTCTCACCCAGAATTCTCAACAAACCTCAAATTTAGCTGAAAAATCACATTCTTCCCACATTTCTGTGTGGGATCACCACACCGGCACACATTTCCTACTGCTGAATGTTCCCACCAGTCTCCTGGTAAAAATGATACCTCACTTGTGTAGGGTGGCCAAGTGCCTATGACAGGGAAAATCCAAAAACATGTCACAAATGAGGGGAACCAAAGCGGGTCCAAAAGGGCAGTTCGAAAAAAAAAAAAATTTAAGCTGACAAGTGGGAAATAATTTTTATCGGTATAGATGCGACAATGATTGGTGGTAGGAATCTTGTGGATTCCTGCAGATTCCGGAAGGATCCATCACAAAAATGTGGAAAGAATGGGTGATTTCCAACAAAGTTGGAGGTTTGCAGGTCATTGTGGGTAATAAAATGCTGCAGGTGTATGTGAAGCACACCACTTTGGACTCACCCAGATGTTTAGTTTTCAGATGTGTCTAGGACTCATCGATTTGTCTACATGACAGCATTCCCAAAGTCCAAAAAGTGCAGACCTCACCATTCCAAGTGGGACGATTTTGAGAGTAGACAAGCTCTCATGGCCCAAATGTAAAACTAAAACCCCAAATAATGAAATGACCTCTTGCTTCCTGTGGGATAAGATATTTCAGTGTCTGGGGGAGAGCTGAAAGAATGTTACCCCCTTCAGTTGGGGTGGGGGCATAACCATGGCCATACTGGTTGGTAGCCATAACATCAGTATTTTTTTATTTCCCTGGCATCTAGTAGGCTTTCTGCCCCTCCGGGGAGTGGATCGGGGGTAATTGCCCCATCTGCCCACTGGTGGGTAGAACAAGTTTGTCCCCATTTATTTGGGCTGGGGGTATGGCCATATCCCCACCCACTTTGATGGAAAACAATTCTTCCCTGATGTCTGGTGGGCTTTCTGCCCCCCAGGGGGGCAGATGAGTCTCACAAAAATAGGCCAATCTGCCCCCAAGGGGGGCAGAATGGCCTAAAACACATTTGCCCCCAGGGGAGCGACCCTTGCCTAAGGGGTCGCTCCCCTTGTGTGAAATTGGTGTGTAAGGAAATGGCTCCCTGTTGCAATTACCCCCCACTTTTTGCCTGATACTGATGCTGACTTGACTGAGAAGTGTGCTGGGACCCTGCTAACCAGGCCCCAGCACCAGTGTTCTTTCACCTAAAATGTACCATTGCTCCACAATTGGCACAACCCTGGCACCCAGGTAAGTCCCTTGAAACTGGTACCCCTGATGCCAGGGAAGGTCTCTAAGGTCTGCAGCATGTCTTATGCCACCCTGGGGACCCCTCACTCAGCACAGACACACTGCTTGCCAGCTTGTGTGTGCTGGTGGGGAGAAAATGACTAAGTCGACATGGCACTCCCCTGAGGGTGCCATGCCAGCCTCACACTGCCTGTGGCATAGGTAAGTCACCCCTCTTGCAGGCCTTACAGCCCTAAGGCAGGGTGCACTATACCACAGGTGAGGGCATAGGTGCATGAGCACTATGCCCCTACAGTGTCTAACAAAACCTTAGACATTGTAAGTGCAGGGTAGCCGTAAGAGTATATGGTCTGGGAATCTGTCAAAAACGAACTCCACAGCTCCATAATGGCTACACTGAATACTGGGAAGTTTAGTATCAAACTTCTCAGAATAATAAACCCACACTGATGCCAGTGTTGGATTTATAAAAAAAATGCACACAGAGGGCATCTTAGAGATGCCCCCTGTATTTTACCCAATTGTTCAGTGCAGGACTGACTGGTCTGTGCCAGCCTGCTGCTGAGAGACGAGTTTTTGACCCCATGTGGTGAGGGCCTTTGTGCTCTCTGAGGACAGAAACAAAAGCCTGCTCTGGGTGGAGGTGCTTCAAATCTCCCCCCTGCAGGAACTGTAACACCTAGCAGTGAGCCTCAAAGGCTCAGGCTTCGTGTTACAATGCCCCAGGGCACTCCAGCTAGTGGAGATGCCCGGCCCCTGGACACAGACCCCACTTTTGGCGGCAAGTCCATAGGAGATAATGAGAAAAACAAGGAGGAGTCACTGGCCAGTCAGGACAGCCCCTAAGGTGTCCTGAGCTGAGGTGACTCTGACTTTTAGAAATCCTCCATCTTGCAGATGGAGGATTCCCCCAATAGGTTTAGGGATGTGCCCCCCTCCCCTGAGGGGGGAGGGACAAAGAGGGTGTAGCCACCCTCAAGGACAGTAGCCATTGGCTACTGCCCTCCCAGGCCTAAACACATCCCTAAATTGAGTATTTAGGGGCTCCCAGAACACAGCAAGATAGATTCCTGCAACCTAAAAAGAAGAGGACTGCTAAGCTGAAAATCCCTGCAGAGAAGACGGAGACACCAACTGCTTTGGCCCCCGCTCTACCGGGCTGTCTCCCCACTTCTAAAGACACTGCTCCAGCGACGCTTTCCACAGGGACCAGCGACCTCTGAAGCCTCAGAGGACTGCCCTGCATCTAGAAGGACCAAGAACTCCAGAGGACAGCGGCTCTGTTCACCAAAGACTGCAACTTTGCAACAAAGAAGCAACTTTGAAACAACTCGTGTTTCCCGCCGGAAGCGTGAGACTTGGCACTCTGCACCCGACGCCCCCGGCTCGACTTATGGATAATAAACACTCCAGGGAGGACTCCCCGGCGACTACGAGACCGTGAGTAGCCAGAGTTGATCCCTCTGAGCCCCCACAGCGACGCCTGCAGAGGGAATCCCGAGGCTCCCCCTGACCGCGACTGCCTGCTTCAAAGACCCGACACCTGGTAAAGACTCTGCACCCGCAGCCCCTAGGACCTGAAGGATCCAACCTCCTATGCAGGAGCGACCCCCAGGTGGCCCTCTCCCTTGCCCAGGTGGTGGCTACCCCGAGGAGCCCCCCCCCCTTGCCTGCCTGCGTCGCTGAAGAGACCCCGTGGTCTCCCATTGCTTTCTATTGAAAACCTGAAGCTTGTTTACACACTGCACCCGGCCGCCCCGTGTAATTTCTATGTGGACTTGTGTCCTCCCCGGTGCCCTACAAAACCCCCCTGGTCTGCCCTCCGAAGACGCGGGTACTTAACTGCTGGCAGACTGGAACCGGGGCACCCCCTTCTCCATTGAAGCCTATGCGTTTTGGGCACCACTTTGACCTCTGCACCTGACCGGCCCTGAGCTGCTGGTGTGGTAACTTTGGGGTTGCTCTGAACCCCCAACGGTGGGCTACCTTGGACCCAAACTTGAACCCCGTAGGTGGTTTACTTACCTGCAAAAACTAACAAACACTTACCTCCCCCAGGAACTGTTGAAAATTGCACTGTGTCTAGTTTTAAAATAGCTATATGTGATTTATGTGAAAACTGTATATGCTATTTTGCTAATTCAAAGTTCCTAAAGTACCTACCTGAAATACCTTTCATTTGAAGTATTACTTGTAAATCTTGAACCTGTGGTTCTTAAAATAAACTAAGAAAATATATTTTTCTATACAAAAACCTATTGGCCTGGAATTGTCTCTGAGTGTGTGTTCCTCATTTATTGCCTGTGTGTGTACAACAAGTGCTTAACAGTACTCCTCTGATAAGCCTACTGTTCGGCCACACTACCACAAAATAGAGCATTAGAATTATCTCTTTTTGCCACTATCTTACCTCTAAGGGGAACCCTTGGACTCTGTGCATACTATTAGTTACTTTGAAATAGTGCATACAGCGCCAACTTCCTACATGGTGCGAAAAAAGATCCCTGGTGTCTAGTGGTTTGGTTGGCCTAAGAAAAATAGACGGATCTGCCCCCATGGTTGGCAGAAATGGCCTAACATAAATTTGCTCCCAGGGGAGCGACCCTTGCCTAAGGGGTCGCTCCCCATCTGTGAAAAAAGAAAAAAAAAAACTGGAGCCTAGTGGTTTCTGACCCTTTTGAGGCAGATCAGCCTAATTAAAATAGGCCGATCTGCCCCCAAAGGGGGCAGAAATGGACTTAAATAAATAAATGTGCCCCCCAGAGGAGTGACCCTTGCCTAAGGGGTTGCTCCCCTTTTTTGAAACTGTTGCAAAAAAAATCCCTGATGTCTAGTGGTTTCTGCACCCTTTGGGGGGTGATTGGCCTAACAGAAATAGGCTGAATTGGTCTAAAAATAATTTGCCCCTTCCCCCCGGGGACAGACCCTTGCCTAAGGGGTCACTCTGTTGTAATTTAGTAGCAATTAGATTAAGCATTACCATAAGACATCTTGTATTTAATAACTATAGTGAACATTTCGCGGAATCCATTTTGTATTCATGGCAGCCATTTTCTCTGCCACATGCTGCCATGTGCTCGCCATGTGCTCTGTCCTACCTTCCTGTTAACTACTCTTGAAAATCTGTCTAGTGCCAAGTTATATTTAGCATCTCCCACTTTGCCCATGCCCAGTAAGGTCTGCAGCTGTTAGTAATTAGTAACCAACAGTAATGTGTCTACTAGTCCTTGAAAACTGTTAGCCCCTCCTACCTGTCGACTGTGCATTTCCATATGACCCTATATGTATATAAGTCTTGCTTCTATAATTGTACCACCTCCTTTTAGCCCCTGTGTGGGTATAAAAGGACCATGCTCTCTTAGTTCAGTGTGCTACTTCAAACATTACCCAAGGGTGCTGTTTGAACTGTAGTACCACCTCATGAGGTTTAATAAACTTTGTATTTTATTTCAGTTTCTGTGCCAACTTCTTCCTATATGGTATGAGGACTTTGTGCAGAGAAGGGCTAACCCCTTGCACTAGTAAGCCTTGCTGAGGCTTACTTCGTCTAATTGGCGCCCGAAAAGGGACTCATCGACGACTCGGACGCACAACGGATTGGTCGCGACGAAGGATTGGGATCTCGCTGCGGACGATCAATGCCTGAGGAGACCCGAGTCTTGGCAACCCCGCCGTTTTTTCCTTCTTTCTGATTTGACCATCAAGCTGGCGCCGGTCCTCGACTGAGATCCTTTTTGTTCATTCGTCATGCAGTGACCATTTGGTCGATTTTAGAACTTGGCAGTTGGAACCTGGGCGCCCTATGATTGGTAAGAGCCGTTTTACGGCACTTGCTATGGGTTTTGATGCCTTTGTTTCACCACTTACTGTGGCTCTCATGTTTTGGATGACAAGTCAATGTGCGTCCTTTGAATTGATATATAAATTGCAATTTATGTTGGCAGGTAATGAGGAGAATTTTCTCCAATTTAATTTTGATTTGAACTGCACTTTAAGTGCTACTTGATTATAATACTGCATATTCTGCACTATTTTTGGCATGCCTGTTTTTAGTGCACTTCGTAGGATGTGTTGCTTTTGTAATGGTACCAATTTGAGACTGGAAGAATCGCAACTGGCGCCCCCATGGGGACTCCCAATAGAGATATGTATGTTAAACATGGTCTTTCTTCTATAATGTACAGCACATTATGGAATAAATACAGTTGTGCGGATCCTGAGTTACATTGGCCTATGCATGGGTCATTTGATTTGTGAAAGATTGAGTATGTGGAACAATGTATGTGTAAGCAAAGGTCCAGGCAAGATATGTTTGACTGTGTATGAATGTGGGAGAAAGAAGTGCGTGGACGAGTGAAGCGTGAGCAAGCCTTGCTTGTGAAAGAGCAGCGGAAGAATGTATATGTGAAAGCATTGGAAATGAGAAAGAAAGAAATAAATAACTTAAAGGAGTTAGAAGAGAAAGAACGTACATTACAGGTAACTGGCCAATACACTGTTCGGCAACCTCTCTATTCTATCCTTAACAAACCGCACGATGATTTTTTGTTTCTAGATCGCCCTCCACCTCCGAATGTCGTTTCTTCTGCCCCTCATGAGTTAGCTGGGGTCTCCGGTACGGAGCAACAGAAGATACAAGACAGTCGCTCTATGTTGCCTGCTGACCGTGCGTCTGAGCTTAGATCTATTGCTCGTAAAGCAATTCGTAGCATTGTCTCTGCTTCTGAACTTTTAGACAACATGAAAGGGTGGACGGAAAAGGAGCAGCTATATTTTACTGAGGCATTTGGCACACAAGTTATTGAACTATTTTAGAAATATTCTGATGAGTTAGAGCCCAATGATGTAGCAGCTGATCATAAGCAAATGCGTGATGGTCTTTTTGTTTTCTCCCAGGTGGCTGATGCAATCAGGCGTTTGGTGAAATTGTGTGTTTTGGCAGTCCGTTTGTAGAGGAGAAAAGGGTCGTGGATGTAGTTGCACGGACATCTCAGACTGGCGGGGTGCAAGCTTCCATCTTTGGAACAGATAAGACTTTGATAGTTCACGCGAAACCAATGCGGGAGGCCGCGCCTTTGTATGTTCCTCCTAAAGGATTGCGTAAAAGTGATGATAAAACTTCTGTTGATGATAAGGGTTATTTTATTTATAATTGGGTGTTTACTCCTTGGAATAGGGCAGATGTAATGGCACTTAAAACAGCATTGCCTAACCCGCGGAAAAATCCAGCCGCCTTTTATGAGGAAGTTGAGGGAGCAATTAGTTTTTGTACTATGACTTTGGCTGACATTGATTTATTTTTCGGATTGATATTACCGCCAGATATGTGGAGAACTGGTCATAAAGTTGATGATCGTGTAGTTTTTGGGGCGTCATGGAAAGAATTAGAACAGATGGACGGGGATAGGGAACCTGCGAAAAAGCCGTATCAGTTGATTCTACATCTTCCCGCAGCCAAATTAATTAAGTTAAAAATGATTATTCCCCCTAAAAAGATAGATTGGACTGTTTTAGCGTCTTGTAAGCAAAAGGCAGATGAATCGGTGTCTGATTTCTTTACACGCTTTGAAGAAGCATTTCATGATTTGAGTGGCCAGTTATTGTCAGATGATACGGGCAAACATTTGTTTGTCGATAAATATGTCTCAAATCTGTTACCAGGAATAGCTAGTCATCTAAAAGCTAGTGAAAGTTCGTGGACTACCTCTACTCCGGTTTCTCTTTTGACTATGGCTCAATATTATGAACGTTAGGCATTAGAAGCAAAAGGTAGCGAGGATAAAAAGATTAAAGAATTAAAGACAAAGGTTATGTTGGCTCAAGCTTATGGTCCGCCTTTTAGAGATAGTGATAGAGGTGGACGTGTATCTTATGGTTCTTCTTACACTCGTTCGAATTTGTCTGTTGATCAGTGTGCGAATTGTAGGAAATTTGGGCATTGTGCTGCCGATTGTCCAGCACTACGTGTTCAGCAGTGTTCACATGGTCGGGGACATATGAGAACTCGCTCAGGATATTCAGGGCCTAGAAGAAGCACGAATGATCATGCTAGGGTTGATGCTAATGTACGAGGGCAGGATGGGTTTAACACTTTTGATAGACAGAACCAATACCAGATGTCTAACTATGTGCAGCCTGATTTCCAAGATTCTGCTTATGCATAGGATTGCCTAGGGTGGGGTAAGGAATCAGTTGACTTTCCAGTAGATCAGAGGGGTCCCTATCTCACAGCACATGTTTTGGGTTCTACTGATCAGTTTCTGGTTGACACAGGAGCTACTCGTAGCACCTTGTCTAAACAATTGGTTCCAAGGGCTCCCCTGTCTGGCTTAACCATTACAACAATAGGTTTCGATGGAACACCTTCCGCTAGCCCATTGTCACAACCACTTGCATTCCATGTTGATAAATTTACTGCTCCATGTCAGTTTTTGCTTTCTCCAAATACACTAGACAATATTGTGGGTCTTGATATGCTCAAGTATTTCAGGGCTACAATACGATGCTCTCCTGAAGGGGTGCGTGTTATTTTGAATGATAATCATCCTGTGATGGAAAGAGTTTGTCTTGTTAAAGAGGATATTGCATTAGCTTCACTCCCTAGTACTTTGTGGGCTACTTCAGATACTGATGTGGGACAAATGATCATTCCACCGGTACATATTAGTGTCAAGGAGGGAGCTGTATTGCCACGTTTGCCTCAAAACAAATTTCACAGGAGGGCGAAGAAGCACTCACACGAATTGTGCATCATCTTATTGAAGTTTATAACAGTCCGATTTTTCCTATTCTGAAAAAGGATACTGATACTAGGATTTACCGATTCATTATTGATTTAGGAGAAGTGAATAAGATTGTGGTACCACAATATCCTGTGGTAACTGACATCCCAACACTTCTAACTTTGGTTCCCCCGACAGCAACTACGTTCTCTGTGATAAGCTTGAAGAATGCTTTCTTTTCGATTCCTATTCATCCTGACAGCCAATATTTGTTTGGTTTTACATTGAATAAACAATCTTGTAGATTTTATAGAGTTCCTCAAGGCTATACTGAGAGTCCTATTATTTATAGTCAAGCGTTAAAACGACAACTTGATTCTTTTGTTTTGCCTGAATGTGTGGCTCTCATACAATATGTCTATGATATTTTGTTGGCAGTTGATACCCCGAGCAATGTGAAAAGTGCAATTTGTCCTTACTTTCTTTTCTTGCTTCACACCATCATAAAGTGTCACGAAAGAAATTGCAATATTGTAGACCAAAGATAACCTATTTAGGTCACCTTTTGTCTAAGGAGGGCCGTGCACTTACATCAGATCGTGTTCAAGAAATGTTAGACACACCAGTACCCTCTACTCAGAAAGATGTTTGTGCATTCCTTGGTCTTACTTCTTTTTGTAGGCAATGGATATTAGGGTTTTCACACATTTTCAAACCTTTGTTAGCACTTTTGACTAAAGATACTCCAGTGCCCCTCCCATGGACAGATGAATGTGAGACTGCTTTCCGGCAGCTACGACAAGCCCTTTGTTCAGCACCAGTGTTAGGTTCTCCAAATTACACGAAGCCTTTTGCACTTTACGTACATGAGAAAGATGGATGTGCATTGTGAGTTTTAGTACAGACACATGGCGATAAGCAGCGTCCCTGTGCATATTTTTCAGCAGTACTTGATCCTGTCGCTCGAGCGTTGCCTGGGTGTTTTTGTTCAGTTGCAGCAACAGCTGTGTCAATACGTCAGAGTGAAGGGATAGTTTTGTCACATAAGCTGTTGGTGTTAGTACCCCATGCGGTTGATGCTCTTTTAAATCAAACAAAGATGCAATATTTAACTAGCGCTTGCCTGACAGGATATGAATTGACATTGCTGGCTCCTCACATTACACTGCAGAGATGTGCAACACTAAATCCAGCCACTTTGTTGCTATATCCGGTGGCTCAGCCTCAGTCACAAGAAACACATGATTGTATATTCCTTACTGAAGAACAGAAAAAGGGTCATATTGATTTGCAAGATACGCCCCTTCCAGATGTAGATGGGGAATTGTGGGTTGATGGGTCTTGTTTTAAGTTGCCAGACGGTACGACCTCAGCTGCATATGCAATCACCACAATACACACGGTAGTGGAGACAGCTCGTATACCACAGAAGTAAGCTCAAGCAGCTGAACTAATAGCTATGACACGAGCATGTGAGCTTAGTACTGACTTATGTGTGAACATTTATACAGACAGCCGCTATGCTTTTGGAGTGGCTCATGATTTTGGTTTGCTTTGGAAGGAGAGAGGCTTTCTCACATCCCCTGGGATGCAGATAATGCACGGAGAATTAGTGCATAACCTCTTGACTGCATTGATATATCCAAAGAAAATAGCTATTGTGAAATGTAGTGCACACAAGAGAGTGACCGATAAGATAGGGCAAGGTTATGCCCTTGCGGACTGCGTAGCACGTGAGACTGCAATGCAGCGAAGTACTACTTCTATGTATGTAGTGAAGTCACAAGCTGAACGTTGGCATAATGCTAGACAAGACGTATTAGATATACAGAAATCTGCTTCTGTAAAAGAATGTGAGCAATGGTCTGAAGAAGGAGAGTTGGATGATGAGGGCTGTTGGCGGAATAAGCAGATGGATAAATGGAAATTGCCTATAGCTTTTGTACAACCTATTGTTCAGATGGCACATGGGCTGGCACATGTTGGAGCTTCAACAATAACGAAGTTGCTCACGCAAGTTTGGGAGCATCCAGAAATTTCCAGTACAGCTAAGAGAGTAGTACAGCCTTGCTTGATCTGTTTACAATACAATCCTGGAAAAGGGACACAAGCTCCTGTGGGAGGGTTTGTAACACAAACTGCACCTTTTGAAGTTCTACAAATGGATTATATTCAGCTTGAACGCTGCAACAATTTAAAGTATGTCTTGGTGGTGGTATGTGCCTTCAGTAAATGGATAGAGGCGTACCCCACAAAGGATAATACTGCCAGTACCACAGTGAAGGTGCTTTTGAAATAATATTTCCCTAGGTTTGGTGTTTGCAGACTTTTATGGAATGATAACAGACCTCATTTTGTTGGGGAAGTTATTAAGTATGTCCTGAAAGGATTAGGGATCAAACAGAAGTTCCATGCGGTTTTCCACCCAAAATCAGCAGACTTGGTGGAAAGGTATAATGCTACTTTGAAGCTGAAGTTAGCAAAGATACAGGCTTCCACATCTTTAACTTGGCCGGATGCATTACCGTTGGCATTATTGTCTATTAGGTCAGTGCCACACTCTCGAACAGGCCTTACCCCCTATGAAATAGTATTTGGAAGGCCAATGAACATTTGGGGAGTTCCTAAGCCAAATTCTGTATATGATGTACCTTGTGTCCTGATGAATGATTATTTGGCACAGTTAACCGACAATTTGGTTTCTATTCATCAACAGGTTCGAGAAGCGCTTCCTGACAGATCTACAGGTGAAGGCCATGAACTCCGACCTGGTAACCAGGTGATGATTAAGTCGTTTGAAAATCAAGCAGCTTGGAACCAAGGTGACGGGGCCCAGAGCAGGTGCTCCTTGCGACAAGGACAGCAGTTCGAGTGACAAACCGAAAGAATTGGGTCCATAGTACTCACTGCAAGAGAGTGCTACCTACCTTGGTGGAATCTGCTGTGCTGACCGATCATCGAGAGATCTTGACTACGGAGAAAGGCCGTGCTATAACACCTGACGTATCTGCGGAGTTCTTCCCGGACCATACGATTTCTGGAGTATCGCGATATAATTTGAGACCGAGGAAAGAATCTGCGGTGCCGGAGAAAATTGGTTGAGCTACCACCCTGGGTTAGTGAAACGGAGAGCAAATGTGGCAAGGGGGGGGATCAGCCATGCATTAGAGTAGTGACACCCGTCTTGGCCTGTGGTGAAGAAATCAGCGGCTGCCCAGGGATAAGAGCTCCAACAATTGTTTTTAATTAATTTCTGGAAGGGTCGATTATCACTGTTGCTAAAATGAAGAACAAGATGATCATTAGTACTATGGGCATTGTTGTTGTTTTGGTGGTTATAGCAATAGTCACCTGGTTTGTTGAAAAGAAGGCTCCTGCTCGTGAGTTTTTTGTTGCCACTACTCCAGTACCAGAAGATCACTATTACTTTATGCTTCCCTATCATGAGCAGAAGCACTGTCAATCGTACTTCAATAATACTTTCATTCAGATGTTGCATCATACTCATAATGCTACAAATACTACTAACTGTTGGGTATGTGGAAAGATACCTGCGCATCAAAAGAAAGGAGACACACCTTTCATTCCTTTTCCTTTTTCACACAATAGTTCTTGTCAAGCTTGGTATACGCTTTTGTTTGCATCTGGAAAACGTACAGAGGGTGGACTTCTTTTTCGCCTTAATAAAGTATGCTACCAAGACAAAGATGGGTATCCCCAAGCCAAAGGAACTAAATGGGAATGGGAAGAGTATCAACCCGACAATGTTTCAATACCATGGCCCTCATTCTGACCTTGGCGGGCGGCGGAGGCCGCCCGCCAAAGTCCCGCCGTCAGGTTACCGTTCCGCGGTCGAAAGACCGCGGCGGTAATTCTGACTTTCCCGCTGGGCTGGCGGGCGGTCTCCTTCAGACCGCCAGCCAGCCCAGCGGGAAAGAGGCTTCCACGATGAAGCCGGCTCGGAATCGAGCCGGCGGAGTGGAAGCTGTGCGACGGGTGCAGTTGCACCCGTCGCGTATTTCACTGTCTGCGCAGCAGACAGTGAAATACATTTAGGGGCCCTCTTACGGGGGCCCCTGCAATGCCCATGCCAGTGGCATGGGCACTGCAGGGGCCCCCAGGGGCCCCGCGACCCCCCCTACCGCCATCCGGATCTCGGCGGTCCGACCGCCGGGATCTGGATGGCGGTAGGGGGGGTCAGAATCCCCGCGGCGGTGCAGCAAGCTGCGCCGCCGCGGAGGATTCAATGGGGCCGCGGTACACTGGCGGGACCCCGCCAGTGGTGCCGGTCCGACCGCGGCTTTACCGCCGCGGTCGGAATCCCCATTGAAGCACCGCCGGCTTGTCGGCGGTGCTCCCGCGGTCCTCCGCCCTGGCGGTCAAAGACCGCCAGGGTCAGAATGAGGGCCCATGTCTTCACAGATATAAGAGACTCTGACAAGAAAGAACAATTTGTGATTTCTGTTTCAAAAACTAAAGCAGATTTATGTATACGTAGCATTGGGCGAATTCCATTGGGGATAAGTGATTGTACCTTGATTTTAACTATTGAGGGTGTAAATAATAGTAGTTTAACAGCTTCACATAATATATATTTTGTTTGTGGTAACTATGGATATTACCAACTACCTGTTGGGTGGTCAGGTGTGTGTTATGTATCTTTTCTATTAACCCCTGTGTTTTTGGCACCTGCATCATATCACCGAGATTTTAAACTGTTCAATGACATCATTAAAAATAGATATAAAAGGACAATAAGTACAAACAAGGTAGACCAAACGGACACTAGCCTGCTACAATAAGTTGATTTTAATTTAGGGTTGTTCTCCTTTGTGGGTGCTACGTTAAACAGTAGAAAAGTGAGACGATTGACTAGGGTTGTGGAAGCTGTTACCAATCAGGCAGCTCTGGCACTTGGGAATATTTCTGAGGTGCTCCAAATTACGAGAATTGTAGCGCTCCAAAATCGTATGGTACTAGATGTGATATTAGCTGATCGAGGTGGTTCATGTCGCATCATCGGTAGTAGTTGCTGCGTTTTCATTCCAGATCACTCACCTTCAGTATATGATGCAATATCTAAATTACATAAAATTTCTGCAGAAATTCACACAGAGACTGGTATTTGGTCTTTTTCAGGATGGTTTTGGGCTCTTGTTTCCGCTTGAGGTTGGAAACTACTGACTATCCTGTGTGTAATGATTGCAATATTTTTCACATGCTGTATCTGTATTCAGTGTGGTCCAATGTTTTGCTCCATGTGTATTACTGCTTGTATGCCTACCAAAAGAGATATTACAGAAATGAAAGCACAACACATGTTAGATAAGGAAATAGCTGAAATGATGAGCATAAAGATACAAGATGAATATTTAGATTATCCCAGAAAGACGAATGTCTTCAGCTAATGCTGAAAGGGTCGTCTGCTGTAATTTAGTAGCGATTTGATTAAGCATTAGCAGAAGACATCTTGTATTTAGCAACTATTGTGAACATTTCGCGGAATCCATTTTGTATTCATGGCAGCCATTTTCTCTGCCACATGCTGCCATGTGCTTGCCATTTGCTCTGTCCTACCTTCCTGTTAACTACTCTTGAAAATCTGTCTAGTGACAAGTTATATTTAGCATCTCCCACTTTGCACATGCCCAGAAAGGTCTGCAGTTGTTAGTAATTAATAACCGACAATAATGTGTCTACTAGTCCTTGAAAACTGTTAGCCCCTCCTACCTGTCGACTGTGCATTTCCATATGACCTTATATGTATATAAGTCTTGCTTCTATAATTGTACCACCTCCTTTTATCCCCTGCGTGGGTATAAAAGGACCATGCTCTCTTAGTGCAGTGTGCTACTTCAAACATTACCCAAGGGTGCTGTTTGAACTGTAGTACCATCTCATGAGGTTTAATAAACATTGTCTTTTATTTCAGTTTCTGTGCCAACATCTTCCTATATGGTTTGAGGACTTTGTGCAGAGAAGGGCAAACCCCTTGCACTAGTATGCCTTGCTGAGGCTTACTTTGACAGCTCCCCTTATCATTGTAAACACATTTAAAACAAATCCCTGGTGTCTAGTGGCTTCTGACCCCTGGGGGCAGATCGGCCTAATTAATGTAGGCTGATCCTCCCCCAAAGGGGGCAGAAAAGGCCTAATAAAAAAATTGCCAGCTGTGGAGCGACCCTTGCCAACAATTTCATAAAAAATGAAAAGTGGCTGGTATCTAGTGGCTCGGCCTAATTAATGTAGACTCATTTTCCCCCAGTGGGGGCAGAAAAGGCCTAATAATGAAATTGCCCCCTCGGGAGCAACCCTTGTCTAAGGGGTCGCTCCCCATAGAAACATAAATAAAATTAAAAAAACATCCTTGGTGTCTAATGCCTTCTGCACCCCCTGGGGTCAGATCAGCCTTATTAAAATGGGCCGATCCTCCCCCCGGTGGGGCAGAAATTGCCTTAGATTAATGGGGTCATTACAACCCTGGCGGTCGGTGTTAAAGCGGCGGTAAGACCGCCAACAGGCCGGCGGTAAAAAAAATTGCAATTACGACTGTGGCGGAAACCGCCAACAAAGACAGCCACTTTAACACTCCGACCGCCACGGCGGTACAAACAAACAGCTTAGTGGTCACCGCCAACAGTCAGGTGGAAGACAAAGTAACGCCCACAGTAATACAACCTACCAATCCGCCACCTTTTCCGGGGCAGATTCACCGCGAATAAAAATTCAGCGGAAACAGGATTTCGAAGGGAAAACGCTCACCTCTACACACCCCACGAGGAACCAGGACACCATGTAGCCGGAACTCCAAATTCTCCCTGTGATAGTCTTCGTGCTCCTCTACCAGGAGCACGAACGCCAGCGGCGAAGACCACGGTGAGTACTGCACCTACGACACAGGGGAGGGGGGAGGGAAAAAACAGGGACACACACACGCAACACACCCACCCCCACCTTCACCCACTACAACACACACACTAATACTTATTAATACATGATAGTTACACCCCCCCCAACCCCCCGGAAGAATGCAAAGACAAAAGAAAATGAGTGTAACCATTGTATTATATTAAAATCAAGTAGGCAAAAAAATATATATATACACCATAAACAAAATATACACCAAGCATAGTAGTCCAGGTAGTGCTCTAATTATGTCCGGTGAACACTGGGCCCACACGGTGTGGGCGAGGCCCACACAAGATCCCCGACCATGACGGAGAGAACACTGCAGGGGCATCAGAGAGCAAGAAAACAGGCACCTCAGGGGGAGGGCAAGAAGGGGGCACCTCAGCCGGTTGAGTGCACAACGCCAAATCCACGAGGGGGCAACATGCCCACTGTTGATCCTGGGGAGTGCAAAGCCACAGTCTCTCAAGTCTCTACAGTGGGTGGGTTGCCCACTGTTCAATCCTGGGGAGTGCAAAGCCACAGTCTCTCAAGTCTCTACAGTGGGTGGGTTGCCCACTGTTCAATCCTGGGGAGTGCAAAGCCACAGTCTCTCAAGTCTCACAAGTGGGTGGGTTGCCCACTGCTTTATCCTGGGGAGTGCAAAGCCACAGTCTCTCAAGTGGATAACAGTCTCCACTGGTTCTGGAGGGGGATTTGTGCCCAGAGTGCTACATCCTGCTAAGGACGGAGGTAGTGGATGTATCTCTCCACTGGTTCTGGAGGGGGCATTGTGCCAAGAGTACTTCATCCTGCTAAGACAGAGGTAGTGGATGTATCTCTCTACTGGTTCTGGATGGGGCATGGTGCCCAGAGTGCTTCATCCTGCTAAGGACAGAGGTAGTCGATATATCTCTCCACTGGTTCTGGAGGGGGCATTGTGCCCAGAGTGCTTCATCCTGCTCGTGACGGACTCAGTAGCATCAGTGCCCTTGGCGCTCATGGGCCAGCGGTGCTTGAGGCGGTGGTGCCCTGTTCAGCAGTGCTTGTAGCGGCGGTGCCCTGTTCAGCAGTGCTTGGAGCGGAGGTGCCCTGTTCAGCGGTACTTGGAGCGGCGGTGCCCTGTTCAGCGGTGCTTGGTGCGACGGTGCCCTGTTCAGCAGTGCTTGGAGCGGCGGTGTCCTGTTCAGCGGTGCTTGGAGCGGCGGTGCCCTGTTCAGCGGTGCTTGGAGCGGTGGTGCCCTGTTCAGTGGTGCTTGGAGCGGCGGGGCCCTTTTCAGCGGTTCTTGGAGTGGAGGGCTCCATTGCAGTGACTCAGCTGCTGGCGGTCCTCTATGTCCCAGCGGGGCTTGCGCTGGCGGTCCTCTCTGACCCAGCGGGGCTTGTGCTGGCGGTCCTCTCTGTCCCAGCGGGGCTTGTGCTGGCGGTTCTCTCTAGCCCCGCGGGGCTTGTGCTGGCGGTCCTCTCTAGCCCAGCGGGGCTAACGCTGGCGGTCCTCTCTGTTCCAGCGGGGCTTGCGCTGGCGGTCCTCTCTGTTCCAGCGGGGCTTGTGCTGGCGGTCCTCTCTGTCCCAGCGGGGCTTGTGCTGGCAGTCCTCTCTAGCACAGCGGGGCTTGCACTGGTGGTCCTCTCTGGCCCAGCGGGTCTTGCGCTGCTCTCTGGCCCAGCGGGGCTTGCGCTGGCGGTCCTCTCTAGCCCGGCGGGGCTTGTGCTGGTGGTACTCTCTAGCCCAGCTGGGCTTGTGCTGGCGGTCCTCTCTAGCCCAACGGGGCTTGTGCTGGCGGTCCTCTCTGGCCCAGCGGGGATGATGGCGGTGGTGTCCTGGGCAGTGTGGCTGATGGCTGTGGCCTCCTGGCCAGCGGGGATGACGGCTGTGGCCTCCTGGATAGCGGGGATGACGGCTGTGGCCTCCTGGGCAGCAGTGATGATGGCGGTCTCCTCCGCCGTGCTGTTCTTCCCTGACTTTCCTGGTTTCTTGTTACCCTTCACCACCTTGGAAGGTGTCGCAGCTGACTCCACACTCCCACCAGGACCCCTGGGAGCGGCTTTGGTGGCTAGAGTCTTACCCATCTCCTGCCGGGCACTGGCCAACTTTTGATGCTTGACAGGTGGGGGGGTGTCCGTGCTGTCGCTCCGTGCCACACTGGCTGCCCTGGTGGCCGGTGCACTCCAGATTTCGGTGAATACAGGCACCACTGGTCCTGGAGATGTTGTGGCTGAGGTGCTAGTTCGGGACCTAGGAGACGGACAGGGTGGGGGAGGTGTGGGAAAGAGATCAAGGTTGGACAGGAAAGGTTTTTTGGAGACACTGGGACGGGTAGATGGAGGGGGTTTGGGAGTGGAGGAAGAGGTTGTGATTGTAGGAGGTGTTCGTTTCGTGACTTTGGGTGAAGGTGCATGTGCTGGAGGCTGTCGTGAGGTGGATAGCTGTTGGGTGGGTATGTGCCTGCATTTGTGTATCTGGGGAGGTGGTGTCACAGCCACACTGGGAGAGGACACAGGGGATGTGTGAATGGTAGTGGGGGTGGTGACTGCATGTGAGCGGGGTGTGGTGGTGTGTGTGCTGGTGATGGCAGTAGTGGCTGTAGATGTAGTACATGCAGGTGTGAGTGGAGACGAGACTGGGAGGGAGGAGGGAGGAGGGAGAAGAGGAGGAGGGGGACACAGTGGAGGCAGTGGATGTCGCTATGTCTGCATGTGTGTGATGCTTGCATGAGTGCCTGTGGGATGTGTGGTGCTTATGTTTGCCTGAGCTTCCCTTGTGTGTTGCTGGTCTGTAGGTGTGCTTGTGATAGGCTGGGGTACAGGGGATTGGGTCTGGGTGGAGGAAGTTGGAGGGGGAAGGCTGGACACAAGGACAATGGCTGCCATCAGTGCTGAGGCCAGAGTCTGAAAAGCTCGCTGAAGGGCCGCCTGACCAGAATAAAGGCCCTCCGGGAATGCATTGGTTTGTTGCAACTGCCTTTCGACACCCTAGATGGCATTCAAAATGGTAGACTGCCCACAGTGAGGGGCCTGAGGAGGTCAATGGCCCCCTCACTGAGAGCAGCAGGGGTGACTGGGACAGGGGCTGAGGTGCCTGGGGCGAAGGTGATGCCCACCCTCCCGGGTGAGCGGGCACGGGGCAAAGGCTGAGGGGCTGCTGGGAGGGCGGTGCTGGTAGGGAGTGTGGCGGCTGTACCTGTAGATGGGGGAGCACAGATGTTGCCACCACCACAAGGGAGCTCCCATCAGAGGACAAGTCCGTGTCGCTGGTCTCAGCTCCTGTCCCCGCCGTGGAGCTCCCCTCGCCCTCTGTCCCACTGGTGAAGTCCGAGTCCATAGTGTGGCCCTCCATGGCCATGTGGGATGCATCCCCCTCGTGCTCCGGTGCCACTGCTACTCCACCTGATGATGCTAATGCACACAAGAACAGGGAGACCACAAAAAGGGGGGTACGACAGAAGAAAGACATATTGAGTGCATGCATTACCGCTACCGTTGGTGGACACGACAGACACAGAAGCCCCCTGCACTATGCCGCGCTCTTGGGCTCCACTGTTCAATTCCTGGGAAATGGCCTACTAGGCTATGGATGACATCTGCACACATGGATGACACAGGTGCATGACTAGGTGTACTTGGCACTCTACAGAGGTGGGGTGTCACATGGCCTGCCTTACGGAGGGACCTTGCCTACGGAACTCGCCCTGGCCTAGGGAAACCCACAGCCCACCTCCACCACCCAGACACCTCCACTGCGGGCAAAATCATCAGCAGGATGAGAGTGTACTCACCCCCTTGTGGTTGCTGTGATGCCCTCAAGCTCCCATCTAACTCCGGGTATGCCACCGCCAGGATCCTGAACATCAGGAGGGTCATGGTGCGACTGGCACCCCTCCTATGTTGGGAGGTAATCCCCAGCTGAGCCTCCGCCGTCTTCTTGCTCCAGCGGTGAATGTCCTCCCATCTTTTCCAGCAGTAGGTGCTCCGTCTGTGGTAGACCCCCAGGGTCCAGACGTCCTTGGCAAATTGCACGCCAAATATCTTTTTTCTGGTGGGCGCTGACCTACATGAATTGTACAGGGGGAAGAGAAACTTATTACCCATCCCTACCCTTGCCATGTGCCACATGCACTCACCGTAGTTTCATGCACACCGGAATCTCCCCCCCCTTCTTCCTACATCCACCCCACTCCACACAGGCATAGCCCATACAGCATGCTCCCAGTGTACTTACCTGTTTGTCTGAAGGACCGTAGAGTAGCGTGTAGTGGGGGAGGACCCCATCAACGAGTTTCTCCATCTCCTCCGATGTGAAGGCAGGGGCCCTTTCCCCAGACGCACGAGCCATTGTCTCTTCCAGACCGAGGTCACAGCAGCACTTGCAGTGTAGGTCCTCTCCTGTCGAAGATCAGGTATCAAGTGACTGAACAGATAGAAAATGGCGGTCACATCGTCATCAGCTCCTGGGACCCATAGGGTCCAATGTTAACCAATGCAGCATTGCGCCGCTGTCTTCGACCGCCTACCGCGACGGAGTACAACACTAGCGGAATTAGCTCACATCCAATTGTCCCAATTTACAGGTCAGCCAGCCATCATTTCAGGGGCCCACATGGCTTCATTTTTAACTGCATCACACATACCTAGGCCTAGACTCAACACACATACAGGCTACTTGTTGGATTATGATTTGTGTTCTGTGTAAGCTGTGGGTACGTACCTCTGAGTTGGTTTACTCTGTGCTCGCTGTTGTCCTTCATAGGCACCGTCCGCTGGGACATGTGAGGAGATGGCAGCATTCTCCGGTGTACCAACCGTTGGTGGACCTGTCGACAATGGAGGAAAGACATGTGATCATCACCTACAGGCTTGGCTGTGCCACAATCCAGGAACTGTGTACCCAGCTGGAGCCAGACCTGATGTCAGCTATCCGCCATCCCACAGGAATCCCCCCTCAAGTGCAGATGCTGTCAGTGCTCCATTTCCTTGCAAGTGGGTAATTTCAAACAACAGTGGCGATAGCATCAGGGATGTCCCAGCCTATGTTTCCCAACGTGTTGTCCAGAGTGTTGTCTGCCCTGCTGAAACACATGCGGAGCTACATGGTTTTCCCTCAGGTGGAGGATTTGCCTACAGTGAAAGGTGATTTCTATGCCCTGGGATATATCCCCAACATCATAGGTGCCATTGATGGGACCCATGTGGCTTTGGTCCCCCCCGCAGGAATGAACAGGTGGACAGAAAACCGGAAGAGTTACCATTCAATGAATGTACAGATAGTATGTTTGGCAGACCAGTACATCTCCCATGTGAATGCCAAGTTCCCTGGCTTAGTGCATGATGCTACATCCTGCGGAATAGCCGCATCCCTTATGTGATGGGTCAACTCCAGAGGCACTGTGTGTGGCTATTAGGTGAGCACCTGGAAGCAAGACAGTGGGAATGGTTGTCTGGGGATATCCCTACAGGTAAGTGTGTGTCTAACAGTTGTCCCTCGCCATTTGCAGGTGACTCTGGTTACCCCTACCTGTCATGGCTACTGACCCCAGTGAGGAATCCCAGGACAAGGGCAGAGGAATGCTACAATGAGGCACATGGGCGTACATGGCGGATAATCGAGCGGACCTTCGGCCTCCTGAAGGCCAGGTTCAGGTGCCTCTATATGACAGGTGGATCCCTATTCTATTCACCATAGAAGGTGTGCCAGATCATTGTGGCCAGCTGTATGCTTCACAACTTAGCTTTGTGACGACAGGTGCCTTTTCTGCAGGAGGATGGTCCAGATGGCGGTGTTGTTGCAGCTGTGGAGCTCGTGGACAGTGAAGACGAGGAAGCAGAGGAAGAAGACATGGACAACAGGGACTCAGTGATCCAGCAATATTTCCAGTCAGACACAGGTAAGAATACAAACCTGCCTACTACATATACTTTAACACTACTACCTCTCTACTGTCTATCGTTTTCACCCAGTGTATGGTCACTGAGTTGTCACTTTCCCTTACGATTTCACAGATGTGTGTCCCACAGTGTGACTTCTGCTTTGTTTCATCATGGACTACAGCTGTGTGACATAGGTATGTTGAAATTACAAATGAAAGAGCCACAGTAATTGCTAATACACTATTCCGAAATCACAGACTGACTCCAGATTGTTTTGTGCTTTAAGGGTGTTTATTTTAGTGCTCAATATTGGAGGGGGTAGCAAAACGGTGAGGGGTGATGGCAGAGTCCAGTCTATTAGTCTCACAGGCGCATTGCCCAAATGGGCATAGGAAGTGGAGCTGGGGCAGTTTAAGGATGGACAGGGTGACAAAGTGGGACAGAAGGATCACATTCAGGGTGGTCTCATTTCTTGGCGGGGGTCTTGTCATCGTTCTCTGTCTTTCTCCTGGATCTCAGGGACTGTTTGCAAGGTGGTTCTCCCTTTGCAGGGGTGGGGTGCTGGTGTGGTGGTCCTGTGGCGGTGCCTCCTGTCCACTAGCGCCGGCGGAGGTGGTGGGCAGTTCATCGTCCAGGCTAGTGTCTGGGGCCCCTTGTAGTGCCACAGTGTCCCTCCTGGTGTTGAGTACTTCCTTCAGCACCCCTACGATGGTGCCCATGGTGAAATTGATAGCTCTGAGTTCCTCCGTGAAGCCCAAATACTGTTCCTCCTGCAGGCGCTGGGTCTCCTGAAACTTGGCCAGTACCATTGCCATCGTCTCCTGGGAGTGGTAGTAGGCTCCCATGATGTTGGAGAGGGCCTCGTGGAGAGTGGGTTCCCTTGTCCTGTCCTCCCCCTGTCATACAGCAGCCCTCCCAGTTCCCCTGTGTTCCTGGGCGTCCGTCCCCTGGACCGTGTGCCGACTGCCACTGCCCACAGGTCCCTGTTGTTATTGTTGTGATGGGTTAGCCAGGGTTCCCTGTAGTGGTGGACACACAGCTGATTGGCGTGTCCTGGGGACGGAGGTATGGGCCCGCTGGGTGGGTGCTGTGCTGGTGTTTCTAGAGGGGGGAATCTCTGTAGTGACCTGTGACTGTGTCAGGGGAACCGACTATCCCGAGGACCCCGATGGGCTGGGCTGGTCATCTAGATCCAGTTGGACAGAGGTGCTGTCATCACTGTGGGCCTCTTCTGTTAGTGGTGTGGACATGTGTGGACCCTCCTGTCCGGTGACGTTGGGTAGGGGTCCTGCACGGATATAATAGGATGTTTATTACATCTGTGTGTGGCATGGTGTGCAATGGGTGGGTGACCGTGTACCCCAGTGCTTGCATTCCTGTGTGGAACCTTGTGTGATGATGTTTTAGGGGAGTGTATGGGTATGTGCAGTGGACATGCTTTAGTGATGTGTGTCCATGTTTTGTTGTTGCATGCAGGGCTTGGTGTTGGGATGGGTGGTTTGTGATGTTGGGACATTTGTGAAGAGTTGGAGTGATGGGGGTGAGGGTGGGGGTATGTGATGGCATGCAGGTAGGGTGGGGGATGTAATAGTTAGGATTTGACTTACCAGAGTCCATACCTCCACCTACTCCTGCGAGGCCCTCAGGACGCAGAATCGCCAAGACCTGCTCCTCCCATGTTGTTAGTTGTGGGGGAGGAGGTGGGGGTCCGCCGCCAGTCCGCTGAACCGCAAGGTGGTGTCTTGAGATCACGGAACACACCTTCCCCCGTAGGTCGTTCCACCTCTTCCTGATGTCATCCCGATTTCTTGGGTGTTGTCCCACTGCGTTGACCCTGTCCACTATTCTGCGCCATAGCTGCATCTTCCTTGCAATGGAGGTGTGCTGGACCTGTGATCCGAATAGCTGTGGCTCTACCTGGATGATTTCCTCCACCATGACCCTGAGCTCATCCTCCGAGAACCTGGGGTGTCTTTGCCGTGCCATTGGGTGGTGTGGGTGATGTGTGGGGTGGTGTGTGGGGTGATAAGTGTGCTGATATGTAGTGGTGTGTTGTGTGAGGTGCGTGTATGTTATGTGGGTGATGGTGTTATGTGCCTGTGGATGCTAGTATTGTTGATGGTGGTGTCTCTCTCTGGCTTTATCTCTGTAGTTGTGGTCGTAGGAGTTTGTGGGTGATGTGGGTGTGTGTTTTATATTGTATTGGGTGTGTGGGAGTGGTGTGTGTATGTGTATCAGGTGTGTGTATTTCGAATTGTCCAATGTGGTGGTGTTTTGGAGACGTGTGTGTATTTTGAGTGAGGCGGGGTGAACCGCCAATGGAATACTGTGGTTGAAAGACCGCCGCGTGGATTCGTGGGTCGTGATAGTGTGCCCGTGTTTCTGTTGGCGTGACAGTGTCAGTTTTTTTTTGCCAGTTTATCACTGACCTTCGGTGTCGCGGACTTGTGTGGGTGTCTGAATATTGGCGGATTCCGTGCTGTGGGTCATAATAGCTGTGGCGGAATTCCGCGGCTGCGACGGTGTGTTGGCGGTCTTCTGCACGGCGGTAAGTAGCTTTTACTGCCAATGTTGTAATGACCGCCTAAATGTCCCCCCTTGGGGAGTAACCCTTGCCCAAGGCCCTGCTCTCCTTCTTTGTGTGCACAAAGTAAACAAAATCCCTGGTGTCTAGTTGGCATTCCTGCAACACGATCGCAGGACTGCTCGGAGAGACAACATGAAAAGGCAAGGAAAGGCCTTTCCTTCCCTTTTCATGCCTCCCTGACCTTCCCTGCCCCCGTACAGAGGAGAAACAGAAGCATGCTTCCAGCACGATGGGAAGCAACCTCTGATGGGGTCAGCACACAATCGCATGCTGATATCATCAGACGTCACTGGGAGGATTTGGGGGGGGCCAGGGTTAGAAGGGGAAGCCCATGGGCTGGGTCCAGGACGATATGGTTACATCCCCGGTGCCTGAGCGCCACGGCAGAGGACGTAACCATGGCAGAGGATGTAACCACCTCATCCTCTGCACCCAAGGGGTTAAAATAAATCCCCATTGTGAGAAGTGAATTATTGGCTGGGTGAATGCTAGTCCACATCAAGTAATAATGTTAGTATTCATGTAGGTCTTGTAAAGGTCTTAGGCCCATATTTATACTTTTTTAGCATCGCATTTGCGTTGCTTTTTTACGCAAAAGCGGCGCAAACTTTTATACTTTTTTAGACCGCATTTGCGCTGCTTTTTGACGCAAAAGCGGCGCAAACGTACAAAATACAATTGAAAGTTTGCAGCGCTTTTGCGTCAAAAAGTGACGCAAATGCGGCACTAAAAAAGTATAAATATGGGCCTTAGTATCTTGAACCAGAGCTTAACCTAGGGCAGGTATGGCACAGAGCAGATGGGCTTACCCTAAGAAAATGTGTAGAGCACTTAGAAGTACCGAAACCGTTATGAAGTTGAAATCAGAAAAGAATAAAATTGCATACTAATTTATAAAAATAGATAATATTTATTGACTAAAATGATATTGAAATTGTAATCCAATAAGGGGAACTAGAGATATGACTTTTACATGTTTTTAAAAAAGGCAATAGCTCCAAAAAGCGTTAAGAGCAACCACAGACATCTGGTTGCATTTTAGCAATACCTATCCCGACCGTAAAGTAGTTGGATCAGCTGCAGAAACCAGGTCCTCCGTGTTCGATGATTTACCTTGTGACTTAGGGGGTCATTCTGACCCTAACGACCGCGGAAGCACCGCCAACAGGCTAGCGGTGCTCCCAAGGGCATTCTGACCGCGGCGGTACAGCCGCGGTCAGAAACGGAAAACCGGCGGTGTACCGCCGGTTTTCCGCTGCCCTGGGGAATCCTCCATGGCGCCGCAGCTTGCTGCGCCGCCATGGGGATTCCGACCCCCATACCGCCATCCTGTTCCTGGTGGTTTTGGCCGCCAGGAACAGGATGGCGGTATGGGGTGTTGTGGGGCCCCTGGGGGCCCCTGCAGTGCCCATGCCAATGGCATGGGCACTGCAGGGGCCCCCGTAACAGGGCCCCACCATGATTTTCAGTGTCTGCCATGCAGACACTGAAAATCGCGACGGGTGCAACTGCACCCGTCGCACCCCTTCCACTCCGCCGGCTCCATTCATGGAAGGGTGTTTCCCGCTGGGCTGGCGGGTGGCATTCTGGCGGTCGCCCGCCAGCCCAGCGGGAAACCCAGAATACCCGCGGCGGTCTTTTGACCGCGCAGCGGTATTCTGGCGGCTCCCGCCGGCCCTGCGGTTACCGCGGCCGGCGGGAGTCAGAATGACCCCCTTAGACTCTAAAATGGAAGTCAAAAGCCCTCTGTGGGACAAGACAACAAGCTTCCGCCAAGAGACAAGATACCTGTGAGACAAGGTCACAAAAATGCTGTTGACTTTTTTACAGGAAAGCTCAGAGCAAGATAATTCAAAATTAATGCTCAAATAAGGTCCATCACTGGTAGGCTACTTTTAGTGATTTTGCCTAGTGAATATTGCAGAACTCGGAAGAAGGGTTACAATGGTAATGAATTTTCTGTTGCTGAAACCTAAATCCTATTGAATAAAATTTAATTTAGATGTCAGAGGCCTGGATATCTTTCACAGTTGTGACAAAGTAACCCGCCGCTGAGTTCTAAATCAGGACCTCAGTCACTTTTTTAGAGTTCAGATTCCTCTAATACGGCAAGGCAGGTTAAGTTCTTCTTCTTTCTACCACAGGTCCAGTAGTGTTATGAAAACGGTGACCGGGGTGCCGCATTTGTGCCTGACACTAGCCAGTAGCTCAGAGTGGCTCTTGGGCCCTCCCTAACCAATAGGGGAAAAGTTCCCAGTAGAAACCTTGACCACTATTGCAGCACTTCCTGTCTGTACTACTGTATACAATACCAAAATTAACTCTTCTGCTTAAAACTAAGATGGAAGTATCTTACCCTTTCCAGAGCTCTTGTATCCACCCTAGAAGTTTAGCCAAGTAAATAAGCACTCCACTGCGGTCAGCCATCTCCCTTCCCACTTGGATTGATACCTGGAAGACTAGAGAGACAACTGAGGGGGTAGGCTCAGGTATTATCTATATCTGCCTGTGACAAGATATTTCTTTGATGTTAATTACGTTCCTGGTAATAACCAAGGCGGTCATCCAGCCAAAAGAATAAAACACATTCCCATACCAAGACCTTTGCCTCAGCACTTAGGGAAAGTTCTCTCCTCATTGAAGGGACCATTGAGTTCCTAGGCAAATAGACTTCTGGAGAGTCCAGGGAGGGAAAAGTAATTTTCTAAGAGCACCTTTTCCAAAATATTTTTTTTTAAAGCTGACTTTGACAGTGACTTGGACTTGCAAAGAATATTTTAAAATGTTCAAGAATTAACTTTGCAGCTGATAGCTGGATGGAGAAAATATTATCAAATTTAATATTATATACCAGTTCCTACCGATAAAACAGCTAAACCTGCAGTAGTAAAAATAACTTTTTAGGTCTTATCACTGTAAGACACAATGAGCATTAAACATGTATACATCCTACATTTAAATACCATTCATGCTGCCTTACGGGCCATAAGTCCTACTTAGGGGTTATTTTGGCAGATCAAAAGATCAAATTTGAAGTTTTGAACCTGCACAGACAGGCTATAGTGGCAGTTCTTTAGTCATATTTGCACTTTCACTGTAGTGAGTAGCACAAAGGATGTTGCAGTTCACTAGTGACATTGAAATTACACGGCATAGGTACACTTTGTACCATATACTAGGGGCTTATAGGTAAGTTACATATAGGAGTATAGTGAATTTCAACATGTTTTAGGGGTTAGAGCACATGCCCTGAGGCCAGATTAGTAGAGTCCCAGTGAGCAGAGTCAAAAAACCAGCAGCATCAGTTCAGTTCAAAGTATTGGGGAGGTTTATGAAAAGAGAGGACTTTCCCTACATGGGCCCCCTTCAGATGAAAGGCGAGTACCAATTTGGTAGGTCTAATCATCTGAGCAGAAGAACCTGTAAAGGCCAGTGGCACGGTTAGTCCCTGCTTTGTGTTTCACTAAGAAATCCGTACCCTACAGGGAGATGAACCACCTCAACAGTTTGGGGTTGTCTCCTTTCATCTGTGTAAGGCATCTGAGAGGCCTGTGGTTAGCAAGAACCTTGATGTGAATTGCAAACAGGTAGGTTATCAGCTTCTTCAGAAATAAAGCCACAGCAAAGGCTACCCTCTCTAAGGCATTCCAACATTGCTCTGTGGAGTAGTTACCTGATGATAAAGGCGGCTTGTTGGTCTTGACCCTCATCATTTAGCTGTGATAAAACTGTCCAATCCCATATTCTGAAGCATCTATTTGGACACCAAACTCCTTGCTGCAATCAGGTGCCTTGAATACAGGTGCTATACAAAGTACCTAATTCAGGGTGTCAAAGCCTTTCTGATACTCCTCAGTCCATATGTCCTTCTTTGGCTTCTTCTTTGAAGTCAGCTCTGTTGGGGGGAGCTACAATGATGCTTTAAGTAATTAAAATATGAGTTGAGAGGACTGAAAATCTATTTAAATATTATACACAATTCTTCTAAAAATTAAGCACAAAGCTAAATAAGCCAGTTCTTAACCATCTGCTAGATTGACGCAAAGCAGCCAGGCTTAACTTATAGGCAATGTATAAAGTATTTATGCATTGGTCAAAGGGTAATCAAGCGAAAACACAACACAAGAAAAAGCCCAAACCAAAGCCCAAACCAATTCAGAAAAATAAAGTAACTTTTATTACAGAAGATTATGTAAAAACTGCTAAAATCCAACAGGTAGAACCAGAGTTTTGAATTTCTAAAGTTCAAAATTTTAATTAGCACCAAATACAAGATCTAAGGCTGAATGCAATGAAGTGGGGTGTGCCTGCCTTGACAGTTGGTCCTTTCTATTGCAGGTCCTGGAGCACCTCCCTGACATGGATCAGGTGTACCTGCAGTTGGAGCTACAGATGGTTCAATCAACTCCATATGCTACACTTAAGGTCTCCAGCCTAGACAGTACCTTATTCACCAGCCTCTGGAAGGTTGCAAATGCAGTCTTCAATTCTAGGGCATTTCTTTAAATAGTAGAATTAGAAAATAATGTAAAATGGAGGTTGGGGAATCATTTGTATAAACAATCTCAATATTTTCTGGAATTATATTACCTTTATTAATATTCTACTACAGAACTATTCCTAATAGCATATATTTCCAAAATCTTTGAAACACTAGACAATACAAAGGTCAAAATGATAAAATAATTCCCCAATTAGTATCTCTGGAGGATACAATGCACTAGGAAACAAATTGTATTTTCAATTGCATTTAAGACAAAAAATATCTAATTATTAACCCCTTTGGTGCAATGTACGTAATGGTTATGTCCAGTGGCGCAGCGTTAGCGCCTAGGCAGGGATGGAAGGGGAACCGCTTCCACCCCCGAGCCCTCCCCCCGGCCTCCCACAGTGATGTCTGATGACATCAGCACACAATTGCGTGCTGACCTCATCAGAGGTCGCCCCCATCACACTAGCAGCTCAGCTGCCAGCGCGATCGGAAAAAAATGCTTACATTTCTCTTCCGATCGGAGGGAGGGGGCAGTCGGAGAGGCATGAATGGAAAGGAAAGGCTTTTCCTGTCCTTTAATGTCTTTCTGAGCATTTCTGCAGCACGATTGTAAAGCGATTGTGCTGCAGAAATGCCCACTAGACACCAGGGATCTTTGTTTACATATAGTAAACATTGAAGGGGAGTGGCCCTCCGGACAAGGGTCGCTCCCCTGGGGGGCTTTTTTTAAGGCCTTTTCTGGACCACTTTGGGGGCAGATCGGCCTATTTTAATTAGGACGATCTGCCCCTGGGGCGCAGAAGCCACTAGGCACCAGGGATATGTTTTTTATTTTTTTACAGGTGGGATGTAACCCTTTAGGCAAGGGTCGCTCCCCCATGGGTCAAATTTATTTTAGGCCATTTATTCTCACCTGGGGGGAGATCACCCTCATTAAAATGGGCCATACTGCCCTCAAGGAGGGCAGGAACCACTGGACACCAGGGATTTTGTTTTCTACGTGAAAGTTTCACGCATGAGGAGCAACCCCTTAGGCAAGGGGAGCACCCCTTAGGCAAGGGTCCCTCCCCTGGGAGCAATTTATTTTATGCCATTTGTGCCCCCTTTTGGAGCAGATCGGCCTGTTTTATTTAGCACGATCTGCCCCCAAGGGGGGCAGGAACCACTAGGCACCTAGGATGTTTTTTATTTTTTTTACAGATAGGGAGCAATTTTATTTAAGGCCTGTTCTGCCCACCTTTGGGGCCGATCAGCCTATTTTTCTTAGGCCAATCTGCCTCCAAGGGGGGCAGAAACCACTAGACACCAGGGATTTTTTTATTGCACTAATTTCAGGCAAGTGGAGTGACCCCTTAGGCAAGGGATGATTCACTAGGGGAAAATTTATTTTAGGCCATTTCTGCTCCCCCTGGGGCACAAACCACTTAGGCAACAGGGATTGGTGTGAGTGTTTTGTTTGGGGCAGCCCCTTGGGCAAGGGTCGCTCCCCATGGGGACACATTACTGTTGGACATTTCCGCCCCCCTTGGTGACAGATTGGCCTATTTTTGTAAGGCCCATCTGCCCCCAAGGGAGGCAGAAAGCCCACTAGACACCAGGGAAGTTTTTCTTTAAAAAAAAAAAGAACAGGTTGGGGTATGGCCATACCTCCACCCCAAATAAATGGGGACAAAGTTGATCTGCCCACTGGTGGGTAGATGGGGCAATTACCCCTCATCCACTCCCGGGGTGGGGGGCAGAAAGCCTACCAGATGCAAAGGAATTATTTTTTTTTAAATAAAAATTAGGGTGGTGGCTACCAATTAGTCTGGGCATGACTATGCCCCCCCACTGAAGGGGGTAACAGTCTTTTAGCTCTCCCCCACACACTAAAAGATCTTATACCAATGGCAAGCAAGAGGATATTTGATTATTTGGGTTTGATTTTACAATTGGGCAACAAGAGCTTGGCCAACTCTCAAATCGTCCCACTTGGAATGGTGAGGGCAGCTCTTTTTGGACTTTGGGATGCTGCCATGTAAAAAAATCTACAAGACGTAGACACAACTGAAAACTAAACATCTGGGTTGAGTCCAGGGTAGTGTGCTTCACATGCACCCTGCACCATTTTCTTACACACAATGCCCTGCAATCCTCAACTTTGCTTGAAATCACACATTTTCCCTCGATTTTTGTGATGAAACCTTCCAGAATCTACAGGAATCCACAACATTTCTACCACCCAACATTGTCACATCTATACCGATAAAAATTCTGCCCCACTCGTCAGCCTAAAATTGTTTTTTTTTAAACTGACCTTTTGGGCCTGCTTTGGTTCCCCCTCAATTTAGACATGTTTTTGGCTCTTCCCTGTCACAGACACTTGGCCCACCTACACAAGTGACATATCATTTTTATCGGGAGACTGAGGGGAACGTTGGGTAGTAGGAAATTTGTGCCAGTGTGGTGATCCCATGCAGAAATGTGGGGAGAAAGTGATTTTTTAGCTACATTTGAGTTTGCTGAGGATTCTGGGGAAGAAAACGCAGGATGAACCACGCAAGTCACACCTCTTTGGACTCCCTCGGGTGTCTAGTTTTCAGAAATGTCTGCGTTAGGTAGGTTTCCCTAGATGGCTGCTGAGCCCAGGACCAAAAACGTGGATGCCCCCGCAAAAACACATAGGCCCTCATTACAACCTTGGCGGTAAATCCTGTTTACCGCCATGCAGAAGACCACCAACATACCGCTGCGGCTGTGGAATTCCGCTACAGGTATTACGACCCACAGTCCGGAATCCGCCACAATACAGGCACCCACACAAGTCCGCCACACCAAAGGTTAGAGATAAACTGGCGATACCAAACCCAACACCGTCACGCCAACAAGAATATGCCCACACTATCACGACCCACGAATCGACGCGGCGGTCTTTCAACCGTGGTAAACCATTGACGGCACACACCGCTGCGCTCAAAATACACACACATCTACAAAACACAACCACATTGGACAATTTGAAATACACATACACACAACACACCCACACACCCAATCCAATATAAAGCACACAACCACATCACCCATAAACCCTTACTAATAGAAATTTGAAAGCAGGCCAGAGAGAGACACTACCTAAAACAACACCAGCATCCACAGGCACACAACACCATCCCTTACACAATATGCACATACCTCAAACAACACACACCAACACATCCCCTCACACATCACAACCAACACCACCATACACATCACTCACACCACATCATGGCACCCCAAAGACACCCCAGGTTCTCTGAGGAGGAGCTCAGGGTCATGGTGGAGGAAATCATCCAGGTAGAGCCACAGCTATTCTGATCACAGGTGCAGCAGACATCCATTGCAAGGAATATGGAGCTATGGCACAGAATTGTCGACAGGGTAAATGCAGTGGGACAGCATCCAAGAACACGGGATGACATCAGGAAGAGGTGGAACGACCTACAAGGGAAGGTGCATTCTGTGGTCTCCAGACACCAGATTGCTGTACAGAGGACTGGAGGTGGGCCCCCACCTCCTCCCCCACAACTAACAACATGGGCGGAGCAGGTGTTGGCAATTATGCATCCTGAGGGCCTCGCAGGAGTAGAAGGAGGACTGGACTCTGGTAAGACTTATCTTTACTACTTTATCCCCCCACCCCACCTGCATGCTATCACATACTCCCACCTTTAACCTCACACCCATCACCCCAACAACCCACAGATACCCCACCAACACAACCCACACATGCCAAAACCAAGCCCTGCATGTAACACCAAGGCATGGACACCCATCACCCAAGCATGTTCACTACAGAGACATATCCAGTCCCCCCCACAGAAAAGGCACACAGTGATGACAGCAGCTCTGCACGCCTGGATCAAGATGACCAGCCAAGCCCATCTGGGACCTCGGGACAGTCGGTTCCCCTGACACTGTCACAAGCCACCACAGAGCCTCCCCCATCAGGAAACTCCAGCACAGCACCCACCCAGCGGGCCCATCCCTCTGTCCACAGGACACGTCAATCAGCAGTGTGTCCACCACTACAGGGAACCCAGGCAACCCCACTAACTAGGGATGATCAGGAACATGGGGGCAGTGGCAGTGGGAACACGGTTCAGGGGACAGAGGCACAGGATAACAGGGAAACTGGGAGGACTGCTGTGCAAAAGGGGGATGACAGGCCCAGGGAACTGATACTCCAAGAGGCACTCTCCAACATCATGGGAGCTTACCATCATTCCCAGGAGACCATGGCAACGGTACTGACCAAGTTTCAGGAGACCCAGCGGCTGCTGGAGGAACACTACCTTCGGATCAGAGAGGACTTGAAGTCCATTAACACTACCCTGGTCACATTTGCAGGGGTGCTGGCAGACCTTCCCAACACCAGGAGGGACACAGTGGCACAACAAGGGGCCCCTGACACTAGCTTGGACAATGAACAGCCCTCCACCTCCGCTGGCGCTATTGGATAGGAGGCACTGCCACACGAACAACAGGACACCAGCACCCCACCTCCTACAGATGGAGAACCACCCGCAAACAGTCCCTGAGATCCAGGAACAAGACAGAGAACATTGCCAAGACCCCCGCCAGGAAATGAGACCCCCCCTGAATGTCACCCTTCTGTCCCACTATGTCACCCTGTCCATCCTTAAACTGCCATTGCTCCACTTCCTATGCCCCTTTGGACAATGCACCTGTGAAACAAATAGACTGGACTCTGCCATGGACATTCCTCCACCATCACCCCAGCCCATTTTACAACCCCCTCCACTTACTTGCACAGGAATAAACACACTTCAGTCACAAAACAATCTGGAGTTAGTCTGTGCTTTCACAACTGTGTAATTGCAATTACTATGGAATATAGCAATGTCAATGTATTTGTTCACATACCAATGTAACACAGCTGTAGGCCAGGAGTAAACATAGCAGAGGGCACAAAGTGGGACCCAGATCTGTGAAACTGAAAGTCAAAGTGACAAGTCAGGGTCCATACACTGAATGAAAATGACAGACTTATGCTAGCTCCAACAATAGTATGAGATGTGGGAAGCAGTGACATCTTCTTACCTGCATCTCACTGGAAGTATTGCATGATGATGTTCTGTTGGTTGTCGATATCCTCTTCTTCTGCCTCCTCTTCTTCACTGTTCACAGGCTCCACAGCTGTCACAAGACCACCATCTGGCCCATCCTCCTGCAGAAAAGGCACCTGGCTTCGCAAAGCCCGGTTGTGCAGCATACAGCAGGCCACGATTATCTGGAACACCTTCTTTTGGGAGTAGTATAGGGAACCACCTGTCATATGGAGGCACCGGAATCTGGCCTTCAGGAGGCCGAAGGTGCATTTGATCACCCTCCTAGTTCGTACATGTGCTTCACTGTAGCATTCCTCTGCGCTTGTCCTGGGATTCCTCACTGGGGTCAGTAGCCATGAGAGGTTGGGGTAACAAGAGTCACCTGCAAATGTCGAGGGACAACTGTTAGACATACACTAACCCTTAGGGACAACCCCATACCCAGACACCTATGTCAACTATATTGGGATCTTGGCCTCACCTATTAGCCACACACGGTGCCTCTGGAGTTGGCCCATCACATAAGGGATGCTGCTATTCCTCAAAATGTAAGCATCATGCACAGAGCCAGGATACTTGTCATTCACATGGGAGATGTACTGGTCTGCCAACACACCATCTGCACATTCATCGAATGGTAGCTCTTCCGGTTTCTATACACCTGTTCATTCCTGCGGGGGGCACAAATGCCACATGTGTCCCATCAGTGGCACCTATGATGTTGGGGATATGTCCCAGGGCACAGAAATCACCTTTCACTGTGTGCAAATCCTCCACCTGAAGGAACACGATGTAGCTGCTCATGTGTTTCAGCAGGGCAGACAACACTCTGGACAACACGTTAGAGAACATTGGCTGGGACATCACTGATGCCATGGCCACTGTTGTTTGAAAAGACCCACTGGCCAGGAAATGGAGTACAGACAGGACCTGCACTAGAGGGGGGATTCCTGTGGGATGGCGGATAGCTGACATCAGGTCTGGTTCCAACTGGGCACACAGTTCCTAGATTGTTGCACGATCAAGTCTGTATGTGACTATAATGTGTCTCACTTCCATTGTCGACAGGTCCACCAGGGGTCTGTACACCGGAGGATGCCGCCATCTAATCACCTGCCCCAGCGGACGTGCCCTATGGACGAGAATAGCGAGCAGAGAGTCATCCAACACTGAGGTATCACAATGTGTTATTTGCAGAAACGTCATTAAGCCGCAATGTGCCAGTATCTGTCTATATTCCCGGCCTAGATAGGTGTGACAGAGTTAATATCCATCCTATGTGGCCTCCTGAAATGGCGGCTGCCTGACCTGTAAGATGAGACAAGGGGATATGAGGTAACTGCACTGGCGTTGTACACCGTTGCGGTGGGCGGTCGAAGACCGCTGTGCAATTCTGCATTGGTTAACGTTGGGCCCTATGGGTTCCAGGAGCCAATGTCGATGTACGCCGACGGTGATAGTACGCTCCACCGCGGACATGACCGCCATTTTCTGTATGTTCACTCACTTGATACCTGACCTTCAACAGGAGAGAACCTACACTGCAAGTGCTGCTGTGACCAATGTCTGGAAGTGACGATGGATCATGTGTCTGGGGAAAGGGCCCCTGCCTTCATTTCGGAGGAGTTGGAGAAACTAGTGGATGGGGCCCTCCCCCAGGACATGCAACTGTACGGTCTTCGAGACAAACAGGTGAGTACACTGTGAGCATGCTGCATGGGCAATGCCTGTTTTGAGTGGTGTGGATGAAAGATACATTGGGGGAGCTGAAGCCTGCGTGTGCGGATGGGGAGTGTATGTGCGTAAGGGCATGAGTGGGAACTGGGGGCAATGAGTATGACGGTCCAGACGGGTAAGTAATTTCCTTTCCCCCTGTACTATTCATCTAGGTCAGCGGCCACCAGAAGAAGGGTATTTGGCGTGCCATCACCAAGGATGTCCCGACCCTGGGAGTCTACCATAGACGGAGCACCCACTGCCGTAAAAGATGGGAGGACCTGTGCCGCTGGAGCAAGAAGACGGTGGAGGCCCAGCTGGGGATGGCCTCTCAACGTGGGAGGGGTGTCCGTCGTACCATGACACCCCTGATGTTCCGGATGCTGGCGGTGGCGTATCCAGAGTTGGATGGGCGCTTAAGGGAATCACAGCAGCCACAAGGGCGTGAGTACAGTCTCATTCAGCTGACTCTGTGCGCATTACGAGGTGTCTGGGTGGGAGAGGTGGGCAGTGGTTTCCCCTAGGACAGTGCAAAGTTGGTAGGCAAGGTCCCTAGTGAGGCAGGCTATGTGGCACCCCAACCCCACCAGTGGTAAGAGTCATCTACACCTAGTCAGGCTCCTCTGATTTCCAGGTGTGAAGCAATAGGTCTTAGGCCCCATACCCCATACCCCATGGTCAGCTGAAATTCCTAGGAAATGTCAGTGCATGGCGTAGTGCAGAGGGCTGCTCCCTGTGTGTTGTGTCCGCCAACTGTAGTGGTGTTGCATGCACTGAACTTGCCTTTCTTCTGTCTCCCCCCCCTTTTTGTGGTCTCCCTGTTCTTGTGTGCAATAGCATCAACAGGTGGAGGAGCATTGGCACTGGAGCAGGAGGGAGCTGAAACCCACTTGGCCCTGAAGGGTGAAGCAATGAAGTCTGAAGCCACCAGTGGGACGGAGGGCGAGGAGAGCTCCACGGCGGGACCAGGACCAGACATCAGTGACAGGGACTCCTCCTCTGATGGGAGCTCCCTTGCGGTGGCTGGCACCTCTGTGCCCATGGCATCGACAGGTACAGCCGCCACACACCCTACCAGCACCGCCCACCCCGCAGCCCCTCAGCGTGTGTCCCGTGCCCACTCATCCAGGAGGGTGGGCATCTCCTTCGCCCCAGGCACCTCAGGCCCTGCCCCAGTCAGCCCTGCTGCCCTCAGTGAGGAGGCTATTGACCTCCAGAGATCCCTCACTGTTGGGTAATCCACCATTGTGAATGCCATCCAGGGTGTAGAGAGGCATTTGCAACAAACAAATGCATACCTGGAGTACATTCATTCTGGGCAGGCAGGCCAACAGAGAGCATTTCAGGCTCTGGCCTCAGCACTGATGGCCATTGTCCCTGTGTCCAGCCTCCCCCCTCCAACTTACTCCACCCAGACCCAATCCCCTGTAGCTCAGCCTATCCCAAGCACACCATTAGACCAGCATGCACACTCATCAACACACAAGAGTGGCTCAGGCAAACATAAGCACCACACGTCCCACAGGCACTCGCACAAGCACCATCCCCATGCAGACACAGCAACATCCACTGCCTCCACTGTGTCCCCCTCTTCCACGTCCTCCTCCTCCCTTCCTGTCTCATCTCCACTCAGACCTGCATGCACTACATCCTCAGCCACTACCTCCATCACCAGCACACCCATCACCACACACCGCTCACGTGCACTCACCACCCCCACTACCATTCACACATCCCCAGTGTCTTCTCCCAGTCTGTCAGTGAGCCCTCCTCCCAAAGTACACAAACGCAGGCACACACACACCCAACAGCCATCCACCTCACAACAGCCTCTGGCCCATGCACCTTCACCCAAATTCAGCAGATGTACACCTCCTATGACCACTACCTCTACCTCCACTCCCAACCCCCCTCCATCTTCCCGTCCCAGTGTGTCTAAGAAACTCTTCCTGGCTAACATTGACCTCTTCCCCACACCTCCCCCCCCTTCCTTCCCCTAGGGCCAGGCTTTCCAGGTCCCAGCCAAGCACCTCAGCCACCACATCCCCAGGCACAGTGGTGCCAGCAACTGCGGGGTCATCAAGTGCGCAACCCATCAGGGCTGCCAGTGTGCCACGTAGCGAGGACAAGGACATTCCACCACCTGCCAAGGTGAAGAAGGTGCCCACATCCCAGAGGGAGAAGCCGAAACTACCAGCCACCAAGGGCTCAGCAAAAACCAAACGGGATTGTGGCAAGACAACTGCGGGACCATCAAAGCTGGGGAAGGGCCAAAAGCTGAAGAGCAGGTTGGGAGAGGGCATGGTGGCACCAACTGAGGGACCAGTGTCACACTTTCTGTCCATGACCACACTGACTTGTATGGCGGCGAACACCGCTAGCTGCCCCACCACCACAACCACCACCTGCACCGCCACCTGCACCGCCCTGGGATGTCTACAGCCTCAACGACAGTCCCCAGCCTCTTCCCCAGTGGGCAGCCGTCAGAGGCTGGTGGAGACGTCCTGCTTTGTCCCTCAGCAGGTGCTGACCCATGCACCGCCGCCAGCACCACCTCCAGCACCGCCACCACAGACACCAGCGCAAGCACCGCTGTGACAGACACCGCATCAAGCACCACCACCTGCACCGCCCGGCACGTCTACAGCCTCAGCGACAGTCCCCAGCCTCTTCCCCAGTGGGCAGCCATCCAAGGCTGGAGGAAATATCCTGCTGTGTCCCTCAGCAGGTGCTGACCCATGCACTGCCACCAGCACCGCTGCCACAGACACCGCCACAAGCTCCGCCACCGGCCCCGTGGCGTCCTCGACACTGGCACCACCGCTGACATGGCTACCATCCCCAGTGGCCATTTGTCTGTGGCTGGAGGAGAGTTCCTGGACCCTGGGTAGCTTCCATTAGGCATGACTTCCATCACTGTTTGCACCTGCAGCTGGAAGGTGAAGCCGGTGCAGTGTGGGGCATGTTGCTGCCTCCATGGCGTATCATGCTACCTGAACCTCGCCAATCTCGTGGCATGCACAACCAGGTGAGGGAATTGTACCTGCCACACTGCACGTGGAACACTCTGGGCACCATGCCCCCTCCAGAACCAGTGGAGTATCACATATACTACCTCAGTCCTTGGCAGGATGAAGCACTCTGGGCACCAGGCCCCCTCCAGAACCAGTGGAGTATCACATCCACTACCTAAGTCCTTGGCAGGATGAAGCACTCTTGGCACCATGCCCCCTCCAGAACCAGTGGAGGCTGTTATCCACTTGAGACTGTGGCTCCCCAGGATTCAACAGTGGGTAAACCACCCACTGGAGAGACTTCAGAGACTGTGGCTTTGCACTCCCCAGGATAAAGTAGTGGGTAAACCACCCACTGGAGAGACTTGTGAGACTGTGGCTTTGCACTCCCTAGGATACAGCTGTGGCCAAACACCCCACTGGAGAGACTTGAGAGACTGTGGCTTTGCACTCCCCAGGATACAGCAGTGGGCAAACCACCCACTGGAAAGACTTGTGAGACTGTGGCTTTGCACTCCCCAGGATACACAGTGGGCAAACCACCCACTGGAGAGACTTGAGAGATTGTGGCTTTGCACTCCCCAGGATACAGCAGTGGGCAAACCACCCACTGGAAAGACTTGAGAGACTGTGGCTTTGCACTCCCCAGGATACAATAATGGGCATGGAGCCCCCTCGTGCAGCAGTGGCATCGTGCGTTCATCAGGTTGAGGTGCCCACCTCCCCTTCCTCTCCCCGTGAAGTGCCTGTGTATTTTCGATCTGATGCCCCAGCAGTCTTCTTTCCGTTTCGAGTCAGGTATCCTGTGTGGGCTTGGCCCATGCATTTTGGGACCAGTGGTCCACAGACAATGATTGGTACACTATCCGGACATGTGTAGTTGGTGTACATATTTGTACATACTGAATTTGGTGTTTTGACTAATGGATTTTTAATGATTACAATTGTTACAATAATTTCCTTTTGTCCTTGCGTTCTTCCAGGGGGTGGGGGGGTGTATACGTAATGTTGCTGCATGTATTTGTGTGTATGTTGTTGTGTGTGAGGGTGAGGGTGTTGCATGTTGCGTGTGTGTGTGTCACTCTCTTTCCTCCCCCCTCCCCTGTGTTGTAGGTGCAGTACTCACTGTAGTCGCCGCCGCAGCAGTTCGTACTCCTGATAGAAGAGGACGTAAACCAACATAGGTAACACCTGAAGTTCTGGCTCCATCGCGTCCTGGTTCCTCATTGGCTGTCAAGAGGTGAGTGGTTTCCCACCTGTGTACTGTTTCCGCAGTGCTTTTGATAGCATTGGTTCCGCCCCGGAAAAAGTGGCAGATAGGCCTCTTGTAATACAGTGGGCAGTACATTGTCTTCTGCCTGTCTGTTGGCGGTTACCGGCGTGGTGTTTGTTTCTACCGCCGTAGCGGTTGGAGCGTTAAAGTGGCTGTCTATGTTGGCGGTTTGCGCCACGGTCAGAATCCCAATTTATTTTCTGCCGGCCTGTTTGCGGTATTAACACCGACCGCCAGGGTTGTAATGAGGGCCATAGTTTTGTAATTGATCATTTTGATGTATCCACGCAGTGTTTAGTGGCATTTCCTGCTGCGGGCTCTAGTCCTACCCTCACAAGTGAAGTACCATTTTTATCGGGAGATATGGGGGAATGCTGGGTAGAAGGAAGTTTGTGGCTCCCCTCATATTCCAGAACTTTGCAGCACCGAAATGTGAGGACAAAGTGGTTTTTTTGCCAAATTTTGAGGTTTGCTAAGGACTCTGGGTAGCAGAGCCTGATTAGACCACCACAAGTAACCCCATACTGGGTTCCCCTATGTGTCTGGTTTTAAAAAATGCACAGGTTTGGTAGATTTTCCTAGGTGCCGGCTGAGCTAGAGACCAAAATCCACAGCTAAGCACTTTCCACAAAGAACTTTCTATCACCAAAATGTGAGTACAAATTGTTTTATTTGCCAAATCTTTAGGTTTGCAAAGGATTCTGGGTAATAGAACATGGCGAGAGTCCCACAAGTCACCCAATCCTGGATTTACCTTGGTGTCTAGTTTTAAAAAATGTATAGGTTTGGTAGGTTTCCCAAGGTGCCGGCTGAGCTAGAGGCCAAACCCAAAGCTAGGCACTTTCCAAAAAACATGTTAAATTTCAATGTAAAAGTGTGCTATGTCCATGTTGGGTGCCTTTTTATCTGGAGACTTGGGGGAACACAGAATAGATGACCAAGTGTTTTGGCCCCTTGTCTTTCCCTATTCTATATTTTTTCCTTTCAAATGTAAGACTGCATGTAAAAAAGGCATCTTTTTGAGAAATGCACCGTAATTCACATGCTAGTATTTGGACCCCGGAATTCAGAGATGTGAAAATAACCACTGCTTCTCAACACTTTATCTTGTGCCCATTTTGGAAATACAAAGGTTTCCTTGATACCTATTTTTCACTCTTTATATTTCACCAAATAAATTGCTGTGTACCCGGACTACAATGAAAATCCATTGCAAGGTGCAGCTAATTTATTGGCTCTCAGTACCTAGGGTTCTTGGTGAACCTACAAGCCCTCTATATCATCACAAACCAGAAGCGTCCAGCAGACGTAACGGTATATTGCTTTTAAAAATCTGCCATAGCTGGAAAAAAGTATAGAAGAAAACGTGGACAGAAATGGCTCTTTTCTTCACCTCAATTTCAATATTATTTCATTTTAGATGTTACTTTCTATGGAAAACTTTGAATGATCTACACAAATGACCCCTTGCTGAATTTGGAATGTTGTCTACTTTTCAGGAATGTTTAGCTGTCTGGGATCCAGCATTGGTTTCATAAACATTTCTGTCACTAACTGGAAGGAGGCTGAAAGCACAACAAATAGTAAAAATGAGGTATGTTACAGTAAAATTCCAACGTTGTGTTGAAAATGTGGTTTTCAGATTCAAGTCTGCCTGTTCCTGAAAGCTGGGAAAATTGTGATTTTAGCAACTTTGTTGGTGCCATTTTCAGGGGGAAAAAAACACATGCTTTCTTCTGCAGCCCTTTTTTCCCCATCTTTTTTAAAAAATCAAGGTTTTAGCTATATGTTGGTTAATTTCTTAATCTCCTCCAGGGGAACCCACAAACTCTGGGTACCTCTAGACTTCCTAGGATGTTAGAAACAACTATGCAAATTTGGCATGGGTATCTTATGTGGACAAAAAAGTATGAGGAACTAAGCGCAAACTACCCCAAACAGCCAAAAAAAGGCTTGGCACAGGAGGGGGAAAGGGCCTCACAGCGAAGGGGTTAATGAGTTCCAAGCTCCGATAATTGTGGAGTTGATGCTAAATACCCATTATTTCATGATGAAAATGCTTCTTGAATAACAATTCTGCCAACAAATGGCTTTTCCTGATGTTTTAGCACGTTGAGACCAAGATTGCTTGATAGTTAAAAAAAGAACAATAAAAGTCTAGCAAATTGTTTTTTGCTAAAAGCATAATTGAACAAACGGGATAGTAATTTGGTAACGGTCATACCTAAAAAAGCAACTAGTATAAATTATCAGCAAAACATATATTGTTATAGCCTAAGCCAAATAAGGAATGGTGTTTCTGAATTGTCATTAAACCAAAAATAATGTTGCCTTATCAAGAACATTTTGATATGACTAAAAGTTAAAGGCATTCAGGCCCATATTTATACTTTTTTAGTGCTGCATTTGCGCCGCTTTTTGACACAAAAGCAGCGCAAACTTACAAAATCCAATTGTATTTTGTAATTTTGCGGTGCTTTTGCGTTACAAAATGACACAAATGTGGCGCTAAAAAAGTATAAATAAGGGCCTCAGTCTATTATAAGAATTTAAGGCAAGAATCCTACGCAAAGCTACAGATTTTTTTTTTTTTTTTGCCATGTAAACTAAGAAACTGAAACAATTAATTTTGCAAGACATTTAATTGAGGAGTAGTAATGAAGCAGAGCTTCTACATATAAGAACATTAGGGCACTTTTCATTTTAAAATCATTAATCTTATCTCACTATGTTAAGTAAAGCCATTTGCATATTGCATTTTGACTACTTTAGTTAATTAAAACTAAATTCAAAGTAGTATTACATGCAATATATTTAATGAATGAAATATGCAAATATGAAATATTTGAAATTGTCCTGAAAATCCTTGACTTGTTTTACATATTATTTTGTGTATTAGAAACGCCCACAATATGTAACAGGAAGAGATTTTGTTTTATTCAATAAAGCTAAAATTTATAGCATATGTCAAAATTATATTTTAAAAAGTGCTATAATACTTAACAATGCAAGCACACTTGATAAGGTATTGTCAGCGTTTTCTGACATTTTCACAATATTACCATTAATTTGTCCAATTTGGAAATCAATATGGTATACTATTGTTATGAAATAGTGGTTCTAAACCTGCACTAAACACTATTCATGAGAGAGAGCAAACCTATCTAGTACCGCTGCATCACTGAAAAGTGAAAGACATATCTAAGCAATGGAAATAGTGGCATGTGGAGCATCATAATTGCATCTGATGCTCTTAAAGGTTTGCTGACAAAACCCAGCTTTATACAAGTTATTAAATATTAAACATCCAAGAAACTGGATCAAAAGCCTTTTCACACATAAAGATAACAATCTGCATGGGCTGGGAAAAAGTAATGAGCCTGTCAGGAAATTACATAATAATCTAGCATTAACCACAAAATAATAATTGGTTTAAAAGACAGTATACATAATTAGTAAACTAAGGGCTGATTTTGTTTGATGAGTGGTGTGTTTTTTTTGTTATGGAGACAAAGTAAATTACTCCATTAGGCTGACCAATGTGCCACCCACCAAATTTGGAAATGACCTCTACGCAACAATCTCAAATTACCTCTAAATTTGTCATGGAAGTTCCTGTCAATGTTGTTTACAGTTTGGTTTAAGGCTCTGTCAACATGATAGATCCATGTACCAAACATTTTTGTTTTCAAAAACAAAATCCAGAACCAAGATTTTCTTTTTGTAGATATAAAAGAAACAGCTCCCTTGTCATGTGAGTCATCTCCCATGGTAAGGGAGTATTTAGCAATTTTCACCACCCCTTACCACTAGGATTTTCCTGGTGGTGATGGACAGTGAAAACTGACCTCTAATTCCACCCATCTAAATTAGGTGAGCAGCATTAAAGGACTGCCTCTGATATCCATTACTCGATAGGGCTGTTGAAGGGTTTTAACCTTGGAAGAGACAGAGTAGTCACCACCGTGATACATCTAATGTCCATCTGCATACGAATTTGGTGGGTGGGCTACATGACTTGGCAGTATAGATACTCCATTGTCATTGTAACAGAGTATATTTAGTGCCAAATTAAGCCCTTAATCCATTCAGTGATCGTCATGATTTGTACTGTTATTTTCACAATCCCAATGAACTAAATTATTGCACTGGGTGACAATTTGCAATCATCTCACATTTTGATCATGCTAAAAATTAAGGACTACATAGAGGAGCATCTCATTTCAACTTTCTACACACAAAAAAACAAAAAAACAACACATTTGTACAAATCGGAATGAAAATATATGAGAAGTCACTAAGCACAGATGGTGAAACATCACATCTTGGAGATTTATGAGATTTACCAATGTTAAAATTATTTTACATTTCTAATAAATAAGTATGTGTTTCCAATAAAATGACGAATCCCCTGATATTTTGTAAGATTTGATTTGGAAAGAAGGAAGTTATTTATTTCAGGATTTCTACACAGATATACAACAAAAAATGCTTAATTTTGTTAGCAACACCACTGTCTGATACTAATGTCACCCTATTTGTGTCTGATATACAATATTTTATGGGATAGTTCTTAATCTTTGATTAACTTACTGAATCTGATTTACTAGAAAAACTATTTTGGTTTGTGAGAAATGTAATTCAGGGGGACTCGGGCTAGTCATTTATAACTTCTAGTGCCTTGGAAATGACCATCCAAGGTTTCTCACTTTGCTTTGTCATTGGACATTACACACAAAGCTCTTTTTCGTACTATATATTTATATTCACATCCTGAGTTTGCAAAGCAAGTAAATGTCAATTATTTCTAGAAGTAAATAACTTTGTTCAATTAATTTAATGTATTTTTCTAGTTGCAAATTTGAGTAATACACCTTTATTATAATTAGCCATCGGAACAATGATAGCAAAGCATATACCTTTGAAATAATTAGGTACATGAGAATGCCCTTTTATGGGAAAACAATAATTGCTTTGTAAACAACAACACTATCCTCCAAATTCAACATAGCCACAGAATCCATTTTCTTTCTAGACTTTGATGTTGAGGTTTCAATAATATTCCAAAAGAATGAGATCAAAGCAGTATTTGAAATATTAGGTGGCTTAATTTGTGATTGAGTTATTGAATGTAGATTTGTAGGGATTCTAATAAGCATTAAATATAGGATTCTGATATGTATGTGCTAAAAAAACCTCTTTAGTTGGGTAATTGAAATATCATTCTGAGCCACAGAATGACTACTGGAGTTATGTCTCTGAGTGGGATACAACTTTAGGCAGTTAGGTGTATACCAATATATTTAGACCCACTAATTCTGGGTTTGAAAACAAAAGGCATGTTTTCATGGGTGCCAACATGCACCCCGTAGAAATGCCACAGAAACATAGGCTGTGAGCAAGAGCAAAGCCCACCCCTGAAGAAGGTCAAGGGATGAAACAGGGTTATCTGGCACAACTCTTCCTTGGCCCTTCCATTCCCAGACCCCAATACTAGACCCCCACCTCCTATTTAATTGTTACTTTGTTCCTTGAATAAGCAGTGCAAAATGACAAATGTTTTCTCCTCGCAACTGAGGAAAACCACTTGGAGAAAAATGATGTATTCTTGGGTCCACATGGTTATTTCCCAATCTGTGGAGAAAATTAATAATCACCAGATTAAATTATGGAGATACAGATCACAATTAGGATTTCTGTCCCTCTTTCATCACAAAAATTCACAAAAACATATGACGAGGGACCAAGTATCAAACACCATTAGTGTCTAATTCACGAGCCATTAAAGTTATAGCATCTGGGATATTTAAAATATATTTAGAGCAAAATATGCATAAGAAGAGCAATATTAAAAATTACATTTCCAAAATAAAGTATTAGATTATCACCCAATGTAAGTGAAACTGAAATGATAGTTTTTTGTTGTTGTAAAATAGCATCATCTAAAGTGGGGGAGGTCATCAACATTATCACTAAAAAACATTACAACCCATCTATATTTTCATTCTTAGCTATACTACATTTAGATCAGATGATCTACCTAGGATACTTATCAAATACAAAAATGCATATTTTTTCACCTCTCTGGGCAAGCAACATACTTAGAAAACTTACTTACAGACAATACCTTTATTAGAAATAGACTTGCTTGTAGAGAGGTATTGTGCATTTACATTTTTTTAAATGGTCACATAATCATATGATTTATCCATATGGCACATCCATTTGCTGAAGCAATTTTCAACATTTTATGTATTCATTTCTTATTCATTTGCAAACAAACAGACCCTAGACTAACAAAAAGAAATTAAAAGAATAATCTTCTTTGTTCAAATTGAAGTTGCATAATAAAACATTGTAACATACAAAAATAGAAAAGAGATGACAACATATTTGATAGCAAATCTTTCCTCGGTTAATAAAATTCAAATACGTTCAAATGCATCTGTTTTTGGTTGGCAGAAAGATTAAACAGGCAATTCCATTTGAACTGCATGAATATGGACTAGCAGCAAGATAAATGGAGACGAAAACTAGTTTGAAGCCACTTTAAAATAATTTTTTATGATTACCAAATATATTTATATACATGTAGTTTAGCTTTTTCTGTTTAGTTTAAACAGCCCTGAATTATTTTGGATAACTAACTGGTTGATAACAACATTCTGGTGAGTAAAGAAAAAGTGTCTGATAATGTCAAACATAGAATTTCTGCAGCATATTGTAAAACAAAAGATTTCACCTCACTCCATGAAGTCCAAAATTAAGGTGTATTTATTACAAACAAAAACCACCTACTTGTTTCAACTCTCAAGTAGTCTCGGTAAATGAGTCCTTCCTTTCTTTCCCCTTTTATCCTCAATATCCAACCCAACCATTATGATGCATTCTGGATATTGTAGTTAAACAAATCTAAAAAAGAAAACATTTAACATTTCAATTAAAACCATCAAATGTTGCCTTTCAAAAACCATGTATACTTCATTCCTTTCTCGTCATTTCTACAGATGCTTTTTAACTCCTCATTGTCAGTCCACCAAGATATTTTTGTCAATCCGAAACACACTCTCAAGGCAGAAACTCTGTTTTTAATCTCTCAGGGATTCCAGTCATCAGTTAACAGTGTGAATTTGTTTTTACAAATATACAAAATGTATTTTTCCAACTTGACAAAACTGTATCATAAGGAGATAAATAAATGTTGGGAAATAATAACTCTTGAGAAATATATAGAAGTTGGTAGGGAGCCAAGAGGCTTAGGGATTTTTACACTTCCCAATCATCTAAACATCAAACCTGAATTATTATCAGAATGGGATATAACAATATGAACTGCCTACGTAACATGATGCTTATTTTGATTAAGTGTGACAAAATTAATGTTGAAGAAGTAACTAAAGAGGCTCATGAAATTGAAGAAAAACTTACAACAACCACCAGTCAAGATGAAATAAGCAAATATAGACACAAAATGGAGGACGGATTGAACAAATATTGATTAGAGATAGAAATGCGCAAACAGAGAAAGTTTCTTCGAGATGAACAAGACTATCAGAATGGAACAGTTTTGACATTTGCAAAGAGATTTGAGACTATTAAGCAACAATATTCCTTGGATGCTAAAATGAATATTCCTGTAACTTCAGAAACGATCAATGAATCAGATATTGAAGTAAGTGAAGGTGAAGAGACTGGTGAACCAAGGATTAGAACAACATTGTTGGAAGAAGTGCAAATTATATACAGAGGGATGAGGACCCAGTTAAGGCAGAGGCCAGCCAAGAAGTGCACAATCAAACATAGGAAAATCAGAAGAGGGAAAGGAAAAAAGAAATTATCCTTTGTGCAGCAGAAAAAGAAAATGAATGACATGGAGACAATGGAAGAAGAGAAGTTAGTAATACGTTTGTCTGACTATATACTGACACAGGAAGAAAAGAACGTATTGAATAAAGGTCTGTCCTGTCAGGAACATCACGTTGACAAGGTTGAGACTAAGATAGATACTTATAAATGTATCCATAAGATCAAATTGGGGAAATATTTTGCAAAGTGCCATTGTAACGAAATGCCTCCTTGGCATGGTTACCCCCTGACTTTTTGCCTTTGCTGATGCTAAGTTTTGATTTGAAAGTGTGCTGAGGCCTGCTAACCAGGCCCCAGCACCAGTGTTCTTTCCCTAACCTGTACCTTTGTTTCCACAATTGGCACACCCTGGTATCCAGGTAAGTCCCTTGTAACTGGTACCCCTGGTACCAAGGGCCCTGATGCCAGGAAAGGTCTGTAAGGGCTGCAGCATGTCTTATGCCACCCTGGGGATCCCTCACTCAGCACAGACACACTGCTTGCCAGCTTGTGTGTGCTAGTGGGGATAAAAAGACTAAGTCAACATGGCACTCCCCTCAGGGTGCCATGCCAACCTCACACTGCCTATGAAGTATAGATAAGTCACCCCTCTAGCAGGCCTTACAGCCCTAAGGCAGGGTGCACTATACCATGAGTGAGGGCATAAGTGCATGAGCACTATACCCCTACAGTGTCTAAGCAAAACCTTAGACATTGAAAAGTGCAGGGTAGCCATAAGAGTATATGGTCTGGGAGTGCCAGTGTACATTTTATTGTAAGATATACCCCAGAGGGCACCTTAGAGGTGCCCCCTGAATCCTTAACCGACTATCCGTGTAGGCTAACTAGTTTTAGCAGCCTGCCACACACCAGACATGTTGCTGGCCACATGGGGAGAGTGCCTTTGTCACGCTGTGGCCAGTAACAAAGCCTGTACTGGGTGGAGGTGCTTCACACCTCCCCCTGCAGGAACTGTAACACCTGGCGGTGAAACTCAAAGGCTCACCCCCTTTGTTACAGCACCCCAGGGCACTCCAGCTAGTGGAGTTGCCTGCCCCCTCCGGCCACGGCCCCACTTTTGGCGGCAAGGCCGGAGGAGATAATGAGAAAAACAAGGAGGAGTCACTGGCCAGTCAGGACAGCCCCTAAGGTGTCCTGAGCTGAGGTGACTCTAACTTTTAGAAATCCTCCATCTTGCAGATGGAGGATTCCCCCAATAGGGATAGGAATGTGCCCCCCTCCCCTCAGGGAGGAGGCACAAAGAGGGTGTAGCCACCCTCAGGGCTAGTAGCCATTGGCTACTAACCCCCCAGACCTAAACACACCCCTAAATTCAGTATTTAGGGGCTCCCCAGAACCTAGGAACTCAGATTCCTGCAACCTAAGAAGAAGAGGACTGCTGACCTGAAAACCTGCAGAGAAGATGGAGACACCAACTGCTTTGGCCCCAGCTCTACCGGCCTGTCTCCCCCCTTCTAAAGACACTGCTCCAGCGACGCGTTCCCAGGGTCCAGCAACCTCGGAAGCCTCAGAGGACTACCCTGCATCTAGAAGGACCAAGAACTCCTGAGGACAGCGGCTCTGTTCACCAAAGACTGCAACTTTGCAACAAAGGAGCAACTTTGAAACAACACACGTTTCCCGCCGGAAGTGTGAGACTTTGCACTCTGCACCCGATGCCCCCGGCTCGACTTGTGGAGAACAATCACTTCAGGGAGGACTCCCCGGCGACTGCAAGACCGTGAGTAGCCAGAGTTGACCCCCCTGAGCCCCCACAGCGACGCCTGCAGAGGGAATCCCGAGGCTCCCCCTGACCGCGACTGCCTGCTTCAAAGACCCGACACCTGGTAAAGGCACTGCATCCGCAGCCCCCAGGACATGAAGGATCCGACCTCCAGTGCAGGAGCAACCCCCAGGTGGCCCTCTCCCTTGCCCAGGTGGTGGCTATCCCGAGGAGACCCCCCTTGCCTGCCTGCATCGCTAAAGAGACCCCTTGGTCTCCCATTGAATCCTATTGAGAACCCGACGCTTGTTTGCACCCTGCACCCGGCCGCCCCCGTGCCGCTGAGGGTGTACTTTCTGTGTGGACTTGTGTCCTACAAAACCCCCCAGGTCTGCCCTCCGAAGACGCGGGTACTTACCTGCTGGCAGATTGGAACCGGGGCACCCCCTTCTCCATTGAAGCCTATGCGTTTTGGGCACCACTTTGGCCTCTGCACCTGACCGGCCCTGAGCTGCTGGTGTGGTAACTTTGGGGTTGCTCTGAACCCCCAACGGTGGGCTACCTTGGACCCAAATTTGAACCCCGTTGGTGGTTTACTTACCTGCAAAAACTAACAAACACTTACCTCCCCCAGGAACTGTTGAAAATTGCACAGTGTCTAGTTTTAAAATAGCTATATGTCATTTATGTGAAAACTGTATATGCTATTTTGCTAATTCAAAGTTCCTAAAGTACCTACCTGAAATACCTTTCATTTGAAGTATTACTTGTAAATCTTGAACCTGTGGTTCTTAAAAGAAACTAAGAAAATATATTTTCTATACAAAAACCTATTGGCCTGGAATTGTCTCTGAGTGTGTGTTCCTCATTAATTGCCTGTGTGTGTACAACAAATGCTTAACACTACTCCTTTGATAAGCCTACTGCTCGACCATGCTACCACAAAATAGAGCATTAGAATTATCTCTTTTTGCCACTATCTTACCTCTAAGGGGAACCCTTGGACTCTGTGCATACTATACCTTACTTTGAAATAGTGCATACAGCGCCAACTTCCTACATTGGTGGATCAGCGGTCGGGTACAAGACTTTGCATTTGCTTGACTATTCAGCCAACACCTGATCACACAAATAAATTCCCAAAATTGTAATTAGAAACTGATTTTTGAAATTTGAGCTATTTTTCAAAAAATGTTAAAGTCCTGCTAGGGCCTTGTGTTAGTCCCTGTTAGCATTTCTTTTAGAGTTTAAAAGTTTTGTAAACGTTTGAATTAAGTTCAAGAGATAGTTTAAGATTCTTAAAAAAGTATTCCAACTTTTAGAAACATAGGGGGTTATTACAACTTTGGAGGAGGTGTTAATCCGACCCAAAAGTGACGGTAAAGTGACGGATATACCACCAGCCGTATTACGAGTTCCATAGGATATAATGGACTCGTAATACGGCTGGTGGTATATCCGTCACTTTTCCGTCACTTTTGGGACGGATTAACACCTCCTCCAAAGTTGTAATTACCCCCATAATGTCTAATGCAGAAGAGAATGTGATGGAACTCGACATCACCCCTTACCTCCATCTTTGGATGAGAGAGTTAAGGTCTCTCTGCAAATTAAAAAATATTAAAGCTGGCTTAAACCCTACCAAATTACAGCTCCAGGAGCTTTTGGCAGAGTTTGCTAAAGACAACCCCTCTGAGGATGACCTCCTAGAGGAAGAAACTAGTGAGGTGGAGGAAGTCCCACCCCCAATCCTATTTAGGGAAATCAGGGTTCCTCGAACCCTGACTCCAAATGTGATAGTCAGAGATGCTGCTTCCCTCACAGGAGGGTCCAGCACCTCTGGAATCACTGAGGATAGCCTCAGTGAAGATGACCTCCTGCTAGCCAGGATGGCCAAAAGATTGGCTTTAGAGAGACAGCTCCTAGCCATAGAAAGGGAAAAACAAGAGATGGGTTTTGGTCCCATCCATGGTGGCAGCAACATAAATAGGGTCAGAGATTCTCCTGGCATGTTGAAAATCCCTAAAGGGATTGTAACTAAATATGAAGATGGTGATGACATCACCAAATGGTTCACAGCTTTTGAGAGGGCTTGTACAACCAGAAAAGTAAACAGATCTCACTGGGGTGCTCTCCTTTGGGAAATGTTCACTGGAAAGTGTAGGGATAGATTCCTCACACTCTCTGGAAAAGATGCAGAATCCTATGACCTCATGAAGGCTACCCTGATTGAGGGCTTTGGATTCTCCACTGAGGAGTATAGAATTAGGTTCAGGGTGGCTCAAAAATCCTCGAGCCATACCTGGGTTGATTTTGTTGACAACTCAGTGAAAACACTGGATGGTTGTATTCAAGGCAGTGGTGTAAATGATTATGATGGGCTGTACAATTTATTTGTGAAAGAACACCTGTTAAGTAATTGTTCAAATGATAAACTGCATCAGCATCTGGTAGACCTAGGACCAATTTCTCCTCAAGAATTGGGAAAGAAGGCAGACCGTTGGGTCAAGACTAGAGTGATCAAGACTTCCACAGGGGGTGACCAAAAGAAAGGGGTCACAAAGCCTCCCCAGGGGAAGAGTGTTGAGACATCCAAAGGGAAAAATAGTAAAGAGTCTTCTACAGGCC